>NC_045618.1:120741336-121366336 GCF_009829155.1 Mustela erminea
TCTCCTTTCCCGTAGTCCCTTTGAACACAGAAGTCACACTTTCCCTTCTTGCGTGAACTGCCAGGGATGTCACTGAAGGCCTTTCCCTGAAGATTCACAGCAGCATTCCTTAACATCAGCAACTATCAATTCCATGAAAGGGTGAATGGCATGAGAAAGGATATTTTTCAGTTATCAATATTTTTAAAAACACTAATAGAACCTAATAGATCTGGCAGTCATGCTCAGACTTCCAAAGGCTCATGGTACCCCTCTCTGAGGCATTTCTACAAAGTCACTTTTAGTCCATTATTTTAATCCTTTGAGGTAATATAATTAACTGTGAAATGAAATCAGGTTTTCCAAGTTAATCCATTTGTAAGTAAGTGTCAATAGTCTTGGGACCAAGACCAGAGATTTTATAATAATTTTGAAAAGATTTCTGTTAGAAGGATGTTTATGAGTTCCATTACACATCCAAGAAGGATCAATGCAGTGACGAGAGCTCACGTTAATATTTTTCATAGCACTGGCAAGTCAAATCATTGGAGAGCAAGATTTCCTGATTGTATTTGATTCAAAATTTATTGAGCACACATTCCCTAGATAACAAAATTTATATTTTTATTCTCATACTTACACCAAACAATATGGAGACTTTCTTAGCTCATTTCTTTATTGGCTTGCTTTTTTCAATGCATAATTGCAACATCATTTGAGGAATCATAACCTATTTCTTAAATGTGTAAAAATTCACTGATGTTTCATAAAGGATTTGAGAAAATTATAGGCAGAAGCAGCAGATTGTAGGCCATTACATATTTAATAATATGCAAATGCTGTTAAATGATGACTGCATTACTCTTCTTTGGGGAGGAACAGGTTCCACAATTCAACATAATGTACATTTTTAGTGCTGAGATATATCAATAATAAATTTGAAATGGAAAATCATACATATATGGAATTACATCTTGAATTTCGTAGATAATAATTTTATTATAGTAGACAAAATTGCAAACTTCTGATAGCTCAAATATTTTGTTTCTACTTATGTGAAAGGGGATTAGTATTTTCTAACATGGGTAAGATAACCAGACAAATTATCCATGTTGTATCCACATCCTGCAGAAATGACACAGTTATGTTCTCTTACATGTGGACTGACCAATTCTGAGCAGCTGGAAAAAATGATACTAAAATGATACATGGAGTTTAAACCAAGTGAAATTACCTGACCGATACTAAGGTTGCCGGAAAGCAGGAAGACAAAGAATACAAACTGAATTTCACCATTTCCTCTCCTTCGTTTCTACTGTATAGGGGATCTTTCTTGTTTCTTGGGTAGAACATCACCATTACACTACTCTGCCCTTTGGGAGTGACCGTGGGAGGGGTGGAGGGAGTGGAAATACAATGTTCTAAATAGAACATGATCGACATCTAGTGGCCACAGGCAAGGCGTCTGTGTGATTTTTCTTGGCCAGCGACAAATGATGTAGCAAAAAAAGGATCTTTGGAGGAGAAAAACTCTCAGCTCCTGCATGGCTTTCTTCTCCCTCACCCAAGTTTGACCCAATTTTGCCATGGTCTGCTTATTCCTGCAAACAAGGGGCATTCAGCAAATGCAACTAAATAACATGAACTTAATCACGTTGTGCTCTATCTTTAAGCTTCACGAAATGCCAAAGAATAAAAGAAATGAATGGTCATTAAAAAAAAAAAAAGTTGAATCCAATCAAGTGTTTATATTATGAACAAAGAACAACACAGGACATTCCTGCTTTCTTTTAAATCAACCTATTATTCTCCCCCATAGGTGTCTGACCAGAAGAAGTAAAAAAAAAACCCAGTCAGAACTGGATTTTTCCAGAATACCATTTTCCAGATTAGTCCTTGGTAGCCACTTCTGCCTGAAGGAAAGAGAAGGGAGTAGGGATTGGCAGGGAGGATCTTGACAATGTCTCCCCCCACCCCCGACTTCTGATCTAGTAAACAACAAAATGAAAACACCCACAAGGAGAATTATTTCAGAAATTAAGGAGGTAGTATGTGTTCTCCTCATTGGTACTAGGCATCTTACGCAATAGCACAAACACATGTTCAAAGATCCCGGGAATTTTCGTTGGTTTGTTTTTGTGACACAGGACAGGTTGTTTGTATCTATGAATAAGTGTTATTCGTGTGTGGGTGTGTCTGTTGGAGGAACAGCCTACCGATTCACCGCAGGGTCACCCGATGGACCTGGACAAAGAAGTCTATTATCACAAAGGCCTTCTTGGGTCAGGGAGTTACAGTAGCCGTTGTGTTTCCATAGCAACCTGTGGATGGGCTCAGCCAGGAAGGAACAGAGGCCCCATGCATAAATGACAGAACGATGACAGTAGTGTCTAGACTAAAGGAAGCCCAGGGTGAGATAAAAGTGTTGGAAAAAGAAATGGTTATATGCCATGCACCACAGATTCTATCTTAAAATTGGTACTGCGTATTTCTAAATAAGTAAGTCAAGTTCACAAGGTCAACAGAGGCAATTGGCAAATAATTGTTTATCTGATCCTAACATTTAGGAATGAAAACATGTCTTGGGGAGAATTTATGGCTTAAACTGCAAAGAGAAAATGAAATAAATGATGTTGGGGAAGCAGATTTGCTCAGATTGCCCCTCTGGAGAGAATGCTGTATCATTTGGTCCAAGTGAGATGGTTATTTTTGATGTGTTTTCACATCTCCTTCATTCATGAAGCTTCTTCAGACGAGGTAGGAAAAATAGATGTTTTAAAATCTTGTGCTCAGTTTCCTCAGTGGCTTATCTAAGATGTCTGAGTCCATTAGATTAAAAAAATCGGAGTGCCTGGGTGGTGCAGTCAGTTAAGCGTCTGACTCTTGACTTTGGCTCAGGTCATGTTTTTGGGGTCGTGAGATCGAGCCCCATGTTGGGCTCCCCATTCAGCAAGGAGTCTGCTTGAGCTTCTCTCTCTCCCTCTGGTCCTCACCCTAGACATGTGCTCTTTTTCTCTCTCTCTAAAATAAATGAGTAAATCTTAAAAAAATAACATTCTGAATAAGGAAATAAAAAGTCTGGAATTTAAACAAATTAAAAATGGATGTCCAACCCTCTGTTCATGGTGACGTCCTCAGTGTGTCTCCTTAGCACTATGAACTCCCAGGAGCAGGCACTACGGAGAAGATGCCACAGAGCCAGGAACAACGAAGGCCCTTCAGTTACCTTGACGGGTGTGTTCAGCTCCCTGGAAGAAGTAACCAGAGCAGAGGTGTACTGGAGCTGGCCCCGGTCAGCTCACATGGCTACATTCCTACCCCAGGGTCCTGGGGACATCTCTATCTCTTGGATAGCTGTCCACTAATCCTGATAAAGATGAGAATAAGTAATAATGAACATCTAGACATCACCTTCTGCAAAGTCGTTTTCACATCTACTTGTTAAAAGCAAGTGTTATTCTTGCCCCTGCAGTGGACAGAAGCTGAGCCTTAGGGAGAACACAAAAATTCTTTAAGGTCAAATGGTGGGTGGTCAGTGGTGCTCCTGTCTGGGTCTTCTGCCAACAAAGTCCCAGGTGATATTAGATGTAGGGTCTTTCTCCTTCCAGACATACTTACAGTTTATTTATTCTTTATTTTTTTACAAGATTTTATTTATTTATTTGACAGATAGTGATCACAAGTAGGCAGAGAGGCAGGCAGATGGGGGTGGGGTGCGGCAAGCAGGCTTCCTACTGAGCAGAGAGCCCTATGTGGGGCTCGATCCCAGGACCCTGAGACCATGATCTGAGCTGAAGGCAGAGGCTTAACCCACTGAGCCACCCAGGCACCCCCATACATACAGTTTAATGGAGGATTGTAATTAGGAACTAAAAGAGCTTCTCAAAACTGAAGCCTAACTTCCCACTGTCAGAACTGTAGAAAATTTTAGATCATATCTAGCGTGCTTTGCCCTAATATCTGGACAGCATCCTGCCACCGTGGGTCCTCCAAGACTGTCTCTGCTCGGAAAGGATGGATTCACTGCTCAAAGATTTTGGCAGCCTGGTTCCTTTTTAACTTATCCTACAACATTCCAAATCATTGATTCTTTGTTAATCATTAGGTAGGACATTCTTATTAAGAGTGCCATGAATTTGTATTTGCCACATCTCTTTATATAACTAGCTGAGGTAAAGTCCTAACCAGCTCTCCGTAACAGGTGAGCTTAGTTACTATCCATATGATTTATTATATTTCCAGAAGCGTTCATTAATAAAATAACCCCTTTAATAAAATAAAATTAAATAAAGCATTCATTAATAAAATAATCCTCCTTATCCTGATCTAAGTCCAATGACTCTCCTGAACAATTCTTCATGCGTATAGACCTTTTGCATCTCTAAAGAAAGAAATGGTAGAAATGTTAAAACAAATAAACATAAAGGAGGAAAAGCAGCTCTGGAGGGAAGTGATTTAGGAGGTCAAGCCTGGCTTTGTTTCCAACTAACTCTGTGATCTTGGACAAGACACTCAATCAACATCAGAGTTTCTAGATATGGGCAAAATTGTTTTTGGAACTCTTAGTTTTATAAGCATTCAACTTATAGGCCGCCAATAATTTATCAATAATTAATCAAACAACTAAACTATTTTAATTACTCTTCATTTTAATGGTGTATATTTAGGTTTTAAGCATATGTAGATGTATCTGTGTGACCAGACAGAATCTATTAATTCTCCAGAAACTTTATGATCCGAAAAATACAAAGAACAGAGAATACACAAAGCGAGGTGGTTTTCTTTTGTGTACCTGAACCATCACAGAAAACCTTAATAGAAAATGTAGTCCATTTGTGAACTCAGTGATTTTACTATTGAAAAGATAGTCTTTCTTGTTCCCAGGATGTTTGTTTTCTAAGGTGAGGGCACTAAATGGGACCAAGACATTTGTTATTAGATCATTTTGTAAGCGGGGGGAGAAGGACCAGAGAGGAAACAAGAAAGAGAAAGAACGAGAGAAGGAGTAGTGTAGGATTTAAAAAAAAAATCTTTAAAAATCTGGAAAAATAATTTGGTTCATAAAAAGTTTGCTTAAGGAATGCCTACCTAAAACTAGGCAGGGTAATTTCCACAACGAGAAAACATAAACATAAAAGAATATATTTTATCAAGATTCTTTAAATATTCTAAGTCCAAAAAGAGTGCCTGGCTGTAAGATTTAAAGGAATAAGTGCCTTTGGTGTCTATGTCTTTTTGTGTAGACATTAACTTTCTGGTAATTTCAGCTATGTTGTACTCAAACGTAAATTTTTTTAAAATTATGATTTTAGAGAAATGAAGAAGACCTCTGAGCAGCCAAAAGAGTGTACACATAGCCCATAGCTTTATACTCTGGAAGAGGCCTTCAGACTCCTATTTGCTTTTCTTTAGTAAAAAGTCTTACAAGCTCAATGACTAGGTTTCCAAACTGACATAAGCTTTCATAAGGCTTCGTGAGACCATTTCTTTCTTTCTTTTTTTTTTTTTTAAAGATTTTATTTATATATTTGACAGAGAGAGATCACAAGTAGGCGGAGAGTCAGGCAGAGAGAGAGAGGAAGGGAATCGGGCTCCCTGCTGAGCAGAGAGCCTGATGCAGGGCTCGATCCCAGGACCCTGGGATCATGACCTGAGCCAAAGGCAGAGGCTTAACCCACTGAGCCACCCAGGCACCCCTCATGAGACCATTTCTTTTGTAACCCCAGTACTTAACACAAAGCCTAGTACATAGAGGGACTCAATAAGTATTTGTTACCTAATGAGAAGATTAGAAGCAGGATTTAGTAGTTCGGGTTGCTGGAGACAGTTACATACAGTTGGAAAAAGTGATAGTTGGTGGTCTGAAATCTACTGAAAGAGTGACAAAAGTCATGAAAACTGGACACAAAGCTCACTGAATTAGGGCACAGATTTCCATATATCTAATAACCTCTGAAAGGTTACAGCATAGATAAAACAAAACAAACCAAACCAATTTTTATTGATAATAATGATCTTGAGTCACTAAAATACTATTGAATTTTTTAATACTTTGAATTTTATTCAATATTCAATTTAATAAAAGGGAGCCATACAGTACACTTCCAAAAGATTTCCATTGAATAGAATTAAAATATTCAATTGGAACACTTTGTCCCCTCCTATGCTTAATTTCCTCTTCAGAATGTAACCTTGATGTTATGATACTGTGTACCTTAAAAAAAAGTCTTTGCTTCTATTCCAGGATTTCTAATTCCATGGTGTCTCTTGTAGACATAGAAAGTATGCTTTTTCTTTGTACTTTTGGGTTATTAAGCTTACCAGTACAGAATTTTAATATACTCCACATATCAGATCTTCCCGTTTCAGTGACAAAACAGTACAGAATGGGATCTGCAACACAGTTTAAACTTGTTAATGCAACCGTGATTCTGTATATTTTGTAAGTCTGCTTCCCAGACTTGTGGTTAAAGGTAAGTTTACCGAAGTTCCCATCGCGCTCTAAGATGCTGCGAATCAGCAGCATCACGTGAAAGGGAGTGAAACACAAGACAAAAGTCAGTGTTATGCTAACAAGAAGTTTTATGATTCTCTTCTTTTCATTGTTTTCAGTGGCTTGGTTATGCTGCACGGCTTGGTAGACCTTCTGGTTGCAAATCATGATAATGACCAAGGGTATTGCATAGCCTGTACACGTCCTAAAGAAGTTGAAGCAGATTTGCCATTTCTCCAGGGGGTACTTGTCATAGCACAAAGTAAAATTCGACTTTTTGGCATCACAATATTCTATAGTGGTTTCATCTTCCCACAGAATGATACCATTGAACAAGGTTTCCAATACCCAGATGGATAGGCTGACCATGAAGGCAAATCTTCTTGTCCTTAGAAAGGAAAACCTCAAAGGGTAGACCACTGCTAAGTACCGATCAACGGCGATGCAGGTGAGGAAGGCCGTGCTGCTGTAGAAGTTCATGTACATGAAGAAAGCGCTCCCCTTGCACACGGCAGGAGAGAAGGTCCAGTTGTCATTATTCCAAGTGTAATTAATCCATAGAGGGAGAGTTAATGTGTAGAGCAGATCTGAGAGCGATAAACTGAAGAGGTAAATTCCTAGCTCATTCTCCTTCTTTGCTTGTAGAAAAGACACACACAGAGATCCGATGTTGGCTGGGATGCTGACTATGACCACAAAGATGTAAACAATCGGAAACAGATAGTGATCGAGGTCGTGCTGCTCTTCAATACACGTGCTGTTCATTTTCTCGTATTAAGGTGGCAAATGCATTTGTTCCTAGAAGGTACACAGCAAGGTAAGTCTTGCCTCCTTCCAGTTCACTTTCCGCATCTCCTTCTTTTTTACGAATATGTGTCCATTTTTCTTTGCTTTCAAAAGTTCTGATTCAATATTGGTGCTTTTAAAAGGTGGATATAGATCAATTTTCACAAAGATATCAATAGTTGGAGGCCAGAATCCAGCCTCCTGGTGATTAACCACAATGGTCAGTAAATTTTAACGAGCAGAAGTCCATGTTCTTATTATCACAGGACGCTGATGAAGAACCCCAGCGACCGACCAGGCCATCCCTCAGCATCGGCAGAGTGTCATCGTCATTTTGTTTTCCTTCACAAAACTTGGGAGATTGGTGCATACGTTAATATAGAAGGCTTTGTTTTCACGGAGATTGACATCTGTTTTTAACATGCCTTTGTTTCTGTAACGAAAGATGAACTCGAATAGCTTAGGTCTTTAGCGGGTGTCTCATGCTTTTGAAACAATCTTCTTTTATTTCATTTCTTTGGAGATATCAAAAATGTATTAAATGACAAGACAATGAAGGTGTTTAAAAAGGTAAATTATTTAATTGACTTCAGTGAATAAAATCAAGCTGACACATTTTTCTCTATTTCAAATAAGAATTATCCACAAGGTGATAGATGAGAGGGAATTCTATTTCTCATTGGACACCATCACAAAACTGAAGTTACATTTTCAGAGCTAATAAAAATGGCAGATGTAATGACTTGTTTGTAATCAGTAAATGCTTTTGAGTTATATGAACTGTATAGTTATACGATTTCAAATGTTTCATTTTGTATGCAATCTAAGTATGAGGTGCTTTCACTGCCTGCTCATTAGTCAAGAAAATAGAGTCACAAGAAATTTAATAAACTGAAATATTGTAAAATATAGCGGCTTGATGAAAGCTCATAAATAATTAGACAGCACTGCCTCTTTTGCATTCCCATTGCTTCCTTCATGGGTATTTTATCTTTCCTGTACTTTTGTGAAAGAGAGGGCAGAATGTTCTTAATTCTGGGCAAAATCTTTCCACCATCAGTGTCTACCTTTGTCACTGATTATTTATTAGCTTAATTTTTTAAAGGTCTGCTATTATAGATTCACATGGGAACAGAGAGCCCATCCTTCTTTTCATAGTGGAGTAGAGAACTATTTTAGTCTCTATTTCTTTGCCAGAGAGGCCTATTACTTCTTTGGATGACTTATGTGGTGGGGAGCTTACACTCTGTAGAGTCACTGTGCAGGGAAAGAAAGATTTGCCTTCTTGTTATGTGCCTGAGGACACCAAAACCACCCCTTTCCAAGTATGAATGAGCCCTGAGCACAACAGAGGCCTTGCCACCACAAGCCACAGGATTCTGGTAGCAGAAAAAACCATATTCAAAACACCTATTTTTATGTCAGTTTTAAAGACCTGAATTCCTCCAAATCTTGTTTTACTACACCTAGAAATATGGACAAAATGTGAAAAAACAACTTTTGAATCAATAGGTGAACTCCCAGAGAGGAAAAAAAAATTGGGATGGAGAAAAAGGAAGTGGGAGCTAAGATCAGGAAGGTAAGTGAGCAGAAAGCTCGGGACGTCCTGGAGGCCTGTGTGAGTTGGAAGATGTGACTAGAGCCTCTAATGCAGAGAGGAGAGGCAGAATGCAGACGTGTGTAGGCAGGAAGTGGTTCTCACCATAGCACATGTGTGGGGGTGCTGGAGCCTCTATCCTCACGCAAAAGGTGAACTAGAAATTAAACATAGGAAACAACAAACTGGATAGCTTCTTGCAGACGGTGGGGAGAGCTGGCAAGTTCCCTATCTTTGCTGTGTTTCTGTGAGGAGCCAAGATGAAAAATCCCTGAGGATTCATGGCCTCTGGTTGGTCCTTTCTTGGGAATGGGGCCTGAGTCTACACTCTTAGTTTGGTCCTGTGATCTGCACACCAACCAGGAACTCGTGCTGGATCTATGTGCTCAACTTTGTCAGTCATCAAGGAAATACAAACGAAAACCACAATGACACCCACCTGAGTGAATAAAATGAAAAAGGCAGAAGTTACCAAGTTGTGGTGAGGCTGTAACGTGCCTGGGACTCTTATTTACCGGTGGTTGGAAAATGGTTTTGACATTTACTTATACTGTGTGGTTCAGCAATTCCATTTCCAGATATCTGGTCAACAGGAATACATGCATGTGTTTACTAAAAAGACGTGGGGTAGAATAAGAATGTTCACAGTAGCCTTGTTTGTAGCATCCCCCAAGTGGAATGAGCACTTGCAGAATAGAGAAGTAAATAGATAAGTATATATTAACACAATTGAAATCTATACGTCACTGAAAACGAACAAATTATTGCTGCGTACAATAACACAGTTGAAGCTCAGAAACATAATGCAGAGTGATGGAAAAAAGCAGACACAAAAGAATATCTACTAGGGGATTAAAAAGTTAATCTACTCTGTCAGAAATCAGAGCAGTGGTCCATTTATTAAAGGCTTTCTATGTGCTAGGCACCCTTTAAAATGGCATGCATATTTGTTATAACTTAGGTGTTACTACAGTTCTGTACCATTTATTATAACCTTATATTACAAATAAAGAATTGAGCCACATATTAAGCCATTAGCCCAGAAACACCTATTTAATCATGGGTGGAACTTGGCCACGATCCTAGGTTGGAATGCTAAATAAAGCTTCTTGGCTGTTAACGATTTTGCTTTCTGCTTTTTACATAAAAATGCCTTAGAAAGCTGAGGTGTTTTTGCAGCAAAATAGACCAGCTTTGTTGAGAAAGAAAATAATTATTTTCTATTTTCCACCAATAGATTAATACAAGTCTTCTCACCATAATAACAGATCTAATTAAAGAAAATAATTTGTGGGGTGTCTGGGTGGCTCAGTGGGTTAAGCCGCTGCCTTCGGCTCAGGTCATGATCTCAGGGTCCTGGGATCGAGTCCCGCATCGGGCTCTCTGCTCCGCGGGGAGCCTGCTTCCTTCCTCCTCTCTCTCTGCCTGCCTCTCTGCCTACTTGTGATCTCTCTCTGTCAAATAAATAAATAAAATCTTTAAAAAAAAAGGAAGAAAAAGAAAATAATTTGTGAGTAATCATTTCTGTAAATCGGATGGAAGATGACCATAGGTTTTCTAGAACACATCACTTTCATGCTGTCTGTTAGACTCTACAGGCGTCAAATACACTTGTAAAAATCATCATCTCACATCGTGTCCTCCCACTTAGTAACAATGTGTTGTTATGTGCCCACGGATTCCTTTTCTATAATGGATCATGTATTGGATTTACTTAGACAGACTCTAATTTTTCCTGCACTTGATGTGAGAACTAGATGGCTAAAAGGAACATTTATCCTGCTACCGCACTCAAAACAATCTCCCAGTTCTTGAAGCTGAGCTTCCAAGGGTCTATTTTGTTGAGTTTGGGAATCCTCTGTGAATTATCTCAAAGCTGAAATTAAGTATCTTTCAGCACTCATAATGTGGTAAGGAAGAAAACGTAGAGAAGACCGACTGTGAGATTGATGTATATGTAACGCGATATGTTTGCAGGGTTGCAAAAATCATGTGGAGTTGAAGCCTGCATCTGTCTTGTCAGTTCAGATGCAAGAGCGAACCCTAGAAGGGTGCCCGGGTGGCTCAGGGCCCTGGGATTGAGCCCCCATCAGGCTCACTGCTCAGCTGGGAGTCTGTTTTTGCTGCTCAATGGGGAGTTTGCTTCTCCCTCTCCCTTACCCCTCCCTCACTCACACACTTCCTCTCCCCACCCCCTCGCTCATTCTCTCTCTGAAGTAAATACATAAAATCTTTAAAGAAAAAGAAAAAAAAATGAACCCTGGAGGTTATACCACCTGCAGGCATGACTGGACTGGCCAGAGAACCTGTAGGAATGCAATCCCCCTGGCTTACACGTAGTTAATCGGCACTACCTTAAATATATAAGTACTATATGTACCTAATGAAATCTATAACAGAAGGATTAAAGATATTTTTCAGAATCTAAGTCTCCTGAGATGGAAAAGAGCTTCAAGAGGCCAGCTGAAGCAGGATCAGACTACCTATTAACATGAGCTCATGGGCCTCCTCTCAATAGTGTCCACCTTAGGGATGCCTGGGTGGCTCAGTGGTTAAGCATCTGCCTTCAGCTCAGGTCCTGGGATGGAGCCCCACACTGGGTTCCTGCTCAGCAGGGAGGCTGCTTCTCCCTCTCCCTTTCCTTCCCCTGCCCCACACTCCTCACACACTCTCTCTTCTAAATAAATTAATAAATTCTTATAAAAAAACAAAAACAAAAACAGCATCTGCCTTCTCAGGAGACCTTTGGTAGCATGATCTCATGGCCTCCACTCAGTGATGTCCGCTTCCTCAAAGACCTTGTCCCAAATTTTGCCCTTCAGAGCCCTCACTTGCAAGCCATCGGGCAGTTCAGGACTCTAGAGAATGAGCTTCCCATTCTCCTGGGTGGTACCACACCAATACCTAGCCTACCTTTCTTCACTGCAGAAGCTCCATGACAGTTTTAATTGGCTTGCTGCACATCAGGTGGACAAAGCCTTGTTTGATTTGGTTGTGGAGTATCACAGTAAACATTTAAATGTCAGGAAAAAAAAAAAGAAGAAGTCAGGTAGTGGTTGCCTTGGGGGAGGGGCTGGGTAATGACTGGAAGAGGGCATGAGGGGGACTTCTGAGAATTTGCCGTGTTCTGGTTTTGTTCTGAGTGATGACTCCATGAACATGTTCAGTTTGTAGACATTCATCAAGCTGTACACTTAGGACACGTGCGTGTTTCTGCATGTATTGTTATCTTGCAATTAAAAAGTTAGAAAGTGGAATCAAAGGCTCTGTGCGATGAGCTTGAAAGAATCTTGAGAGTCAAACAGCATCTATATTACCTGCAGCAGAGCACACAGCCCTTCTTAAGAACTGATACCATTTTACTTCTTTTCTCATATATAAACATAATTCATGGAAACCAAAGCAAACCGTAAATCATTTAAGCAAGATGAAAGTGAATTCACCGAAAATGAGAGTTTGCTATATGAAAAAACAAATATCCTAGGCACCTGGAAAAAGTAAATAGAAATCATCCCTTGAGGGACCTTCTCTCCACCTAGGCTTCGAAGAACTCTCTCAGAAGGAATGGGTGGTTGCCAGTAGGGAGGGGGAGTGAGAGACACAGGATTCCAGTTGTGGAATGAATAAGTCACGGGGATGAATGGTACAGAATAGAGACCAGAGCTAGTGTTACTGTGAGAGCGTTGTGTGGTGGTGACAGAGGGCAGCTGAGCTTGTGGTGAGCATACAGTCAGGTTTAGAGTTATCGAATCACTATGTTGTCCACCTGAAAATAATGTAATATTGTGTGTCAACTCTATTTCAGTAGAGAATATGAAATAAAAAAGAATCCTCTCAGATAAGAGTTTTAACAAATATGAGCTCATGAAAACACACACACGCATACACACACACATTAACCACTACGCCTCAGAGTCATCAAAAATGAGGAAAGTGAGTAGCAGATCCACAAAAGCTTCAGAATAAAATTAATAGATTTACAGCACAAAATAATCATGTTAATAAGAAATAAAGGAAGGGTGCCTGGGTGGCTCAGTCGGTCAAGCATCTGCTGTGGCTCAGGTAGCTCCAGGGTACTGGGATCGAGCCCTGCTCAGCGGGAAGCCTGCTTCTCCCTCAGCTTCTGACCCTTCCCTCTCTCTCTCAAATAAATACCAAAAAAACTTTTGAAAAAATAAGAAATAAAGGAAGGGATTTAAACTCATGAGCAAGGAACAAGAGACTACAAAAGACGGATTGGCATATTTTTAATAAGATCGAAATAAATTTTCCAAAAATAAAATATGTAATAATTTAAATTTTAAAAAATCAACACAGGGACTAACACACTGATGAGCTTTAGCTGAAGAGGAAATTAATATACTGCAAGGCAGACCTAAGGAAATAATAAATTATCAGAGTGTTAAAGAGATAGGAAAAAACAAAAAGCCATGGAGAATAAAGCAAACACGTCTGCATATATTTAATTGGAATTCCATAAGGGAAAGAAGAGAGAAAATAGGGAATGTTTGCAAAGATAATGACTGACAGCTGTCTAGGACTGATGAAGGACATGGGGTCCTCAGATTTATGAAATCCAGCAAATCCCAACAAGGATTAAACACAAAGATGGAAATCGACATCTGCTTAGACACACTGCAATGAAGCTGCTGATTCAAAACAAAGAAAAAATGATCAAAGAGAAAAAATGGAGTACCTACAAAGGACGAACTGTAAAGTGACAAAGGACTTCACAGTAGTAATAACCGAGACCAGGAGACAGTGGGTTGATATTTCCAAATGGCCATGAAAATTTATGTCATCCTATAGTTATATACATGACAGAACCAAATATCAAATCCAGAGCAAAATTAAGGACAATTTAAGATAAACCACCCCTGAGAAAAGTGACCCCCAAAATCCTCATGAAAGAGACCTCTAAAGGATAAAAGTGCAGAAGGAAAATGACACTAGAAAAAAGTCTGAGTGAAGGAGGATAGGACTCTGCTCTGATGGTTGCACAGGGTCCCACCTATCACTAGGCTCATTTGTCTGGGAAGAACATCCTTCCCTGGGACCAGGATTGAGAGGTCAGGGCAGGGATGGGCGAGGACTGGCAGTGGGTGCCCCTTTTTCCTCTATTCATCTTAAGAAGTATTCAACTTTTCTCTTAAGGAAGAAAAAAGATGGATAAATGGCAAACGTGATTTTAGGAGGATTTGTAAAGTTCTCAATGGACTGAGTTTCTTCCTCTGTAAAAATGTTTCCGCTTTGACTAAAACCACCACAAGATCAAATAGTTTGATGAAGCAGAATCCGAGTGTCTTCTCTGTGGGATAACAGAGCAGTGGTTGTGAGGCTTTCGCTAGGCGTGTGGCTCCAGAGACTTTTTGAAAGGTTCTCATAGCCCTTGGGGGATTTATGACCCTGGTGCTTCTTCTTTAAGTTTCAATCTTCATAGGTAAAATTAACACCCACTTTGGAGAGTATCTTGACAATAAAATAAGAACACACATAACATTCCTGGAACATGGGAGACCTTCATTATGTATTAGATGATAGTACTGTTTGAATGAATGACCCACTGCTAGTCTGTGGGTGTCCTTGTGCTGTCCCTGACATGTCCTGAGTGGCGATCATCTTTTGTCATCTACCTAGAGCATAGCAGAGACACCAGGAGCACTCAGAGTATAATTTGTATAGCAACGTTTCAAATATGATACCAAGCTCTGCAGCTAATAGTTGTTGAATTAACGTGGGTGAACTGAGATTTTTTTTTTTTTTGCTTCTGAGATTTTATTTTATTTTTTAAAAAGATTTTATTTATTTATTTGACACAGAGAGGGAGAGGTCACAAGTAGGCAGAGAGGCTAGCAGAGAGAGTGGGGAAGAAGGCACCCCGCTGAGCAGAGAGCCCAATGCGGGGCTTGATCCCAAGACCCTGGGATCATGACCTGAGCAGAAGGCAGAGGATTAACACACTGAGCCATGCGGGTGCCCTGCTTCTGAGATTTTAATGGAATACATGGTTCTTATTATTTATACCTCTTTTCAGATACATTTTACTACTTTAATACAATTTTGACAAAATTGCTTTTAGAACCAGGGCTGAGAAATTTGCATAAGTTTCTAATTTTGACTTCAATTTTTACCAAATGCCAGAAGGAGATAATCCCCAGTGTATTAAAATATATCTATTTTTAACCAGCTACTCAAATAGTACAAATCATTGATGACAATGTTTTTCTATACATTATAGGAAACACTTCCTGACCATTATTGATTGGTTTAATAGCTGCTTATTAAGACTACTTTGTGCAAGATACTGATAGCCACTTGTTAAGTAAGAATTATAACTTACTACTTATTAACACTGGAAATCCTATTTCCAAATTTCACATTATTTCTGATGACATAGAAAGTATCACGAGCCCATCCTACCAACCAGGAAATGGTGCGGGATGCCTGTACAGCTGGGAGCTGGTAGACTGCTTCACAAACCCTTAATTCAGTTTGCAAATATGATGCTTCCTGAAAAGAGAATGGAGCATAAATATTCCACTCTTGTATACCGGTAGATTTACCTATTTCTTTTTTTTTTTTCAAAGATTTTATTTATTTGACAGAGAGAGATCACAAGCAGGCAGGGAGGCAGGCAGAGAGAGAGAGGAGGAAGCAGGCTCCCCGCTGAGCAAAGAGTGCGATGCGGGGCTCGATCCCAGGACTCTGAGATCATGACCTGAGCCGAAGGCAGCGGCTTAACCCACTGAGCCACCCAGCTGCCCCCCTAACTATTTCTAAACAGCAATTTTGACATCCTTTTACCACTGCCCAGAGAAAGGGAAACCACGTGTCAATCTCATTTCTCTCTCTCATAAAGTTCTGCTTCATCGCATTCATTAGCCTAAATTCGATTAAAGGGTTGTGAACATTACTGATAATCATGTCAAAGTATGTTATCTAATAAAAATCTTTTTTACTGTTTAATCTTACACTTACCCATGTTTCTTGGGGTGACGATCTTGTCCACCGAGGAGCGGGATAGATCTGCTTGCACCGAGATGAGAAACTAACCCTAGCGAGGGGACAGGAAATTGCATTCATATTTCATCACTAAAGAGGAAGCAGCCTCTTAATGAAGATTTACATTACCCAAGTTTGAACAAACGAAGTCTCTTAAATATTTTAAAAGATGTTTTTGTTTATTAGTTATGGTAGAATAATTTTTATGATTCACTTTCCTCTTTGCATCTCAATCACAATGTATCCTGATACAGGTGTTTAGGTAATAGAAAACATGCTAGAATTTCACATAATCCCTCGCTCACTCATTCATATATTCTGTCTGCACGTGTATCTGTTATACTCGTAGGGCGTTGTGCTGAGGGTGATGGAGGATCTGGCCGTGGGGCACGAGGACCTCATCACCCAGTGAGAGAAAGGCATGTTCAGTAATAACCATAATACAAGGCAAAAAAAAGATAAGTACTCTAAGAGATGTCCAAAAAAAGAAAGAAGAAAGAAAGAAAGGATGAATCACTGAATGTGTGACGTAGGAGAGGAGTAGGTCTACTTGGATTCAGCGGCATGAACTTCCTGGGAGAAAAGGAGCTGGGGAAGAATGGACGTTGGTTCTGTAATTAACACGTTTCCTTGCTTAATGGTGGCAACTTTGTGAAGACTTTTTCTCTTCTTTCCCTCCTTCCTTCCTTCCTTCCTTTCTTTTCCTTTTCCTTTCTTCCTTTCTCCCTTTCTTCCTTCTCTCTTGACCAGAAGGATTAGCTACATAGTATTTTTTTGTAGACCATTTTCTCCTTTCATTGCACTCTCACAATAGAGATCAGAGATTGTTTAAAACCAAGCTACAACCAGCTGACCTAACTGGCTTAGACAAATCAATAATTCTTTAAAGCTTGAAAATTTATTTGAGAAAGACAGAATTGTTTTAATAAAAACTTGTGTAGTACTTTAACATGCTGACCTTTGCTGGCAAATCTATAAATGGTTTAATATGAGGTGGAATTAACTCCCAGAACTTCTGAGACATAAAATAGTCAGAGACGTCACATTTGAACCTGGCCCTCGTAAACTTTTATTACAAAGGAAGGGGAAACATTATAAGGACAGAATTAATGTGGGTTGGATACATTTGATTTAAATTGAAAAGCTGTAATCAGGACAATCTGAGTCTGTTTTTGTAAAAAGAAATCAGAGGATGTTGTTGGTAGGGTTTTTGTTTGTTTGTTTGTTTGTTTTTAAATTTCCACACAAAAGTAGCAAAGATGATCTAGTGATAGAACCAAGACTTTTAATCTTGGAGTTATTCAGGATGTAACACAAATGTAACAGATTTTCTCTACTTCCTTTGCGGGTTTCTCATGGAGAATACGGTAAGTAAGAATGCATATTTATAAAGTACATGAGAGCTTGCAAAGTAATTGAGCATATAGTAACTTAAAAATTTAGAATACTTTATATTTTTCTTGAATAATGAAAAATTTAAGTATAATAAGGAAAACTGATAATAAAATCCTTAAGACTATATAAAATTGAAAAACTGATACCATTTTCCTTGTGATTCTAATCCCAAATTCTCACTTTTGCTTGGTTTTGTATATCCATGTATCTGTGCTTTGCTATTTCATGACTCTCACAATCTCTTATTTTGCCTAAATGCTATACTTCTGCTAGGGGAAAGGTATATTCATATCCAGAATCAAAATACTTGTGTATTTTACTCTTCAGGGAGAAAAAAAGGACATAGTTACAAGGCACAAGAAGCACAATCAAACTTTCAATTTTGATTAAAAAGGAGAAAAACCTCTGCACTCACCTATGCTAAAACTTGGCCAATTCTACACCATAAGACATTTAACATTCTATAGTAAATTTTTTAAAAGATTTTATTTATTTATTTGAGAAACAGAGAGAACAGCATGGGGGGCGGGGGTTGTACACAGGAGAAGGGAGAAGCAGACTCCCTGCTGAGCAGGGACCGCCTGAGATCCCAGGACCACAAGATCATGACCCAAGCCCAAGGCAGACGTTTAACCGACTGAGCTACCCAGGCGCCCCAGTAAATTTTCTTCTCATGTGGTCTAGAATAGACGTCAATACCGTGTTTTCCACCATAGGGTTACCTACCAAACAGCTGGACATTTCAGGGCATTGAGCCTCTGTGATATTTTTAACAGCTCCATGGTGAGAAAAAGCCACTTCGTAGCTATTCAGAGCACTGCCTGAAGGAGCTGAGGTTGCTGATGTGCCAGCTGTTTGCTCTTCTGAGGCCAGCACTAGCCAGTGGCAGGGCACTTGGTCCACCCACAGGGAAAAGGGAAGAGCATGTGGTTCTGCCCAGTTCCAACTTCTCCATGGGGCAAGCAGTGCAACCTGCTGATGGAGGGGCCTCTGCAAGGCCATGTGGCCTGTTCAGTGCAATTTCACTAGCAAAAGCAGCTAGCAGACACAGCAGGGTGTGTTCTGAAATACTGACCAATGTCCTTGTCCCACCCCGACTCAATGCAATTAGCTGTTTTGCATATCTTGCGTCAGAAGAGGAATTCTTGGCAGAAAAGTAGATGGGTAGATGGGAGGGAGAAAACAATCCTTGGGTTTGAGATTCAAAAAATTTCTGTGGGGTGTAGGAGAGTGGAAATTACTGAAGCACAGAATCTGCTGGGGAGTGTACCTGCGGAGACAGGGCAGAGCTTCCCGCCCCCAGGAGCAGAAAAAGGGTTTTCCTCTCAGGGTGGTGAGAGAGGAAGTTGTGAGAGCTCAGATGCCACATCTGAGACAGGGGTTGGCATCCTGACTGCTTGCACCTCCCCTTCCCAGCAAGCCCTGTGGGGAGGTGAGGTGGCAGTTACTCCAGATGAGATGTCAGATCTGGGGAGAAGGGGAAACCTGTGGCTCAGGTCCAGGGTCAGACTCAAGGGTGTGGGGGAGAGGCGTGGGACAGCCTCAGCAAGATCCCCCATGCCTAGCACAGCACAGGGGGAGTAGAATCGTTTCTGGAAGGCCACAGAGGGCACACAGAAGTGACAGAGGGCCTCAGCCCATGTCACGGTGCTACCAGTGTCCTGGTGTGTCCCATGAGCTGCCTTGCAACCATTGATGAGAAACAGGTTGGGTGAGTCCTGTAGAGGCTAACGACTGAAGACCAGAGGGAGCAAGGGAGGGCATCTCAGGAGAGGCCAGCTTTGATAGAGGGTCAGCTTGAGATCCAAGGATTGAGCTACTACCCTCCAGCATTGAAGACATGAAAACGTCCCAGATCTTTTTTTTTTTCCATTTTATTTATTTATTTTTAAAATATTTTTACCTTTTGCCCCTAGATTATGCATTTACATTTTTTTTTCAAGTTTATTTTTTGATAATCTCTACACCCAACACTCGTCTTGAATCACAACCCTGAGATGAAGAGTCACATGTTCTTCCAACTGAGCCAGCCAGCTACCTGGCTATTTTCATTTTCTTTTATTTATTTTTCTTTTCTTTCTTTTTTAAACTTTAAATTCGCCAACATATAGTACATTAGTTTCAGAGGTAGAGTTCAAGAGTACATCAGTTGAATATAACACCCAGTGCTCATCACATCACATGCCCTCATGCCCTCCTTAATGTCCTTCACCCAGTTATCCCATCCCCTACCCCTCTCCCCTCCAGCAGCCCTCAGTTTGTTTCCTATGGTTAAGAGTGTCTCATGGTTTGTCTCCCTCTCTGATGACTTCCCATTCAGTTTTCCCTTTATTACCTTATGATCCTCTGCACTGATTCTTAAATTTTGCATATGGTGAGACAATATAATTGTCTTTCTCCGATTGACTTGTTTCGCTCAGCATAATACCCTCCAGTCCCATCCACGTCAATGTAAATGGTAAGTATTCATCCTTTCTGATGGCTGAGTAATATTCCATTGTATATATAAATCACATGCTCCTTATCCACTCATCTGTCGATGGACATCTCGACTCCTTCCAGAGTTTGGTTATTGTGGACATTGCTGCTATAAATATTGGGGTGCATGTGCCCCTTGGGATCACTACATTTGTATCTTTGACAACTCCCTGGATCTTAGCTGGTATTGTGGGCTGAATTATGTCCTTCCATCCCTCTTCCAAAACTCACAGGCTGAAGTCCTAACCTCCTGTACTTCAGAATGTGATTGCATTTGGAGATGGAGCCTTTAAAGAGGCTATTAAGTGAAAATGAAGGGCCCTAATCCAACATGACTTATCAGAAGAGGAGATTTGGACACACAGTGACACTGGGTTGCATGTGCACCCAGGAAAGACCATGTGAGGACCCAGGGAGAATCTGGCCACCTGTGACCCGTGGAGAGAAGTCTCAGAAGAAGCTCACCCTTCCAACACTTTGATGGTAGACTACATAGCCTCCAGAACTGTGAGAAAATTAATTTCTTTTGTTCAACCCACCAGTCTGGGGTACTTTGTTGTGGTAGCCCTAGCAGGCTAAGACAGGTGGGGCCCAGAAGAAGGTGAGGTTGGACCCCAAATGAACTGCGATTATGTTTCCACCACCTTGGCAGGTGGAAAGAGATTCAAACACCATTTTAGCTGAGTTACAGAAAGATAAAGAATGTTCTTATTCTTGCATCTGGGGTTCTGGCCCAAGACTGGAATCATTTACATCCGTGGTTCTCCAGGTGTCGTCTTGGATTAGCAGCATTAATGTCCCGTGACTCCTGTCATGTTTGAGGGCTACAGTTACCCATCCCTCCCCAGGCGTAGGGTGTCGGAAGCTCAGGTGGGAGTCCAGTGGTGAGTGTGTTCTAATGAGCCCTCTGAGTAATTCTGATGCTCCCAAGTTTGAGAACAACTCGTGTCTAGGATGGGTGCCTGGGTAAGAGACTGTGAGGGAGAGAACAGAACCTCTGAAAACAGAAGAGTGAGGAAACACCCTCTTTTCGAACTCTTGACTTTGGTTCTTTTCCCACTGTCCCTTCATCAGTGATTCGATTCCATTTTGCACCATTATACCTTTAGTTTATGTGGCCCCGCATTTTCCAAAAACTAGAGCTGATAGAGCCTGTCATTTCAGACTTGTAAATGCTTTTGACCTCAACGTCAAGTCAGATCACCTTAAGTATTGTAAGAGTCAAAAGGAAGATACGTTATCAAACTAGACATTAGAAGATTTAATATGTTAAATACCTTTTTGGGAGAACTAATATGTATTTCTTGATGTCTAGAAATTACATAAATAATTTTAATGGCCTGTATTATGTCCACAAATGTTAAGAAGGGTATTAACTCCAAATAATTTCCTCTGATATATTGTATGTGTAAAGACTGCTGATTCACTTAACATTTGAAGTCAGGCTTATAAGGGTACATCCTTGTCATCCTTTGTGGAAGTATCTCTTCTGTTGAGTCTGCTTATGATAGGGATAGCCAACAAACAATTTAAGATTTAAGATCCAAAAATTATTTCTTGAATCCAGGTTTAACTAAAGCAAATATGTTATGATATCTAAGAAGGTTCAAGTGTCTAAAATAAATTTTAAAAAATCTTTAAAAAAAAAGAAATGTCTGCAATTTAATAGAAAATAATGCTAGTCTTTATTCTCCTTGGCGCTTTTGTTGAGGTTTCTAAAATATTTTTGCAAATGTGTAGTAATTAAGCACATTACTTAAGGTGTTTTATAATACTCACTTCTTTAAATTAATTCACCACATATTAGTTACTGTAATATTTAATACTGTATCATATGAGTGGTTTGCTGAAATGTGTTACGAGTATGTGTAGTGATTTTAAAATATATTCACACAGTCCTGACACTCTTCCTTTTAAGAGTTAAAGCCTACTTTCCCATCCCTTGAGTGTGGGATAGACTTGGCAACTCCCTCCTAGTGAAGAGAATAAAGCAGAAGTCATGGTGTGCTATTTTGGAGACAAGGTCAGAAAGATCCCGTGACTTCCTCCTCACTCTCTCTCTTTGGTCTGAGGGAAGCCAGCTGCCGTGCCATGAGAAAAGGTCCACATGGTGAGCCTCTGAGTGTGCCAGCTTGGAAGTGGATTGTCAAACCTTCAGATGATCACAGTTCCTTCTCACATCATTATTGTGACCCTATGACAAATCCTGAGCTAGAACCACCCAGCTAAGGTGTTCCTGAATTCCTGACTCAAAGAACCTGAGAGACACTAAATATTTGTTGTTTTAAGCTGATTTTTCAGGCCACCTGTTACAAAGCAACAAGTAACTGATTCAGTATATATATATTGTTGAGTCCATCTGAATGTTGTGACATGGAAAATGGGTGCCAGTAGTCTGATGTTGGAGGAAATTATGAAATCAGGATTAATTCAGGCAAGTGTCAATATTCAAAAAACTTTCTCTTTTTATAGCCTAAGTATTCTGTTAACTCTCCAAATTTATGGCATGTTTTAAGTCATTTGAAACTGAAGTTTCTAATAATCATGGTTACTTATTGCCGATTTTAAAGATTTTTATTTATTTATTTATTTATTTGACAGACAGAGATCACAAGTAGGCAGAGAGAGAGGAAGGGAAGCAGGCTCCCCACTAAGAAGAGAGCCCGATATGGGGCTCAATCCCAGGACCCTGGGATCATGACCAGAGCTGAAGGCAGAGGCTTTAACCCACTGAGCCACCCAGGCGCTCACTTATTGCTGATTTTAAAAAAGTATCATATGTTGAGAAAAAAGAAATTTTGAGTCCAGGGTTTGAACACACAAGAAGTGTAGATGGTAGATGTTTTAGTCCGCTCAGGCTGCCGCGACAAAGTACCATAGATTAGGAGGCTTAAACTGATTTTCTCATAGCTCAGGAGGCTGAGAGTCCAAGAGCAAGGTGTCTGCTCTTCAGTTTCTGGTAGGGGCTCTTTTTCTGTCTTGTAGACAGCTGCCTCCTTGCTCTGTCTTTACCTGGTGGCGTGGGAAATAGAAGAGGGGGTGGCTTGTGTGCATGAAAGTGTGGGAGTGTGAGCACTCTGGTGTCTCTTCTTACTAGGACACTAATCTTATCATAACAGGGCCCTACTCTTATGATCACATATTACCTTATAGACCCTATCTCTAAGTACAGTCACCAGAGGGGGCTAGGGCTTTGACATACGAATTTTAGGGACAACAATTCAGTCCAGAGTATTAGGCAATAAAGTCTGAGATGGGAATGGGAAAGCATGCTATTGTCCAAAATCTTTCCTGATGTTGGGGAGGGGGGCAGTGAGGGGTAGTAGGAATCCACAGGAATCCTATGTAGCAATCCAACGCTTCCATAGAAGTGTTTAAGACTTCTGTGGGGCTTCCATTTTTGCAAACGATTGGTGTCAAAATCAACTTAGCAAAATGGGGGTCCGGGGCCGCTGAAGTGACCTCTAAGTTGAGGTGGAAGGCCAAAAAACAGTATTGACAGCTGGAGTATGGAGCCAGGGATCTAAAATCTAGGGAGCGAGATCAGAGAGCAGGAAGACAGAATGAATGCTACAGGTAGTTCTTGCAAATTGGCATGAGTACAAATGATGGGTTTATGTTTGCTACAGGCTGGTACATGGGAGGACTGGCTACTACTATGGTCTGTTTCTACCCACATCGAACACTTCTGATACCAAATATGTGGGATTTCCCCTTACAGCAGCAGACAATTGTCCAACACTCCAGACACCAGCTACATGTCCTACAGTATAATTCGATTTTGTTACTAATTACCTGGAGCTAGAATTAGATCCCACAAGCTAAGGGTTCAGTCCCACAAGACTACTCCCACTTCAGATGTCAGTCAAAAGTCCTGGGCCTCCACTACTTTTGACCAACCAGTAATGAATGGAGGTTCCTACAACCCCTTTCTCAGATTTGATAATTGCCTGGAATGGCTCCCCAAACTCAGGAAAGCATTTTACTCACATCTATTGATTTCGTATGGGGAATATTTATAGAAAAGACTATACAAGGATACTTTCAATGGATGCGGATGAATGGCTAGATGAAAAGGTACATAGGGGAAGTCTAGAAGTGTCCTGAGCTCAGGAGATTTTGTCCTGTGGAATTGGGGCACTCTATCTTCCCAGTATGTGATTGTATTTACTAACCCAGAAGTTCTCCAAACCCCATAGTTTATGGGTTTTTTTTTAATGGAGATTTCATTACATAGGTATAATGATTACATAAACCATTGGTCAATTGGTAACTAACTCTATCTCCATCCCCACTCCCCTTCCAAGAGCTTAGGAAGTTGGACTAAAAGTTCTAATCCTCTAGGGATGTCTTGATCTTTCTAGTGATCACCCCTCATCCTGAATCTCCCTGGGGGCCATAGCCACCAGTCATCTCATTAGGATAAAAAGGGATACTCATCACTCTGCAGGGTCCAGTGGTTCTTTAAGCTCTCTCAGAACCAGGGACTAAGGCCAAATATTGTAACCAAAGATGCTTCTATCACCTTGAGCTCTCATGAAGTGTTGAGGGTTTTAGAAACTCTTTGTCAAGAACTGGGGGTCAAATATATATTTCTTACTATATCACAATACCCTACCGCATTAAGTGGGACAGAGATGGGGTGGACAGTTGTGAGTTCCAAGCATTCAAACCATTGAAAGCAGGATTTAAGGTGGCAAGCAGAGAAAGAAGGATCTGGCCTAGTTCCTGGGGAGTAAGCAACAAGTAGGGAACATGCCCTGAGGTTGGGCTAAACTCTAATCCTGGCCCCCAGAACTACAAATAGAAAACAGAACCAGAAGCCCAAGCTAAGGTCAACCCAGTAGGATTAGACCAGAGTCATTTCCAATAGTTCATTTTTTCATAGGGTCTTTGTTCTGACCAGGGTCTATTCTGAGTACAGTGATAAAATTGGTTAAACCTCTTAGTTCTTTTCTGTTTTCTACTCCTTCCCCGCCTCTCTCAGATGTCCTGGGCCTGCATGTTTTATTCCTTCCTCCTGCTATCCAAATGTGGTGTCTTGAAAGATTCTGTGGCTAATGCATTTTAGCAACATCTGAAACACATGGGTTGAACCCCCCGGGGTGGAGTTTTGGCAGCAGGTTAAAGAGGTATTGGTATTATTTTGAACCTTCAAAACAGCAAACCTTTACCAAGACTAATGAGGAGTCTATCATGAACAAACACTGTCTATGCCATAGCGTAACACGGTGTTGCTCCAACAGAAATTATAATGAATCAGACATAAACTTTGTCCATATAATCATAACCTTTGTCCAACTTTAGAGTCACGTAAAGAAGACACGTAAGAGATTAGAGGGAGGGGAGGTTGCTTTAAACAGATAAATCAAGGGAAACGTAAGAAGAAGGTAGCATTCAGATGTATCTTTAAACATGAGAAGACTTTAGACATTTAGATATGGAAGAAAGGGTATTTCCAAACCACAACAACATGAGATAAGTCATACAAAAGAGCACCTGTCAGGTATGTCCTGGGAAGAGCAAGTGATTACCTTTCACACAGTCTCTAAGAAGAAATGGGGAACCATTTTTTCCTCCTTCCAGTCTTATGTGACTTATGTGTGCACAGTTGTGAATTCCCAAAACATACACTGGTATGTTGTCTTTGCAACACATTTTCCCCTGGACACCAAACTATACATTTAAGTTTTCTGAAGAGAGTTCTAAATTCTCCTGATAACATTTGTTGTTAAGTTTACTGATCAGAGATCAACTATATACTCAATAGTGTGTAATTGTTGAACAATGAGGTGATACTTATGCATGGTTAGAGACTGTACAAGCTGAATTGTGTCCCCCTCAAATCTGCATATTGAAGCTCCAACACTCAGTGCCTCAGAATGTGACATATTTGCAGACAGGGCCCTTAAGAGGCGATTGAGTTACCAGGAGACTGTTAGCATGGGCACTCGACCAATCTGACTGATGTCCTTTTAAGAAGAGATTTGGACCCACAAAGAGACGCTATTGCCTTGTAAGCACAGAGAAAACATCATGTGAGGACACAGAGAGATGTAGGCACCTGAAACTCAAGGACGGAAGTCTCAGAAGAAACCAAATCTCTGGTCACCTTGATCTTGAACTTGAGAACTGTGAGAAAGTAAATTTCTGTTGTTTAAACCACTGTTTTGTTGTATTTTGTTATGGCAGTTCTAGCAAAGAGTGGGTATTTTTCAGCCTCATCTTTAGCCACAGAGATAGATATTTACTGAGTGTGCCTAGCTCAGGGACCAACATCCATGAGATCTAGTGTGTCCAATACAGGAGCTGCTGACCCCATATGGCTATTGTGCACTTGAAATGTAGCCAGTACAAACTGATGTGCTGTATATGGCAAATACACTTGAGGTTTTTGAAGATTTAGTATGAAAAAAAGAACACAAAATATTGTATTAATATATTTTATATGGATTACATATTTGGTCATACATGGGTATTTGGGATTCAATAAAATAGACCATTAAAATTGATCTCATCTGCTTTTTTAAAAAATGTGTACTAGAAAATTATAAATTATATATGTGCTTTGCCTTGTATTTGTTGGACAGCATTACACTAGATATTAAAAAAAAAAAGTCTTTTGAGTGGTAGAAACCTCTTGCACTGTCATTTTCTTCATGCTTAGGATTTGGGATTAGGTAAACTCTAAAATTCATCCCCTGACAGCAATGCAGAAAAAGGTGCTGACAGTCCAAAGAACAGACACATCAAGGGTAAAACATAGGAGGAGAGCACAGCTTCCTGGAGTGCTCTTACCAAATCCACATAGTCACAATGACCAAGGGAAGAACAAGAGGTGGTAAAGCATGTTTTAAAGCCAGGGAGTGGAGGTAGAGTGCGGGGTTGGGGTGGAGAATGCAGGCCCAGAAGCTGCACTTTTTTTTTTTTTTTTAATTTTTAGTGTTCCAAGATTCATTGTTTATGCAGTACACTCAGTGCTCCATGCAATACGTGCCCCCCATAATACCCACTACCAGGCTAACCAAAACACAACCCTCCTCCCCTCCAAAACCCTCAGTCTGTTTCTCAGAGTCCACAGTCTCTCACGTTTTGTCTTCCCCCTCCGATTTCCCCCAACTCCCTTCTCTTCTTCTCTCAACATCCTCTGTGTTATTCCCTATGCTTCATGAGTAAGTGAAACCATATGAAAATTGACTCTCTCTGCTTGACTTATTTCACTCACCGTAATCTCTTCCAGCCCTGTCCATGTTGATACAAAATTTGGGTATTCATCCTTCCTGATGGCTGAGTAATATTCCATTCTGTATATGGACCATATCTTCTTTATCCATTTGTCTGTTGAAGGGCATCTTGGCTCCTTCCACACTTTGGCTATTGTGGACACTGCTGCTATGAACACCGGGGTACAGATGGCCCTTCTTTTTACTACATCTGTATCTTTGGGGTAAATATCCAGTAGTGCAATTGCAGGGTCATAAGGTAGCTCTATTTTTAATTTCTTAAGGAATCTCCACACTGTTTTCCAAAGTGGCTACATCAACTTGCATTCCCACCAACAGTGTAAGAGGGTTCCCCTTTCTCCACATCCTCTCCAGCACTTGTTGTTTACTGTCTTGTTGATTTTGGTCATTCTAAGTGGTGTAAGGTAGTATCTCAATGTGGTTTTGATTTGAATCTCCCTGATGGCTAATGATGATAAACATTTTTTCATGTGTCTGTTAGCCACTTATATGTCTTCTTTGGAGAAGTGTCTGTCCATGTCTTCTGATCATTTTTTGACACGATTATCTCTTTTTTTGAGTGTTGATTTTGAGAATTCTTTTGGATGATTGCCTCCTCTCTGGATCGCCATCTGGCGTACTGGTCACTGTTCTTTGCTAAGGACAATAGCACCGCCTGTGGCTAGCTTGGGCAGAAAATGAATGACTTAGAAATTTGGATAGGTGGCACCTGGGTGGCTCAGTTGGTTGAGCAACTGCCTTCAGCTCAGGTCATGATCTAGTCCTATATTGGGCTCCCTGGCAGGGAGCCTGCTTCTCCCTCTGACCACACCCCTTTCATGGTCCCTCTCTCCCATTCTTGCTCTGCCTCTCAAATAAATAAATAAATCTTAAAAAAAAAAAAAAAAGAAATTAGGATAGGGAAAAAAATAAATCAGGATAGGGCACAGAATTGTTGCTGAAGCTGCTGAACCAGGCTTGTGAAACAGACCAGAGTCAGAGGACCAGAAGGACACTCCAGGTCATCCTACCTGAGCCGTAGGTTATGATGGCACTTCTGACCCTGCTGTTCCAGGCACTTGGGGCTCCTCTGATGGACCCTTCTGTCTCTGCACTTCCTCTGGACTCTGACATGGCTCCAAGGTGCTTTCTTGGATGTCATACATCTGTCTAGTTACTCCTACACAATCAAAGTCACAGGTTCAAGGAACTGGCTGAGGGAGTCTGATGGCTGCCAGAGCACTTGCTGCCAGGGGAAGGAAGAGGGAAGATCTCTCTCCTTCCCTCCTGAAGGAGTGGAATCTGCCTCTCACCAAGACTTGCACCCTGGGGAATCAGACATACTGGGTTTGAATGACTGTAGAGAACAAAATGGGAAAAAAATTTCCAATTAGTGTGAAGACAGAAATCTTCTTACCCCCCAGAATTGTCTTGGTTTTGAGGAGAGCAGTAAAGCAGGCTGGGACTACAGGGCTCATTCTCACCACTATACCGCACTGCTCTGTGCTACAGTCATTTTTATCTGAGTTCTACTTAAGAAAATGTTTAGTAAGCAATATATAATTTATTCCATTATGTGGGCTCTGTCCTCTGACCTATTGTTACTGTCTTTATATAAAGTCCTGAATTTAGAGAATTCCGACACATATTTTAGAAGTCATTGAATAGGGTTGATGAAGTTCTAGAACCTAGGTGAGGTTCAGTGGGCTGAGATCCGGAGCCGATGACCAAGAAAGAATTCTTGAGACACCTTTGGTGCAAAATGGTGGTTTATTAAAGCATGGGGACAGGACCCGTGGGCAGGAAGAGTTGCTCCCCTGGGTTGTGAGGTTCTGTACCCAGCAGTTGGGGAAGGTGAGGGGAAGGGAGGTTTCAACGGAGTTTTCATATGTTAAAGAGGGCCAACAAGGTGCCAAGATATCGAAGACCTTGCCCAAGTGGCTTGATCAATGTTGTCTTTAGGCCAGCCATTAACATCAAGATAGTTGGGTTGTTCTTGGTGGGATGTCAAAATCCTGTTATCAATCCTCTTTGTTAGTGAGATTTAGGTTTAGAAGAGATTTAACTTTATTTAGGGCTGAGGAACTGAGGTATTTGCCTCTGGAAATTTGTGTTATTGATAAGGTCTGGGGTGCCTGAGTAATATGCTACACATATTACTGAGGGGGAATGGATGGAGAGGGGGTGCAAGGTACCAGCTTTTGCTTTGTCCTCAGTCAGCCTCCTGCTCCCTCATCAGAGTGACACTATTAATAACTGTAATCTAACAATGTACACCAAACTCAAAAAAAGTAAGATAAACAGCAGATGTTACAGGATAGTTGATGAAGAGAATATACTTTATACTCTTTTATGCCCCAGGAAATTCTACTTTAAGAAATGTTTCCACTTTTTTTGGTAGACAAACCTTTTCCCTCATCCCCTTATATGATTATTCTATGACTTGTTATTATTTTTAAACATTTTAAAAATATTTTATTGTATTTGACAGAGTGCATGTGTGTGCTCCAGTGCACAAGGCGGGGGGGGTGGGGGTGGGGGCAGAAGGAGAGGGAGAGGGAGAATCCCCACTGAGCAGCGAGCCTGACCTCACAGGGTCTTCATAGATCCTAGCACCCTAAGTCCATGACCTGAGCCAGAGGCAGATGCTTAACCGACGAGCCACCCAGGTGCCACATATTCAGTGATTTTTAAAAAATCAAACTTTCATTTTTTCCTATTGAGATATTAAATCATATTTAGACCCTCAAGTCATACTGAAATTTACCCATGTTTTGTATTAGAAAATGAAAATTTTCATATTTTACATTTAGAGCTCTATCCATTTGCAGTTTATGTGTGGTGTGAAGCATAGATCTAAAATTTGATCTTTTTCCAAATAGTTATCCAGATGTCTCTGTATGTTTTAAAAGTTCCGTACTTACCCCAGTAATTTGACGCACAATTTTCGCAGTGATTTTTTTGTTGTTGTTGTTAAGAGTTCAATTCCGCTAATATGTATTGAGAACCTACTGCCGTTTGGAACCTGCACTTAGGAAGTACAAAGAGGAAAATGTCTTGGTGTCTGCTCTTGAATTTGAGGGCTAGATTTAGATTTCTAAAAGTAGAGCCATTTTCTAGAGATAACAGACTACTATCAGACTTTATCAGTAACTTTTCCTTAAAAGACAAGATCTCTCATCTTTCTCAAGAGACCATCTGATTTTAATCACACTTTTCACTTTGGAAAAATGAGAAATTTGCTGTAGGTGAAGCGCAGTTCCTTTAAGACAAAGGCAGTCTTAACTTTCAAAAGGCATCTGAAATTTGAGAACTGAGAGGCACTCCTTCTCTTATTTATCTCAAGCCCCAAACCACAGGACCAAGGGAAGCTGAACACATGATTACTTGTCCGATAACTGCTGTTTTCTTTTATCTCACTTCTTGAGCAAATCTGACTCCTGTGTCCAGCTGTCCATGGGTTTCTCTTTCTTATATTTAATTGTCTTTTTATTAGACACTTTCTTTTCTAATGGTTTCCCAAACATAGGTTAGATATTTTAAATAAGAGATATTTTCTCTGTTAAGGAATTACTTTGGTGTACGAAGTAGTAAGAACTAGTGATATATCCTAGGAATGAGAACACTTTATTTATAATTTTTTCTTAATTTTTAAAGATTTTATGTATTTATTTGACAGAGAAAGAGAGACAGCAAGAGCAGGAACACAAGTTCAGGGAGCGGGAGGGGGAGAAGAAGGCCCCCATCAAGCAGGGAGCTGATGCAGGCTCCATCCGACTCTGGGATTATGACTCCAGCCAAAGGCAGATGCATAAGGACTGAGCCACCCAGGCACCCTGAGAACACTTTTTTCTGTTAAATATTCCGTGTTTCATCTTCTATACAGATCACAAAGTATACAAATATTTGTGGTATGCCTTTCAAATACAGGTGCAATGGTGTGTTACAGGATGATGTATACTGGGTACTGGTTTCAACTTCTCATTTCATGTGTATGGTATTTTCTTCTATTTTCACCCTGGTACTTCCCCTCTAGTTGCATTATTATGCATATGTTATATATACATCACAGATACAAAGTCTCAGAATTGGTAGGGAGCTTAACATTCATTTGACTTATCATCTGTGGCTTGCATCCACTGGTGCTCAAATTCTGGTTTAAAATATTGTATTAGAAGGGATGGATCAGAGTGAGTTCAGGGAAGGTATATCTGATATGGGAAAAAGAGGCAGAAGAAAATCATTAAATTTCCTTACCTACTGACAAGCCCTTGAAACAGGCAGAGTGACCCCCACCTTAAGGCTTTGCTATGGGCAAAGGACAATCCTAGCCTGACCAACCCTCTATCCCCAACCAGGATCCTAGAAGCCTACTCTAACAATTCCTTTTGGAATCTTTATCTCTAAACCTCCAAGATAGTGTTGACAATCATTACCAAGAGTATGGTCCACTGATATACATCTAAAGGGTCTCATGAGAAGGTTTTTTTTTTTTTTTTTAAAAAGATTTTATTTATTTATTTGACAGAGAGAGATCACAAGTAGGCAGAGAGGCAGGCAAAAGAGAGGAGGAAGCAGGCTCCCTGCTGAGCAGAGAGCCTGATGCAGGGCTTGATCCCAGGACCCTGGGACCATGACCTGAGCTGAAGGCAGAGGCTTTAAGCTGCTGAGCCACCCAGGCACCCCATGAGAAGGTTTTATTACTGATAATGAATAACCTTTTCCCCAGACAATAACTCACCCCTCAAGGTCCTAGAAACCTTGCTTCCAAAATTCCTTAGAGACTTACGCCATCCCTGATTCCCTCCCCAACTTACAAGTATATAAATAGACCACTCCTCACATCCCTGGGGCAGCAGCTCTTCCTGCCCACGCATCCTGTCCCCGTGGTTTAATAAACCACAATTTTGCACCAACGATGTCTCAAGAATTCTTTCTTGGTCATCCGCTCCAGACCTCACCGCATCAAACCTCACTTATGTTCTAGAACTTCATCATATCTATGCAACCTGCATAGATCCTGACTTGTATCATAGAATGGTGGTGGTCGAGAAGGTAGAGTCCAGACATGTGCTGTACTGGGAAAAGAAGAAACAGAAGAAAAAGTGGCCCATATGTAGGGAGCTATGTAACTTAACATCCAAGCCAGAGCACTATTGAGGGCAAAAGGGGCACTATTAATAATTATACCCGAACAATAGACATAAGCTGGGACTGGTCTTGGTAAACCCAATAGATCTAGAGTAATTTCAGAGAAAAAGCATGCATAGCTATTGTCCAATAAGAATGCAGGGATGGGGTGCCTGGGTGACTCAGTCCTTAAGAGTCTGGCTTTGGCTCAGGTCATGATCCCAGGGTCCTGGGATCAAGTCCCCCATTGGGCTCCCTGCTCAGTGGGGAGCCTGTTTCTCCCTCTCCCACTTCCCCTGCTTGTATTCCCTTCCTTGCTGTGTCACCATCAAATAAATAAAATCTTAAAAAAAAAAAAAAAAGAATGCAGGGATAGCTGAAAGGCCTGACAACTTCATTTTTTGGACTGCATGGGTACTTTTCTTCCTTATAATTGTTGTCCTGAAACTTAAATTTAGGTTTCTAGTTAAGGGGCAAAACAATCTAAATCCAAACAGAACCCTGAAGATAAGGTCTCCTGTGTCCTATAGCCTTTGAGTCTCCTCTTTGCCATTTTGGGGTCTCCAGGGCTTGTGCAGATACTGAAGGTCTCTGCAGACAGACGGTCTACAAAGGGAGATTTTGGGATCAGAAATGCTTTCTCTGTAGCCATCCTCTTTAGTTTGCTCTGATACAAGAAGATTAGAAATCTCAGACTGGCGCTTAATGTGGCAAAATCCCATGACACAATTTCCCTACCAGTTTAGGGTTATCTTCCTGAAACCATGTCAACGGGCAATGCAGGGTAGCTGATGAAGTTGAAAGCTAAATAAACGCAGTGGTTACCAGAATTGAGAAATTTGTCCAAGAAATTTGTTTGCCTAGTGTGTAATGCATTCAGCTGATTTATTGAGGGCCTATTACCCTGTATTTCATTTAATCACGTGTCCCCTTGTGGCTGCTCTTGTTTTATCTGACACAAAAAGAAACTTAGGCTCAGAAAGCTAAGTGACTCAACCAGGGCCACACCTGAACTGGGACCTCCTTAAGGGATGTAGGTTGGGTGTCGCCCTAAGATGATAAGGGAAATCCAGTTCCCTAGGTGGCCTTGGACATCCACCTCCCCTGCGATAACGCACTCCAGTAGATGAAGCCGGAAGAGAAGCCGAGAACTGAGTACACTTGAAGGCCCTATCCCGACAAGGTCAGGACCAGAAAGGGCTCGAGCTCCAGAGTACCACAACACTACTGTGGCCCCTTGGGCGACCTGTGCCCGCACGCAAGATGGCGACTTTGGCGTCAGCAACCTCCTGCCCTTCTCCATCATGGCGGCGACCGGACCCGCCTCCCTGGGCGCCGGAGTCATGTGACCCACACAATGGCTGAACGCCTACTCCAGGCTTCCCGGCAACGCCGAGTGAAAGCCATGACGGCCGCCGCGGGTTCGGCGGGCCTCGCAGCGCTACCCCTACTGTTGTGCGCGCTGCTGGTGCCGGGCGGCGCATACGTGCTGGACGACTCCGACGGGCTGGGCCGGGAGTTCGATGGCATCGGCGCGGTCAGCGGCGGTGGGGTGAGCGGCGGGCGGTGGGATGCGCGGAAGTTCCCAGGGGGGCGCCCCACAAGCCCCCGCGGCGCAGCCCGGCGTTTCGACGCACTCCAGTCGCGGCCCCACTGTTGGTCGGTGCCCCTCGGCCAGAGATCCGGGCGGCTACAGTGTTGGAAGCGGCGCTTGTTCGTTTTAGATGAACCTATAGAGGCGCTTAGTTTTCATAGAGGAGGATGCGGAGGTCCACCGAGTAAGTGACAGGTGTAGGCAGGGACAAGTCTGGGGTTCGTACTCTCATCCCGGGCGATGGAGCCTGGGCTCTCTTTGCTGTAGAGAGGGCATTCCTGAGGGTCTCTCCAGAAATGGCCAGGGAGCCGGGGAGCATTTCTTCCCAAAAGGATGCCCACTGCCAGTCGGGGAGTCGGAAGCCCTGGACCACTAGTGCAGGGTACGGTTGGCTAACTTCAGCGGGGCCAGTGCACAATACGTTTTTGTTTGGAGGTGCGACAAGTGCCTCAGGGCCTCTTTAGGAAGGTTCGAGGCCAACCTGGGACTCCTCCCCGCCCCCCCCCCCCCCCCCCCCGTGTTTTGTTTTTAATGGCAGGCTATGCTAGCATCAACTGGTAGTCAAGGATTGTTTACAGTTGCGAGGCTTTGTTTTTTGGGAGTCCTCAAGGTCCAAAGTGGGGTGGGTTTGCCCACTGGAAAGATCAGTGCCTCTGTGTCTCATTGGTGGCAATTTTTGTGTGCAGAAAGGGGAAAACATTGGGTCAACAGCCAAGGTGGCTCGCCACCTTTATGGTGTATAGGAATCACCCGGCATGCTTGTTAGAATGCACTCCCCATTCTGACTATAGTTCTGGATGGGGGCCTGAGAATCTGCATTTTAACACGTACGTAAGTTGATTCTCATACTAAGTAGTGAGAGACCTTTTCTTTTAAGTAAACTTAATTTTAGAATAGTATAAATTTACAGAAAAGTTTCCAAGACAGGACAGAGTTTCATACACCCTGCAGCCATTATTCTGTTATTAGCATCCAAACTTTGGTATGGTACATTCGTCACAACCAGTATTGATAGCATATGAAAATCCACACTTCGTATTTCTTTAGTACTTACCTAATTCCTATTTTCTGTTCTAGGATCCCATCCAGAATACCAAATGCATTTAATTGGCATGTGTTAGTCCTTTCTTGGCTGTGACAGTTGGGATGAATGAGTTCCTGTTACCCTGATATTTCATAACATTTACGTGTTGGCAGACAGGAGCGCCATTCCAACCTTGTGTAAAATTGTGTGGGCATAGCTGGTAATTGTCTTAGTTTCCTGGTCATATTGACAGGTGACATCTAGGCCCGGGAGCTTGCTTTAATAGCATGATTCTTCGTGGTTCTAAAGAAATTTACTTGCTTCTATCATAAGCTCTCTAACTTTCTTCCTGTCTTTGTTTTATCCCCTTCCATTGTACCCTAAATCACAACTAGAGCTAATTTTATTTGATGTTAAGGCCTAACTCTTGAATGGGTGGTTGGTTGGGTTGAGTCAGATGGAGCTTGTATATTCAGATGCATTTCAGAACTAGCTGGACTGCTTGCTTGCTGAATGGATGTTTTGTGTTGATCTCCGCCTACTGATAGCCAGTGTTGTAGCGAGACTGGCCCTTATGGTTCTTATTATGATTTTAAGATGTCCTTAGTAATAACCCATCAGGAAATGTTGGAAAAAAAAAAGGCTTATTATTCACAGATCCTGCCAGACACATAGCACACCCGGGGCCACAGAGCAAGGGTGTGGGTTGGGGGGGGAGAGCATGAGAGAGTGGGTGCGGGAGCCCCTGGGGTCCTGTTTTATTGCAGGCTCACTCATTGTTTGGATTTAAAAGTTAAGAGGGGGAATTTAAAGTGCAGTAAGAGACTAACCAAGCTGCCTAAATGGTCAGTTATGGAAATCAATCAAGATCTTTAAAACAAAGACGACTAGGGTCGCCCCTCTGGGCAGCCCGTCTCCTTCTCCAGGTGTGTGGCTGACAATGTGTTTCTTTGAAAAGGCCATATTTGAGGTAGATGCCTCTTTGAGGAGGATGCCCTCAGGCACTTGCCTTAACAGAAAAGAAAAAAACTGTCTGGATTGATGCTACAGTCTACCCTTGATGCTGAGGCATCCCTCAGGTGACCCTGGATAGCTGATAGGTTAAAAGCCAGGGGTAGAGCATGTTGTAACCCAGAAAGTACACATCTAAGTAGGACTATATAGCACTTCTATAATAATTATACAGATAGTAGTCTGAAATCCAGTCTGTAGCCATTGTTACAAGCTTTAAATTTCCTGCCATGAAACCAGGTCAGTGATCCTGGGGCTCAGGAATGTGTTCACAAATTTGGGTAATATTGTGAAATATTTAAACATCTTTGGCCATCTCATGTAAGTAGCAATCAAATAGGCCTTTTTAAGTGTGCTTTCCTGGATTTTTTTTTTTTTTTCCCACAAGGAATCTTAGCTTGGACTCAGGACAGGGCAATCAAGCCAAGGACTTGCCTTTAGACTTCGTCTAAAATACGTGTAGATTTGGGTGAATTCCTCTCCTCTCAATACCCCCAAATATCCTGATGTTTTTGGGCTTCCCAAGTGGCTTTCTTAATTACTTGGTGAGGCTGCAGGAACACTTAAAGGCTTAAAAATAGCCATGTTAAATACCTGATGGGAGTTCATTACAATGCATTTGGCAAAGAACTTTGGTTATTTCTGTGACGTATAAAATTCTAAGATGATAACTAGAATTATAAGTGAGAGAATCATACCAGGACATAGCAGATGTCTAGGAATTTCATGATTTCTGGAACACTTAAATCAATCACATATTGCATATACATTTAACATAAAGAAGATTTCTCATTACTTTTTGACAGTGCTTTCCATGTAGTTCAACATCTCTCTTTTTATAAGGAAAAGGAACAGAACATTTGAGATGTTCCAGGACCATTGGGAAAAATCTCAAAATTAGTTCAAGGTTTAAAAAGACTTCATTTAGAATTTGATTCTGGGAAATTTGTGAGAAATATCAAAAGGTTTTAAAACACTTGATTACAATGGATCATAGACGGCTGTGAAATATTAGTAATCCATTTAAACTTTAACCAAAGTTACAATTAAAGACTTTATAGGCAAATACAGAAAGCTACATAGTTTATTAAAAAAAAAAAGAACCTTAGCTCTTTAAGTAGAGACTTGTTTTCTTAAGTAATCAAAGACATGATGAAGACAACTTGAAACACAGGAAGTTATTTTGATAAAATACAGAATCTTTATTTCCTAAGCAGATTACTTAAAAGGTAAAGAAAGACCGCGCAGTCTTATCAAGAACTAACCAATAGTCCAAGAAAACTGTCCTTTTAGCAGGTGAAAGAAAAATTAAGCTAGTTTTCAGAAGTACACTATTTATTAAAGCTTGTTAAAAAAATCTTTATAATAAATTATTTTATTTTTGCCAGCTTGTCTACACAAGATACAATTCTCACTTCTCTTTTTTTTCTTTCTTTCTCCTACTTTCTACATCCATTTAGTTTGTATACTTTAGGACAAAATTACTTTCAATTGCCTTAACAAAAATGCATCTCCATGCCTCATACCTTAACTAAAATACATCTACTTTCCTTGCCTAGAATTCTCTTATTTACTGCACTTTTAATTACATTATTGTTAGAATTTTTAACTCTTAGAAACCTTCATTTCTAGTGAAACCAGTGAGTAATTAGTTGTGAGCTGTTTACTAGCATTCTGTATACTGAAAAATTTATGAATACATTTCATAATTTCTAGAGGCATATGCCTTTTTTTAGGAAAAAAAATAGTAATTTTTCACTATAGCACAGGACATGTTTACTAAGAGATCTAGATATCTTTAGCTTCTCTGTTACAAGAAACCAAAAGTAGATAAACTTGTGTTCAGTAATTAGTGTTGCAATATTTCATATTTGGCAATGTGCTATATATTTAATGAATTTCCATCATTGAACTTTGCAAAACACTAAGGTTTCAAGTTACCAAAAAGCTCTGGGTAATGTTTTAAGTACACATACCGTAAAACACAATTATTGTTGAAAAGTGGATGCCTTGACCATTGAAGCTTAAGTTAAACATTTGCAATACGAAAAGAAAAAAGCCAACCTTTGTGGCTTACACTAGAATGAATGACCTGGTTTTTAGCTGATCTGACCTGCTTTGTGTGTGGGGGTGGGGATGTGGGAGTTGTTGGAATGGGGAGAGACAAACCTTTGCCTTAACCCAACTTACTCTTCTTGATTTTTATGTTTTTGTTTCCTGATGTTGCAACCTTACTCCTAGGTGCTGGAGCGTATTTCAGGGTAACACAGACTAACGGGTCATTGTGTGTTTTTTACTACAGTCATTCTTCTTTTGATTTTTTTTTTTTAAAGATTTTATTTATTTATTTGACAGAGAGAGATCACAAGTAGGCAGAGAGGCAGGCAGAGAGAGAGAGAGGAGGAAGCAGGCTCCCTGCCGAGCAGAGAGCCCGATGCGGGACTCGATCCCGGGACGCGAGATCATGACCTGAGCCGAAGGCAGCGGCTCAACCCACTGAGCCACCCAGGTGCCCCTCTTCTTTTGATTTTTGTGGTTTAAACCTACAATAGCCAGTATTTCATTAAATGATGACCCATCTGTTCTCACGTCTTTACCTGTGGCATTAAATCCAGTATTTGAACTTGCGGAAAAACGGATGCCTTCATTATTTTATATTTATTAACTCAGTTTAAGATTATTAAAATGGGAAGAATGTTGCATAACTCAGAGTAGGATACTCTTTATCTATTTGATAATGTCCCTGTGTATAGTGCATTTCTCATCTAAGAAGTTTAATAGATACTGATTGAAGGAAAATGGTTGCAGCACTACTTTAGATTTCTGTGTGGAGTCCCTGGTACGTAGCAAAGTTTGTGGCAGGGTTGCGGCAAATCTGAAGCGACCTAGGAAACTCCAGCGGCACACAGAAATCAGGGAGAACTCAGATTTATTATCGCTGGCGGGCTCAGCGGGATCCTTGCCCAAAGGCTGAGCACCTGACAGGTTTAGGGGTGAGTTTTTATGGTTACGGGTGATGGGGGATTGTAATGGCATGTTTCCATGGTCTCAGGGCCCATTGGCCTTCTTCATAATCTATACAGAGGCATCTCAGGAGAGTGCTAAATCATCCCGCCGGACTCGTTTCTTTCTTTTCTTAACCAAACAGGACGGCCATTGTTCTTTTCTTCTGCTTCAGCAGGAGCAATGGAGAGCAGGGGACAGGCAGGGACTAGGGCCCCGGGGTCTCTGTCTGCCTCAGCAGTAGTGTTTGGAATGTTCTCACTTGCTCTCCCAGTCCGGTGGGGAAGGCAGTGTGGGGCAGTAGTTAAGAACATGGGTTTAAGAGCAGATTGTCAGGGGTCCATTCTGGGCCCTGCCATTCACTGTACTGCCATGGGCAGGTTACGTAACTTCCCAGTGTCTCAGTTTCTTTTCTGCGGAGACTTTGAAACCTGGTGGGCACATCGTGAGGACAGATGTGAAGTGCTTAGGATGGCATCTGGCACATGATTATTCTGGTTAATATCATCCTGTTTCAGGGATTGGGAAGGAGGAAGTTACATGAAAAACTTATTTGGGTATAAAATGTCTGCCATTTATTGAGAGCAATAAATGCTTCTCTCTTGTGAGAAGGCTTCCCCAGCTGATTGGAAACAGCTCCAGGCCTTTCTCAGGGAGTGTGACTGGTAATTTGTTATTCTTTGATTGTGCATTTCAACATTTGGCTATTGTGCACTGAACTGGCTCTTGCCATTGACTAATGCTTTTGCATTGAGAATGACCTCGGCTTTGCGATAGCGTAATGATGTGTGTTTGCTTAAAGTTGGCGTTTTCTGTGTTACGGATAGGATTGCATAGAGGCAAAATAATGCCCAAACAGCTAAACACACTGTTCTAATGACATAATTCAGGGTTGGAAGCATTGTTTTCCCTTTGATCAGGGCTGGGTTTTCAGGCATATACAGTGTTCATTCACTTAAAGAGTGCCTATTTCAATACGGGAGCCTCCACCAGTCTGTAAGCTCTTTGAGAAGGGTGTGTTTTTAAGAACGCTTTGTACAATGCTTGCCATTTATTGAGTGCTAACTGTGTGCCAGCTGCTGGGCTATGTCCTTTACATACATCTTGTTTTCACCTTAGTACAGCTGAAGGAGTTCTAAGGAGTAAGATAGCCTACTTTACAACACAGTGCCCTTGGTCTCATAGCTTGTAACCAGGGTGCAAGCTCCTGACTCAGAGCCTCCTGTATGATGTTGCCTGTGCCAGCGCAACCAACAATACCATAAAAGATATTAAATGTTTACTGACTAAGAGAATAAATGGGGATATGAACTTGAGTAAGACACAGTCCCTGTCCTCGAGGAGCTCAGAGGTGAGACAGAAGTACGGCGATGAGGGTGCAGGGTTAGACCAGTTAGAGTAGAAATGTGGACCCGAGGCCAGAGGAGCCCACAGAACTACATCAGATTACTACTACCTACATCAAACTAGTAGCGGGGAGCAGAAGGGGACCTTCCCTGAAGAGGATGCATTGGAAGTGGCCAAATTCATTCTAGACAGAAGAAAGAGAAAAAGTAGTTTGTTAAGACTAGATAGAAAGCACAAGAGTGATACCAGCTGAAGTGTCACAGTCAAGTAGTTAAGAAATTTGGGTATAAAACTGACCAATTTGAACTTTATCCTGAAAGCTCTGGGCAGAGGGGAGGTCTTGGAAGGTTTAAACAGAATATTTTCATGGTTGGGTTTGTGTTTTGGGAAGATTAATGTGGCAAGTAGTGTGGAGAATAGAGTACAGGGAGGCTGATGGAGGCCCTGGGAAATGACTTTCCACCACTCAACTTTCCCCAAGAACTGGCTAAACATGGGCTGCCGGGTGGCATGCATCAGCACTATGAAATATGTTCCTGATTGGATTTGTTTTATTCATACTTTTGAAAATTTTTTTTTAGGCAACCTCCCGACTTCTAGTAAATTATCCAGAGCCCTATCGTTCTCAAATATTGGATTATCTCTTTAAGGTAATGAGAAAATAATTATTTAATGGCATCTGTGGTATTTTTGAAACGATGGTGAATTTTAGTGGTAGAATTGATTGCCTTCACAATTCTAGCTTTAAAAAAAAACCAGAAAATTACTTTTGGAATAAGTTGCTATTTATTTGAAATGGGTTTTCGCATCAGTAATTGTCTTAATGTACTTTGTCCTTTTTGCAGTGAATCATAGTATTAATACTCCTACTTCTTTCCCCAGCCAAACTTCGGTGCCTCTTTGCATATTCTAAAAGTCGAAATAGGTGGTGATGGGCAGACAACAGGTAGGAGATTTGGGAGATGGGATTGATTTCCTTCAACATTTTAATCTACACTTAAACCTAGGAACTGTGAATTCGAATATAAATGATACCAACGTTATTGATGTTGATTATTGCTTATAGATTGTTTCTTATTGGTCCTTTTTTATCCTGTTAAAATACATGTTAATACTCATTTTTTTCTCATAAAAAATAGCATTTGGACTTTAGATTGCTTATTTAGTTGGATTAATCGGTAGTAAACAAACCCACAATTTTTTAAAAAAACTGTATCACTAGACAGAGCATAGAGACAATTATAAGTTTTTATTGAGAAGTTCAAAAAAGAAAACTCTTAATGTGGAAAACATGTAGAATGTTATTATGTTATTAGCTTTAAATAAAATAATGTGGCAAACATATAAGTCATCAGTATTTCAGAGATACAGCTTTTTTCTCTTTTAAAAACAAAATTATTTTTTTTAAAGATTTTAAAAATTTATTTATTTGACAGAGAGAGACAGAGATCACAAGTAGGCAAGAGGCAGGCAGAGAGAAAGGGGGAAGCAGGCTCCCTGCTGGGCAGAGAGCCTGATGCAGGGCTCAATCCCAGGACCCCCTGGGATCATGACCTGATCTGAAGGCAGAGGCTTAACCCATTGAGCCACCTAGGCGCCCAAAAACAAAATTATTTTTTAACCATTAAATTTTTAATCTTCATTGTTACCCTTTTGATTGGCTTTGTGTAGTCCATGTAGTCAATTAATGTACAGGAAGAAGAAAATTCTTTTTGTGATAATGTAGCTTATTATTTATAGGCCAGATTCCATTAGAGTAAACTTTACAGTATCGTCTGTATACATGTGTTCCTATTGGTGACTTGGGAATAATTTTTGTTAAAGAGATATGTCTGTGTGGTGGTATTAGTGTTTAATTAATATTGAAAGAAGAAAAAAGAAAAAACAAAAGAAACCTCTGTAACACAAACCTCCTCAAGCTACCATAAGAGGACGTGTATTTCCTTGTCCACTTCTTTTATGCAGAATTGGTAATGGCTGGCCTTCTACATTTGCTGAAGTGAAATTAGAGGTAGAGATATAGAAGTGGGTAGCTCTTGTGAATCTGATGTTTATCTTTGAGAAGAAAAGGGCAAGGCCCTTCTCCTTGTGAGACCCTTCCTAACATGGGCAGATGTTGGTGAAATGTAATGTTATGAGGACTGATATCAGCTACTTACCTTGTCAAACCACAGAGGTTAGGTAGAATTTTCTTATAGAGGGGAAATACAGATGTATACTCTTTTTTCTGTCAAAGCTCTGTTGTCTTGGTGTCACATGGCATGCTATAGGCTTAAGTCCTGGGGTATGAGAATGGGGCTTAGGAGCCTGGAGATTTACATCAAGGACTGAGAAACCAGAAGTTGAGCTGATCTAACTCAGTGTCAAACATGGGGATTTGAAAACCCCAGAAAGACCAGACCAAAGCCTGGGAGAATGTAGTCCTAGGACTTCTCAATTACGTGAATTGACAACACTTCTCTCAAAGCTGCTTATATAATAGAAAGTTGTGGCTTTGTTTTTCAAGACTTTTATGATACTAAGAGTAATGAAAAAATATGAAATAATATGCTTTGATCATTCATCCTCAAGTTGTCTAAGATCATTCTTACTTGCCCCATGTCAGGATTGGAACCAGAATATGTCTTCTCTGAAATGTGTGTATGTATAGGGGAGAGGGACCCTCTGAAAACAGTGCTTCTGGTTTCCTTTCTTTCTCTTTTGCTCTCTCCCCTGCAGATGGTACTGAACCCTCCCACATGCACTACGCGTTAGATGAGAATTATTTCCGAGGATATGAGTGGTGGTTAATGAAGGAAGCTAAGAAGCGGAACCCTGATATTATACTCATGGGTAAGAAGTGAAGTTTGCCATGCTTTTGCAGTCTCTTTGACTTTCAGATTCTGAATTCTGTGTGTGGAGTCACTGTTAATACTGAAGTACCAATAATGCTGTCAATACTACCATTATCGTACTAGCAGCAAAACATGAGTCAGACTTGATCCTTTCTTTGCCCTTAGATGCTATGTCTGCTCTATATGTGTAATACCTCTGCAGTGAGGCATTACTCTTCCCATCTACAAAAGCAGTGGAGGCTTAGGTTATGCCACTGACTTAAGGTCAGGTAATTAGTAAATGGCAAAATCAGATATAGAAGCTAATTCCATTCTGGTTGTTTTTGCAATGCTCAACTCTTATCCTCAACAAAATTTCTTATGAAAATTTGTAAAAGGGCAATACTATCTAGAAAATAATATATTAGGTACAGTAGTATATACCAACTATTTGTAAAATTATGCATTACATACAGTAGTAGACCCCATTTCTAGAAGAGGTACACATAAAAGTTTGTTTTGAACCTCAGCAACGTGATGGTCACTGTTCTAGGCATTGCGGGTACCAAGCAGTCCAGCCCCTAATTCCTGCCCTGTGGAGCTTAAGTTCTAGTAGCAGGATCATTGGATTTCTCAAATAGGACTACTGTATTTATTTTACAGTTCTCATATATTAATGCACAGACCTGTAAGATATTGTAAACATACCCAGTGATGGCATGCAGTCATCATTTGAAATGAATTTGATTTTTTGAAACAGGCTTCCATATCCAGTGTGTGTCAGACCAGTGAGATCCATTTTTTAGGGTTTAATTTCAGGTTATTTTAAAAATCATTTCAACAATCGAATTAAAGGACAAGCATAAGTTTTTCTAAATTAAAAAAATGAGGAGTTGGTGTGTTCTTTCAAAATGGTCTTTTGTAAGAGATTCCAGAAATGTTTGGAGCAGTTAAAAAAAAAAAAGAAGCATTATTGACTTCAGCACCATTGGGCTGCTTTCAAAGTCAGTTCTCATTTAAATGTAGAAAATCTGGCATGCTGAACCATGTTCTAACAAAGACTTACACATGCTGGGCCTTTTGAATGTATTTGGCATTTCATTGTTCTAAAATGTTCCAGTATTTTAGTGTCACATTTCTTATGGAATATACATACACAGAGGCATTCCTCCTGAGTTTAGAAAAATAAGCATTTTGTTCTTTTGTTCATTTTGATTTTTTTTCAGTGGTGTACTGAATTGGTGATATAAATAGTTGAGGAACTTAACTGTTGAGCTTATTTTGATATGTTGTAACAGAATTAGGATTTAGAATTGTAATTAGTGCTTCTTGACTATTCTCATTTTCTTAAAAATAATAATTAAGGCATTGGAAGAATGTGGGTTATTTCATCTAAATCATACCACAAAGGCATACTTTCCTATTGAGTCATTGGCATTTATACAGATATGATGACAAACTAGTTTTGCTGAATTTGATTATCTGACTAATTAATTAATTTAAGGATGCTTAAGTTTTTAGAAGTTGTACTAACGAATGAGGAATTTGTATTATACTTAACCTGTAGGAATGGTTAGGCATAAGCCTAACCTCTGATTTGACTTCAGAGGAAAGAAATGGAATATTAAATATCCCTATAGCAGGTGGTGGGCATGTTAAATTAAATTGTATGTTACATTTCTTTCTATTGATAAGTGTCTTGAGAAAGTGTTTTATTTCTTTTCTTGAAAGCGCATTTGGAGTTATGGAAGCAATTCTAGGGATCAGTAAGGAGTTGCTGAGTTCATAAACTGGAAGGGATTTTGAGAATTTGTGCACAGTATATAATCTTTAAGAAGATCTGTATTAAAAAAAAAAAAAAGCTCAGTATTGGCTTTTTGCTTATCCTGTGTTCATCTAGGTTTCTTTTGCTTTGTTTCTAGTGGGGCCAGCACGGGTATGCCCACTCTACCTTTACCTTTTCCTGTCTGCAGGGTTGCCGTGGTCGTTCCCCGGATGGCTAGGAAAACATTACAACTGGCCTTATGTAAATCTTCAGCTGACTGCCTACTATGTCATGACCTGGATTGTGGGTGCCAAGCATTATCATGATTTAGATATTGATTACATTGGGGTTAGTAATGTTTTTAAAAGTCGATTAACTTTTGAACATTTATTTGTATTTTTTTTTCTTTAAATATTTTATTTATTTATTTATTTGACAGATAGAGATCACAAGTAGGCAGAGAAGCAGGCAGGCAGAGAGAGAGAGAGAGGGGAGGAAGCAGGCTCCCTGCTGAGCAGAGATCCTGATGCAGGGCTCAATCCCAGGACCCTGGGATCATGACCTGAGCAGAAGGCAGAGGCCTTAACCCACTGAGCCACCCAGGCGCCCTATTTGTAATTTTTTAAAGTAATTTGATTCTCTGGCATTTTGTTGACTGACCATTTTGTGTCACGAGACTAATTTGTTTTATTGGCATCTGATAATGAATTAACTACATCTGACCTTTTATTTCTCCTCTTTGCCCATCTAAATTTTGACCCCTTTTGAAAACTGCTAAGTATATAATACCTTCTCTGAACTACCTTTCTTTTTTATTTTTAATTTTGATTTGGTATCACCCCAGCTCACGTTCTCCTTCTTAAAACGCTTTCCCTAGTTTCTTTAGTCATATAAAAATACTAGATTTACCATATAGTTTAATGATTAATCTCATTTTGCTGAATCTTTTATTGTCCTAAACCAGGGGGTGGCAAACTTTTTCTTAGTGTATCAAAGAGTAAATATTTTATGTTTTATGGGCCAAAGGCAGTATTAAGGCTATTATGTAGGTAATTATACAGCCATTTAAAATGTAGCCATTTAAAACTGTAAAAACCACTTTTAGCTCTCAGGTTGTAAAAAATACAAATGGTGGGTGGGCTGGATTTGGCAGGCTGGCTAAAATCTGCCTACCCTAATCTTAAACTGTTATTTAACACCTTTTAATGATTGAAAAAATGTAGAAATAACGTCTTCCCAACTGGTCTGTTGGCAGGCTGAAGGCATCGTACCTCACAGAGCCTCACATGTACACACAGTGGTCTCCATGCTTGTTTGCGTATTAATACATCATCTGTTAAAACTGATTTTAAAAGCATTCATGCAATTGGCAAGCAATTATTGAGCTCCTGCTATGTTTCAGGCACTGTGACTGTTACGTTCTAGGGATACTAAGATGAGTAAGCCCTTAAGGAGGTTAGTGAGAGAGGTAGAAACTGGGACAGATAAACTGTACTATCACAGGAGGAGAGAGAACATGAGGGTGGGCTAAGGGCTGTAGGGAGCCAGAAGCAAGAATATACTTGTTTTTTGGTTGTCTTTCTCCAAATTATAATTGAAAATTAGTTTGAGAACTTTCAAATGTTAGGGTATTTTTAATCTGTAGTGATACTCAATGTAGGTTTAGATCTAAATAACATTTTATTTTATGGTGAAGTCACACTTAGAAAATGTTTCTGGTAAAGAATGGGTAATTCACACCTCTTTTAGACTCACAGGCTGTGGTGAGGAGCTTCTTTCATAAGAAGTACTTTACTGTATCGCAAGAGTAAAATGAGTTATATATAGTGCCTAGACGCAAGGCCATCTCTGTTATTAACAGTTTTCTTAGCCCCAAAACAAATGTCATGGAAATTCTTTCTCAGTTCTAAAACTTCATTCTCCCTGATTCTAAACCAACGAAAGCTGTGCATCTTCCTTTTATCTATCCTTGTTAAGAATTTGCCTTTGTGATGTAGCACATGATATGGGCTAAAAAAAAAAAAAAATCACTTCTACAGTGTACTTATTAATACTTGGGTTTAGGTGTGCTGGTAAGATCTTGTAAGAATTATTACAACATTCCTTGTGTCTGCTAGGTCTCCAGTGCCTAATAAGAGTCCCTGTACACATACACTGGCAATGTTTGTTGAATGGTTGAATGGGTATTCCCATTTTAGAAATCCTTAGAATGGGCCATGTGGACGACTCAGTCATTTAAGCCTCCAGCTCTTGATTTCAGCTCACATGATCTCAGGGCCCTGGGATTGAGCTCCATGTCAGTCTCCATGCTTAGCAGGAAGTCTGCCTGAGGATTTCTCTCCCTCCCCTCTTCCTCTGCTTGCCCTCTCTCTCTCAAAGAAATAACGATTAAAAAAAAAAAAAAGAAGGAAATCACCGGAATAAGTGACTATTTAAAAATACACACCAAATATTCAAGGTTTTAAAAGGTAATATTTTAATTTTAACTTCCTGACCTTTAACTTTCAATTCGGACTGTTTGACTTTCTGTTTTGCAGATCTGGAATGAGAGGTCATTTGACATCAATTATATCAAGGTCTGTACAACTATAAAATCTTTTTATCTTAAAGTTATTGGTAAATAATTCTCTATGGTTCCATGGAAATTAGTAGAAACACTGTTTTTTACAGCATAGATATTTGTTTTGCTAATTGTGATATAAAATTCATGCAAAAGCTTAATCATATTTAAATTCCTGGTTAAAGCATAGATAACTCCTTGTGAACCCCAAATTTCCTTTGTCTGAAGACTTGTGTTGAATTTTTTTATTTTAAAGTTTATTATTTGTGGAATTATGATAATCATTATAAAAACAATGCATCATGGTAGACTTTGAGGACTTAAAGAAATGTAGCTTTTTTTTTTTTTCATTATCAACTAAGAAAAGGAGGCAAACCTGAAAAAGAACAAAGACCTTTATTTGGGGTGGGAATTGCAACTTGGGAGCACAGATTCTGGAGTAACCAGAAGAGTGTCCTGCCCTGGTGGGGCGGGCAAGGGGTTTTTATGACAAAGAAGGAAGAGGTAATTCCATGATGTAGATAAAGAAGAGAAAACACTGCTAATCCGGGGCTGACTGGTTGAGCCATTTCTGGTAACTCTCTCATCGATTATTTTATTGGTGCAATCACAAACAAAACTGTCACTGGAATGTATTAATTAACTTTATTGTCCTCATATGTTCCGAATGCCAGTTGTTCTGTTGAAATGTTATGAGCAATTGCCTGTAACACTCTTGGCACTTCTGGCCCAGGTCAAGAGTTCATCTCTCGGAAAGGAAGTCTCTTCTGGCCAGAAATTTTATACAGTTCCACATCTTACATCAAAATTTCTCATATATAGTCTCATGGTTATTTTCTTTGGAATGCTTGTTACATTGGAATGTTCCATATGTTTCTCTCTATGATTAGCAAATAGGTAGCAAATCGGTAACATTTGCCAAGTGTGTTTTTTAGGGTCGCTTTTCCTAGTTATTTATCTCCATTTCATTCTTACTAGCTTCTTTATTAGGTAATTATTTGCTGTTTTTCAGGAAAGGAAAAACTGAGAATAATAATTCCTCTGTCACTGGGAAACTAATGCCAGTTTAACTTTTTCAGGTGGAAGTAGTCCTGGTTTGCTTTCCAGTTCTTTTTGTCTTGTGTTTGCTCCACAAAACATGGTTTTGTGGTTACATTTTGTTTGGGTTTTAAAAAAAATTTCTTTCTTTAAGTGTGTTGTGTGTTTAAGCAGGTAATATCCACTAAATTCCTTTCAATTTATTTATTCATTTATTCCATCAGCAAGCATCGACTCAGCAGTGGGGGGCGTCAGGCATTCCGCACATGCTTACAAGACAAGGACACAAAATACTGTTGCTGCCCAAAAGGAGTTCACATTTGAGGGCTATAGTCCTGGATGGGCAATGAAAATTCAGCCATAATTTCTCTAGCAGAATAATGCCTGAGCAGGGTTGTCAGAAGGTACAGGGTGGTCATTGACGCTTCTGCCTAGGCAGATTAGGGAATGCTGTTAGAGAAGGTGACGTGTGGTTGGAATCTTCAAGGTGGGATGCATAGGAACTCCCCTGGTTGCTAGGGTGGGGGCAGGATGCCACCAAGAAATGATGATTGAGAGTAAAGGGATTTGGGGAAAGAGCCAGGGTGAAAGAGTAGACACGCGGGAACTCTGAGGCTCCCGTAGGCTTCGGTGATCACCAGGGGACTGGCACGCTTTAATCTGGAGCTGTTGAGTTTGATGGGGTGGCTTGCAGCCAGGTCCGTGTAAGTCAGGGTCACCTCCAGGCTGCAGGCATGATCAGTGAAGTGAGATGTGGTGGAGGGGGCATTGTGGGGCTGTGGGAGGTGGGGCAGCGGAGCAGGGATAAGATGGAAGCACAGGGTTGTTCCTGCAAAGTCATGACTTCTGTGAGCGCAGGGCTAATGAGAGAATCAAAAGCCCAGGGTGGAAGCCATATTCCTGTGTGTGTGCTGTTTGACCCTGCAGTTGAGGGCGGCGTCATGACAGGGTCCCAATAGTGAAGGTGGGGAACTTTTTTATCTACCCAGGTTTGACGTTTCACAGCCTGTGTTTTTCCTTGTGATTATACATGTGCTTCTCTAGTTCATTTCATTTGAAGGAAGCATTGGAAACAGTAGAATCTGGTTTCCTTTTTTTTTTTTAAACTAATGATCTGCATATATGGTGGTGGTTTACTTAATTTTTTTTTTTTTTTTTTTTTTTTTTTTTGCTATTATGAGTTTGTTTTTGATTCCATTAAAGTCAGAGGGAGAATTCCTCTAAAGCATTTTTACCTCTTGTTTTTTTTTTTTTTTTACAGTCCCATGAAGTAGGTTATCTTAATGATAATGCTTTATATTTTCCATAGGAGCCACGTTTCTATTGAGAAATAATATTGATACTATTATCCAGGATGGTGATTTTCCAAGGTACTTCAGCTATTGTGGTTGTAATTCAACAGCTGAAAACTCATTTGTAAACTTTCCTGCGTTCTCTTTCTCTCTCCGAAAGGTGTTAAGAAGAATGCTCAACTATCAAGGTCTCCATCGAGTGAAAATCATAGCGAGTGACAATCTCTGGGAGCCCATTTCTGCTTCTATGTTGCTCGACCCTGAGCTCCTGGAGGTGATTGATGTTATAGGGTAAGGAAGGTTTTGCTTTGAAAGTTTATCAGTTTCTGATTGCTTGCTTTCCATACTTGACTGTACCTTTGTTTTTGCTTTTCCTTCCCCCTTGACTACGTTTTTGGAGGGAGCTTTCTTTCTTTTTTTTTTTTTTTAAAGATTTTATTTATTTATTTGACAGACAGAGTTCACAAGTAGGCAGAGAGGCAGGCAGAGAGAGAGAGGAGGAAGCAGGCTCCCTGCTGAGCAGAGAGCCTGATGTGGGGCTTGATCCCAGGACTCTGGGATCATGACCTGAGCTGAAGGCAGAGGCTTTAACCCACTGAGCCACCCAGGCGCCCCTGGAGGGAGCTTTCTTGTATTTACTTAACTAAAACACCCGTGACTGGTGTCTCATTCCTTTCCCTTTGAAATGTATGCACGGTTGGCCCTTGAATAGATTAGGTATGAACTGAGCCAGTCCACTGATGTGTGGAATTTTTACATTACTATAAATGTATTTTCTCTTCCTTGTGATTTTCTTTTTTTTAATTTTTTATTTTTTTATAAACATATATTTTTATCCCCAGGGGTACAGGTCTGTGAATCACCAAGTTTACACACTTCACAGCACTCACCAAAGCACATACCCTCCCCAATGTCCATAATCCCACCCCCTTCTCCCAAACCCCCTCCCCGCAGCAACCCTCAGTTTGTTTTGTGAGATTAAGAGTCACTTATGGTTTGTCTCCCTCCCAATTCCATCTTGTTTCATTGATTCTTCTTCTACCCAATTAAGCCCCCATGTTGCATCACCACTTCCTCATATCAGGGAGATCATATGATAGTTGTCTTTCTCTGCTTGACTTATTTCGCCAAGCATGATACGCTCTAGTTCCATCCATGTTGTTGCAAATGGCAAGATTTCATTTCTTTTGATGGGCTGCATAGTATTCCATTGTGTATATATACCACATCTTCTTGATCCATTCATCTGTTGATGGACATCTAGGTTCTTTCCATAGTTTGGCTATTGTGGACATTGCTGCTATAAACATTCGGGTGCACGTGCCCCTTTGGATCACTACATTTGTATCTTTAGGGTAAATACCCAGTAGTGCAATTGCTGGGTCATAGGGCAGTTCTATTTTCAACATTTTGAGGAACCCCCATGCTGTTTTCCAGAGTGGCTGCACCAGCTTGCATTCCCACCAACAGTGTAGGAGGGTTCCCCTTTCTCCGCATCCTCGCCAGCATCTGTCATTTCCTGACTTGTTGATTTTAGCCATTCTGACTGGTGTGAGGTGATATCTCATTGTGGTTTAGATTTGTATTTCCCTGATGCCAAGTGATATGGAGCACTTTTTCATGTGTCTGTTGGCCATCTGGATGTCTTCTTTGCAGAAGTGTCTGTTGGCCATCTGGATGTCTTCTTTGCAGAAATGTCTGTTCATGTCCTCTGCCCATTTCTTGATTAGATTATTTGTTCTTTGGGTGTTGAGTTTGCTAAGTTCTTTATAGATTTTGGACACTAGTCCTTTATCTGATATGTTGTTTGCAAATATCTTCTCCCATTCTGTCAGTTGTCTTTTGATTTTGTTAACTGTTTCCTTTGCTGTGCAAAAGCTTTTGTTCTTGATGAAATCCCAATAGTTCATTTTTGCCCTTGCTTCCCTTGCCTTTGGCGATGTTCCTAGGAAGATGTTGCTGCGGCTGAGGTCGAAGAGGTTGCTGCCTGTGTTCTCCTCAAGGGTTTTGATGGATTCCTTTCGCACATTGAGGTCCTTCATCCATTTTGAGTCTATTTTTGTGTGTGGTGTAAGGAAATGGTCCAATTTCATTTTTCTGCATGTGGCTGTCCAATTTTCCCAGCACCATTTATTGAAGAGGCTCTCTTTTTTCCATTGGACATTCTTTCCTGCTTTGTCAAAGATTAGTTGACCATAGAGTTGAGGGTCTATTTCTGGGCTCTCTATTCTGTTCCATTGATCTATGTGTCTGTTTTTGTGCCAGTACCATGCTGTCTTGATGATGACAGCTTTGTAATAGAGCTTGAAGTCCGGAATTGTGATGCCACCAACTTTGGCTTTCTTTTTCAATATCCCTTTGGCTATTGGAGGTCTTTTCTGGTTCCATATAAATTTTAGAATTATTTGTTCCATTTCTTTGAAAAAGATGGATGGTACTTTGATAGGAATTGCATTAAATGTGTAGATTGCTTTAGGTAGCATAGACATTTTCACAATATTTATTCTTCCAATCCAGGAGCATGGAACATTTTTCCATTTCTTTGTGTCTTCCTCAATTTCTTTCATGAGTACTTTATAGTTTTCTGAGTATAGATTCTGTGCCTCTTTGGTTAGGTTTATTCCTAGGTATCTTATGGTTTTGGGTGCAATTGTAAATGGTATTGACTCCTTAATTTCTCTTTCTTCTGTCTTGTTGTTGGTGTAGAGAAATGCAACTGATTTCTGTTCATTGATTTTATATCCTGATACTTTACTGAATTCCTGTACAAGTTCTAGCAGTTTTGGAGTGGAGTCTTTTGGGTTTTCCACATACAATATCATATCATCTGCGAAGAGTGATAATTTGACTTCCTCTTTGCCGATTTGGATGCCTTTAATTTCCTTTTGTTGTCTGATTGCTGAGGCTAGGACCTCTAGTACTATGTTGAATAGCAGTGGTGATAATGGACATCCCTGCCGTGTTCCTGACCTTAGCGGAAAAGCTTTCAGTTTTTCTCCATTGAGAATGATATTTGCGGTGGGTTTTTCATAGATGGCTTTGATGATATTGAGGTATGTGCCCTCTATCCCTACACTTTGAAGAGTTTTGATCAGGAAGGGGTGCTGTACTTTGTCAAATGCTTTTTCAGCATCTATTGAGAGTATCATATGGTTCTTGTTCTTTCTTTTATTGATGTGTTGTATCACACTGACTGATTTGCGGATGTTGAACCAACCTTGCAGCCCTGGAATAAATCCCACTTGGTCGTGGTGAATAATCCTTTTAATGTACTGTTGAATCCTATTGGCTAGTATTTTGGTGAGAATTTTCGCATCTGTGTTCATCAAGGATATTGGTCTATAGCTCTCTTTTTTGATGGGATCCTTGTCCGGTTTGGGGATCAAGGTGATGCTGGCCTCATAAAATGAGTTTGGAAGTTTTCCTTCCATTTCTATTTTTTGGAACAGTTTCAGGAGAATAGGAATTAGTTCTTCTTTAAATGTTTGGTAGAATTCCCCCGGGAAGCCGTCTGGCCCTGGGCTTTTGTTTGTTTGGAGATTTTTAATGACTGTTTCAATCTCCTTACTGGTTATGGGTCTGTTCAGGCTTTCTATTTCTTCCTGGTTCAGTTGTGGTAGTTTATATGTTTCTAGGAATGCATCCATTTCTTCCAGATTTTCAAATTTGTTGGCGTAGAGTTGCTCATAGTATGTTCTTATAATAGTTTGTATTTCTTTGGTGTTAGCTGTGATCTCTCCTCTTTCATTCATGATTTTATTTATTTGGGTCCTTTCTCTTTTCTTTTTGATAAGTCTGGCCAGGGGTTTATCAATTTTATTAATTCTTTCAAAGAACCAGCTCCTAGTTTCGTTGATTTGCTCTATTGTTTTTTTGGTTTCTATTTCATTGATTTCTGCTCTGATCTTTATAATTTCTCTTCTCCTGCTGGGCTTAGGGTTTCTTTCTTGTTCTTTCTCCAGCTCCTTTAGGTGTAGGGTTAGGTTGTGTACCTGAGACCTTTCTTGTTTCTTGAGAAAGGCTTGTACCGCTATATATTTTCCTCTCAGGACTGCCTTTGTTGTGTCCCACAGATTTTGGACCGTTGTATTTTCATTATCATTTGTTTCCATGATTTTTTTCAATTCTTCTTTAATTTCCCGGTTGACCCATTCATTCTTTAGAAGGATGCTGTTTAGTCTCCATGTATTTGGGTTCTTTCCAAACTTCCTTTTGTGGTTGAGTTCTAGCTTTAGAGCATTGTGGTCTGAAAATATGCAGGGAATGATCCCAATCTTTTGATACCGGTTGAGTCCTGATTTAGGACCGAGGATGTGATCTATTCTGGAGAATGTTCCATGTGCACTAGAGAAGAATGTGTATTCTGTTGCTTTGGGATGAAATGTTCTGAATATATCTGTGATGTCCATGTGGTCCAGTGTGTCGTTTAAGGCCTTTATTTCCTTGCTGATCTTTTGCTTGGATGATCTGTCCATTTCAGTGAGGGGAGTGTTAAAGTCCCCTACTATTATTGTATTATTGTTGATGTGTTTCTTTGATTTTGTTATTAATTGGTTTATATAGTTGGCTGCTCCCACGTTGGGGGCATAGATATTTAAAATTGTTAAATCTTCTTGTTGGACAGACCCTTTGAGTATGATATAGTGTCCTTCCTCATCTCTTATTATAGTCTTTGGCTTAAAATCTAATTGATCTGATATAAGGATTGCCACTCCTGCTTTCTTTAGATGTCCATTAGCATGGTAAATTCTTTTCCACCCCCTCACTTTAAATCTGGAGGTGTCTTCGGGCTTAAAATGAGTTTCTTGGAGGCAACATATAGATGGGTTTTGTTTTTTTATCCATTCTGATACCCTGTGTCTTTTGACAGGGGCATTTAGCCCATTAACATTCAGGGTAACTATTGAGAGATATGAATTTAGTGCCATTGTATTGCCTGTAAGGTGACTGTTACTGTATATGATCTCTGTTCCTTTCTGATCTACCACTTGTAGGCTCTCTCTTTGCTTAGAGGACCCCTTTCAATATTTCCTGTAGAGCTGGTTTGGTGTTTGCAAATTCTTTCAGTTTTTGTTTGTCCTGGAAGCTTTTAATCTCTCCTTCTATTTTCAGTGATAGCCTAGCTGGATATAGTATTCTTGGCTGCATGTTTTTCTCGTTTAGTGCTCTGAAAATACCATGCCAGCTCTTTCTGGCCTGCCAGGTCTCTGTGGATAAGTCAGCTGCCAATCTAATATTTTTACCATTGTATGCTACAGACTTCTTTTCCCGGGCTGCTTTCAGGATTTTCTCTTTGTCACTGAGACTTGTAAATTTTACTATTAGGTGACGGGGTGTGGGCCTATTCTTACTGATTTTGAGGGGCATTCTCTGAACCTCCTGAATTTTGATGCTCGTTCCCTTTGCCATATTGGGGACATTCTCCCCAATAATTCTCTCCAGTATACCTTCTGCTCCCCTCTCTCTTTCTTCTTCTTCTGGAATCCCAATTATTCTAATGTTGTTTCGTCTTATGGTGTCACTTATCTCTCGAATTCTCCCCTCATGGTCCAGTAGCTGTTTGTCCCTCTTTTGCTCAGCTTCTTTATTCTCTGTCATTTGGTCTTCTGTATCACTAATTCTTTCTTCTGCCTCATTTATCCTTGCAGTGAGACCCTCCATTTTTGATTGCACCTCATTAATAGCTTTTTTGATTACAACTTGGTTAGATTTTAGTTCTTTTATTTCTCCAGAAAGGGCTTTTATATCTCCCGAGAGGGTTTCTCTAATATCTTCCATGCTTTTTTCGAGCCCGGCTAGAACCTTGAGAATTGTCATTCTGAACTCTAGATCTGACATATTACCAATGTCTGTATTGATTAGGTCCCTAGCCTTCGGTACTGCCTCTTGTTCTTTTTTTGGTGGTGAATTTTTCCGTCTTGTCATTTTGTCCAGATAAGAGTATATGAAGGAGCAAGTAAAATACTAAAGGGTGGCAACAACCCCAGGAAAATATGCTTTAACCAAATCAGAAGAGATCCCAAATCGTGAGGGGGGAGAAAGGGGATAAAGAGAGGTTCAAAAAGGAAGAAAGAAAAAAAAGAAAAAAAAAAAAGAAAAGAATTAAAGAAAACGAATAAAGAAAAATATAAAAATGAAAATATATATATATTAGATAAACTAGTTTAAAAATGTTAAAAAAGAGAAGGGTAAAAGTTAAAAAAAAAAATTTTACCAGAAGGCGAGAAAAAAAAAAGAAAAAAAAAATGAAAAAAAAACTAAATTAACTGCAAGACTAAAAAAAATCACAGGGAGAAAGCCATGAGTTCCGTGCTTTGCTTTCTCCTCCTCTGGAATTCTGCTGCTCTCCTTGGTATTGAAACCGCACTCCTTGGTAGGTGAACTTGGTCTTGGCTGTATTTCTTGTTGATCTTCTGGGGGAGGGGTCTGGTATAGTGATTCGCAAGTGTCTTTGCCCCAGGTGGAATTGCACCGCCCTTACCAGGGGCCGGGCTGAGTAATCCGCTCAGGTTTGCTTTCAGGAGCTTTTGTTCCCTGAGCGCTTTCTGTAGAGTTCCGGAGGACGGGAATGCAAATGGCGGCCTCCTGGTCTCCAGCCCGGAGGAGCTGAGAGCCCGGAGCCCCACTCCTCAGTGCGCCCTCAGAGAATAGCGCCCAGTTACTCCCGTCTGCCTGACCTCCGGCCGCGCTCCGAGCTCACCGAGCCTATGGCTGGTTCAAGGTAACACGGAGCTGTGAGCTTACTGTCGGCTCTGTCTCTGTCGCCGGTTTTCCCTTTCCAATACCCGCAAGCTCTGCGACACTCAGACACCCCCGATCCTTCTGTGACCCTGCGGGACCTGAGGCCACGCTGACCCCGCGTGGGCTTCGCCCTGGTTAACCTCTGGAGCGATGTCCCTCAGTGGAACAGACTTTTAAGAGTCCTGATTTTGTGCTCCGTTGCTCCGCTTGCCGGCAGCCGGCCCCTCTCCCCGGGGTCTGTCTTCCCGTCGCTTTGGATTCACTTCTCGGCCGGTCCTACCTTTCAGAAAGTGGTTGTTTTTCTGTTTCCAGAATTGCTGTTCTTCTCTTCGATCTGCCGATGGATTTGCAGGTGTTTGCAATCTTTAGATAAGCTATCTAGCTGATCTCCTGCTAGCTGAAATAGTCTCAGCCTGCTACTTCTCCGCCATCTTGACTCCTCTTCCTTGTGATTTTCTTAATAACATTTTCTTTTCTCTAGCTTCCTTTACTGTAAGGATACAGTATGTAGCACATAGAGCATACAAAATATGTGTTAATCAACTATTTATGTTATTGGTCTTCTGGTCAACAGGCTATTGGCAGTTACATTTTTGGGGAGTCCAAGATTATATTTGGATTTTCAGATGCACATGAAAATCATGCACATTATTGTCATGCACATCATTTGAGGGTCACCTGTAGTTTGAGATCTTTCTATGACAATGGAATATATTGGTACTTCGAAGAAATGTGTTAACGTTTGGAGTAATGAAACATGGCTTTGTTTCAATTAAGGGACAGAGTAGTATTTAAATTTTAGAAATTACAAAAGACAGATTTCCTGTGTTGGGCGTTCTTCCATGAATGAAGACTTCATGTAAATGGACGGCTAATCACTGGCCATGGCTCTTGTCATGTTTCCTTAGCAGGCTGGCTTTGACCCTGCTCTTTAGTCTAGTTTGCCAGTCAGTCCTTTGGGCCTTGGCCTTCCTGAGTGCTAGTAATTTTTTTCTGTCTTTTTTTTCCAGTTTTATTGACAAATAATTGACATACATCACTGTATAACTTTAAGGTATAGGGCATAATGATTTGATTTACATATATGTGAGATAATTACCATGATAGGTTTAGTTAACATCCATCATCTCATACAGATACAGTCAAAAGAAAAGGAAAGATGATTTATCTTTATGATGAGAGCTCCCAGTATCTACTTTTTAACAACTTTACTATTTGTCCCACAGCATTGTTCATTATAGGCCTCATGCCATATAGCACATCCCTAGTACTTACTCATTTGTGCCTTTTGACCATCTTCCTCCAATTCCCTCTTCTTCTACCCTTCACCTACCAGTATTTTTTTAAGTGAATTTGAATTTTGTCTGTTGTGACGTATATAAACATTTGAAAAATAGAATACACATATGTATGGAATTTAGTCTTCATTCACTCTGAAGACTGCTTGATCTACATGTCCCTATTTTTTTTTAAATGAAGTACTTTGAATGTATATGACATAGGCAGAATAAGATAATGAATCTCCTGGTTCCTGTAACTCAGCCTCCATAACTGTGACCCCATGGCTAGTTCTCTACCCATATCCTGTCCATTCTGTTACCTGAAACTAGGTTTGCATCTTTTGATGTGTGTGGAGCCAAAAGACACACCAATCCAAAGGATAAAGAAAGAAGGGTTTTACTTGCAACAAGTAAAGGAGAGCACCAGGAATGTTTCCAAAGCAGGGTCTCCTTGAACCACAAAACTGAGGAAGTTTTAGGTGATGGGGCTTACTCAGTGGGGCATTCAGGATGTAATGGGGGCAGAAGTCATCTTAAAGTGACAGAGCCCAAGTCATGAGGGTCAGCATCACCAGTTCCTGGTATCTGAGCACTCAAAACGGTCCAGATCCTGCAAAGATAGCTCAAGAATGTGTATCAGGTCAGTCTTTATTTTTAGACCAGCACTGGAAGATTTACCACTGATTTATTGTTCCTGATATGATTAGTTTATCTCCTGGCCTGATAGTCGCTGTTTGTGCTTACATTTTATGGTTTCCTTGAAATTGTTATCTACTGGGATCTGTTGTTCTGCAATTTCAACATATCTCAGGAAGTTCTGCAAGAAATGTGCTTTGGGTAAGAGGTGCCAGTTAGGCATAGATGGCAAGATGGCTGGGGGCCCAAGATGACATTTCTCATGTCAAGAAAGCTTGTCTTTCTGTTTCTGGGGGCGCCTAGCTCTTTCTGCTTATAGTTTCTCTTCTTCCTCCCACATTATTCTGAAGCAAATCCCACACATTATGTTATTTCTTTCGCAAAAATTCTACCATGCATCTTTAAAGATTTCTTTTTTTTTTTTACCATAAATGATAACAATATTACATCCAAAAATGTAACAGTCTCTTGATATTATCAAGTATTTGTTCCTGTTATTTTATAGCTTTAATTGAATCTGGATCCAGTTTAGTTTCATACATTGTGACTGGTTGATGTTTAAGTCTCTTCTGATTTTTTCGGTTCCTGCCCCATCTTATTTTTTTTTTTTAAGATTTTATTTATTTATTTGACAAAGAAAGTACAAGCAGGGGGAGTGACAGGGAGAGGGAGAAGCAGGCTCCCTGCTGAGCAGAGAGCCCAGCATCGGGCTCAATCCCAGGATCCTGGGATCATGACCTGAGCTGAAGGCAGAGACTTAACCAACTGAGCCACCCAGGTGCCCCGCTGCCCCATCTTTTTATTCCCTTTCATTTGTCAAAGAAACTGGATTGTTTGTCCTATAATGTATCTCACAGTCTGGGATTTAATAGTTTCATCCTTACAGTTTAGTTTAACCTGCCCATCTGTTCTGTTTCTAATTGGAAATTGATTGAAGCATTATTAGGTCAGATTTAGGATTATTTATTTATTTATTTATTTTGGGCAAGAAAAGGAAGATGTATTTGAACATTGCATTCATTGAAATTAGAATATAGTTTTTTGCCTTTATTGTTAATACTTTCATAAGCAGCTCAAGTCTTGAGGGGGAAAACAAAGTTGTGTTGATTTTTGAATATATTTGTCTAGGAAGAAATACTTGAATGAAGCTATGGGTTTTGCTGTGTCTTCAGGAAAAAGTTAGTTGTTTAATTCATTGTATCTTTATTGATATGGCCAACTGACAAAGCAAATATTCCTTTGAGGACTGCTTTAGCTCTGTTTTATTTTCTCATTTCATTGCACTGTCATTTAATGCTGAATGCATTTAAAAACTTTTTTTCAAAAACTTTCCCAGAAGCTTCTTTTTGTCTTATTATATTAAGATTTATTTTTTTTTTAATCAGGATATAAAGGTTGAGTGTATATTATCTACCTTAGTGATTGCATTGTTTAGGTATTCTGTATCCTAATTATTTTGTTCACTTCAACTATCCAGGGTTACCCAGAGTGTTAGTTACCTCTCACTTGTGGGTTTCAGTTTCTTGCAGTTTATGCTTCTGAAAGTTGCTCTGTGTTATGTTACAGGTATTAATGTCTTACCTTATCATCTTATCTTTGAACTGTTGACATTAGAAAATGACATTCTTTGGGGTACCTTGCTGGCTCAGGAGGAAGAACATGTGACTTTTGATTTTGGGATCATGAGTTTGAGCCCTACATTGGGAGAGGTGGTGACCAAAAAAAAAAAAAAAACCCCGAAAAGGAAAGAAAATGTCATTTTTTGCCTCATTATGTTTCTTGGTATGAATTTTGCTTTGCCTCTGACTAAGAAAGAGACCTCTGCTTTCTTTTCATTTATATTTGCCTGAAATACCTTTGCCCATACTTTCATCCTTCACCTCTTGACGTTATTTCTTTTTATGTGTGTGGCTTGCTTAAAGCATAGATTTAAATTTTGTTTTTTTCACTGCTCTAAAAATCTTCTGATATTAATGCTTGGTTTAAACTCGTTTGTACTTAAAGATATAATTGAAACTATATATAATTAATGATATAATATAGTCTATATTGTCTTATTACTTAATTATTTACACTGTGTATATACTAAAACAAAATCTTGCTATGTGATTTGTTTTCTTTTTTTTTAAAGATTTTATTTATTTATTTGACAGACAGAGATCACAAGCAGGGAGAGAGTCAGGCAGAGAGAGAGAGAGGAGGAAGCAGGCTCTTTGCAGAGCAGAGAGCCCGATGTAGGGCTTGATCCCAGGACTCTGAGCCCATGACCTGAGCCAAAGGCAGAGGCTTTAACTCACTGAGCCACCCAGGCGCCCCTTCTTTTTGCTCTTTTTGAAGAAAGTATCTTTTTTGTTACTTAGCAAGGTTTGATTTTTTTGATTCTATGGATTGCATTTATACTGATACCTTTATGCCAGTTGTTCTTAGCTGGGGATAATGTGCCTCCCAGGGAACATTTGGTAATGCCTGGAAATATCTGTGATTGTACTGGCGTGATGGGTGGAGGTCAGAGACGTTTCGAAGTATCCTCCCAAGCACAGGATAAATTCCCCACAACAAAGAATTATCCTGCCAAAATATCAATAGTGCTGCAGTTGAGAAAATGTTCACACTAATACTCTTAGTTCCTTTTCTATGTGGTTATTATGTGTTGGTTTACTATAAGCAGTGCGAAACTTATTTCATAACTTCCTCTTTCTTGCCTTCTCACTCCTACAGTGGAATTTTAATTACCAGAATTTCTTAATCTTTGTACTCTTACATGACCTTAAGCTTTACTGTCTTGATTTGTCAGCTGCACGCTGTAGCCTTCAATTCTCAGCCAGTTGGCAGACTTCATTTACATTTCATTTTCTTTCCTCCTCCTCCTATTTTGCATCTGCTGTATTAGTTACACATTATCAGAACATGTAACATTTGGGCACCTGGTGGCTCAGTAGGTTAAGCGTCGCCTTCAGCTCGGGTTGTGATCTCAGGACTCTGGGTTGGAGTCCCATGTCAGGCTCGCTGCTCAGTGGAGAGTCTGCTTCTCTGCGCCTCCCTTGGCTCATGCATTCTCTCTCTCTCTCTCAGATAAATTAAAAAAAAAAAAAGAACATGTAATATTTATGTACTAAATTACTCTTTCTTTTAGTCTAGTTCTACCATTAAGCATATGCAGTGTTCACCTTCAGGTCTTTTGCTGAAGTTTTTTCCTTAGATTCTTAGGTGTCAGAAGCTTACTATGTGTCATATTTTTCAGGAAGTGCTAATGGAAACAATATTTCTTGATCTCTTACATGTTTTTTAACTCATCGTTTGTGGTCTTTATACTTGAAGGACAGTTTGGCTAGATATAAACTCCCTGACTGACATTTTCTTAATCCTTGAATGCCATAAAATTTACGCTGTTGGTTACTCACATAAAATGTTGCTGTTCAGAATTCTGATGCTAGACTTCTTTCTTTCTTTCTTTTTTGGTTGTTGTTTCCCCCCTCTCTTGGACCTCTCATTTACCCTAATGCAGAAGCAGCTGCTAGTGGTTTGCCAAAACCTATCCTGTTCTTCCTGGGCCCAAGGCAAGACTCTCAGCATTCTTTGCAGTTAAGATAGGACAATAGGATTAAGTTTCTGGTGATGAAATGAGAGCACAATTGATAAGTAACACCTGAGGGTTTATACTGTAGGATATTGGGTACACTCTTCTTCTACCTCTTTTCCTTCCTACCGGCTGGAATCTGAGGCAACCATTTGACCAAGAAGAAGATAGAAGTGCTGCTTCCACCAACCTTGATTCTCAACTTGGAATGATTATATGGAAGTAAAATATACTTTTTTCTTTATGCCACTACATTCTTTGTAGTCTGAGGCCTCTAAACAGTATTTCCTATCTTATTGTGTGAGCATTCTATTTTGCTCCTGGAATTCCTTATCTTTGTTCGAGTCGAAATAATAGAAAAAGCCTCATATTAGTTAATGAAACTGTCTCCAACAATAGCAAATATCCTTTTGTAGGTATGCTTATCTTATATTCCAGTAAAAGGACTTAGTTCTATTTCCATGGGGGGATAATTGAAACTATATCCTGGCTTCTTCGATCACTGAACTATGTCAGACATCTACATCTCTAGCTTCCATGTGTTAGGGTATTATTTAAATTGTTTTCATAGACCAAAACAGAACGTGGTTTAAGCAAGATAGTTGTTTATTTCTTAAGTAAAAGTATAAAACAGTATATAGGAAGATTGAGCAACTTTGTTCTATAAGGTGCCCTTTGATCTTAGGTTCTGCCATTTTCAAGTGTGTTATCCTTGATGAAACTTATTTTTTTCTTCCTTATAAATGACTTGACACAGTTCCTGTATATTCAAAGAATATTTTTCCTTAACTTTTAAATCTAGTAGTTATATGCTCTTTAACATTTCCAGTACATATTATATGCCTTTTCACTGTCTGTATTTAAGTGTTTTCTTATTTCAATAAAATTTACTTAAATATTTAAAAAAAATTTTATTTATTTGACAGATAGAGATCACAAGTAGGCAGAGAGGCAGGCAGAGAGAGAGGGGAAGGCAGGCTCCCTGCTGAGCAGAGAGCCTGATGCAGGGCTCAATCCCGGACCCCGGGATAGTGACCTGAGCCGAAGGCAGAGGCTTTAACCCACTGAGACACCCAGGCGCCCCAAGATTTACTTAAATCTTAATTTAAGTAATTATCCTGCTCCATTGCTTTGGTTTTCCTTTTAGAATACCCAGTAATGCATTTTGGATCTTGTTTGCATATTACCTTTGTTCTCTATTTCTCTCAAACCATTGTTATCTCTTTATTTCTGTTTGATTCTCTATAATTTTATCCTTGCTACCCTCTATTTTTCTTAATTGTGTTTTCCACAAGGTCTATTCTGTCTTGTGTTTCTTTTTCCTTTCTTCATTTCTAAAATGTGTTTTTTTATAATAATTCTAGAATTCTCTCATTTTAGTTTACTATACCTCTGTTGTCTAACAATCATCTCCTTAACAAAGGATAACATGCATATATACACATACCAACATGCATATATAAAAGTATATAAGTCTTAAGAATATGGAATAATGAATTGTCACAAAGTGAACATAACTGCATCACCACCACCCAGGTCAAGAAATAGAAAATTATCAGTATCTGAGCAACTCTTTCCTTGGAAAGCTTTCTAATCATTGGCCTCTCCTCTGGTCCCAAAGGCAACTACTAATGTTAGCCCTAAAACTGTAGACTAATTTTCCTTGTTTAAAACTTTATTTAGAGGGCATGTGATGTGATGAGATCTGGGTGTTATATGCAACTGATGAACTACTGAGCTCTACATCTGAAAGTAATGATGTACTATATGTTGGCTAATTGATTTTATTTTATTTTTATTTTTTTATTATGTTACATTAGTCACCATACAGTACGTCATTAGTTTTTGACATAGTGTTCCATGATTCATTGTTTTTCTGTACACCCAGTGCTCCACACAATACGTGTCCTCCTTAATAACCTATCACTGGCGTACCTCTTCCCCCCACTCCCCTCCCCTCTAAAACCCTCAATTTGTTTCTTGGAGTCCGTAGCCCCGTAGCCTCTCATGGTCTTTCCCTCTGATTCCACCCACCCCCCTTCATTTTTCCCTTCCTTCTCCTAATGTCCTTCGTGCTATTCCTATGTTCCACAAAGAAGTGAAACCATATGATAATTAACTTTCTCGGCTTGCCTTATTTCACTTAGCATATTTTTCTCCAGTCTCGACCATGTTGATGCAAAAGTTAGGTATTCATCCTTTCTGATGGCTGAGTAATATTCCATTGTATGTATGGACCACATCTTTATCCATTCATCTGTTGAAAGACATCTTGGCTCCTTTCACACTTTGGCTTTTGTGGACATTGCTGCTATGAATGTTGGGGTGCATGTGGCCCTTCTTTTCACTGCATCTGTATCTTTGGGGTAAATACCTAGTGGTGCAATTGCTGGGTCATAGAGTAGCTCTATTTTTAACTTTTTGAGGAACCCCCCTCAACCCCCTTTGGAACTGTTTTCCAAAGTGGAAAAACTGTGCCAACTTGCATCCCCACCAGCAGTGTAAGAGAGTTCCCCTTTCTCCACAACCTCTCCAACATTTGTTGTTTCTTGTCTTGTCAATTTTTGCCATTCTGCTGGTGTAAGGTGGTATCTCAATATGGCTTTGATTTGAATTTCTCTGATGGCTAATGGTGATGAGCGGTTTTTCATGTGTCTGTTTAGCTAATTGATTTTTTTTTTAATTTAAAATTTTAAAAAAGATTTTATGTATATATTTGACAGAGAGAGTGACAAGAGAGAGGGAACACAAGCAGGGAGAGCGTGAGAGGGAAGAGTGGGCTTCCTGCTGGGCAGGGAGCCCAGTATGGGCTCTATCCCAGGGTCCTGGGATCATGACCTGAGCAAAGGCAGGCGCTTAATGACTGAGCCACGCAGGCACCCCTGGCTAATTGATTTGAAATAAAAAAAAAACTTTATTTACGTGGCATCATAGAGGGACACCTGGGTGGCTCCGTCAGTTGAGCATCTGCCTTCCACTCAGGGTCCTGGGATGGAGCCCCGCATCATGCTCCCTGCTCAGTGGGGGGTCTGCTCTGCCTCTCCCTGCTGGCTTCTGCTCTCTCTCACTCATTCTCTTTCAAATAAATAAATAAAATCTTAAAAGAAAATGGCATCATTGAGTATCTATTATTTTGGTCAACATTGTAGTCTTGAGATTAACTCTTATTGCCAAGTATAGACATGATACCTTTTAATTCCTGTTTTGCCTTCAGTTGTAGGAATAAGTCACAATTTATCCCTCTCTTCTTTGTTAGTGGTCATTTGGATCATTTCCAAATTCAGGTTATTGTGGAATAATAAGATTTTTAGGAGTTCTTCATTCTCCTGCTGCCCCCTCCCTAGGAAGGGTAGGTCTCCTTGCCATCTTCACGTTGTACTTGGCCTTAGCGGAAGCTCCTGTTTTGTAGTCACAGTGCCTTCTGGGGTCTGCTCCTTCTGGGCCCGATGCTCCTTATTACCTAACTCTTGTCTCTCCCTAACCCTGAGTATGCCTGTCTTGATCAATGTGGACTTTGGTCAGGCAGCTTCTCCTACCCACGAGGCTCTACCATTCCCAATAGGATTGTTGGCTATGTATTTCTGAAACCGTGAAGAGTTTACACCTGTATGGTCTAATTCGGTAGCCACTAGCCACAGTTAGCTAAGGGGCACTTGAAACGTGACTAGTCTGAATTTAGGTGTGTTGTAATTGTAAAGTAGACACTGGCTTTTAAAGATTTGATATTTTAAAAATGTTAAATGTTATTAGTTTTTTATGTTGACTACATGTTGAATGATAATATTTTGGATACATTGAGTTAAGCAAAATATATCAGGAGAATTTCCCTTTTCCTTTGTTTAAATGCAGCTGCTACAAAATTTAAAATTATACACGTGTTGCTCACTTCATATTTCTGTTGGTTTAAACTGTCAGCAGTATATTGTACTTGGATCTCTTAGTTATCTGGAACTTTAAGAGAGATACTTTTTTAGATTATAAAAATAATTCATGAAAGAAAATGAAAATTTGGAAAAGGTAGAAACCTTGTAAAGATAGAACTTACTCAGAATCCTAAAATCTGGAGATCATTAGTAACACAATAGCATATCACTTTACAGGCTTTCACTTTATTTCCTTTTTTTTTTTCTTTTTAAGATTTATTAATTTGTTTGAGAGAGAGTGAGAGCGAGCATGGCAAGGCGGGGCAGAGGGAGAGGGAGAGAGTCTCAAGCCAACTCTGAACTCAGTGCAGAGCCCTTTGTGGGGCTCAATCCCACAACCCTGAGATAGAGATCATAACCTGAGGTGAAACCAAGAGTTGATGCTTAACTGACTGTGCCGCCCAGGTGCCCCCAGGCTTTTACTTTTTTCTGCAAGTATATTTGACCAGAGATAGACCAAGCATACATTTGGCTGAGTAACATTGGGATGAATTTTAATACTAGTATGTGGCTGAATATCATGATATAGAATGAAGTTCTAGGATATTTGGTTCTGAGATACTTCAGCTTCATTCTTATGAAACTAAAATGTAAAAATTTGTTAAAATTGTTCCAAACATTGGTAACAGACTTCACGTGTTGGGCGTTGCAGTGTCAGAATAATAATTTCTTAACCCTGTTAGGTGCTAGCCTACCCTTGAGGTCTCTGTAGGTCGTGTGTATTTACACTGCTGAATCAAATGCCTGTTTTCAGTGGAGTTCGCTGATGCGGCAACATCTTGCTGTTACCTAATTTTTCTCGAATCCTTCTTCTTAGTCCTCTCTTGTTTGTTTCATGTTCTTTTCTTCCTCATGAAATCCTGAAGTGCCAAACTGATGCTGTGCCCTAATTCATCTTCATGAGGTAGAATGAATTCCCAAATGGGAATTTTTCTTGAAAGATTCATGACCTAAATGGAATTAAATAACTACAAACCAAAACAGGTCTTCATTTCTTTAATGTAATGAATACTGCAACACCAAACTACAAAGTTTAGAATGATGCTTTAATTCTGTCCCCATTATTCTGCTCATATTATTTAATTTTCTGTAAATAATTGTTGTCCTAGAAAGTATACACTCATGTGCCTAAAGTCACTTAGTTGATGTGCTCTTGTTCTTCTGTCATTTTCTATTTCTATTTCTATTTGAAATTTCTTAACTGTTTTTATTCAGTAATCAGTAACTTCCAAAATCATCATTAAGTCAGTTTTTACTCAGAATAATAAATACACATTTATACTTGGACTGACTTTTTTTAAATGATGGAATAAGGGAGGGGTTCTCATCCTCTGTACTTTTGATATGTTCCCTGGGTAGTTCTTTGTTGTGAGGACCTGCCCTGTGCACCTTAGGATGGGAGTAGCAAATCCTGCTTGGCCCTCCCTTCTTCACCAGCAGAAGCACCAGGGTTAAGAACCACCACTGCTTTGGGGTGATAGTTTCTAGCGTATCCAAGGTAGTGTCTTCTTTTTATTCAAGAAATAACTCTCTGGGCTTTGGTTGTTTTTGACTTCTTGTTTTTGCCTGGGAAGATACCAAGCTCTTTTTTTCTCTCTCTACTCAGGGGTAGGTATACAGTAGTCTCATTAGTCTTATTTTTGGTTTCCTTCATATTCCTTTCTTCTGTTCTGAGCTCTCTGCTTCCCCTGGGAAGTCTGAATACTCTCTCCATCTGATTCATCTCTTGGAGTGTTCTAGGCTGTGCCCTCCTCTGCTGTCTCTGTCTGTCAGTGGGTTTCCATCCATTTTATGGTTTCTAGAAACAAATCTCTCATCCACTGGTGATCTTCCTTCCTATTCTGTGTGTGAGTATAGGCTTATCACATTTTCAGGGCATCCGGAGACAAAAGAATAGGAAGCAGAAGCTTCTAGTTGGTGTGACCTCTACCCACAAGCTGCCCATTGTTTTAAAATAGAAAACAGTGGTGAGGACGTGTTTTTATTCTTTCAACAAATAGGTATAAGTGGCATGTTCTGCCTTTTCCCATTTCCATGCTTTCTTTTCTAGAGCTCATTATCCTGGGACCCACACAGTAAAGGATGCGAAGTTGACTAAGAAGAAGCTTTGGTCTTCTGAAGATTTTAGCACCTTAAATAATGATGTGGGTGCAGGCTGCTTGGGCCGTATATTGAATCAGAATTATATCAATGGCTACATGACTGCGTAAGTTATTGAAAACTTTTAAAGGTTTTTATTATGAAAAATTTCAAAAACACAATAAGTAGAAGAAGGTACAATAGGCTCCCATATTCTCGCAACCTAGATTCAATGATTGTAAACATTTTGGTTTATTAGCTTTATCTGTACCTCTATCTATACCTAAGGTTATGTATTTTTTTATATTTGAATATTGTCTGTATTGAATAGTCAGGCTTATTGAGATATAATTTATAGTAAAATTTATGCAGTTCTATGATTTTTGATGTTATGTATATCTTTTAATGAACAGTTATAAATTACAGATGTCATAACACTTCGCCCCTAAAGATTTTAGCATGTGGTCCCAAAACATAAAGGATATTCTCCTACATGATCAGTATATCATTTTGATACATAAGAGCATAAGAGCCCTTTAAAAAAATATCTGCTACTTAGTGTATGTTAAAATTTTCCTAATTATTCCTCAAGGTATCACCTATAGCCTTTTTAAAAAAAAACTAAGAGCCAATCAAGCTTGCATTGCATTTAGATGTCCTGCCCTACAATCTCTTTTAAATCTAGAATGGTTTCCTCCCTTCCCTAATTTTATTTTTAAGAATTTATTTATTTGAGAGGGAGCGAGAGAGCATGAGTGGGGGCAGTACACATAGGAAGACGGAGAAGCAGACTCCACACTGAGCATGGAGCTTGACTGACATGGTGCTCGATCCCAGGTCCCTGGGGTCTTGACCTGAGCCAAAGGGAGAAGTTTAACTGATTGAGCCACCCAGGTGCCCCTCTTTACTTCCCTATTTTTTATGTCTGCAACCTTTTGAAAAGACCAGGCAGGTGGTCTTATGGACTATCCACTTCCCAGTCTGCCTGACTGATTCCTCATAGAATCACTTAATTTGTATAACTGTCTCTTAAGAGAGAACACAATGTTTTTTTTGGTTGGGGGGGAGAGAGGAAGCATCCCACATGCATGCTTACGGGGCAGGGAGGTGCAGAGAGAGAGGGTAAAGAGAGAATTTTAAGCAGGCTCCATGCTCATAACCCTGAGATCGTAGGGCTTGCTGTCACAACCCTGAAATCATGACCTGAGTCAAAATTAAAAGTCTGATGCTTAACCCACTGAGCCACCCCAGCACCCCAGAATACAGCTCTTTTTATTTCTCATGGTAACATTTCTTAAATGCTTTAAGAAGCATTAACTGTAATTAGATTCAAATTTGCTTTCTAAAACAATAATAAATAGAACAGAAGTAAGCCAGTACATATTTTTGTGATGTTAATGTGAGCTGATATGCTCTTTTTACAGCCTTTGTTCTTTTTCTTCCCTTTTTAAAAGAAAAGATGCTTATCATGAAGAGTTTGGTTCTAATAACATAATTTGGTATTAAGAGTAACGCACACTCATGACAGAGAATTTAGTAACTGCATATAAGTACAAAGAAGGAAACAAAATCACCCCTATTTTTGCCATCTAGAGGTAACCATCCTTAAAAATGTTGGTGTATGTCCTCCCATTTATATTTATATGTATGAAATTTAAATATAGAATTAAGACCATACTGTATGTTTAGTATTAAGCTGCTCATTTAAAAAGGCATTATGACCTTTTTTTCTGTATTTGAGTGTACTTCTGTTTCATCATTTTTAATGCTTATGTAGGTTCTGTTACATAGAACATGGTTCCCCAAACTTGCTTTGTCTCGAGAAGCACCTGATGCCAAGATGTCTTGGCATCTGCCTAGGTGTGCTGACTCATAATCTCCCCAGAAGGCGTTGGAGACTCTGCTGGTGTCATCAGTGCCCCAGCCAATTCTGATGCCCCACAAGTTTGGGAAGCACTGATGTAGACAGTGTCTTATACCTCACTGAAGGGTCTTCTCTTCCAGAAACGGAATTGTTTTTATTTTAAGTTGACAGCTTTGTGCTCATTGAAATGATCAATTGTATACAGATATCTTTGTACACATCTATTATTATTTCCTTAGGGTATATTTTTAGAAAGGGGAGGTATATAGATTTTAAAGACTTTTGTGTATATAATAAAATGCTAGTCAGGTAGCTTTTGGTTTATGTATCTATCACTAGTCAGAGAAGATACTATGCATCTTGTAATCCAGGGGTAAAATCATGAGAACTCTTAGTTTTTGCTGGTAGTAAGGATTTTTGAAAATTGGGGCTATTGTTTCTACTTTGTGTTGACAGAATTAGAAGGCTTTGATTTCCTAAAAAAGTCATTTTATGATGGGTGATGACTTGGTAAGAAAAAAGGGAAATTTTGAGGGTAAGCTCTGGGTTTCTTATTATTGTTACTGTTTTTTTGTTGTTGTTTCATTTTGTTATTTTAAAAATTTTATTTATTTATTTAGTTTTTGAGCTGTGAGAAACCCAGCAGTACCAGGAGCCAGAGCTTCCCTTTTCCCCTTGGATTTTCCTGAAAACTACGGAGTCACTATTTCAGGGTTCAGTACCAGCTATAGAATTCCGAAATGGGCCAAAATGCAGACCACCAAGCTGACCCATCTTGTAGATGAGACAGAATCATCGTAGTATTAGACATCAGACTTTGTTCTAGACACTTTACAGGCATTAATACAGTGACTCCTCGCAATGATCACGTGAGCTAGATATGGTTATTATCCTCATTTTACAGACGATGAAACTGAGGTCCAGAGAGGTTAGTGGTGGAACCATGATTTGAACCCAGGCAGTCTGACTCTAAGAGTTCTCAATTGTAAAACTTTGCAGCAGCTCAGAGTCAAGTTCATAAAATTATGTCATGAAACTGGGGCATTAAGAAGGCTGACTGTCGAAGGGAAAGCAGGTATGGATAAGCCTTTATTTGTATTTGAATAAAATCTGTGACATGTCTGGTACTGGTAGAGCATATTCATCTTCTGGCTACACCACTGTTCAGCAAAAATTATATATCCCATATACATTTGTGTTTTTAAATTATGCATTTCACCATTAAAAATACCTAGATGGATCCAGCGCTGAAGTTTTCAAAATGTGAATGAACTTAGGTGACTTCTATTTTCTTGTTTTGGGTGGTCATTTTTGCTCCTTCTCATATATTTATATAAATTCTAATAAGGTTTTTTTTTTTAAATACAGTTTTCTTGACATTTACCTTTTGATAACAAGCTATTTTGGCCTTTCTCTTTTATCAAATAAACCTTTTAGCACAATTGCTTGGAATTTGGTGGCTAGTTACTATGAACAGTTGCCTTACGGACGATGTGGGTTGATGACCGCTCAGGAGCCATGGAGTGGGCACTATGTAGTAGAGTCTCCTATCTGGGTATCAGGTATGGTTCAGATTCCATCTCTCATGCCGCAGATTTCTCTCTAAGGAGAAAAAGCAGAAAACAGAAGGGATTACACTAATTATATGTGTGCGTGTGTGTGTGTGTGTATGTATGTGTGTGTCATGTGTAAGTTCCAAGTTTTCGTCTCTGTTGTAAGTAAGATTTGCCATAGTATTCTCTAAGAGCCTTTTGGATAACTACTTTTTGTATTCCAGTCTTGGCTATCCTAAGACCAGGCTCTTAAAAAAGAGGAAGAAAGGGGAAAGAGAGGAGGGAAAAGGCTTATCATCTGGTGATGGAGACAAATACATGAAATAGCTGATAAATGTATAATTATAAATTATGATAATTTCTAATGAAATGATGTATTTGTAAAGATTCATTGCAACTCAGAAGTATCTAGAAGTCTTAAAATTAGTCTTGGAGACATTTTGTTGCTTTGTATTAATATAGTTATGTTGGTGAGAATAGTGTACTAACAAAATCAAATGAATTACTAAAGGAATAAGTAGATGTAAAGGTTCTGTGAGATATTGTGGCTTTATACTGATGAGTATTGTTATAGATAATTTAAGAAAAATGTAAAATCATGACTTACATGCACATACAAATGAACACATGTTAAAGACTTTTCTCATGCTATGTAGAAACCAGGCAGATGAATCAGTCAATTCAAAGGAGAAGTCAAAAACAGTACACATTTATTTAGAGTAAAAGAATTTGAGATAAATTGCAAAAGGAGACAGGTTGGATTTCCCATAGCAGGGAGGGGAGGAAATCAATTAAGTCCTTGCCAGATAGGAAATCAATTAAGTCCTTGCCAGATAGGAGACACTTTACACATCCATCAGTTATCTACACTTACAGAAGTTTCAAAATAGTTTAAAGACAATCAGCAGGGCTGTAGCAACAAAATTTTTGTCGCAGTATCAGTTATTAGTCACAAGGGACGTTGAGATCATGCAGACAGTGGTTGACAATTATCACTTTTTCATGAATGATATAACCATGCTAAAAATGAATATAATTTAAACAGAATAAAAATCCTGTTGTTGAATAATATTCAGGTTCTTTCTGTAATTTTTTTTAGTAAAAAAATTAAAGCATTTATAACCTTTTGTTTTAACATCATAACTGCAGTCTTTAAAAAAATCCATTTCTTCAAAGGCAGGATGCTTTCATAGGAAAAATCTGAGTTTGGAGTGAAGTTGTTTTCTTTTAAACCTTTATTTTGGGGAATTTATTTTTTATTTGATGTATTTTCCTCAGAAGGATTTGTAGTCATGATATTAGTCATGAAATCGTAACATTATTCTAAACTCTAAATTACATTTAAAAAAATATACTTGTATGTATGTACTCATTGCTTAACCCCTTAAATTTGTAATTGTTTGTCCCATATTATCTAGGTGAACTAATGTACTCTGCTAATATTGTCACTGTGTCTTGGGGGTAGGAAGGCGACACGAAATATTGCTCAGTACATTTTCAGAGCCAGCTTTGGAGGTACCCAGTAAATATATATTCTGCAAATAGAACTTGTTTGAAATCATAAAGCTTAGTTTTTGAAGTGTAATATTAACTATTTTTAGTCTTTTTTTTTGTAGTTATATTAGGATGAGTTAAATAGAGAGGCACAATAGTTCAGAAGTGATTATTTTATTCTTGGGAAAAAAAGACAATACTCTTGAATTAATGGTGTAGTTCATTTATGTTTAGCGGTAATTCTAACTATAGTTATTCTTACTACAATTGTACCATTTAACTGGATTAATTATTCAAAAGTTGAAACATGACATTGGCATGTATTTTCTTCTAAAATAAAAAAGAGCTTGTTAGACTCAATCAGATTCAAGCCTGTAGACAGCTTTATTTTTTAAAGAAACTCTTCCATCACTATTTTATTGGGTCTTTCTCTGCTTTTCTATAGCTCATACCACTCAGTTTACTCAACCAGGTTGGTATTACCTGAAGACAGTTGGTCACTTAGAGAAAGGAGGAAGCTACGTGGCCCTAACTGATGGTCAAGGTAACCTCACCATCATCGTTGAAACTATGGTAATTCTTTGTTGTTTTTATGGAATTAACGGACTCTCTTAGAATTAGAAAAACAGTAGAAAACACAATGAAACACTTCCTTTTTAAAAAACCCCAGCTCTACCAAAGTGTAATTGACATATGACAAATAACATGTAGGGGAGGAAGAAGCTACTTCCTATACCCTCTTAGTTTCAGAAACTGAGGCCCCACCTATTAAACTGTCAAAAAAATGCCAGATTCACAGGAGAAAAGTTTATTTGTGCAAGCAACATGCATACACATGGGAGATGCTTAGTGATGAGTAACCCTGAGGGGTGGTTAGAATTTGGGTTTATATACCTAGAGGAGTAGGGGAAAAGGGGAGAAAGGGCACTTAATGGAAAATAAATGACTTTTTGGGAAGATAAATGGGTTTTCAGGAGAACAAACAAGAATGATTGTGACACTGTATGTCTATACTGGAGAGCAGTCTTTCCCTCTTCAGGGCTGTAAAAAACCCTCTGTAGAAGGGATTTGGGGGTAGGTTTTATTCCCATTTTCCTTTCTGGGAGTAAATCCATCCTACAGAGTAGATCCATTTGTGGCAGTCTTACTTCCCAGAAGTTGCTGCTCTGAGTAAACTAAGGGAAGCTCAGAGAAGACTTTGTCGCGGCATATTTTGAATCTCAAATACCTTTAACTTTAAATAATATTTATACCAAAGTGGCCTTTTTTTGGTGGCATATTCTGGTTCACTTCAAACACATAATTAACATGCACAATTTTATGACTTACAATAGGTAAATGCTCAATAAACCATCGTCACAATCTAGATAAGCCCCCCAAAGAGTACTCCTGTCCTTTGTTAAATATTCCCTCTGTCCCGCTTTTCCTCACACCCTGTGACTTCCCTGATTATTACTTTTTGGCACTATAGATTAGTTCGCATTTTCTAGAGTTTTGTCTCCACGGAACCAGTTCAGTATGTAGTTTTTTGTCTTGCTGCTTTCACTCAGGGTAATTATTTTAAGATTCATCCACATTGTGATACACCTGTTGCTAAGTAGTATTCCATTGTAAGGACACACCATAGATTTTTTGTTTATCTATGCACATGTGGGTAGATGTTTGGCTTGTTTCTACTTTCTGGCTACTACACAGAAAGCTAGGAACATTTGTGCACAGGCTTTCCATGGGAATCTATGTCTTTTCTTTTGGGTAAAGACATAGGAATGGATTGGCTGGATAATGAATGATATGCTTCTGTTTAACTTTTTAGGAAGCTGCCAAACTCTTCTCCAAAACAGTTTTCCTGTTTTAAATCTCCATCAGCAGCATAATTGGAGTTCTAGTTTTTCTTTATCATTGTGAACACTTGCTGTGATCAGTTATAAAAATTTCAGCTTGTAGTATATATGATATAGCACTTTATTTTTGGCTTTAGCCTGCATATCCCTAATGACTGATGATGTTGAGCTTTTCATGTGCTTGGTCTTCATGTGTCTTCTTTGGTGAAGTGTATGTTCTTTTGCCTATTTTTTGTTGACTTTTTCTTATCGTTGGATTTTGAGAGTTCTTTATGTGTTACATATTCTGGGTCCAAGTCAATCACAGATACATGGTTTGTAAAGATAATTTCCCGGTCTGTAGCTTTTCTTTTCATTTTGTTAACAGTGTCTGTGGAGGAGCAGGAGTTTTTAATTTTTATGAAGTCCAGTTTATTCGTTTGTCCTTTCATGGAACATGCTTTTGCTGTGGTATCCGAGAAGTTTTTGCATATGGGTCTCTGTCTCTTCTAGCACCATTTGCTGGAAAGTCTATATTTCCTATTGCATTGCCTTTGCACCTTTGTAGAAAATCAGTTAGTATATGTAGGATTATTTCTGGACTCTGTTCTGTTTCTTTGACCTATTTATGTATCTTTACACCACTACTGTGATTACTCTGTGTGTGTGTGTGTATGGGTGTGTATAAAACAGTTCCTAGAAATAGGTAGTGTTTGCTCTTCAGAGTTGTTCTTTTCCAAAGTTGTTGTGGCTCTTCTAGGTTGCTTGTACTTCCATGTGAATTTTATTTTATTTTATTTTATTTTTTCATTTTTAAAAGATCTTTATTTATTTATTTGACAGATGGCGATCACAAGTAGGCAGAGAGGCAGGCAGAGAGAGAGGAAGGGAAGCAGGTTCCCCGCTGAGCAGAGAGCCCGATGCGGGGCTCCATCCCAGGACCCTGGGATCATGACCTGAGCTGAAGGCAGAGGCTTAACCCACTGAGCCACCCAGGTGCCCCCTCCCATGTGAATTTTAGAATCAGCTTGTCAGTTTCAACCAAAAAAAAAAAAAAAAAAAAAAAAGCCTGCTCAGATTTTGACTGGGATTGCATTATATCTATAGATTAAGTAAAGGAGAATTAATATTTGAACAATATCAAGCCTTGCAGCCCTTTAGCAAGACATAGCCTCAAGTTTATTTAGGTTTTCTTTAATTTCTCTGAATAGTATTTATAGTTTTCAGTGTACAGGTATTTCATATCATTTATCAAATTTTGGCTAAGTATTTCACATTTTCAATTTTATTGTAAATAGTAGTTTTTAAATTTTGCATTCAAGTAGTAACTAGTATATAGTAATGTAGTAGATTTTTGTATGAAGATCTTGTTTTCTGCAACATCACTGAACTCACCTATAGTTCTAGTATAGTTTTTTGTGGGTTCCATTGCATTTTCTTTGTAAATGATTGGCAAATAGAAATAATTTTTCATCTTCCTGACCAACAGTAGTTGGTTATCAGTTGTTATTGCCTGTCTCTTTGTTATAGCCATTCTGGAGACGTGAAGTGGTATCTTATTTTAGTTTTAGTTTTGTTTTATATTTTACTAGTGACTAATGATGTTGGGCATCCTTTCTTGCGTGTATTGGCCATCTGTATTTCTTCTTTGGAGAAATGCCCACATAGACAGACCCTTTGCCCATTTTTAAATTGGGATGTTTGAAATTGAAATGTAAGAGTTTTATTATTTTTTTTTATTATTGAAATGTAAGAGTTCTTCACATATTCTAGGTAAAAGTCCCTTATCAGATGTATGACTTGCAGGCATTTTCTCCCATTCTGTAGGTGGTTTTTCACTTCCTTTTTAAAATTTAAACTTTATTTTAAAAAATTACAGTATAGTTGACATACAATATTATATTAGTTGTTTTTCCCTTTTTAATGATGTCATTTCAAGTATAAAAGTTTTAAATTTTGAAGAAATCAAATATATATATATTTTTCTTTTTTTTTGTATGTTTTTGTGTCATATTTAAGAAATTATGGCTTAATCCAAGGTCATGAAATTTATACCTATACTTTCTTCTAAGAGTTTTATAGTTTTAGCTCTCACATTTAGTTCTTTGATCCATTTAATTTTTTTAATAGAGGGTTAGATATGTGTCCAACTTTATCATTTGCAGGTGGGTATCATCTCATTGTTCCTGCACCATTTGTTGACTGTTCATTCCTTATTGAATTGTCTTGGCTTCCTTGTTGAAAATCAGTTGGCAATAAATATGAGGTTTTTTATTTTTATTTTTTCCTGGACTCTCAGTTCTATTGCATTGACCTCTGTATCTATCCTTATAGGAGCGTTATGGTGCCCTAATTACTATAGCTCTTTATTTTGAAGTTAGGAAGCATGGATCCTCCAACTTTGGTTTTTTTTTTTTTTTCAATGCTGTGTGGCTATTAGGGGTCCCTTGCATTTTCATAGATATTTTAGGATCGGTTTATCAATTTCTGCAGTGAGGCCAGTTTGGGTTTGATAGAGATTATGTTTAATTTGTAGATCATTTGGGTAGTATTGCCATTATAACAATAGTAAATCTTCTAGTGTGTGAAGATGGATGCCTTTTCATATATTTATATTTTTGCCTTTTTTTTTAAAAGATTTTATTTATTTTTTTGACAGAGATCACATGCAGAGAGGCAGGCAGAGAGAGAGAAGGGGAAACAGGCTCCCTGCTGAGCAGAGTGCCCGATGCGGGGCTTGATCCCAGGACCCTGAGGTCATGACCTGAGCCGAAGGCAGAGGCTTTAATCCACTGAGCCACCCAGGCACCCCTATTTTTGCTTCTTTTAAAGATATTTATAGTTTGCAGGGTATAAGTCTTGCCCTTCTTTTTGTTACAGTTACTATTTCTGAGTATTATTTTGGCATAACTCTAAATGAATTGTGTTTTTAATAGCATTTTCAGATTTTTCATTGCTAATATATAGAAATACAATTAATTTTTACATATTGATCTTGTATCCCACAAGCTTTCTGTACTTATTTATTAGTTCTTGTAGTTTTTTAGTTGATTCTTAGAGGATTTTCTCTATACAAGATTATGTCATCTGCAAATAGAGATAGTTTTGCTTCTTTCTTTTCAATTTAGATACCTTTTTTTTTTCCCTTGGTTAATTGTGCTTTAGTAAATATGGAATAGAAATGGTGAGAATATACATTCTTATCCTGTACCTGATTTCAGGGGAAACAATTTCAATCTTAAGTGTAATGTTAGCTGTGGTTTTTTGGTAAATAGTTTTTATAAGACTGAAGAACTTCCCTTCTATTCCTAGTTTTTGGAGTGCTTTAATTATGAAAGGGTACTAGATTTTATCCAATACTTTCTGGATTATGGAGATGATCATGTGGTTTTGTTTTTTACTTTATTTATATGGTGTATTACATTGATTGATTTTTGTCTGCTAAGCTAGCTTTGCATTTCTGGGATAAATTCCATTTCATCATCATGTATAATCCTTCTTATTTGTTGCTGGATTTGATTTGCTAGTATTTTGTTGAGGATTTTTGTGTCCAGATTTGTAAGAAATACTGGTGCATAGTTTTCTTTTCTTGTAACATCTTTGTTTTTTATATTTTATTTTATTTTTTTACTTAAGTTCAGTTAGCCAATATATAGTATATCATTAGTTTTGATATAATGTTCAATGATTATTAGTTGCATGTAATGCCCAGTGCTCATCACATCATGTGCCCTCCTAAATTCCCACCACCCATTTATGCCATCCCCTATCCACCTCCCCTTCAGCAACCCTCAGTTTGTTCCCTGTAATCAAGAGTCTCTCATGGTTTGTCTCCCTCTCTGATTTCTTCCCATTCCGTTTTCCCTCCCTTCCCGCATTGTTCTCTGCACTATTATTTATATTCCACATATGAGTGAAACCATATGATAATTGTCTTTCTCTGATTGATGTATTTCACCCAATACTGACCTCATAAACGGAGTTGGGAAATGTTCCTTCCTCTTATGTTTAAGATAATTAGCGAAGGATTGGTATTAATTCTTCATATGTGTGGTAGAATTAATCAGTGAAGCTATCTGATTTTGTGATTTTCCTACCAGAAAGTTTTGGTTTATGGACTCAACCTCTTCTTACAGGTATATTCAGATTTTATGTTACTTTTTGAGTCAGCTTTTGTAGTTTGTATTTTTCAGGGCACTTGTCTCTTTTATCTGTGTTACCTAATTTGTTTGCATATGTTTATGTGTAGTACTCTCTTACGTATTACATTTTAACTTCTGTAAGTTTAGTAGAAATGTTCCTCTTTCATTCCTGATTTTAGTAATTTGTCTTCCCTTTTTTTCTTGGTTAGAAAACCTAAAGGTTTGTCAGTTTTGTTCATCTTCTCAAATAAACAACTTTCGTTGATTTTTCTCTGTTTTCTTCTTTATTTCAGTAATTTACACTCTAATCTTTATTCCCTTCTGTTAACTTTGAGTTTAGTTTGCTCTTTAAAGATTGTAGGTAGAAGATTAGGTTATTTTTTGAGATATTTCTTTCTTTAAATTTTTTATTTAAATTCAGTTTAGTTAACATGTAGTGTATTATTAATTTCAGGGGTAGAATTTAGTGATTCATCTGTTGCATATAACACCCAGTGCTCATCATTACATCAAGTGCCTTCCTAAAGGCCCATCCCACCTCCCCTCCAACATCCTTCTGTTTGTTTCCTACAGTTAATAGTCTCTCATGGTTTGCCTCCCTCTGTTTTTTATTTTTTTTATCTTACTTTATTTTTCCTTCTATTCCCATATGTTTCATCTGTTTTGTTTTTTAAATTCCATGTATGAGTGAAATCGTATGATACTTGCTTTTCTCTGACTGATTTACTTCGCTTAGCATAAAGGTATTTCTTTTTCTTTATGTGGGTATTTATAGTTATGAATTACTCTGTAAGTGGTACTTCAGCTGTATTGTATCTCTTTAAGTTTTGTTATGTTGCATTTTCATTTTTATTGTCATTTTTTTTTAAGATTTTATTTTTTTTATTTGACGGAGAGAGACAGCAAGAGCAGGAACACAAGCAGAGGGAGTGGGAGAGGGAAAGCAGGCTTCCTACTGAGCAGCAAGCCTGATATGGGGCTCAGTCCCAGGACCATCATGGCCTGAGCCAAAGGCAGACGCTTAATGACTGAGCCACCCAGACTCCCCAATTCTGTTATATTTTCATTATTGTTCATTTTATTTTCTAATTTCTTTTGTGATTTTTTCTTTGACCCATTGCTTATTTAGGAGGGAATTATTTGATTGGTACATTTTTATGAGCTTTTATAATTTTTTGTTATTGATTTTTAATTTCATTCTATTAAGATTGGAGAATATACTTTGATTTTAATCCTTTTAAATTTATGGAGTTGTATTTTATTTCCTTGTATTTGATCTATCCTGGAGAGCATTACATATGTACTTGAGGAGAATGTATGTTCTGTTATTGTTATTCTATTCTGTAGCTGTTTGTGAGATCTTATTGGTTTATAGCATTCAAGTCTTCTGTTTCCTTGTTCTCTCTGTTGTTGATAGCAGCTAATTGAAGTCTTTAACTACTATTGTTGAGTCATCTGGCCATTTTTCTCTTATTCTGTTTTATGTATTTAGAGTCTTTCTTATTAGGTGCATATGTGTTTATAATTTTTATATTTTCTGATGGATTTATCTTTATATAATTATAAAATGTCTCTACCTTAGTAACAATTTTTTGTTTGCTTTAAAGTCTTTTTATTGTTACTTTAGTTATTCTTGTGGTTTCTGTTAATATATGTTTTTCCCTCCGTTTACTTTCCATCTGTTTATATCTTTGAATCTAAAATATGTCTTCTTTTGACAGCATATAGTTAGATCTTGCTTTTAAAAATGTAATTGGTTGTTCTGTAATTAGTTGATTGAGTTGTTTATTCCATACATATTTAATGTTAATATTGATATAGTTGGATTTATATGTCAACTTTTTTTCTGTATGTCTCATTTTGTTCTTTATTCTTTCTTTACTGTCTTCTGCATTAAGTGAATATTCTCTGATACAACATTTTAATTCCTTTAATTTTTTCCACTGTATTTTAGTGAGTTATTTATTTTGTGGTGGTTCTAGGGTTGTATATCTTGACTTAATTGAATCTACTCCAGATTCATATTACCTGAATTCTAGTGAGATATAAAAACATTATTCCTGGGTTACCTGGGTGGCTCAGTCAGTTAAGCATCTGCCTTCAACTTGGGTCATGAGTCCAGGGTCCTGGAATTGAGCCCTGCAGTGGGCTTCCTGCTTGACAGAGAGCCTGCTTCTTCTTCTCCCTCTGACTGCTGCTCCCCCTGCTTATGCTTTCTGTCAAATAAATAAATAAAATCTTTAAAAAAAAGAAAAAAGAAAAAAAAGAAACATTATTCCTATATAGCGCTATTCTCTCTCCCACTTTTTGTTGTTATTATATATGTTAAACCTCTATCTGTTATAAGCCTAACAAGACCTGTTATAATTACAACTTAATATATAATTTTAAGTCTTCTAAAAAATCTGAGAGAATAAAGGAGAGAAATTATGTATTTATAATATTTATGTTATTTTTACTTACTATTTTTGGTTGTTTTTATTTATTCCTGTGGATTTGAGTTATTATTTGGTAACATTTCCTTATTCTAATACAGTTTTTTCCTCACCTGGCTATTTTGTGCTATTATTGGCAGTTGTATCACATTTCTATATTTTATAAGGCCAACAATATGATTATTTACATATTATTTTATGTCGTTGCTTTTAAAATCAGTTATGGGAAGAAAGAAGGAATAGGTATTTTTACTATCTTTTATAATTACTAATTATATTTGCCTATACTTTTGTTTGTGGATTTGAATTACTGTGTGTGATCATTTACTTTCAGCTTGAAATTCTCATTTTGATATTTTATGACAGTTGTGTCTGGTATCAACACATTCTCTCAGTTTTCTTTTATGTGGAAGTACATTTTGCCTTCATTTTTTGAAGAATTTTGCTGGATATAGGATTTTTGATTGACATTGTTTTTTTTTATTGAGCATTTTGAATGTGTTACTTTTTGTTACTTCTGATGAAGAATCCACTTTTAATCTTACTGAAGATCTCTTGTTTCTCTCTTAATAACACCTCTGATTTAGGAGCACAGGTTGATAGATGGAGGTTTGGGACCCCATTAATCTCAGTATTCCAAGGTGAACCAGTCAATGGTAGCTGGGCAGAGGAAGGGAGCCCTCAGCTTCCTAGCCATACTTGCTGCTACTTAACCTTGACCTCAGATATCTGACCGGGGTGGGTGGTGAGAAACGCTGACCTCCTGCTTCCCCCAGTAAGCTACTGTAGCCTTCAGCTGTGATTTGGGAGGAGGGAGCCCTCTGTTTTTGGCTGCACCTACTCAGCATGCAGTTTTCTTCCGCTTGGGTAAGAGAGGGACAGGGACAGAATAGATCGTGGTTTAAATGTCACAGGTTCTTATTCTTTTTACTGAGATTTTGTAGATTTTCTTGAATAAATGTTTATTTGTTGCATGCCCATAGGATCATTTCCATTTTCTTTTAAAGATTATGTTTATTTATTTATTTATTTGAGACAGAGAGGAACTCTGGATCATTTCCATTTAAAAAAATATTTTTCACCAGTTTTAAGGGACACAGCTTCATGGAGCTCCCAAACTGTCATTCTGGAAGTACAACTCTACTTCAGTTTTTTAGATGTGGTTTCCTTTGAATGTATTTAAATACCCAGTTTAATGTCTTTGTCTAGTAAGTCTAATATGTGGCAAGCAATGCCTGGGCTTTGTCAGACATGGTTTCTGTTGACTGCTTTTATTCTGTGTATGGGCCACTTTCTTTTTTGTTGTTGTTGTTGTTTGTTTGTTTTGTTTTCAAATCTCATAATTATTTGTTGAATATTAGACATATTACATAATATATTGTGGCAACTCTGGAGGTCAGATATCTCCCCTGTCTAGCATTTGTGGTTGTTATTCTTTATTGTTGTTGCTTTTTATTTGCTTAGTGACTTTCTTGAACAAATTCTGTACTTTGTCAGCTTTATTATATGTGGCCCCGAAGCCTCTGCTTAGTTACCTTAGTGGTCAGCACATGACTGTACAGAGGTTTCCTTATGTTTGGAGCTAGCAAGTCTTCTGGCCTTGGCCAGTCTCACATTCATGTTTGAGCAAAGCTTCAGGGTTGACCGTAATTTCCCAGTACAGCCATCAGGGCTATTTGGGTTATCTTTATCTTTTTCAGTAAGCTTTGGGTTTTTGTATCTTTCTTTTTCTTTCTTTCTTTCTTTCTTTCTTTCTTTCTTTCTTTCTTTCTTTCTTTCTTTCAAGAGTGGGAGGGAGGTAGGAATGGGACAGAGGGAGAGGGCAGGTGCCATACCCAGTGTGGAGCCTGATATGGGGCTCAGTCTCACAACCCTGAGATCATGATCTGAGCTGAAATCAAGAATTCGGTGCATAACTGAACCACCTAGGTGCCCCTGGTTTTTGTGTCTTTCACAAATTTTTTCAGTTTCATTCAATTTTTGGACATAAAGTTATTGGTGTTAGTCCCTATTATTCTGCATATATCTATAGAATTTCTACTGATGTCACCTTTCTTACTGTTGACAAAGGCAAATTGTGTTTTCTTTCTTTCTGTCTTGATTTCTTGACTAGTCGAGCTAGAAATTACTCAGTTTTATTGATCTCAAAGAATCAGCTTGTGGTTTCTTAATAATTCTCTCATTTTTCTGGGTTTTGCTTAATTGATTTCTCCTTTGATCTTTAATGTTTTCCTTCTGCTTACTTTGGTTGTTAAATTTGCTCTTCTTGTCCTAGGATCTCCAGGTGGAAGCTGAAGTCTCACATCCTTCTTCTCTTATCAGTGTTCAGTGCTATAAATTTGCTTCTCAGTACTGCTTTTGTGGCATCCCACAAATCGTACATTGTATTTTTATTTTGATAAACTCAAAATTCTTCATTTCCCTTTTTATTTCTACTTATTCTTTGAGACATGGATTATTTAGAAATTTGTTATTTAGTTTCTAAACATTTTGGAGTGTTTCTAGAGGTTTTTCTATTATTTATCTCTGATTTAATTTATCTTGTGGACAGATGACATACATTGTGTGATTTGAATCTTTTGGAATGTATTAAAAGTTCTTTTATGGCTAAGAATATAGTGTTCCTTGGTGAATGTTGCTTGTGCATCTCTGTTGCTGGGTGAGATGATCTATAGATATCGATCCAGGCAAGCTATGTGATAGCATTGTGCAAATTACCTCTATCCTTTCGATTTTCTCTCTAGTTGTACATCATTTACTGAAGATGAGGTGTCACAATCTCTAACTACAATTATAATTTTTTTACTGTCCATGAAGCCTGGCCCAGAACCTTTTGCTTAAGTGCTCTGGGATCGTTGAATTCCCTGAAGTAGGGATTATGTCTCATAATTCCTTTGATCCCAATCTGTAGTAGTGACTGTTTAGTAAAAAATGATGTCAGTGTGAGAACTATTTGTTATACGTACGTACTGACTTTAGTTGTATAGGAAGGTTCTATTTAGATGAGATGTCTTTTCAGTGAAAACATATAAGTATTTGTGTTTTATTTGATGTATGTTACTTGGAAAAGAATTATAATGTAAAAATTAATCTGTGTGCCACAAAATAACTCTGTAGTTTAGCCATGGATTCAGTTTAATTCAGTCGAAATGCCATCGAGCTTTACTTTGACGAGGCATCCACAGTAGACTTTCAGTGTAGGTTATATTAGAAAAAAAGTCTTTAGAAATTTGAAATAAACTCATATTTATCACCTAATATGTGCCATTTTTGTTAATCTTAGGGCAATGAATGTTAAATTTTCTTTTCCTAAGGTGGCTCGTATATCATTTGGATAACTTACGTGATTTTTTTTTTTTTTTCCTCCTAGAGCCATAGACATTCTAAGTGTATACGGCCCTTTCTGCCTTACTTCAATGTGTCACATCAGTTTGCTACCTTTGTTCTTAAAGGGTCCTTTGTAAGTATGTGGGACTTTTATTTTGGTTTTGATTTGAGAAGTTACATATTTTATCACAGGCTAGCAGTTTATGAGTGAAGTTTTCTATTAGGAGCTATTAAGTGTTTGCATATGAATGGATACAGGCACTGGTGTCTTCTATCTGCTGAATGGTCTTAGTCAAACAGTACAGAAGCCTAAGAGGCAAAACTCCCTGTGGCTAAAACTCTCTGTCACTTTGAAGAACACTTAACAAAAGTCAGTTTGTAACAAAATTGTTCTTGTTGGTAGAAGCATCAGTAGTCTAAGGAACTTTCAAGCATTGATCTTTTTAGTACTCTGTACAAAAAACCCAACAACATAAAAAGACACCAGATTCTTGCTGTTTCTACCTGTTGGTAATTTTGAACACAGAAAATACTGTGCTTTTTCTGACTACTAATTGCATAAAAATTGTTTTTAATACTAGAAAATTCCTAAAAAGTGTTTTACACAGGTATAATAGTAAGTATTTTGAAGCAAAGGCACTAAAATATTTTTATTTAAACATTTGCCAAAAGTCTGTGCTATTTATAAGAAATAAAGTATTTGCTTGAACAATATCTTCCTACTTTCAGAACATAAACTGTTTAAGATTTGAGGTGCGTCTTTGGCAAATAGGAATAGACTGCACATTATCAGGGGTTCATTCTTGCTGGTATTAATTTTGGAAAGCCTCAGAAGATATGATGAACCACTCAACCATGCCTTTTTGTGTGTGTTTTTTCCTCAGAGTGAAATACCAGAGCTACAGGTGTGGTATACAAAGCTTGGAAGACCATCTACGAGATTTCTTTTTAAACAACTGGATTCTCTATGGGTAGTTTATAAAATAAATTCCTGTATTTTGAGCTTTGCAACTAGTAAAAGAGGACAGATATTTAATTAATGAATTAAGAAATTTTAATTTTATAATTTATTTTATAACTGAAGTATAATAGAGCTAAAGGTGTCCCCAGCTGTTTTTGTTTTTTTGTTTTTGTTTTTAAATAGAAGTCCTCCCCAAGGCATAATGGAATATAGGTGTGTTTGGTCTTAGCATTTAGTTTGTTGTGGTAAATGGTACCGCCATCCCTTGGCTGCCCAAGTCAGAAAATTGAGTCTTATCTGAGACCATCTTTCCCATCCACCCTATCTTTGTATACCACCATCGGTCAAGTCCAGAGCATTCTGTCACTGACACATGTTCTTCTTGCGCAGTCCTCATTCTCCATTCCCACTGCTACTGCTTATTTCCGTTCCTTATTATCTCTCTCCTGGATTTTGGAAACTCTTTCCTGTTTTTCCAGCCTCCAGCCACCCATCACACTGCTACCACAATGATGTGTCTAAAATGCAGATCTGAGTTTTGTTACTCCATTGCTCAAAGTCTGTCAGTGATTTTTCCTGTGAGTTCACATCCCTCAACATGGCACTCGACTCTTGTGACCACCTCGTAAGATAAAAGATGGCTTTCCTTTCTTGATGCCTGTTCTACTAACATGGCCTGTACTCACAGACCAAACTTCTTGCCCTTTTCAGAGCGTGGTGTGCCACTTCACTCCCCTCTGTGACTTTGTATTTGCTTCTTCCTCCTCCTAGAATGCCTTCTCATGTCTTTGTTGTCCTTCAAGACTCAGCTCAGGTGCTGCTTCCGCTGAAGCTTTCCCCACCAGTCCTAGCTCATAGCCACCAGCATAGCACCATAGGAGCAGGTGCTTACCTAGTTAAACACTTTTGCCACTACATTGGGCCCTTTGAGGACTGGGGCCCTGCTTCATTTAGCTTTTTACTCTGGGTCCCTACCATCATACTTATTAGCACATGGTAGTTCCTCAGGAAACATTTCAAAGAATGTGAATTGGTCCAAGTGAACACATTACTTCACCTAATTGACACAAATCTACTTTTCCTGGAAATTATTAATGTTTTCTGAATCAACTAGTCACTATCAATGATTGAACACCATTTCTGCATTAAATTCTAAAAAAAGAGCAGTTTGCACAACAAATTGCTAGATATAGCATATTAAAATCAATTTTCCTCACAGGAAAAATAATATCATTTGGGTTATTACCTGAACCAGAATGTGGTGTTAGGTATTTCATGGATCTGACCAATAAGTTATTATTAAAGCAAAGATATGATATAAGCCCTTTGAAGTCAAAGTAGAAAAAAAAAACCCCTCATATTTCCTGAAATGGGCATACATGTAATGCCTACGTTAATTATGCAAAGCATTCTGGTGTCTTCAGAGGTCCTCATGCAGCACAGGACACCTCCATATAGGGAGTGTTTCTCTAGGGAAGGTCATGCACTGAGTGAAGCAGTTTGTAAACAGTTTGTTGTTAAATCCTGCAGCAACCCTAGGAGGTGTGTATTTCCCCCCTTATTTTGTGGCGAAGTTGCTTAAAAAGATTAAGCTGCCAAAAGCATAAATGTGACATAAACCTAACTTGCTCATTGAAATGTATATTGAACATGTCAAAAGTAGGACCTTTTTTTTTTTTTTTTTTTAAGAGTTTATTTATTTATTTGACAGGCACAGATCACAAGTAGGCAGAGAGGCAGGCAGAGAGAGAGGGGGGAAGCAGGCTTCCCACTGAGCAGAGAGCCAAATGCGGGCTGGATCCCTGGACCCTGAGATCATGACCTGAGCTGAAGGCAGAGGCTTAAACCACTGAGCCACCCAGGTGCCCCAGATCCTTTTTTTCTTAATAATTAAAGGTTTTCTGTGATTAACAGATGAGTCTTCAGTGAAGGGTTTTTTTTTTTTTTTTCATTTTTCTCCCTTAGTAAAGTCTTAAAAAGTAAATAAGCAGATCTCTTATTTATGTGTATTGAATATACACGGGTTCTGAGGAGCTTACAGTGTAATAGCAAAGAAGAGACAAATAGAAATTTTGGTGTCATCTAGTCTTTCTTCCTCCATGGAGGGAAATTCTTTTGTTTTTTTTTTTTCTCCCCACATCTTTAATGTCACTTTCGAGAGAAACTCTTTTAAAATCCTATCTAGAAAGTATAATTTTGTAAGGTCTTCTAAATAACTTAAAGAAAAATATCCCAAGGCCTTGATTTTGGGTGTGGCCTTCCTGAGTGGTTATGAAGTTTTAGCAGAAGTGAGTCTGGCTTTCCTTTAAGTTGACTTTTCAAAAAGTTGATTTTGCCCAAATGAGATGAGCCAAAGCACCTGGCCTTGACCTCTGCATTTTCATTTTCCAGCTTCTCGACAGCGGCGGCACTTTCACCCTGGAGCTGCAGGAGGACGAACTCTTCACGCTCACCACTCTCACCACAGGGACCAAGGGCAGCTACCCACTGCCTCCAAAGTCCAGGCCCTTCCCACAGGTTTATAAAGATGATTTCGATGTTGGTAAGTTTTGTTTGTTTGTTTTTATTAAAACTTAACATGGTTTCCCTTTTTAGCACTAGGGGATAGATTTCTACCTGTCAGATGGCTGCGTGATAGAACTCCTGTAAAGTGTAGCTCTCAGTGTCCACGCAGTAACTGAGACCTTGTTTCTGTGTTACCTCAAGGTGACTCAGCTTGCGGGCCCTGTATTTTTCAGTGCCAGAAAAAATGGAGAGGTCATTGTGAGAATGAAAGCTATAATCCTAATTGGTTTTGGGGAAGCTTAAGGTTTGTGACCCTGCCAATGCCCTGTTATTCACACCTCATGAAAGCCATTCAATGAGTTTCCTCAATGAGTGTGGAGGTCAAGGTCCTTCACTTTCCACAGGGCTAGTGGACTGAATGCTGAGGGCAGTTAGGCTCCCCGTGGGTGCTTCATCTTATTATCTACCTGGGAATTTTATGCTTACACCCTCCAGGTTTTCTAGGAAGATCTGTCCTAAAGCTGTTAGAAAAGCTTTTGATTTTAGGTAACATAAGAAAGCTGCTTGAAAAGTTGGAAGGCACAGTCATCGTGGGTATAGTCCCAGATCGCTCAGTAAGTGACAGAACTTGGTGAGCAGGAAATGTACAGCTTCTGGATCTCACAGACAGGGTCAGGTAGCTCTCTTCTTTGCTCCTAAAATCCATAGCTGTAGGAGAGAAACAGGGAAGGGGACTGCCATTGAGAGAGCATCTTGAACCTCCTGTCTGCAGGGCTGCTCTTTGCAGCACGGCTGGTTGGAGACTTCTGCTACCCCCTCCTGGTCAGTCACTGGCCGCAGGTCTCAGCAGCCTTTCCCAGGAAGAGATATGTGGGTTCATTGCAGTACGAGGCCCCTTGGACTGTGTATTGGAGTCCTCTCAGTTATTTGCAGAACGGAGACAACAGGGACCCTCGGAGGCTCTGTGCTTCGTTTCCTGCCAGTTCTCTGAAGTGGCCTCTTAGAGAATGCATGAGTAGGCCACCAGAAATGTCTTTGCAGTCTGTTGCTCACTTGTGTCGTGGCCAAAGTAACTCCTCTGGTCTTCAGTAAAGGAGTCTGTGTGGGATACGGCCTCATGAATAAGAGAGAAGTTCCCCCAACACCAGAATTACTTATTCTATGACCTGAAAACCAAAAAGCAATTCTAAACCTTCAAATCTAAAATGTAATGCTTTATTGACTGCAAAATAAACTAAAAACTATAAGTCAGGCTGTAGCGCTCCTTTATGTGTTTCTTAATTTCTCAAATGATGAATAGGAAAACATTTAGAAAAGCATGAAGTGTGAAATTAGCTGTAAGATTATGACTAAATTTGCTCTTCTCTAAGCCTTTGTCATTGTAAAAGTGTAATTTAATTGAACCAAAAAAAAAAAATTGAAAGATAGCTGAGGCCCAACTGCTTCTACTCCATTTTAGAAATAGAAAAGAAAATTTGGAATATTTAAATTCTGTGATTGACATAGTGAGCCATTCCTAATCTTCTGTCAGCTGATGACTGTGACCAGGGACTTAGAACCTTGTTTGGCAGACACTAGAAATAACAAAACTAGCTCTTATTGAGCCCTTGCTAGGTGCTGCTTTATGTACACGCTTGACGTGCTTTCTTTCATTTAATTCTCTTATCCTCATGCCCACGTAGAGAGGGGGGTGCTTGAGACACAGGACAGTTAAACAAGTTGGCCAGGGGGACAGACTGAGCAAGAATTTAAATCTTGGGTCTGCCTTTCTCTAAAACTTATGATCTTTCCTCTTATGCAGTTGCATGGATTAAATATGTAAAGTCTGTCTATCAAACTGATCGTATTGGTATTGAATAATAATGATGATATACTTTATTAACTTAACCCTTAAACTTCCGCTTGTTCTAAGTATCATTTACTCATTTAGGACTTCTCAAAAGTGTTTAAAAAGTGTGCCATAAAATATCAGAGAAGAGAGATTCTGTAAGAATTTTATACTAACCAGGGAATTTAATTGTGTTCTGAACAGATTACCCGTTTTTTAGCGAAGCTCCGAATTTCGCTGATCAGACTGGCGTCTTTGAATACTTTACGAACATCGAAGACCCTGGGGAGCATCGCTTCACACTACGCCAAGTTCTCAATCAGCGGCCCATTACTTGGGCTGCTGATGCGTACAACACCATCAGTATTATAGGAGATTACAAATGGTATATAAAACTGGTGTCCTTAACGTAGATCTAGCCGAAATAACCTTGTAATGTTGTCAGGTACATTCTGAAGCAAAGACTGTTCAGTGGTCTTCCTTGTACAAGAACCTAATGGGTGTGTGGTAATTGTTGAATATGAAAGCCACAAGCCAGCATGTGGTTTTGTCGCCTCAGTGTCCTTCCCTCATATTTGCCAGGTTAATAGTGATTGTTGCAGGAACAGATTGCTTTTAATGTAAAAATTAAGGACTTTTGGATCCACTTGTAGTTTATTTTATTATAAACAGATCTAGTGATTTATGTATTTTTGGTTTTGCTGGGGAGTTGATTTGTTGATCTGGTGTTGCCACCTGCTGGATCCATTCTAGACTTACACTGTTTTAGCCTTCGTGGAAAATCTGTTCACCGGCTGACGGTAGATGGCAATAGTGAAAAGCAAATCAGCTTTTACTTGGTGGGTGAGTTCAACTCTTTTCTTTAGGTATTTGTTAAAGACACAATTTATATTTATTCTACACTTCAAACGTAGTGACCGAACCAAAACTTCACCTTCATTATTAAAGTCATTTGTGGGATTCTAATGTACTGATTTATACCTGTTTTAGGTGTTTCTTTTCTACTTTTTCTTTTAACTAGTATAATTCCGTGAAACAAAACTCACACATTCCAGGTTTTGTGATAGTAGCTGTTAATGCGAAGTCACCAAGCAGCCGCATCTATTACTTGGAAGTTGGAGCAGGCAGGGATGATAAATCTGAAAAGAGCCTTGACTTGTTTATCTGTGGCATGCTGCTGAAAGTCCTTATCCCTTCTCTATTGCCTTACTCCCTATTAGAAATCCCAGTTCTAGGGGTGCCTGGGTGGCTCAGTGGATTAAAGCCTCTGCCTTCAGCTCAGGTCATGATCCCAGGGTTCTGGGATCAAGCCCCGCATCGGGCTCTCTGCTCAGCAGGGAGCCTGCTTCCTGCCCTCTCTCTCTGCCTGCCTCTCTGCCTACTTGTGATCTCTGTCTGTCAAATAAATAAATAAAATCTTAAAAAAAAAAAAAAAGAAATCCCAATTCTAGTTCCAAGGTCTGCTGTAAGTCTTGAGAAATTTTTAGTTACCTGGTTTCTAGAACCCAGAGTTATTGGGGTACAATGAAGAATGCTTGCCTAACTTAGGATAACCCTGAAAGGCCTGTCTTTTTATACAACAAAAATGCCATTTATCCCACATCTCTGTAGTAGACACTGTATCTCGATTTTCTGAACATGCTAGCTCACTAGCACGTGTGACTTTTTTCACTTGCTACCCGTGGTCTTATTATGAAGCAGGTAGCTGGGTTTCCTTTATCTAAGGGATGGGCCCCATTATTTTGATTGCCAGTTTGGAAGCCAGCCACCATCGAAAACCTTTAACTTTCTGCAACAACTGTTACTCTCCTTGCTGTGAGTGCTACAGAAGCATGGCTCTCCCCGAACCCAGACTTCTGTCTGGCAGGGACTCTAGAAAAACCAAGGCTCTTCAACTGTTGTAGAGATGGGATAGCGCACCATCTAGAAAGTAACCAAACATCTTCATAACTTTGAGGATTTTGCAGTATTGAAATAGCAGTGGCCATCTTCCCCGCTGCAGTGGGTAAGGAGGTGGGAAGAGAGGGAAGCGGCCGGGGAGGGGGAGAGTGACAGAGTTTGAACGAGAAAGAATGAGGAAAGGGCAGTGACGCCCTTCGAGAAGGGACTGTTTTCATCCTTCTTAGCCCTGCTTTCGTGGTGCAGCCCTCTGCTCAGGAATATGCAGTGACTCTCGCCAGCAGCCCAGGCAGATCTACACATCTGGGCCTGACTTCCGAGACCCTTTCAGATTTAGGCTCTTCCTATTTATTATGTGCCGTTTCCCAATATTTCCTCCTGGATTCGAGGTAGGCTTCTTCTAATGTTACAGTCTTAGGATGAGAAGTTGTTTTATTATAGAGAGATAACAGATGTGTTAAGAGACTTAAAAGCAATAAGTACTATTTTTTCCAGTTACATTAAAAGAGGCAATGAAATGACTTAACTTCAGCCACATAAAACTTAAAACTGTCATCGATGAGATTTTTTTTTTTCCTGAATCAAGATTCTTGAAGCCCATCCCTGCTACACGCACAGACGAAGCAAAGCACATACTCACCTCAATTAGAAGTCTGGCAGCATGTGGCTGTGAAGGGACACGTTTGTGCGGCAATCGGAGAGGCATAATTAAGAGCGCTAACTAACAGTTTCATTCTGCAGGTCCAATCTGACTGTAACGTGTGATGTTTACATAGAGACTCCTGAGAAGGGAGGCGTGTTCATTGCCGGAAGAGTAAACAAAGGTGGTATCTTGATTAGAGGCGCCAGAGGAGTTTTCTTCTGGATTTTTGCAAATGGAACCTACAGAGTTACAGGTGATCTAGGTAAGTGACTTCTGTAGCACATGACTCGCTATGACATATGCCACGGTGAGCTTGTCACTTACTGTGTAATGAGAGAGCTTTACCTCAAGGGGCTTGGACGTCTAACTGGGAAGAGATTCAGCACATGGAAGCAAAAACCAAATGATTCAAAATTGGAGAGTTAATTAGAGAGGCAGCAATGTAAAAGGAAACAGTGCCCAGCTTTTTCAGGTAGAGCTGAGTGAGGCTGTCAGGGTAGGATTCGCATAGACTGGGGTGAGGTGGACGTAGTAGGGAGAGAATGACCGGGAAACCCCATAAACAAAAAGCAAGACTACAAGAGCGTGCTGGTGTGCTTACGGAAATACAAGGAGAGGGGTTGGTCTGCTTAAAATGGAGAAATCCTGTTTCCCAAATTATTGAATAATTTGAAAACAGCTTGACTTTTTACATTCATCTTGAACAGCCCTTGTCTTTGTAGAATAGTATTTTATCCAGGATAGGTGCTTAAAATATGTCTGTGTTGAATTCTAATTCACTTTGGTGTTGGTACATCCACTCTGTTGAAAAAGACCGTATTGGTGCTGTGTCTTCCCGATTGCTTGCCTCTTGACTTCCCCTGCATTTGTGAAAAACCTTCTCTCCTATGCCACTCTTCGCCTCTTCCTAAGGTGGAAAGGGCTCCACAAGTGAAAAAGAAAGAGTGGGAAGAGTGGGTTATAAGGACAGTAGAGTAGGACTGCAGAGTCATAGCATGACCCATCTGGAACGTTCCTTCCTGACGGTCCAGTCCAAACCAGAGAGGTTAATTGATTTGCCCGAAGTCTCAAAATGAGCTCATAGCAGAGCTGGAACTAGCAATTTACATCCAGGTCTTTAGTCTCCACTGTTCTTATGTTTTAAACTGCCCACTCAACATCTTATTCTGGTTTCTCTCAGGCATTCAAGTATAACCTATCCCCAAATTAACTCATTGTTTTCTAATTCTTAGTTCATGCTATTCTCATGTAACCAGTTAGGCCAGCTAGAAATCTTGTGGTGACCTTTGACCACTGCTCCTTATTTTTATCCAGTCCAGTTGAGTATAAATCTGTGCCTGAACTGTAGAAGCTGACACATTATACTGTGGTTGGTTTGTGAGTTTAGTTCACTGGTTCTCCTGTGAACTCACATAGAATATGTGGCCCAGAGGAGGATCCCAGGACATGCTTGTGGATTGCATGCCTGAAGGAAGGATGTTTTGTTTTAAATCAGTGGTAGATCTGGAAATGTAGATCTTTATTAAGGCTTACTTCGTTACATATAAATGCTACCTGAGAACCCTAACTGAGCTCTGTGATTCTGTGCTTTTGATTTTAAAAATATATCAGGATAATCTTTCTGTGTTGCAGCTGGATGGATCATATATGCTTTAGGACATGTTGACGTTACAGCAAAAAAATGGTATACACTCACGCTAATTATTAACGTAAGTAATGCTGACCAGCATGCCTGGAGGTAAAATATTTTCTTGTGCCTTTCTGGCATTTTTTGTTACCAGGTAAGAGGGGAAAACTGTGATAAATGTAATGGAAACAGGCAGGGCCGACTGCCTTGCTGACACCTGCTGACTCCCTGCAAGTTCTTCACCTCTTTGAGCTTCTGTTTCCTTACCTGTAAAAGGAGGATAGCTTCTGTAGGTTGTCTTAGGGTTAGTTGTGTTTTCTTCTTTCCTTTAATACATGTCTGCTAGGCACCTTTTATGTGTAGTTTCCTAGATGCTAGGGATGCAGCAGTGAGTAAGACACACAAGGTTCCTGCTCTCGAGAGCCTGTATTCTTCTAGGACACGCGTTGGCAAAGTCTTTCTGTAAAGGGCCACACAGTAAATATTTTAGGCTTTGTGAGCCATCTGGTCTGTGCAGCTTTGCTCAACTTTGCTTGTATCGTGAGAAAGCAGCCACGGACAATAGGTAAAGGAGTGCATGTGACTGTGATTCCAATAACGTTTTATTGATAAAAATAGGTGGCTGGCCTGTGGGCCAGAATGGCTGCCTCTTGCTCTAAAACAGTAAGAAAATCAAACAAATCAATCAGTCAGTTAATTTGTGAAGAAAAAAAACAAAAATGAAACGGGACAATGAGATAAGGTAGCTCCCCTGCCAGGATTCTCCAGGTGCAGAGACCAGGGAAGGACTCTGAGAGTTGGTGCTCTTTGAGTTGAGGCATGCCTGGTGGGAAGAGTGTTCTGGGCAGAGGATGCCGCTCGTGACTGGGCTGGTGTGAGGAGCAGCCTGGAGGCCAGCGGCGGGCGTGGGGAGGGGGTGCAGGGCACCTGGGCCGTATGACTGTGTGTTGGCTCTGGGTTAGTAGTCCCTGGTGGCCACTTTGAGGGCTGCGGAGAGCTGTGCACGTGTGTGACAGCAGGAATGTGGGTTCCCTGAGCGTAGAGTTGGACAACTGAGATTCGGGTTCCAGCTCTGCTGGTGAGCTGTGATTTTGACTTAGAGTCTCATGTCTCCCTATCTTTCGCCATAAGATGAAAGACGAAAATGAAGGCCCAGCGCATTGTAATTCTGTGACATAAAAACAGATCTTATTTTGGTCCTCAGTCTCGTGCTTTGGATCTTTATTTAGCTCTTCGCCCTTTGAAATTAGCCACTTTTACATGTTTAGCTGCAATTGATATTCTGTGACTATATGCTCCTAAATGTGCTGTAATAATGATAATGAGCGCTAGCGTTTACTATCCGCTGTCTGCCGGGCACTTGGCTCTGTAGGAATGGCAGCTGTCTGAGGAAATTATTTTATCTTTCTGCGTCAGTGACCAGTGAGTCATTTCTATGGATATGTCCCTTCTTACCCTCTGATCTCCCCGACTGCAGTCATCAGTTTAACTGATGGTTACTATTTTTCTAACCTAAGGGTGGGCTCTTCATGTGACTTTGAAGTGGTATTCTGTACATGGGGTCAAAAGGACTTAACTAGATGGATGGTTTGGCTCCAGTAGCCGTGTTGAAAGAGCTGGTGCCTGTTGGACAATGTGTGTGCGTGCAAGTACTGGTACATGACAAATATTTGTTTATTTTAGTGGGCTTTTGTCCAAAATTTTATGATGCTATGGAAAGTTGTACATTTCTGTAGGTTTTACAGCATCTTGGTGGGGTACAAGGAAATCCTCCTCGTGCCTTGGAAACTCTTTACATACGTAGATAAGAATTTCCTCTGAGAGAGTTTTTCCTGTGTTTCCAGCTTTTGCTCAGACTGTGGAATTAGGTTTTGCCATGGTCTGAAGTGAGAAGGATATTAGCTCCACTGACTAGATTGGCTGTACACATTATGAAACAGACCTCAGAGAATCGTTTGCATATGTCTTCAAGGGGTGCATTTGTTTTTCCTCCAGGGCCGGTTCTCCTCTGGCATGCTGAACGGCCAGTATGTCTGGACGGGCATCCCTGTGAGTTTCCCGAAGAACGGCTGGGCTGCCATTGGAACTTACTCCTTTGAATTTGCACAGTTTGACAACTTTCATGTGGAAGCCTCAAGCTGATATTCATGGAGCACCATAGAACCACTCTTTGGATTTTCTTTCTTTTGTTTTTGGTTTTGGTCGAGAGCCAATTCTTTTGATGGATCAATATTGAGCCTCTTGGAGGCTAACAATAGTGAAGAGTCAATGGGGAGAGAAATACATGTGTACTTGATCTTCTGGAAGATATTTTTAGAACTAGTGCCCAGGGGAAACTGATGAATCTTGAACATGACCTGATACGTCCCCTAAAATCCAAGCTGTGCAGCGGTCCTGTTGTGAGGAGTGGTTTGGGTGGTTCACACCTCAAAGCCTTGGCATTGACGCTGAGGTGGCCGTCTTCATTGAATGCGCAAGGGATGGCGTGGATGGCAGTAACTCGATCATCACAGAAACGGACCGTGTGTCTGAGGGAGCGGATGGCCTCGTCCAGAGGTCACACCCCACCACAGGGAACTGAAGAACACTGGAAGTGCTGCTTTTTGGAAACTACTTCAACACATTAATCTTAACACTCTAAAGAGTATTTTTTTCTTTTCCTTTTTACGATGATGCTTTTGAATTATAGATATGATGAGTGGATCATTTGAAAAACGCCTCACTAATAAACTACCTCTAAAGCTAGTCCTGCAGTAATCAATGTGAGCAGATTAACTGGGCCGTCCGCAGTTTTTAATTCTTTCAAATCCACCCTTTAGTCTTGTAACCCGTAAAGCTCTCTGTGAACATTTTCCCAAGTGGCTGGAAGGAGGACAGAAATCCCACGTGGACGGTGCTGTTCGCGAGTCTACAGGCGAAGCTGCGGCACTTCTCTGGTGTGTCATTTCATGGTGCCTTTCGCGGCCTGTCGTCTTGTGTGCCACGGGTGAAGGACTAACACAGCTCATGACTTCTCCCTGTGCCTGGAAGAAGGGGAACACTGAGCTTCTGCCAGTTCATAGAATTGGATCATCCTCTAATAGTCGTGTGATTAGATGCATTTATTTCACGAAAGTACAAATGTGTTTATATTGAAGTGTGGGGAGCAAATTTCTCATGCAGTATAATTTATATCTAAGCATTAATGAACCTCCTAGAAATACGTCCATTGTTCATGTCAATAAAGTAAATTCTAGAATTCTCTAAAGTGAAAGTTCAAAACTTCACTGGACTAATTCTATGATTTTGGAATTTGTAACGGATTAACATAGGCTAAACTGACATGAAGTTTCATATTTCTGTCAAAGACAAGAAGCTAAATATTAGAATATATCTAACAGAGATATATTCTCTTATAGAGAAAAAGTTTTAATTAAAATGAACTCTAAGTGATTTCCACTTCACGACTACATATTTTTTTAAGTTAACTTTATTGTGGTATAATTTACATACAATAAAGTGTCCCCGTTTTAAGTATACTGCTCAGTGAGCCTAGACAAGTGGATACACCCACAAAACTAACACCCCAACCAATACGGAATATTACCATTACCCATTACCCATGACCCATTACCCTAGAAAGTTCTCGTGCGCACCTGTGCAGTAATCCCGTCTCACCTGCCCCCATCTCAGGCAACTGTCGATCAGATTTCTGTTGATACTGATAAGTTTTCCTTGTTCCAAAACGTTATAGAAGTGATAGACACTATGTGCCTTTTTGCGAAGGGTTTCTTTCATTCAGCACAATGCTGCTGAGATTTGTCCATGCTGCTATGTATATCAATGGTTTGCTCCTTATTTCGAAGAAGATTCCATTGTATGGTTAAACCGCAGTTTGCCGTTCTCCTCTCTCACCTTTTGGAATTACAAATAAACCTGTTCTAAACATTCATTTACAAGTCTTTGTGTGGACATCTGTTACCATTTCTTTTTTTTAAGTATTTATTTTAGAGAGAGAGAGAGCAGGCAGAGGAGCAGAGGGAGAGGGAGAGAAAGTGTCTGAAGCAGACTCCCCACTGAGCACAGACCCTGCCTCGGGGCTCAATCTCCTGACCTCCAGATATGACCTGAGTTGGACACTTAAGCCACTGCACCACCCAAGTGCCCCTATTTTCATTTCTTAATCAGTACCAGAGTGAAACTGCTGTATCTTTAGGGAAATGTATGTATAGCTTTATAAGAAACTGCCAAACTGTTCTCCAAAATGCTTCTATGATTTTACACTCCCATCAGCAGTGTTGGAGAGTTCTGGTTGCTCCACATTCTCCGCAATGCTTCATGTTGTTAGTCTTTCTAATTTCAGGTGCGTGGGTGTGTAGTAGGTACGTGACATGTTGAGCATCTTTTCGTGGACTTAGTCATTATTCATATATTTTCTTTTGTGAAATGTCTGTTCAGATCTTTTGCTAAAAAATAGGGTTTCTCTCTTATTGAGTTGTAAGAGCTCTTTATATAATTTCAGATGCAATTTTTAAAAAGGTTTTATTTATTTGAAAAAAAATGCATGAGTGGGGGCCGCGGAGAGGAAGAGGTAGGGACTCCCAAGCATACTCCCTGCTAAGCATGGAGCCTGATGCGGGGTTCAGTGTCATGACCCTGAGACCATGACCTGAACTGAAACCAGGAGTTGGAGGCTTAAATGACTGAGACCCCTGGGTTTACCCAGATGAAATTTTAAATCAGATATTTTATAAATAGTTTTCTCCTAACCTATATCTTTTTAAGAATACAAAATTTTGACTTGGAAGTACAGTTTATAATTTTTTTTTTCCTTTTAGGGTAGGTGTTTTTTTGGTGTCCTAAGAAATCTTTGTCTATCCTAAATTCACAAAGATCTTTTTCTTTGTTTTCTTCCAGAAGTGTTATATTTTTAGCTTTTAAATTCAGGTCTGTGAACTATTTTTGCATTACTTTTTGTATATGCTGGGAGGTGAGATTTGAGGTTCATTATTTTTCCTTTATGGATAGTCAAGTTTTTTGAGTATCATTTGTTGAAGAGACCATTCTTTGTGAAAAATCAATTGACTATCTATGTATACATCCAGAAGTAAACACTGTATTCTGTTCTGTTGACTTGTATGTCTGTCCTTAGGCAAATACCACACTGTCTATTTCTGTAGCTTTATAGTCAATGTCAAACTCAGTTTAAGTCCTCTCAACTTGTTCTTCAGAAATTTTTTTGCTAATAGAGGTAAACGTAAAGTTTCCATATAAATTATAGACTCACCTTATATATTTCTGCAAAGAGCTTGGGGAATTATTATTTAGGGTTACAATAAAATTACAGTTCAATTTGGAGAGAATGGATTTCTTACTTCTATCGACCCTTCAATCCATGAACATGTTCCACCTTCCACAGGTTTAGGCTTTCCATACTTTTAGCCATTTCTATAGTTTTCTGTAGAGACCAAGTTTTGCATGTATTTTAAATTTATCATTAAATATTTTATGGTTTTTTGATGCTGTTGTAAATGATTTTTTAAATTTCCTTTTTCAATTATTTGTTGCACATACCTTGAAATACAGTTGCTTTTCTTGTTTGACCTGTGAATACCACTGCTTATGCCAGCCTTCCTGGGAGGGGTGCATCATGGAGTGTACCAAATGCCTCCAGTGGCCACCCACCACTGGAGCAGGCAGGAAGAGCACCCTGGCCCGAGGATGGTAAGCGCCTCTCCCCTGCAAAGCCCCTGCAGTATCTCTGTGCTGCCTGGCAAAAGAAAGAGGTCTGCAGATCCAAGCTCCAATATCACAGAGCAGATCAAAATGGGCCTGGGGCATGGGGAACCCTAATAGAAGCAGCACTATTCCAATTTCTACATTTCTTGTGTTAGTTTTGGCCATTTGTGTCTTACAATGAATTTGTCCACATCAGTTGTCTAATTTATGGGCATAAACTTGTTTGTAATATTTCTTTGTTATTATCTGTAAGATGTTCCTAATATGGCCAACTTGTGCTTTCTTTGTTTCTTTTGATCTTTATTAGTAAGAGTTTTGTCAGTTTTATTTATCTTTCAGAGAACCTGCTTTTGGTTTCTTATTTTTTTCCCCCTATTGTTTCTTCATTTTTTTGGTTTCATCCATTGCTGCTTGTACCTCTATTTTCTCCTACTGACTTTGGGTTTAATTTGCTCATTTTCTAGCTTAAGATGTAAGCTTAGATGATTGGGTTGTGATTTTTTTTTTAATATAAACATTTAACACTGAAAACTGTGTAGAACACCAAACAGCATCTCACATATTTTGATATGTTACATGTCTCATTTTTATTCATTTGAAAATGTTCTTTAATATCCTTTTTATTTTTATTTTTTGACTTTTGTGCTAATTAGAAGTGTTTAATTTCCAAATACTTAAGGATTTCCCAGTTTTTTTTTTTTTTAATCAATACTTCCGTTGTGGTCAGAGAGTATGCTCTCTAGGATTTCAATTATTTTAAATGTATCTAGGCTTGTTTTATGACCCAATCTATCTTAGTCAGTGTACCCTTCAAAAGAGTACACATTCTGCACTGATTGGCTGTAATGTTTTACAAATATTAATTAAGTCATGTTGGCTGATTATGTTGTGTAAGAGTTCTATGTGTTTACTGATTTTCCGTCTAGTTCTATCCATTACCAAGAGAGGAGTATTGAAGTCTCCAGATAAAATTTTATGTTTTCTCTTTCTTCTTCAGCTTTGATAGCTGGACTCTTCCAGGTCTTTGAGAGCTTTGTTAGAGGCTGCCTGGGTGGCTCAGTCGGTTGGGTGTCTGCCTTTAGCTCAGGTCATGATCCCGGGGTCCCAGATCGGGCTCCCCTGCTCAGTGGGAAGCCTGCTTTTCTCTCTGCACGCCCCACCCCCTACCCACACCCCCCGCCACTTGTTTTCTCTCTTTCTCAAACAAAGAAATAAAAATACTTTAGAGCTTTGCTAGGGCAGGAACAGTAGCCTTGTAGCCTTTCCTCCAGGGAATGTATGGCCTTATTCCCAAGGCGAGGAATTCTCTCCGGGTGGAACGAGCATTCTGCACTGGAGCTGTTCTGATCTTGACCATCCCCAAGCCCTGTGAGAGTCCTGATCGTTGTACAGCTAACGGGACCCTGGTAACCATTCTTTTCTTTGTGGATCCTTTGCCTAGCTCACAGAGTTTCACGCTGTGAATACATAGCTTAGTCTAGAGCCAGACACGAAGGGAGCCCTCGGCACATGTCTGGACCTCCTTTTCTGCAGAGCTCCCTTCTCTCCGGTGCTCTGCATTGCATGTGTCAGCCTCCTCGAACTCGGATTTTATCTTCACAGCTCTGTATTTACCCATGTGTACTGGAATCTAGTAAATGCCTCCAGACAGAAATTGGGGGTCTCAGGGATCACCTCTTTTGTTTCCCTTCTTTGAGGCCTCACAGCCCTGGGGTGCCTGCTGTCTAACAACCTGAAACAGTTCCCATTGTTATTCTATCATCACTTGAGATGGAGCTCTCAACCCATCCAGTTTAATATTTAGTCTTCGTGGACCTTTTCCAAAATCCTTTAATGCTAACACATTGAGCCCTATGCCATTATGACTTTGATGATGTTTCATGTGGAATCTTACTCTTCTGAAGTAGCGTGTAGTTCTTTGGGTATAAAGAATGTATCTCATGCCTCTACATACCGTGTTTCGGGGCTCAGTGGGGACCTGACTTCTGCTCAGGTTGATTTGAAACACTGGATTTATATGTGGTGACAGATAACCATGAATTGTACCTACCAAAGCGGATCCAGCAGAGCCTCTAGGTGAAGGCGCTTTGTAAATTGCCAGACTGTCTCGGCAATTTGTCTTGACGACTCTGAACACTGTCTTAGTCCTTTTAGGCTGTTGTAATGAACTACCACAGACCGCGTAACTCATCAACAACAGAAACTTCTCAATGTGTCCTCACACAGTGGTGGGGGCTAGGGAGATGTCTGACTCCTCCAAGAGCACTTGTCCTAGTCATGCAGACTCAACCCTCATAGCCGAAGCCCCTCCAAAGGCCCCATATCCATCCCCTTCCCATCCCAACGAGCATTAGGATTTCAACCCAGAATCGGGACACAAACATTCAGAACACAGCACACACCACAAAATGTGGGGGTTGCCATGGTGAGAGTATGGAATTTGAGTCCTAAGGTTTGAGTTCAATGCCAACTCTGCCATTAATTTAACTTGGGCTTCATCACTTAAGCCCTCCAGTTGGAAGCTGCTGTGTGCAAAGCAAAGATCCCAGGCTGGTCACTGAGACCCCTTCCAGTCCTTACTCTCTAATTCTTTAACTTGTAAAGCTGCATTTCTTCATTTCCGTCTAATCTTGCTTACCTGAAGAGGTAACTTTTCCCCCTCTAAATCCGTAATGTTTGCCACTCATTGTTTTCCCAGACTTGAAGATGATCATACAATGCTCTGTGCATTTTCATTCTGGCAAAATGGCTTCATCAAGTGAAATCATGGTGCAAACGGCATTTTACCTCATTTTAAACTAATACAGATAAACCATATTGCAGGTTCCATTCCAAAGGTATGTGATCTGCATAAAAAGGACCATCTTTATCACTCTCACAGAACTATTCATAATATACTTAAGCTGTCACGGTGTCCAAACAAGAGATAATCAAGAGGCGTGATTTAGAAACCACAGTGTCCTGGTTTGTGCTTATACGTAGATTTTTCCTAACACTTGATTTTTCTCTTGTTCATATTTAATTTTACTTGAAAGAACGCTTGCTTTTCTTTGTATGTCAGAAGTATTACAATTTGATCATATTATTCTAAAAATAGCCTTTTGGCTTAATTCAAGCCTGTGACTGATTTGAAACAGTTCTAAAATGTGTTCTCCTTCTCCCCTCCCTTATTCTTGCCCCTCTTTCTTCCCTCCTCCCCAGCCCCTCCTCCCCCACCTTCTCTCCTCCACTCCCCCCTCCTTCACCAATGAAGGAGAACTGGATGCTCCGGAGAACCGATAATTGTTACTGAACCAGGAAAAAATGCACACACTTTGAGGGATTGTAGGGGGTTGTTGGACAAGGAATTTGAAATGATTTTGCCCCGACAAGATATTTATAGTTTTCACATTCCTGGGGGTGGAAAACATTATAGAAATAAGTGGTTGGAAGATTATACTGAAAAGGCAGTTTATTGCTCTCTGCATCTGTTTAACAGATTGCACTGATTAATGTTTTTGAATTGTGTGGTATGTATTTAACACAACGTGGGAAGTGTTTTTAAGCCCGCATTAAAGATTTTATGTGCAAGGTGGCACCGTGTGCTTTGGGAATCGTCATGGACTTTGGGAGCTGCGGTGTTGCCGCCGTGGATTTACTGATCTGTTTGATAACAAACAGGCTGTCAGCCTCACAATTGGAAGACCCCACTACACACAGGCAGAGGATACAAGTTCCTTCAATGAGGCAAATGGCACTAAATCTTAGCTGTGTACGGGTAATTCAGTGTGGGGCACATGGGGCCATCCTGCCAGGTGGGGTGTATAATTTCTGTCCTGAAGGCTCACAAGATTTCTCACCAGCTTCTGACAGGGGTTGGACTTGGTCAGGTTGTTTGCAAATGGGAAGATTCAGGATGTCTCTACGCACCTGTCTCTTCCCAATTGTTTGCTAGCTATGTGCGTGGCTACTCCCCAGGTATAACTGGTAACAATCTCAGAACAATCTGAGAATTTACTACTGCAGAACTAGATGAGTAGAAGGCCAGTTCCTTCGGTATGGACTCCTCCTGTCTGTCCAGGTCACAGAACCTCCAGAGGTCTCTTTCCACATACGCACTGTGATAGATTTATGTAGACTTATTATTTTTGCAAATAAAACTACTTAAGATGCTATGAAACTTAATTTTATGTGTCAACTTGGATGGGCCGTGTACTCAGATATTTGGTCAAACACTATTCTAAATGTTTTCATGAAACTATTTTTGTAAATGAGATAGACATTTAAGTCAGTAAATGGAGCAAAGAGGATCACCCTCCATAATGTGGGTGGGCCGTATCCAATCAGTTGAAGGCTTCCATTTAAAAAATGACCAACCCCACTGGAAGAGGGAATTCTGCTAGCAGACTGCCTTTGAACTCAAAATGCAACTCTTTCCTGGGTCTCTGTCCTGCCAGCCTACTCAGCAGATTTTGGACTTGCCAAACCTCTATCATGCTGTGAGCCAATTCCTTAAAATAAATCTCTCTATATGTATATCGCCTACTGGTTCTGCATCTCTGGAGAGCCCTGACTAATACAGATGGTCTTATTTAGGAAGTTCATCTTGGAAATCTTAACTGAAAGTAGATAAAATTTTCTATTTGGGATACTGCATTACATTTTCTAATAAAAATGTCACCTAGAACACGAGGATTTGGGTCTGTTTTTCATAGGGGATTGAAGAGAATATGAGAAACCTTCAATAATCACGAACATTTGTGAATGAATGTTGAATTGAAAACTTACAATTAGTCTAACTGTGATGACATTTTTCCCTCTGGCAGGTGTAAAAGATGTAAGAGCCATTAACTCAATCCTCTAAAAAGAATGCATATGGCTTGCTTGCTGGATTATGGTGATATTTAAGTAAAAAGTTTGTTGAAACATTGACTTTTCAAAATTCCTCTTTTGCATGTTTCGGTAGCATTTTACTCCCACCTATTCCTTTTGCTTATTGCTGTTCAGGAGAGGAAAAAAAGCACCTGACACTTTCCTTTCCAGAAGATGTGCTGGAAAGACCAGTTTACATGCTATTGACCGGAATTCAGTATAATTCTAACTGGAGTCACAAGACAGGCTAGGAAGCAGGTCTTCTTGCTGGGCACCTTGAGACTTCAAATGAAATTGGGGTTTAGTTACTAAGAATAAAAGGGAAAATGAATGTCCAGGCAGGTAAGAAACAGCCTTTGCCACAGGGGCCTAGTTTTATTAATGTTATCCGGTGGAAACTGGGTGGCTCAGCCTGTTAAGCTCTGGACTCTTGGTTCCGCTCAGGTCGTGATCTCAGGGTTGTGAGATGGAGTCCCGTGTTGGGTTGAGTTGGGCTTGAGGTGGGCTCCGAGTTGGGCTGGCCTTGGGTTCAAGGTGGGCTCCGGGCTCAGTGGGGAGTCTGCTTGGGATTCTCTCTCCCTCTTCCCCTGCCCCTATGCCTGCTCTTTCTCTCTCTTTTAAAAAATTAAAAGAAAAAAAAAAAGAGAGAGTTTAAAAGCTCAATCTGTGGAAGAACATTTTGCCTAGTTATTTTCAGGGCTACTATCTTAAAGCCGGTAGACCGGATTCATCATTTTAGGAGGGACCTCCCCCAACCCCCACATTTGTTTCTACGGGAAAAAGCACTGGCCGGCAGAGACATCACCTGCCACAGCTTTGTCCTTTTGCAGAGGAAGACAGCAGAGCCCAGGGAGGTGAGTTTGACCTGCCTGAAGCAACACCGCCCTGGGAAGGCTTCCTGGAGGAGGCAGTGGGCCATCTCAGGCTGTGTCTCTGCACCTCGATCCCCGTCGTTGCAAGTTTACTTGAAGTCAGAAAGTCTTCTGGCCCTTCTTCGGTGCTGCCTGGATTGCAGCGAACCTAACTGCACATACCCGCCCTTTGGGAATCGCAAACCCCGGGAAAAGGCTGCAGGCCTGCGCTCTACCACTCACACTATTCATTTTTCAGCAGTGCAAGGATCATTCCCATTCTCAGCATCTTGAAATAACAGCTGGCATCTACTGAGAATTAGTTTGTAAGCCCCATGGAAGCGGGGATCAGTTTTGATTTCACGCACTGCTGTATCCACAGTGCCTCGCGTAGTCCTCGATGCGGAATATAATACAAGAAATCAACAGCAGCCGCGTGGGTAGAGGTCGTGTTTACGCAGTGGCAGACACTGCGTTAAGCGCTTTGCACTGGGTATCTCCTTGCATCCCTGTTGCAATCCCATGAGGTAGGCAATACTTGAAACTAAAACTTGAAAATGTGCCCTAGGATACAAACATAGAACGCGGCAGGGTCCTGGCTGGTCCGTCTGACTCCATGCAGAATTGCTAGGGAAGCTGGAGATTTTGGGGTTGCCACTGATTATCACAGAGATGTATCAAACTGTCAGATTAACTACGAGGAATTTGAAAGCCCGCTTAGTTGACATGTTATCCAGCACTAAAGAGAAGTTATTTTAACCTTATTTAAAAAATAGCAGAATAAAATAGGAAAAGGCCAACCAATGGGACAGCGAAAGATAATTGGGTATATTTCTGGGGAACAGTGAGGTGGAGTGGAGGATGGTTATCGACTAAGCTTCTGTCGTGTTGGAGATGTCAAGAGACTTTCTCCTGAGCCATACATTCTGTTTGAAAATGCCACCCTGTGGTGTAATCACATCTAGAGCAGAGATGAAAGGCTCAGAGATCTTACTCCCAGGATTCATTTCCGGGACACTCTTTCAAAGGCCGTGGGACGTCTGCGGGGAGGAGAGCCAGGGGCTCCAGGAGCCATCTCTCCGAGGTATCTATGTCTTAAGCCTTGCTTCTCCACCTCATGGGGAAAGAATTTTTCTGTTTTTGTGTATGAGGTTTTTTTGTTTGTTTGTTTGTTTTCCTTTCTGTTTGGCTTGAGGCATTTTTAATGCCAGAAACCTGTGTTGGGTGAATACAGGATCCTGTTTCTCAGACCCGTCCGGAAAGACTTAAGCTGTTGTGTTTGGAACAGAGAATTCTTTTTTTTTTTTTTTTTTTTAAAGATTTTATTTATTTATTTGACAGAGAGAGATCACAAGTAGGCAGAGAGGCAGGCAGAGAGAGAGAGAGAGAGAGAGAGGAGGAAGCAGGCTCCCTGCTGAGCAGAGAGCCCGACGCGGGACTCGATCCCAGGACCCTGAGATCATGACCTGAGCCAAAGGCAGCGGCTTAACCCACTGAGCCACCCAGGTGCCCCGGAACGGAGAATTCTTGATGGAGACACATGGGAATGACGTGGTCTAGGGGTCGGGTCTTCGAGGGATGGGTGTGGGTTAGAGGCCACGTGGCTGCACACCTTCAAAGGTTTTGTGTCTCTCTCCCTCCATTTTCTGGAGCCTAGTTCTCATCCGTGGGGGCGTGGTGGAATCGTCTGAAGAGAGGGAAGCTACTGATGCCCAGGTTCCACCCCAAAGGTTTGGGGGAGGAGTCCGACACTGGTACTTATTTTAGAAGTGTGTACTCGCCGTGTGTGGTCCAGGCTGAGTCCTTCCTGTGGCCTCCCGAGGCTCCTGCCCTGGCAACCATTGTCTTCTTTGCCTTGTCCCCCTTCCTGTGTTCTGACTCTTCTAGCATGCGGGCTGCTGGTTATACTGGATGGCGTTTCCAAGACGGTCAAAAGAGTGTGTTTGATTGGGGTTGAGGGAGGGCGGGCAGGGCACCTTCTACAAAAAGCCCGGAGTGAGGTGTATGTTATAAGAGACTGTTTTTCTTTTTAATTAGAAATGAATGAATGAATCTCAGGGAGGAAAAACAAAACAAAACAAAACAAAACCCAAACAAGTGTGAACTAGGAGGGTTTTATAGTTTTTCTCTAACCAGTAAATCTGAGGGCAGTTTATCTCCTAACAAATGGAAAAATTAGGCCCAATGAATGCTTTTCTAAGAAAAGACATTAATAAAACGGACTCAAGAGGAACTGAAAACAGGAGAATGACCAATGATCGTGATGGAAATTGAGCTATTTGCCATGAAATGCCAGGTACAAACAGTTTCCAGTTGATAATTTTAAATTCTTGAGGATCTGATGGTTCTTAGGTTCATTTAAGAGTGTTCTAAACTGGGACGCCTGGGTGGCTCAGTTGGTTAAGCGACTGCCTTCAGCTCAGGTCATGATCCCGGAGTCCTGGGATCGAGTCCCACATCGGGCTCTCAGCTCCATGGGGAGTCTGCTTCTCCCCTCTCATGCTCTCTCTCTCTCTCTCAAATAAATAAATAAAAAATCTTTTTTTTTTTTTTTAAAGATTTTATTTATTTATTTGACAGACAGAGATCACAAGTAGGCAGAGAGGCAGACAGAGAGAGAGGGAGAAAGCAGGCTCCCTGCCGAGCAGAGAGCCCGATGGGGGGCTCGATCCCAGGACCCTGGAACCATGACCTGAGCCGAAGGCAGAGGCCCCAACCCACTGAGCCACCCAGGCGCCCAATAAAAAATCTTAAAAAAAAAAAAAAAAAGAGTGTTCTAGAGCAAAGAAAACAGAAGTAAAGCTTCTGAATTACCTTTAGGAAGCAAGAACAACATTGGTATAAAAGAATGGGACAGGATGGTACTTAAAAACAGCCAAGAATCTAACCTTCCCCAAGAACATTGATAAGAAAATTCCAGCTAAAGTTTAAGCACATAGAATCCAGCAAGGCAGAAAAGGAGAGGCCCATGGCCGAGTGAGGTTCGCTTAAACCTCAAAGATCAAAGATGGATCAGTAGTGGAAATCTGCTAATGTAAATGTCTCTTTTGATGGGTAAAGGACAGGAAAAGGATGTTGATTTCAGTAGACGTGGTGAGGACATTTGATGTAAGTTCATAATGTTCCAGATACACAAAACAGTAAAGTGGTAATAGATCATATTAGGGAAATTTCCATGAGTTATTTCCATGACGCTTAGTGGTAAAATAGTTCAGAACCAGTTTCTGAAGTTAGCAGTGCACGGGATGCCCGCAGCAACAACCAGTCTGATTTAACAGATGTAACAGGAAGTTTAGAGCACTGAGTGAGCAGCGTTTCCTCTGTGTTCCAGGGAAGTCATCCCATCCTCCCAAAACCCTGCAGGAAAGATCCTGTTCTTCCCATTTTCCTGATGAGAATATAGAAGTACAGAGAAGTAACTTGCCCAAAGTCACCCTGCCTGGACGTGACAGAGCTGAGATTCAAATCTGTGCCAAAGTTCTTGACAACAGGAGACTTGCCTACATGGAGATTGGAAGATAATTTTGTAAAGATGGCATTCCCTTTACATTCATTAGTGAATAAAGCTATACTCCAATTATAATTCCAATATGCTTTTCTTAACTTGAGAAAGCAATTCTAAAGTGGAGTGGCTGTTTTTAAGTACCCTCCCCAGCCCATTCTTTTATACCAATGTTGTTCTTGCTTCCTAAAGATAATTCAGAAGCTTTACTTCTGTTTTCTTTGCTCTAGAACACTCTGGAGGCATAGGTACTCCAGCATAGCCAGAAAAAAGCCAGTCTGTAAAGAAGTATAATGAGAAAGGAGTTTAAATTGTACTAAGACAGTGAGCACAGTAATGGCCCGGGAACGGATGAACGGAGGATATGGGACAGGAGGCCGGGGCACCGAGGCTATGTCATGCCCATGACCGTACATCTTATCTACAGTTGCTTTCATGGTTCAAGGGCAGAGCTGACCAGTTGGCACAGAGACCTTAGGGTCAGGGGAGCCCAAAATACTTACTGTCTGTCCTTTCCAGAGAAAGCTTTCCACCCATTGGCATGGAATAAAGTGCACATTCAAGTGTTTATGAAAGGCTTTTAAAAATCTATGGGACTGTTTGATTATGGCCATTGTCTTATTTCTAGTGTCTCTCCCTCCCCCCATACACATTGAAAGGAGGAAGTAGTAATTGTACGAATGAAAGAAAAGATCCTTTTTCTTTTCTTGAAGTGGGAAGAGGCCTCATGCCACCAGAAAGTCAGACAACCTTTATAAAGGGTGGAGTCAGCCCCCTGACTCAGCAATCTCACTTCAAGACGTATCAGCCAGGGAGTGCCTGGGTGGCTCAGTCAGTTAAGCATCTCCCTTCAGCTCAGGGCTGATCCTGGGGTCCTGGGATGGAGTCCTGCAAGGGGCTCCCTGCTCAGCGGGAGTCTGCTTCTCCTTCTCTCTGCCTGCAACTCCCCCTGGTTGTACTCTCTCTCTTTCTCTGTCAGATAAATAATTAAAATCTTAAAAAACAGATATGTCAGCCAAGGAAAGAGACGATGATCTCATGAAGTTAGCAAGAGACATATCCAAGCATCAGAGTGTTGCTTTCAAGGTGTGGCTCCTAATTGCAAAACACTGCAAATCTCAGTGCCCAGCGGACAGGGAGTAAGGATGTAAATGATGGTACAGTTTCACCATGAAATACACACCACCTCTGAGGAAGAGGGGCCTTGCTCAGGGACAGTGTCATGTGCCGAGTAAGTCCACAGGCTTTGAAGCTAGAGTGCATGGGTCCGAACCCTGACGCTTAGCAGGCTGTGTGTTCCTGGAGCGCAGTTTGCCATTTGTGAAACAGCTAATAACAGTCAAGCAGGCATAGCACATAATAACCTCGGTGGCTGCGGTTTTATGAGAATTAAATGAGTTAATACGATGGCTTCTTTTTCGCTCTCAGTGAATATTCGATGTTATGTTTGTTGCTCAAGATCAATGACCATGGCATGGCATTTTAAGTGATAAATTAAGGTTTGGAAAGATCAAGTACATTACGATCTATTTTATATAAAAAGCAGCCTACGCGTGAGCACACGCACATAAAGGAGAGAAGCAACCACAGAATTTTCCAGCGTGTTGAAGATACTAACAGAAGTCCTGTTTGAATGAGATCTCAGTGATTTGACTTTATGTGCACGGTCTTATTTGTGTGTGTGTGTGTGTGTGTGTGTGTGTGTGTGTGTGTCTCTCTGTGTGTGTATGCATGTTTCTAATGTACCACAGAGCAGTTTTCAAAAACTTATTTAAAAAACCCAGAAGGCCAGGGTCTAAATTCCCTCCTTTTATTATCTTGCCTAAAATAAGACACAACAAGCCCATTCCTGGCAGACAGGGTGCCAGGGTCCCCAAGAGAAGATGGGGGTATCACATGCTTGAAGACATACTGGACCACAGCAGGGAGCTGGGGGCTCCTAGCAGGAGGCTCCCATCACCATGGCAACCACAATGGAAAGTTGAAACAGTACTTTGGAGGGAAGAAAGCACCTTTCTTTATTATTAGGGTCATAAAAATAAGAAGCTTATAATTTTTATATTTTTTAGCAGAAACCTTCTTTCCTCCATCAATAAAGGCCCAGAACAAAAAGTCTAGTCCTCCGACGTAGGCTCAGACAACTGGTGAATGATCCGGCCCGTGAGCTCTTCTCACTAGCGGTCCTCTTTGGCAGACTTTTTCTGTTCTGATGACCTGTGGACTCTGGAGATTATTGTTTAATAAACATGTTGGAAATGAAGATCTGAATGGATGGGACTCTCTTTAAGATAGAATTAGCAAATGTTTGCGACATTTGGAAGGTGCTTTGGAGTCTGGGGGGGAGGGCACCCCAGCTTCTGCAGCTCTGACCCATGATGGCCCAGCTTCAACCTGGCCCCTCTGCTGGCAGGTGTCCCTACGTGTATAGAGAGATGTCTTTATTGCAGGAGAGTTATAATCACCAGAAATGAGTTGTTTTGAGCCCCAGGCATGCCTCTTTTGAACTTCTGCCTATTGATTCTAATTCTAGGTCAGAATGAACTCCCCGAAAGTCTACTACTTGTCCCACTTCAAAACTCTTCAGGTAGATAGAGGTCACTGTCATGTACTGCTCTGGAAACTGGTGTTTATTTTCTCGGATAGGGTACTTCAGAAGTTTGTCGGGTTTAGGGGTGTGATGATAAAGCAGCCACACATCCCTTCACCATTGTATTTGAAAAGCTGATGTGGTTTCTCCTTGTCGCCCCTAACATGTTCCTTTTTATCTAGCTTTGTTTCAAAACCCAGGACCCATGTTAGACCTTTGAGAAGGTTTCCCCATTCTCTGGGGGAGTTGCCCCTCTCTGCTGCTGCTCCTTGCCGCACAGGGAGCAGGTTTGCATTCAGATCTGTCTCCTCCGTTAGACCGATAGCCCCAGAGACCATCTCTGGTTCCCAAGTACTCTTCCTTGTCTGGGATGAACTCACGGTGTGGCTGGTGCTGAGGACACGGAGACCAAGCCCCACGCACCAGGTGCTCCTGCTGGTGCAGCCGAAGACGGCACTCGGCTCCTGCTCTGCTCGTGGTTAGTGAGCGTGTGGTTCAGCGGCTGGCAGACAATTTGTCCCTCTTCCACCATCGAGGTGTCCTGGAGTCCTGAGAGCTCCAGCTGGGCGAGACGAGGGCCCTCCCTTGGGCTTCACCCATCCTCTCAGTGAGACAGTGTTGAATTCTCATGCTCTCACCCAGTTTGGTCTTGAGCAGTTAAACTGATGTAACAGGTTGCGGTCAGGTGTGCTCCAGATCATCTTTCCCTAGAATTGCCTGCAAAGCCCCACAGCTGAGACCCAGAGATGCTAAGACCCCATGTCCTGAGCTCAGAGAACTACCAGCAGATGCAGCCCAGCTCCACTCTGCAGGGCTTCCTGAAAGATACCAGCCGGAGAACGGGCCTGATCCTGCTGGAGGAGGGCTGTGGCGAGGGACACAGGTATTATTAGCCTCTTGGTGTGTTCGTGTGTCTGTGCGTGCGTGTGTGTGTGTGTGTGTTTAGAGAGAGAGAGAGACTGTTGATAAAGAGAGGTTTCCTTTTTCTCTCCTCTTCAAAATAAGGGATGGGAGACTCCCACAGCCATAGAGAGTCTGCACCATCCCTCTTCCCTCCAGTGTAGGAGCTAGTGGTCCCTGGGTCTGGTCTGTCCAAGCCCCAGGGCTGTTGGAGTGTAGAGGCAGGGCCCCTGCACAGCCCAGTGATGCTGCCCGTACGTCCCCTGTGGGCGTGGGAGGGACAGACACATATACCGTGGATCTAGAGCATGCCCAGGACTGGTAGCTGGCTGCCTCCTGCGTCTCCCTGCAAGAGAGTTGCCTTCTGGGAGAGGGGCCCCTGCAGTCTCCTCTGGGGGTGCTGAAGGAGGTGGGTGCAGGATACGCCCAGCAGGACTTCTCCATGGACAGGGACCGTAAGGACCGCTGTCCCTCATGAGACTCCACGAACGCGCTCCTGAGAGTCCATCCTGAAGCCTCATCCGGTGAAGGGGACAGATGTCCAACAAGCTCACACAGAGGAGCAGAGGCCACCAAGAGAAAGGAGCTGGCGCAGGGTCCCAGGCAGCCGGTGGTCACCTGGGGCTCCTGGCCAGCTTCCTGCCCTGACCCCACGGCTGAAGGGGGCGGACGGCAAGAGGCTGGAGGGAGCCTGTCGGAGTTGGACGTGTCGTGTCTTCAAGCACAGAAACTCTGCTGTTCTAATCATTGCTAGTGATCAGAAAGGGAGAGAACTGGGCTGAGATATTACTAAAATCCTCTTCTCTTCAGCGGAAGGAGGCCGCAGAGCGGATCCTTTGGGCAGGGCAGTTACCGGCCAGAAGGAGTATATCCTGCGTTTATAACTCCCTGAGTGACACCGCCAGGGAATGGCTCGGCTCCTTCGGGTGTCCTTGTAGACAGCCAGTGTTTACTGTACCACCATGAGGCTGCTGGGGGGTTGGGTCACCTTTCCATTTTCAGAAAGTCACCCAGAAGTCCCCTGGCCTGGGGCATGAGGTCGGGAAGAGACAGGTGTCTCCGTGCTGGGGGCGTGTAGTACAGCGAGTGTGTGGGACAGGCCTGAGGGCTTGCAACGAGTGGGGTCCATTTCCTGACCCAAGGAAGGATATTCTTAGGAATGTCAGCTCAAGTCACCCCACCAGCCCGCTGGGAATGACACGTGTCTCTTAGGCCAGCAAATCACAACGGATCGGATGATTTGGGGAGGATGGGAAGTTGGAAAACCCGTTCTTCCTCCCTCCCTCCTTTTATTTTCTTTCTCTCTTCCTCTCGCTCTGTTTCCCTCCCTGTGCTTCTCCTTTGTGGGGTTGATAACAAGTGCATGCTTGTTTCTTTTCTGGTTATTGTCTGCCTCTTCCACTTGTCCCTGGGATTCTGAGAATGCAGCTACATCTGTTATGCTCAGCATTCTGTCTCCATTACCAGCCCAATGACGGGCACATGGCAGGCACTCAATCAATATTTACCAAATGAAGGAGTACATGAACACTCATTGGTGGTCATTAAAATAATGTTCTTTAAATTGCTGATTTTATTGTAAGCTAAATGTCCCGGTCTTCCTAGGCTGTGATCCAGAGTAAGATCACGATTCCTTTGGAAGTATCCACATTGTCATGTTCTGCACTGTCTTGACCATGGGAGTCCCCTCCTCAGTGGAAGTTTGGGAGTTTTCGGAGGGACTGTCTATCACCGGTGCTCAGGACAACTGGCCCCAGCATTCTCCCCTGTGATGACTGTCCCAGTTCCTGGTGACCCTTTCCAGTGGGCACAGCGCCCTGGGTTGGTGTCCCTCTGCAGCATCCCCATTCTGGCTTCAGGAGAGCATGGACTGCCCTCTGCCCTTTGCTTTTCCATGTTTGGGCCAAGCTCTTCTTGTAATTCCCAGGAGCACATGAGAGACCCAGCAACCGCAGAGACCAACTTAAAGCCTCCACTGGTGTTGGTGCGCACAAACTGTCTGGCCCAGACCTGCCCTCAGATTGTTCCTCTCAGGGAGCCTTTCCTGTCTCCCTCCCCACCAGTCTCTGCACAGCAGGGGCGGCACCCAGCGCTGCACTGGGAAGGCCGCAGGCATCTCCCCTCCTCAGGGTTAAGGACAAGCTTCCTTGGCATCTAGAGAGAAAAGGAATCATTTGGTTGTTTGCCTTCCTCTCATCTAATATCCCTGCTGAAAGACACACTTTATTTGCGTTATTAAATACAGCGGTCCTGAACATCGCTTGCTTTACCCCAATGTACAAACATCTCTCTCAGGGGCAACAGGCGGGAACCCGCTAATCTGTATTTTTCTAAACCAAAACATCATCTTTCTTGAAAGTAAATTCAAAACTCCATTTGCAGCATCCAAAAATTTTTTATTTATTTTCAGTGAGTTCTACACCCATGACCTTATTATTACAATTATTATTATTATTATTATTATTATTTTTGCAAGATGACACTCATTTGGATATCACATTCTGAACCTTTGTTGGAACTCTGGGCACTACCATGCCCTTCTATTTGTTTATTATTTATCTACCAAATATTGATGGAACATTTACAAAATCCCTGTTCCTGTGGGTTGTATGTTCTTAGAGCAGGGATCAGCATATTTTTTCTGTAGATGGTCAGATAGTAAATTTTGTAGGGCATGTGAGCCCTTTTAGCACTAAGGCGGCTGTAGACAAGATAATAAGTAAATAAACATGGCTTTCACTGATAGAAGTTTATTTACAAAACAGGTGGCTGGCCTGGGTACCATAGTTTGCTGACTCCTATTCTAAACAATAAAACAGATATATACCATGGCAGGTATGACTAAGTGCCAAAAATAAAGATAAGACATTCGGTGAACAGCAGGGGACAGATCATGTAGGAATTTATGCTGAGATTGGGAATCCTTGGAAGATTTGAGCAGAGAAATGGTCTGATCTGACTCCCAGCTCTGGTGGAACACATTGAGGAAAGGATAGAAACATGAGGACTGGCTGGAGGTTACTGCAATGGTCCAGACTCAAAGGGATGGCAGTTGGTACCAGGACGGGAGTGACGAGGGGGTCAGAGTTGGTTGCATTCTAGACAGATGTAGAAGGTCTGAGAAAAAAGAATGTCAAGGACAAGGCTAAGACTTTAGTCTGAGTAGTTGGAAGAATGGCCTTTCCATTGATTGACTGAGCTGAATAAGAGAGAAAGAGGGACAGATTTAGGGCAGAAGACAGAGAATCCTGTTTGGGACGTGTTTTATTTGAGGTACCTGTCTGACACCCAAGTGAACTTGGGTAGGTTGTTGGATATTCATGTCTGAGGTGAGGGGAAGGACCTGGGATTACAAATTTGAGAGTCAGCAGCATGTGAGTGGTCTTTGCGGGGTCAGTGAGAGCATGAGAATTGATGTAAAAGACAGGTCCACAGATTGAGCCCTAGCTTGTTCATGCTTGGAGGTCAGGAGGAGAGAGCAGCCCAGGAGACAGCAGGAGTGGGCAGCGTGGCTGGAGAGAGGCAGCGAGAATGGGCTCAGGTGGAGAGTGTGATGGGCCAGCGGGATGCTACTGGTGGGGCCACAGGGGTATGGGCTGAGAGCTGCCCTTGATTAGATGCTGGGGCTCCGCAGGAGAGCTGATCCCTACCATGCCTTGCATCTCCCTCGGTGGATCCCTGCTGCAGCTGGGGGAGAACTCCGAGACCATCACTCTTTCCTGGTCCCTTTATTGCCAGACAAGTTGCATTTTCTTAGTGACTTGGCAACTTGGCAGGCAAATTGCACCTCCCAAATTGCCCATAATCCTTGGCTAAGCTGCTCTCTTTGTACTGAAAAAAGAAGCCAGCAGAGGCAAAGAGTGATTTCGGGAATGAAGAGGAAAAAAATTTTGACCAAAATATAAGCACATCATACTGCCCCCCACCTCCTGTCCTCCTGTCCTGGGGTAGGATGGAATCTTCATGCCAAGATAGCGTTATCCTTTCAACAAGGTGAAAATGCAGCTGCCCCAGAGGGGTATGGACAGTGTTCTGCTTTTCCCATGAAGGCAAAAGCCCCAGGAATCCTCTTTCATGTGTGGGCCAGGGCGTGGGTTTCAGGGCAAATACAGGGGAGAAAGAGGATGGGCAGGGAGGTGAAAGAATCTCCCGCGGGTCTGAAAAGGCTGGTGGAAGGGGCAAGTCCAGTGCAGAACTGGTGGGAAAGGAGGGGTGGGCTTCTTGAGGGTCTTTGACCGAGAACTGGCCCCACGTGTAAAGTCATGGATCCAAGAAATTGGTCCCTTCCTTCCTCTCTCCATTTTTTTTTTTTTTTTGTCATGGCCAAGATGACACCTGACACTCTGGGTTCGCATCTGCTCATGCCTTTGTTCTATTTTTTCCTACTCTGTTCAATTTGGGCGTTTGGCATGATGGTCGGAGGCTTGAAAGCAACACTCCAGCTGTCCTGTCCATGCCCACTCCTGCTGAATTATCTTGAAATCCCTTCTGCTTGGCATGGCTTTCTTTAGTTCCCGTTAAGCAGAGTCTTGGGCAAGCCTCTGTTTTGACATGGAATCATGCACTTGGCGCCTCCCCCCAACCATCTTGTTGGATTATTGAACATCTGTCTTCTAGGCTTCAACTCTTGTGGTTGACGGATGACCAGCTGTCCCTGAATAGAGCTGAGAGCCACGGAACTGATGGGGCCTCTGCCTGGTTAGGATCCCAAGTCAAGAAATATACAGGTCTGCCCTCTGGCCAGGAAGGTCCTTCCGATTAGTGGGATGTCCGTAACAATGCGGGTATTTTTAAGTTATTTAATGGTTCTTTTTCTTAGCAGACTTTATCAAATCCAGAACACCACGTTTGAATATTGTCCTTGCTACCAGGCAGCAAGTCACGAAAAAAGCAGGCAGAGGAGACAGAAGTACATATGTAGGTGGTAGAAGAGTGCACTATTTTAACATCTGCTACCAGAAACACTCCCAGGAAGGGAGTTCCTTTAAGGAAGGATCTTGACAAGTCATTTGTGGGTGGAAAGGGAACCCTGAGGGCTTTGAGGAGTCCAGACAACCAAAGGAATTTTGAAAGTGCTTTGCACATGATATTAAGATGTGGGGAGAAGGAGAAGAGAGGAAGCAGTGGGAGAGGGGGCCAGAGGCCTGTGGAGTGTGAATGCCTTTCTTGTATCATCAGGGTTCTCCAGAGACTCAGAACCAAGAGGATATGGACATATACATAAATGTATGTGTATGCATCTCTCTCTCTTTATTTATCGATCTACCTATCTATTGACTTACTTACCTATGTACCTCCACGAAGAGATTTATTACAAGGAACAGGCTCTTCTAATTATGGAGGTGAGCAGCCCCATCATCTGCTATCTGCTGGCTGGAGACCCAAAAAAGCAGATATTGATAGAGTTCAAAGGTCTGAGAGCCAGAGAGCTGATGGTACAGATTCCAAGTCTGAAAGTTAAAAACCAGGAGCACCAAATGCAGGGGAAGACCAAAATCTCAGCTCAAACAGTCAAGCTGAATGAATTCAACCTTCTTCCACTCTTTGTTGGACTGAGGCCCTCCCGATGGGGAGGCCAATCCCTGCACTCAGTCCACCGATTCAAAGCCCCCTCACAGACACAGCCAAGAGTAATGTGTAACTAGAAATCTGAACATCTCCCGGCCCAATCAGGTGGACAGACAAGACTGATCATCCCAGTCCCCCTGTTGGGAAGAAGCTCAAGGAATTTTCTGCACAGGGATGGCAAACACTCACTTGGAAGGGGCTGCACTTTGGTCATGCTGACCTCCCGGTTTGCTGAAATCCTTACTCAAGTGTGTTGTGCACACGAGTGCATGTCTTTTCTTAGTGGGGTGCGTGTGTGTGTAATATGTATGAGAGCTTGTGTGTGCATATGTGAGAGGGAGAGACAGAGACAGGGCATTTGTGTAGGTAGAAGGACCTGAAGCTCCAGGGACGGTGGCTGCCGTGCAGAGCAGGGTTGGGTGAGGAGAGAATCCAGAGATTAGTGAATTCGGCAGAAGCAGGACCCTAAGTCAGAGGCAGTAGAAAGGCATGAACAGCCAGGAAACTTCTGGATGGTTGAAATGAAATGGGAGCCAGGGCCACCCTAGTCTAGATCATAGGGAGCATGGTGGCGTCGAGGGGTATGCTCCGGATATGTTCTGGGGGTTCCATGAACTCTTGCTAAAAGAGCAAAGCCTGAGGCCAAGAGATTCAAAGTCTCACTGTCACCACCCTCTACTCTCAACAGAGCAGAAAATCTGGATTGTGCTTCTACCTAATTCTTCCCTTTACTGGTCATCCTGTAAGAGAATCAAGGTGAGTTTGCTCCTCCGTGAGTCACAGGTAGAAACCACACCAGGTGAGCTGTCCCACAAAAGAAACTTTATTTGCAGCAAAAAGAGATGATGAGGAATATTCCATGAATGGGTTCCTTTTGTTTAGGGTTAGGATGAATATTTAGGTAGGGAAACATTGTCATGGTGTGTAGAGGCGGGCATAAGGGTACGCATGAGCCTTACGGACACATGCGTATACATACATTGTATGTTATGTAAATGAGGTTTGTGCTCCTGCTTAGGCAGGATTTTGGTATTATAATGAGATAAGGGTCACCGTTGGTCACTCCAGGGTCCACCAGCGTAGGCGTGTGTTTGGCAGTTATGTTCAAGCTGGGCTGGGTGGTCTAGGCCAATGAGAACTCTATCTGGGTAGGACAGTCATTATTGTTTGAAAGGTATTCCGGGTTTCCAGCCTGGGGTGATATGCCCCATGGGTCTTTTGCCTGAGTTAAGAGATAAGTGGAAAAGAAGAGCTTAGGAAAAAATGTGGGACAATAGGTCAGTGGGTATAAGCAGGTGAGCAATAAAGATCAGGTCCTGGGGTCTAGCTGGTGACAGTCTATTGATAGCTTTCTATCTCCTTCATCCAAGGCGCTTCTGTCGCTTTTTCAGCAGACAAAATTGCAAAGGTGAAGGTATAATTTTTTTCAGTGGCTTGGGATAGAGGGCCCTTCCAACAGGATTTTTATTTAGGGGGTTAAAGGAATAATTCAGTGAAGGCTGCGTGGTTTGCATAGCATTTCTAGGACACTGGCTGCATAAGACGAATGATATTTTCATGCACGTTTCTGAATGGCTAAGTGTTTTCCGGAAGCCTTAAATGGCTTTGCAGATGTGAATTGATCGGTCGGATCACAAAGTACTGTCTTTGGTGTGGGTTGGCCCTAAGCCCTTCCCTTGTGTTCCCTGGTGGACAGCATCCTTACTATGTGTCAGCCGCTGAGCTGGAGTCATCAAACACTAATCAGATAAGAAATGTATTAGTGAGGAATCATAGAAGTCATATTTTCAGAGTAGGAAAAGAAAAAAAGACAGTGCAAATTTTAAATTCACCACGAAGCTGTCACAGCTGTTTAAGATGCTGTGAAAGTCCATTTTTATAAGTATCACAGTTTACCTATTAAGTGTATTTCAGAGGCAGGCAAAGTAAAAAGTGTAATCTGCTTTTAAGCATTTTTCACTAATATAAATTAACCAAATGAAGGATCTGGGCGTGCTTGCCCTGCTAAACGAGGCTGAAGACTTGACCAAACTTGATGTTATTAAGACCTCTTACGTGTTCCGCTCTGTCAGGAATGAATCACACAGCGTAAGTGGAAATCCTCCCACAGGGTTTGGAGGCCAAACAGACCTCCCTTACCTCTGTCTCCTGTTAGTTCTCTGTTCCTGGGCAACCATTTCCCTATTCTGGGCTGCAGGTTCCTTGGGTGTAAACAAACTAGGTTAATTAATCCTCTGAGTATTGTTGTTCTGGTTAAATAAGATAATACAAACAAAGAACTTAGCTCCAGAATGCATATACCCAGTACTTCATAAATGATTGTTATTTTTATTATAAATTTATAGTATTTAACTCAGTGCTGTTATTTCTGGAGTCCAAAGTTCTATTAATTTTAACCATTTAAGATGGAGATTTTAATTAAATTTTGAGCTTCCTGCCTGTTAGACTGAATTTTATTGTTGTAAGAACACATTATAACAATGGAAAAGAATACATTACAACAATGAAAACTTAAAAAATGAAGTAATTTATTCATTGACATCATATTTTAACAAAACATGGCTTTTCCTATTTTTTGGATCTCCTTGGCTGTGTATAGGCACATTTTAACGTTATTATAATCAGTGTTCATAGCCCTATTCCACAGTTTGCATTTTCATAAAAGGTGCTGCATCATTTTTTTATGTTCTCTATAATTGTAATTTTTGGTGGCCAGATAGCATTCGGTTGAGTTTGTGGACCCTAATTTCATAGTCCCTTTTTAAAATCACTTTGGTAGATCAGTATGTTTTGTAAAAGGAGCCAACGGATTCTAGAGGTGGAGACTGAGAAGAAGTGAGCCCTTTTGCTTGGGGAGGTGTTTCATAGCTGAGGTGTGTTGGGACGGATGATTGATTCCCATGGTCTGGAGAGCCAGAGAACCAGCAGTGGTGGGGGTCAAGTGGGTGGGGTTCTCAGGACAAAACATGGCCCAGCTGGCTGCAGTCGAAGGCTGGCTGGGTCTGTATGGAGAGAGGTAGAGGGGACCTTGAGGCTAATCCAGAGGGATTGGTCGGCTCAGTTCGGCAGCCAAGGGAAGGATGAGGCAAGGTCAGGAGTTCCTTCGAGCAGGCAGAAGAGGGGGTCAGTGTGTTGAAGGCTATGTCTGCGTTGATGTGATTTATAATAAGAAATATGTATTTGGTGTTTGGTCCGTTTCTGGCACAGAGCTCCTAAAACCTTGGAATTTTTGAAGGAATGAGAGTGATCAAGGTCTCTTTTGCTATGTTAATGAGACAACTTTTGGAAAGCCCCTCAGTCACCCAAGAAAGTGGTTGGTTACCAGAAGAACCAAAGATTGGAACTTTCAGTCCCACACCCCTGGTCTCCAGGAATGGGAGAGAGGCTGGAGACTGGACAGATTGTCAATGGCCAAAGATCTAATCTGTCATGCATATATAATAAAGCCTCCCTAGAATCCCAACAGGGTAGGATTGGGAGAGCTTCTGGGTTGATGGACACATAGAAATAGGGGGAAGATGTGCCCCAGGAGAGCATGGAAACTCTGAGTTTTTTCCCCTGTGCCTTGCCCATCTTTACATCTGGCTGCTGATGCACATCCTGTAAAGCTTCTGCAATAGCGGATAATCTTGTGAGTGAACTGGTTTCCTGAGTTCTGTGAGCTGATCTAGCAAGTTAATTGAACCCAAGGAAGGGGTCATGGGAGCGCTGATCTACAGTCAGGTGGTCAGCACAAGTGACAACCTTCCAGTTGGCATCTAAAGTGGAGAACAGCCTTATGGACTGAGCCCTTATGGGATCTGACGCCATCTCAGGTAGAGAGTGTCAGAACTGATTTGTAGGACACCTGGCTGGGGTCTGAGAATTGCCTGGGGGTAGAGGGAACACCCCTCCCCCACCACATTGATATTGGCACCAGAATTGTACTCTGCTTTTGCTGTTTTCCATGAGCTCATTTAATCTTATAAAGCACTATGGACCCTATAAGATCAGTTAATATCCCAGTTCAACATATGGGGAAACTGAGGCCTAGAGAGGTGGGGTGTAAGTCGCCCAAGGCCACAGCTGGCTGCTCGTTGGCATGCCCTGCTCAGCAGGACTTCCTTGAGCTGAGAGCAGCTGAACCCTCCCTGGTGTTTCTCTGGGACTCCTGTTAGACCAGTGAAGGACCAGTTCTGCTCTACAGCTAAAACAAAAAGCTTGTCTTTCCTGCTGGGTAAATTGGGGTACTACAGAGCAAAAAGAGAGAAAATGGGTGCCACCGGCTCCATGGGGGCTGATGGTATTCTCAGGAGTGTTTCCCTTGAGTGTGGAGCATCTTTTTAATTTTAATTTTTTTTTTTTTAAGATTTTATTTATTTATTTTTGACAGAGAGAGATCACAAGTAGGCAGAGAGGCAGACAGAGAGAGAAGGGGAAGCAGGCTCCTTGCTGAGCAGAGAGCCCAATGCGGGGCTCCATCCCAGGGTCCTAGGATCATGACCTGACCTGAAGGCAAAGGCTTTAACCCACTGAGCTGCCCAGGCGCCCCGAGTGTGGAGATTCTAAGAACATAACAATGCTGTGAGTGCCTGTGAAACATTTCTACCTGAGGAGGATTCTGGACCCTGCACTTTGTGGTGGTTTGTGATCAGGAACCCATCTTAGCCGCCATTTTCAATGACCAAATCAATTGTTTTGATGATGACTATGTGGGACTTGCATCACTGTAGTTCATAGGAGGTTTTATGAAAATGGGTAGTTTAATTAAATAAAACAGTCTTTTTTTAACCTCTTATATTGGCAAATACATATCTAAATATTTATTATAAATGCTGTTTTATATATAATAGGTAATGTGTAAAACAACATATTGTGTCTTATGTATTTATAAATGTTATTGTATGTTTATATATGTTTAAAATATAGCTTTAGGTACAAAAATGTGTGTGTAAGGGTATTTGTTACAGCATTCTTTAAGTCCATGAGAATTGACTTAAATGTCTCGTGATAGAAGCATTGGTAAAGAAGTTAGGTATACTTGTACAATGGGGTCAAAGCCTTAAAAAAAACACGCTTGCAGAAAGATGTTTAGTGACAGGGGACACTGCTTATGATATAACATTAAGTTTTTGGAGACAGTATATGAAGTAGAATTTACACATTATGTTTCCAGTTTTGCAAAGACAATAAAAAATTTATAAAAAACCAGCTATAAATAAATGCATAAAAATATCAAAGTGAAAATGGTGATTATTTCTCAGAGGTCCAAATAGGGGGACTCTTATTTTCTTTTTTTGTATTTTGTTGTAAAGTTTACACAGTCTCTTTAATGAACATAACAAACACACACACAAGACATTTGTGTGTATGAAGCCACTAGAGATAAGCAACACCATGTTTTCCCAGTTTATCACAATTTCCAAATTGTGCCCTGTTGTCAGATTATGAAATTTCACTCTGTCTGGGAAATAAGATGCTGTAGGGATTTGGGGATGAGAAAAGTCAAGGTTTTTGTAACGTAGGTTTCTAACAAGACTGGGAGGATGAGCTGGTGTATAGAATTAAGAATTCAGGTCCAGCAGGTGGACAAATGGAGGGCAGTCGAGGTGTGGTGGTGGGATGGCCCTGAGGCTTCAGGTCTGACCTGGCTACTTGGAGCTCTGGGACCAGGATTTTGCCTGGTATGGGAGCTGGGGGGTCCAGGTTCAAGTCCATGTCCAAAGTTACCTATGTGACTTAATCTCATGAAATCTCAACATAATTGTAACATGACCACCGTATTGATCTGTAGTGAAGCATTAATGGTAAAGCCTACATAGCAGCAGGAGCGAGGAGTCTACCTGTTCCAAGGGCGTATAACCAATGCCTGACTCATGATCTCCCCTGGTCTGCACCTTTGCCTGCCACATCAAGGAATTAGAATAGATCATCTCTAAATTACCCTTTCTCTTTAAAATGTCTATGGTGCTTAAAAAGCCTTAGGCAAAGAGAATTGAATATTCCCTTAACTTTTATTTTATCCTCCTTTGGTGAAGAGAGTTATGGCAATGCGTGCATATACATCAAGGAGCCAACTAGCAGGGTATGGAATTTGGCAGTGTGAGTACGGGGGTTTCAAGGAAGCCAGAGTGGGCTGTAGTTTTTTTAAGGTAATGGATGACAAGGGATGGGGTGACTGGGTACAGATATAAGTCTCCTGCCCTTTCTTGCAAAGATGCATATCAAAGGGCTCTGTGTTTTGTTTTCTCTGGAGCAGTGGTTCCCAAGCTTTATTGCACATGACAGTCACCTGGAGAGCTGTAAGGTCATCTTGTGGCCCCAGGAGCCCCTCACACCAATTAAATCTGGAGAGAACCCAGGCATCAGTATCGCAAAATCTCCCCAGATGGTTCCAATGGGCACCCAAAGTGAAGACCCATGAGCCTAGTGAATGGAGCGCCCAGAAACAAGTGTGAATCGCATATGTCAATCTATCCACTGAGTGGATAAAAGCAACGCTTCTCTCCAAGACTTTCTCGATGCCAGTGAGGGCCTGACAGCCACTCAGGAGGGGGGATCTAGAGAGATCCTGCCATTTTCTTCTATGTCTGCAGTCTAGGCAAAGTCTTGGCCCTGCTCCTAGGGTGGGTAAACTCACATATAAAGATAGATCTTGTAAGGGCCTATTTAGCCAAAGCGATTCCATCTTGGATTAAACAGTCATTTTGTTGTTTATGCAGTAAACTGACCCTGCCCTCTGCCCACAGGGGACTTACTTAAAAGCAAGCCCGGGAAACCAGTCCCAGGTAACAAAGCCCAAATACAGGCCAGGTGGAGACATCCGATCAGTGGGGCACGCATACTGTCTCCCTAGCTACCAAGGAGTGTGGGCCCTGCCTTTTGGGTGCCAATTCTGACCAAGGTGATAGGCTAGTTCAAATAGCTACTATGGGGTGAATTGTAATTCAATTGGCCACCCGTGTGTGACCTAGCATGACTGTGTAGCTTTCTCTGTGTGTTACAATCTCATAGGCCACCTGCGTGTGGCCAGGCCCAACCACATGGCCTTTGCTCTATTAAAGTTAGTCTGTGAGGCGGGGGGTGGGGGGTCGCCTCTTTGCAAGAGATGGCCCCGACCAGTTGGTTTGACGGTCGGTTTGATCCTTTTTTTTTTTTAATTAAATTTATTTATTTTCAGCATAACAGTATTCATTACTTTTTCACTACACCCAGTGCTCCATGCAATCTGTGCCCTCTATAATACCCACCACCTGGTACCCCAGCCTCCCACCACCCCCCGCCTCTTCAAACCCCTCAGATTGTTTTTCAGAGTCCATAGTCTTTCATGATTCACCTCCCCTTCCAATTTCCCCCAACTCCCTTCTTCTCTCTAACTCCCCATGTCCTCCATGCTATTTGTTATGCTCCACAAATAAGTGAAACCATATGATAATGACTCTCTCTGCTTGACTTATTTCACTCAGCATAATCTCTTCCAGTCCCGCCCATGTTGCTACAAAAGTTGGGTATTCATCCTTTCTGATGGAGGCATAATACTCCATAGTGTATATGGACCACATTTTCCTTATCCATTCTTCCGTTGAAGGGCATCTTGGTTCTTTCCATAGTTTGGTGACTATGGCCATTGCTGCTATAAACATTGGGGTACAGATGGCCCTTCTTTTCACTACATCTGTATCTTTGGGGTAAATACTCAGGAGTGCAATTGCAGGGTCATAGGGAAGTTCTATTTTTAATTTCTTGAGGAATCTCCACACTGTTCTCCAAAGAGGCTGCACTAACTTGCATTCCCACCAACAGTGTAAGAGGGTTCCCCTTTCTCCACATCCCCTCCAACACATGTTGTTTCCTGTCTTGTTAATTTTGGTCATTCTAACTGGTGTAAAGTGATACCTCAATGTGGTTTTAATTTGAATCTCCCTGAGGGCTAGTGATGATGAACATTTTTTCACGTGTCTGATAGCCATTTGTATGTCTTGATTGGAGAAGTGTCTGTTCATATCTTCTGCCCATTTTTTGATATGACTGCCTGTTTTGTGTGTGTTGAGTTTGAGGTGTTCATTATAGATCCTGGATATCAACCTTTTGTCTGTACTGTCATTTGCAAATATCTTCTCCTATTCTGTGGGTTGCCTCTTTGTTTTTTTGACTGTTTCCTTTGCTGTGCAGAAGCTTTTGATTTTGATGAAGTCCCAAAAGTTTATTTTCGCTTTTGTTTCCTTTGCCTTTGGAGACATATCTTGAAAGAAGTTGCTGTGGCTGATATCGAAGAGATTACTGCCTATGTTCTCCTCTAGGATTCTGATGGATTCCTGTGTCACGTTGAGGTCTTTTATCCATTTTGAGTTTATCTTTGTGTATGGTGTAAGAGAATGGTCGAGTTTCATTCTTCTACATATAGCTGTCCAATTTTCCCAGCAGTCGGTTTGATTCTTGATGCTTGGCACGAAATAAAGCTTTGCTTGACCTTTGCTTTTTTATCAGTCTTGTTCTTTTGACCATGGACCCAACAACCTGAACAAGCCTTTGAGGGAAGAAGTACTTTATTTTATTATTTTTTAAAATTTTATTTATTTGAGACAGAGAGAGTGAACGAGAGAGAGAGAGCATGAGGTGGGGTTGAAGGGGCCGTGGAGGTGGAGGATGGAGGGGCAGAGAGGGAAAAGCAGACTCCATTTGAGCTGACAGCCCAATGCTGGGCTCCATCTTAGGGCCCCAGGGACCACGACTGGAGTCAAAGGCAGACACCTAATGGACTGAGCCACCCAGGACCCCTGAGGGAAGAGGTACTTTTTCTCATCCTCTAATGCCACTGCTCATTTGCCAGGGGGAGAAACAGACTCAGGCATGTGGAATGACTCATTCAAGCCCCGAGGCTGAGAAAGGAGTCCTGTCTCTGCTTTCCCTTCCACTTCCTCTGCCCTCCTTGGTGTGCACACAACAGTGTTCATAAATGTCTGGAGACAATAACAAAAATAAAAAAATAAAAAAAATTAAAAATTTATATATAAAAAAAGAAAAACAAAACAGGGAAGTTGTCACTAGTTTGAGTCTAGTTTCTCAAGGACACACCATGGGAGGCTGTTGTCAGACTGATGGTGCTTCTTTCCAGGGAACACACTTCCTCTTGTGGGAAGCTTCTCATTTGTAAACCAAAGCAGATAAACAAGTTCTATTCCAGCCCGCTGAATATGACTGACACATTTGAAAATATCTTTCTATGAAGATACGGGAAAGGGATAATGTAAGATGACACAGATGAATACACAGGAAAATCTATGGAGGAATTCCAAAAATTGGTCCCCTAAAGAAAAATGCATGTCTGACATGAACCTCAAGACCTGGGTATCCTTCCCTTGACATATCCAGGCAACAGAAGAATCTCCATTCTAAGGTCTGTCCACTAGATGGCAGCAGGACCACGGTAAACGATCACACTGGCTTGCTTTGACATTAAAAAAAGGATCTTTTTATACCACACAGAGGCTGGAACTCTGATGGTTTTATGGATAGGAATATGTTATTAAAATATTCTAAATCATACTATATTTCATATATAATTCTTCCTATTATTCTGCAAAGGATATTGGCGTTCTTGGTATAATTCTTACGATCATGAATTATTTCATGTGTTGTTCAAGCAGCTTTCATGTTATGGCTAATCGTCCTTTGGCTATCACCACCTTTGCTCATTGAATCCCAACTTTGGCTTGGTAAAACTACATTCTTCAAAGGGCAACGAATGTTTATTTACGAAATGGCTTTAGTCTGTAGCGTGAGCCACACAGCTGTGATCCTACTTTTTATGGCTCTGTCGTGACTTTCCCTCAGTCGTATGATAGAGCCCGATTCTTCTTTTTCTCCCATGATTTCATATCAACTACAGCTTGATCTCTGATATTTTGTGGATGCAATATGTTAAGGCCTTATGTTTTTACTGAGAGCCAGGCCATGTGTGAGCTGTTGGTGATGTCAAGTGAGGCTTTCATGGAGGTTATGTGCTGCTGGAAGATACCACGACACGTATCTAAGGTACCTACTTTAGTACTAGTTAGTAAACTAACTTTCTTTCTTTCTTCCTTTTACAAGTCCTTTTAAGATTGAGGCCCTTATTCTGTGGATCGTGGAAAGTTCTTTCGGAAATAGCTGGGTGATCCGGAAGAGGATTTGGATCTGAGAATATCAGAGGCAGCTTTACAAATTTAAGGATTATTAGGAGACCGATGCCAGACGTGCTCGTTAGGGACCAGGGCCGGGCAGCAGCTGTCCCCCTATTGTCACCATCTGTCATCTTTAGGACACATCCACACGGCCTAGACAAAGTAGGTTAGAAATATGCAGACGGTCTGGTTTATTTTGTTAGCTAAATAAGTGAGTACACACAGAGACTGGTCCACAAACAGAACTAGTCACTGTGGGCGGCTTTTTAAAGCACTTGATGGTTGACAGAGAGCGTTCAGATAGATATATCACATAGGAGTTTAACAACTCTGGGCCCGCAGAATGCAGCCATCTGCCCCAGCTGCCGCAGCGAGCCAGTGAAGAGAGAATTCGGAAGCAGAAAGGTAAAGCGTGTTGGGTGCACGTTGGGGATACCCAGAAGGTTACTAATAATATACTATGGCTACTGTTTACTAGAAGCCTGGCCCTTGGTACCCAAGCCTAGGCGGTCTTAGATCATGCTGTTTCTGGTTCAGTAATTTATGACTTCAGATCTTTGGATGATTTTCTAAGTTCCAGGTTTGACTGTGTGTGCATGTCCGTGCACCTGATCTTCGAATTCTGCTCCTGGGGTCTTCGTGTATCTGCTCCACCTGTATTTTAGTAAATGGTGGGAGATCTGGTCTGTGGTCTCGGGGACCCTACATAGTGCCAGCTTTGTTACTGGGTGGAGTGTAAAGTCACCAAATGGCTCTTCCTAAGAGGAGATGTGAAATGACCGTACGTCGTCCGATTAGCTTGGAAAAGGCTTGCAGTGAGCCGGGCCTGGGAGTGACGCTCATTTATAACCCAGGCAACAGGAGGTCTCACAATGCGCGGCCATGAAAGAACACTGACCTGTTAAAAGGAAAAGCTGTTGCCCATAACCTTATAAAATGGGCTTTCTGTTTCCAACAACAACAAAAACAAGCAGACAATCAGAAAAAGAAAACTGTGAAAATGGCAGAACAGCAAAATGCTGGAAAAGTGTGGGTCGGGGTGGGGCAAGGTGCCAGGGTTTCTGGGGCCTGCATTTCCCATAAAGGAACAAATATATTTAGAAAGTGGCAGCACCTTTTGACATTTGCTAAGTGATTTTGATGATTGACTTTTCAATTGGGTTTCTGTAAGTAAGCGAAGGAGAGGTACCAGGGAAAAGCAATTTTCCCAATGGGAGTATAAAATCCTTCAGCCTAATGAAATGTTTTCTCTGGTTTAGAGATAACAACCCACTTTTGGGTTTTATGCCTAATATTGATTCTTTGTGTATTTTTTATAGGAGCCTTGATGAAATTCAGTTAATTGTATTTTATTAGACTGAGAGATTGTCTTTTTTAATATTGGCCCATCCTCCTCACTCATGACTTTTCATGCCTTCTCCCTGCTCCCTATCAATAGTTTCACTTTGATGGATGGTTTGTGACAGTTAAAAAAAAAAAAAAATCAAACTCTCGCTCTACCTTTTTGATCTGCTTCCAGGCTGCAAGATTGCAAAAATGCTGAAAAAGCCAAGTTCCTTTAAGCGGTAAGATGCTGAAATGTGGTCGTTAAATCCTGATGGGTTTTTCATTCTGCATCCCATAATTTTAAGGAGAACCAGTTTCTGAAATGGTTGGATAAATGCAGAAAATATAATAAGGTGGAAGGGAGGTCCCAAGGCAGGTTTTGAATCCGTGGGACACTGAATTTATTTACAAACACCGAAAGAGCTCATAAATTATCAGGGGCCACCTCACTTAGCAAAGCGGACCCAGGAAGAGAACACAGCGGATTTGGGGGGTTGAGTGGCTTGGTGGGAGGTGGTGGGGGGGTGCTGTGACTTCCACCTTTTTATGTCTTTGGTGTTTTATCCAGTGAAAGCGTTATCTTGAGAAAACGGCTTTGCTGCTGGGCAATAAGGTGACTTCCTCCTTGGGATAAAGGGTCTCATAAAAGCATTTGGACAAGAAGAATTAGCGGTTGGGGGAAACTATAATCTTTATTGACTGACTGGGGTGGGCATGGAAAGCAGAATTAAAATTAGAATGGCTCAAAGGACAAAAAAGTTCAGATTGATTTAAACCCGAAGAATAATGAAAATAAAAAGTAAGAGGCAGCATATTATAGTACAAATAGTTCTGCCCTGGTATGTAGGAGACTTGGATTTTCGTCCTGGTTTTGTGACTTAGAATCTGTATGTCCTTGAGTGAATTACTTAAATTCTCTGAGCTTCGGTTTTCCTGTCTGTGAGGTGGGGTTTTGGGGGGCGCTTATTAGGGGCTGGGTGAAGAACATCACGTGTGTTACGTAATTTAACTCTCGCAAAAACCTCCGAGCCTGGAATGATGATGATTCTAATACACAGAGAAGAAAATGGAGGCACGTGCGCGTTGGGACATTTCCTGAGTCTGTGACAGAGGCCAGATTTGCATCCAGACTCTTGAAGGTCAGTGTCTGGAAGGTGCGGCCCCCGTGGAGCCGCCCTGGAGAAGTCCCGGCTTCTCTTACAGGATTGCGTTGAGTTCCGGTAAGTCAGTACTCGGGCTAAGTGTTCTAGAAGATAAAAACTCACACCAGTGTCAGGTGGCACTGTTTTCACTTTGTGATCAGTAGGCTCCCCAGCGTTAGATGGGGGGAGCATGTGTGTGAGTGAGACCACACTCAGGTACCTCGAGGCTGCTTCCCGCCCTGGGCTCACTGATTTCCTAGGGCTTCCAAGACGCAGTTCCAGAAACCAGGTGGCTTGGAGCAATCCACTTTTATTGTCCTGTAGTTCTGGGGGCCAGGGGTTCAAAATCAAGGTTTTGGCAGGGCCGTGCTCCCTCCCAAGGCCTGAGGATTTTCCACTCCCAGCTTCTGGAAGCCTCAGACATTCCTTGGCTTGTAGGCGACCATCTTCTCCCTGTGTCTTCACATCACTGTCTTCTCACTGTGCTTGTCTGTGACCAAATTTCACCCTTTATAAGGACACAAGTCGTACTGATGAGGGCCCCCCAATGATCTCATCTTGATCATGGGTAAAGACCTTATTTCCAATTCAGGTCACATTTACAGATACTGGGGATTAGGGCTTTCATATTATTTTTGTTATTATTATTATTATTATTATTATTATTATTATTATTATCTTTCTGAGAGTGGTGGTGGGGACGCTTTTTATTCCATAACAGTGAGAAAGCCCAGGGATGGAATTTGGAGATAGGCACACCAGAGTCCAAATCCAGGCTTGAAGAATTGGTTGATTAATGCAGGTGACTGTGCTAGTCTTCTCTTATGGCTGAGACAAACTACATTTAATGGCCTAGAATGATACGTATTTACTCTCTTCGAGGTCTAGAGGTCTGATGTCCAAATGAGTGGTGTCCTGAGCTGAAATCGAGGTGTTAGCAGTCCTGCGAGCCTAGTGGAGGTGCCAGGGGAGAACCCGTTTTCTACCTTTTCCAGCCTCTAGATGCTGCTCATATGCCTTAGCTCAGGGCCCCTTCTTCTATCTTCGATGGCCGGAACATGCTATCTTCAAATCTGTCTTTGAATTTGACCTTGACCCTCTGCCTCTCTCTTCTGTCCTTCCATCCTACTGTGATTCTAAGGAGTCTTGTGATTACCACCTGCATTATCTAGTATCCTCTCCCCAGAGCAAGAATTGTTCTCAGGGATCATTCTGCCTCCCATGGTGCTTGTCCTAAACTCCCTCCATAATTTGAGAATGAATCCTCATGGTTTTACATAGGTTGTTGAGAAGGTTGAAGGCAGTCATTCTCAGGAATAGCTCAGGCCAGTGTCCACTCCCTGCCCCCGCCAACAACAGCAACTCATTACCTGCTAACTGCAGATATAGTATGCACGTCACATTTTATTTTTTATTTTAATTTTTAAAAGATTTTATTTACGTATTAGAGTGAGAGAGTGTGTGCAAGCAGGGGTGGGGTAGAAGGAGAAGCAGGCCCTCTGCTGAGTGGGGAGTCTGATGCGGGGCTTAATCCCAGGACCCTGAGATGATGACTTGAGCCAAAGGCAGACACCCAATGACGGAGCCACCCAGGTGCCCCTGCACGTCACGTTTTAATGGAAAACTATCTTCTTAAATCCTCTTGATTTGGGAAACTTGTGCAAATATTTCTGAAGTTTGTGTGATTGCAAAGCATATATGTTCTGTGTTCTGAGCAATCAATAAAGCTACGTGTGTCGCACAGAGGGTGGCTTGAACGTCATTGGTGTTGCCTACATTTCATTCTGTTGGTTCACTTTTCAGTCAAGTGGCAATTGCTATAGATCATGCTTTGGAAGACAGCCAATTTAATTTGGTGATCTTAATGCAGTTAAATATTCCATTTTTAGGCACCTTAGTGTCTAAGACATTTTAATGGCTACTGCAACACTTATTCCATCACCTCCCAATCCCCAGTCCCCATTTAAATCATCCTGGAGTGTTTAATGTATCTTATATAAGCAGCCTAAAGCCATACCAATAGAATGGAATAATAAAAATTATTGTTTTTTTATAACTACAATAACAATATAAATAATTGAGGAATACTTTATGGTTTTACAAAAGGCTTTCTCGTAGACTATCAAATAAATGACTGATTTGATGGCTCCACCGGCGTTCCAGTGCGAGAACAGAGGTTGGAGCCCCGGCGTCAGCAACAGACCGACCCGCTTTTCATTCTCACCATCACCCCTCTGCAATCCTGGGCAAGTCACAGACCCTCTCTAGACCTCAGCTATTGTCATCCGTCAGGTGAAACAAACACCGCAGTTCCCTCATAGGGGACGGTGAGGAGTCAACAGGAACATGCCTGTGAAACGCTCGGTGCATTTCAGTGACGATCAGCATTGCCTGCCATTGTAACTCTTGTTGTAATAAGGTATTAACACCAAGCTCTACCAGTCCCGATTGTAGGTGGGCATTCCAGTTAATAGAGGCTATGGTCCAAAGTGAGACACAAAACCACAAGCAAGACTTAGGCATGGAGGGGAATAAGACCTAGGTTCTGACTCCCTCTTGACCACCAGCCTGGAAGAGGCTGGATGTACGGGTGAGGAGATAAGAAGGGGCATGGTGCACAGAGTTGTTGGTGCGGTGAGTCACTGCCAGAGGGAGAAGGGTGGGGTGATTCTCCTCAAGTCCAGAGAAAGGAGCTGCAAGGAATTCACCCAGAGACTGTAATATGTCTCAGGCAGTTTGTTGGACATCAATGACTGGTGTGTGACTCTAGAACTCAGACCGTGAGAGACTGACTGGCTAGTTGCTGACAGAAAAGAGTGAAGGAGCAATTGCGCTTTCCTGGAGCCCACTGCACTCTGTGCATTTTTCTAGGCAAAGGAAGGGTGTCTTATGGAGCAGGTGAGGGCTTACTTGTGAGCAGTGGGGCTCTCTTAGATCCTGACCAAGATGGCTGCCAGAAGGTGCAGTCCATATCCACCCCCCACCCCCCCACCCCTGCCGTGAGTAAGCAGAGGTCTGAATCTCTAAGTGTTGCTGGAAGGGAAACATTTGCCCAAGTCAATAGAGTTACAGGAGAGAAATGCTCACCTATGGGGTGAGACTCAGGATAGAGCCCCTGGAGAGAAGCTGAGGGCCTCATGCTAGGTCATCCCAAGATGAGACATCTTTTCTTCTCTCCTTCCCTTACACTCGGATCCAGAAAGGGTCAGAAACCATGACACATTTGAGGAGAAGGGATGAATGAATGCACAACATGGGGAAGGAGAAGTCAAACATCCTCTTTTCCCAGGCAGGTGGCCAGCCGGCTCGGCCAGCTGTGAACACAGAAAGGTTGTGAGTGCGAACATAAAAGTGGAAAGTTTTATTTATTCCTTTGGACCCAAAGGTATGAATTACCCAACCAAGACTGCTTTGATTACAGTTGACCCTTCAATGACACAGGTTTGAACCTGTGAGTCCACTTATACAGGGATTTTTTTACAGTATAGTAAGTACATTTGCCTTATGATTTTCTTAATCACATTTTTTCTTTAGCTTACTTTATTGTAAAAGTACAGGATATGTACTATATTTAACATACAAAATATATGTTAATAGAGTGTTTATGTTATCAGTAAGGCTTCCAGCAGATGGTAGGCCATTAGTAGTTAAGTTTTTTTTTTTTTTAAGATTTTATTTATTTATTTGACAGAGAGAGACCACATGTAGGCAGAGAGGCAGGCAGAGAGAAAAAGGAGGAAGCAGGCTCCCCGCTGAGCAGAAAGCCCGACGTGGGACTCGATCCCAGGACCCCGGGATCATGACCTGAGCTGAAGGCAGTGGCTCAACCCACTGAGCTACCCAGGCGCCCCAGTAGTTAAGTTTTTGGACATCAAAAGTTATATGTGTTTTTTTGATTGGGTGGAAGTCAGCATCCCTAACCCCTGTGTTGCTGAAGGACCTTCTGTACTTTAAAATGTCTGACGGATCCTGACACTTCACCTAAATATGATAGAGGGGCCAGAAAAAGCCAGTCGTATAGAATGAACCAGGAGAGCCAGTAAGAGAGAGCACCAGACCTGCTCCTGGATTGTATCCCACCAGTAACACTTGGGCAATGTAGCGCTTCTGTCGTTACTTCTCACAGTAGCTCCGCTGGGTAACTCATAGTGTAAGACAAGATAATGTTTCCACAGATACAGTGATCGAAGCTCAGAAGGGTCAGGGGTGGGTACAAAATCCCAGATGGAAAGTAAGCAGAGGCAGACCTTCAACACTGGCTTCCTGATTCTACTTGTCCCACCTTACCACAGAGCTCCCACATCCTGGTCAGAAGTGGCAGCAGAACCAAAGTCCATTGGGACCCTGGAACCCAAAGGATACTGGCCTAAAGTTGGAGATCTCTTGGCAGGGGCCTTGCATCTGGCTTGCAACATGGTGTCCTTCATCCTGGGCCAATGTGTGTTTAAATGGAATCCAGATCAAATCTATGTTCTTTTCTTTTAGCACGATATCTTTTAGGATATTTTGGTTGGCCTTTGTGGCAAGGTCTTAATGCCTTGCCATCTTTCTTAGAGAAGAATGTACCGTAAGTAATTTATTTTCTGCAATACCTCTATTTAACCATTGTGTAAATGAAGCCACCTTAAATGGAATTATCTAGAGGAGAACCAGAAAGTTACAAATGGAGACTGCTACAGGAGATCATGGGTCAAATTCTTTTCAGGAGCCCAAAGACCCCACTGAGACTCACCCTGAAAGGAATAACTTTTTCCTTTTTTACAAGAACAAATAAGCCTGAGTGTGGGCACTTTGCGTGTGCTCCTTGCTCTTTTCCAGGAGGATATTACGGCATTGTGACAAGAAGCTCCTTGCCCAGAAATTATGCTTGCTCATGTCTCTGGAGATGGAGAGGGACCACTTCTTCATGCTTTAGAAGAGGTAGGAATGTTCTTGCCCAGGGGAGGAAATAGAGGGAACCCTCTCCCATTCCAGTGAGGCAGTTTTCGGGTCATGCTCACAGGGTAGGTGGTCAGGTGCAGGCCACTGCTCTGTGTCACCCCCTGTGTTCCGATGACCAGTGCCAGCTCGGGGCTGTGGCTGCTCTTCATTCAACTCACCACTCCTGTAGCCAGGATCTGGAAGCTGCAATGGGAAGAACTGAATATTACAACACTCCCGATCAGTAACTATAAGGAAAACAAAAACAAACACAAAATCCCTGACCAGCCTCTTCCTCCACGTCCTGTGGTGTCCATCTTGATGACATGATATGAGTTGACATGACTAAAGTCTAGGAAGCATCCAGGTACGAAGTCACCTCTGATGGTGACAGATTCTGATGCAGAAAGCTTCTACTATCAATCCTCTGTAATTCTGTCAAGGGCATCTGAAGAAGTGGAGTTGGTTAGCTCAGGAACAAAACTTAAGGAGGCACGTCAGGTCCATTGGTAGGAAAGGAAAGAGGTTTGTTGTCAGTGACCCCAGAGGTAAGATCCAGGGAAGAGGATTGAATCACAGGCAAACAGACTCAGGCTCCTCAAAATGAATAATGTGCTAGCTTAGGGCCCCTTATACCTAGAAGTCACTGTGTTCTTTGTGGAGCCCCACAAGGCCACAGACTGAGCTGTTCTCTCTCGCCTCGCCTCGCTGCTTCTCCTTGTCTCTCCTCAGAGCTAGATGATCTGTTATCTCTCAGTCCCTCTGAGGGACTGAGGGTGGGAATGTCCCTCTAAAGGACATCTTTTGTGGGAGGGGCAAGTAGATAGAATTTGCTAGTTTTCTTCCCTCTCGGGAGGTTTCAGAAAAGCGTATGGATTTTGGATTCAGATGGCTGTCTGTTGATTCCAACTGTGGCTCTGCCGCTCATATCATGGGTGAATTTGGACCAGTCACTTAACCTCTCCTGCCTCAATTTCCCCATGTGTAAAATGGGAAGAATAAAAAAATCACTGGCATCCTAGTGTAGTCTTGAGAATTAATGCTTATCAAGTCCTGGCCCCTGACAATAGTAGGCACATATAGACAAATGGCCAGTTTAAGAGGGCGCTCATTATTTGTTTCCAGTTTACAATGCTTAGAAACACTGAGTGTAACTAAATGGTACATTCTATTAAACAAAGTAACATTACAAGTCCAAGTCCCTAGTGTTCTTAAAGCATTGATTTGATCTTAGGCATTGATGATTCTGAGTTTTGCTGTTAATAATATTATGTTTTTCTAGTTCTTTTGTGTGGATCTCTGATAGCTTATGCCGACAGACACGTGGTAATAGACCTCATAAGTATAAGAAAATTGAGAGAAAACTTAAATTTTATATATTTTTATTTGTTCAATTCAACGTAATTATTTAGGGACTCGACCTGGGTTTGAGTTCCCATTTGGCTACTTCATTAACTTTATGACTTTGGACAAATAACCACTTCAAATTTGTTTGCTCACCTGTAGAAAGGAAATTATGGTAAAGGTTGAATATAATGAAAATATACAGAGAAAAGCTTAATGGTTGCTCTGAATGTGTCTCCTCAAAATCCGTCTGTTGAATCTTTGTTCCCAAAGGGGATGGTTATTAGTCAGTGAGGTCTTTGGGAGGTGCTTACATGGAGAAGGTAAAGCCCTTGTGAATGGTACTAGTGCCTTCTAAATGAGGCTCTAGAGAGAACCTTGTCCCCTTCTACCCCGTGAGGATGTAGGGAGAAGGAACCAGCTCTGAACTCAGCAGCAGGCAGCCATGTTGGCACTTGGATCTTCATGCCTCCAGATCTATGAGAAAGAAATTTCTGTTTTTTTTTTTTTTTAAGTGACCCAGTCTGTAGCATTTTGTTATAGCTGCCCAAATGGATGAAGACAATGGTGTTATGTTTTCAAACACTGGTAACTATTATCAATATTTTTCCTGTGATGGACTTATTCATTATTTATGCATAGCCCAAGGTAATCTCCCCCTCTAAAAATCCTTAATTTATTCACCCTTGCAAAGTCCTTTTAGCCATTTGAAGTAATGCTCATAGGTTCTGAGGATTAGGATGTGGCTACCTTGGGGACATGGCAGAAGGTGATTCTTGTGCGGGTTGGAAGCTTCTTTAGGTGGGACCTGTGGGGACTTAGAACCTGTGGTTGTAAATGGGAGACAATAGGGAAGACTGTGTCAGGCTAAAATGAAAGCATTTCTCTTTTATTCTCTGCCCTGTGCCATAATGTTTCATCTCACCTCAGCTTCCCTTTCGTCTGTAAAGGCATTGTCTTGGGGTTATGTTTCATGAAATTTGCCCTAATCCACAGGCTGATGGAGCTCCTTTCCTACTTTTTTGGGGGTGCTCCCCCCCTTCTGACACATCCCTTTTTTGCCTTACTTGCCCCAAACTGACAGGCTCTTCACATTTATATCAGCACTGTTCTAAACACTTTTGTACATACTAACTCATTTAATAGCCAGAATACTCTATGAAAAATGTATCCTCACTCTTCAGTTTAGGGAACTGAGGCACCAAGAGATGTAACTTGCTCAGACTCTCAAGCGAGTGTCCAGAACTTGTCTGCCTACAGAACCCGAACTTTAAACACTATGTTCCACTGCCTCTTTCCAAGAATTCCTCACCAAATGGTCACATTACTGTTTTCATTGAGCCCAGAAAAAAAATGTTTTGGAGTACAGCCCTGTAGTTCCATGCTGCTTTGTCTCAGAAACAAACCAAAAAATAAAAGAAACAGAACAAAACAACAACAACAACAACAAACAGAGAGAGAGAGAGAGAAGTTCTGACTGACTTGATCTTGAAGTCACCCCATCCCGTGGGTACACAACAGGAATGTGGTGACACCACACATAAACAGTTAACATGTTTCGTCATCTAGCAGTCTAGTTGGTGCCAAACAGATGTTGATAGAAAGATTTCAGAGAAGCATCATAAAATTATGATTAAGCCAAAAAGAATTTGAATGGTAAAAACGTAGAGTCTTAAATCTATAAATTTATGACTATTCTGTGCATTTGTGTAAAAATTCAGTCTTAAAGCTGTAGGCATGCTGCGGATTTGGAAAGACAGAGAGTGGGTGGAGCAGGGGAGGGGAGAGGGTGCCCATCCCTGCTTTGGCAGACCTCCACTCTGCACACAGAGGTGATAGAAGAACAAGATGGCGGACTGCAAGATGGGCGACCATCCAAGTTCTGGGCCAGACAGTCCACGTTCAAATTCTGAATCCACCCCTCATTAACTGTGTAACCCTGGCAGTGGTTATTGAACGTTTCTGTGCCTTCCTTTCCTCAGTAGAAAATGAGCATAATAAGTACCTACCTTATAGTGTTTATTAAGTGTGCTAATACCCGTAAGACAATTTGCCTCCCACTCCTCTATACATGTTAATAGTTATAATTGTTCCCTTATCATAGGTAGTAGTCTTAGGAGAACATCATGGATTTCAGAAGAGGGAGATGTTTTTTCTTTTGATAGAAATCATAAGGGAGTCACTCACTGTCTGAGGGAGAGGAGAGAAAATAAGCTGTCCTGGCGTGGACCTCTATGACGGAATACCGTAGGAGGTGGCTTAACCAAAAATTTATTTCTCATAGTCTGGAGGCTGGAGGTCTGAGTGCAGGGGGCCAGCATGGCTGGTTCCTGGTGGGAGCCTTCCTCTTGGCCTGCAGATGACCATCTTCTCACTGTGTCCTCCCATGGCAGAGAGGATGAGGACCATGGTTTCTCTTCCTCTTCTGATTAAGGGCAGTAATTCCATCATAAGGCTCACCGTCATGACCTCAACTAAACCTAATTCTCTCCCAAAGGTCTCACCTCCAAGTTCCACCACACTGGGGGTGAGGAATTTACTCATTTTGAGACCGCACTAACATTCAGTCCATAATATTAGCACATGGAAACATTAAGAAGATGATTTCAGATTGTGGAAATTGCCATGAAGGAAAGGTTTCCTAAGAATGGGCTCATTTTTAAAAAATATTTTATTTATTTATTTGACAGAGAGATCACAAGTAGGCAGAGAGGCAGGCAGAAAGAGAGGAAGAGAAGCAGGTCCCCTGCTGAGCAGAGAGCCCGATGTGAGGCTTGATCCCAGGACTCTGGGATCATGACCTGAGCTGAAGGCAGAGGATTTAACCCACTGAGCCACCCAGGTGCCCCATGAATGGGCTCATTTGTACCTGGGATTGGGGTGGGATGAAGAAACCTACTCCTGGCAACTGGTCAGGTGGGCTTTCTTGGCTGGGATCAGAGCAGAGATCTGGCAGGAGTATTCAGGCCATGGCAGCAGGAGGGCAAAGCCCCGAGACAGGGAAGAACTTAGGTGTTGGGGAAATGGCAGCTGAAGATTTCCAGTGTGTTTGGAGGAAATGTGCAGAGAAGTGTGTGCCTGGAGGTGACACGTGGGTGGTGGGCAGGGGCTGGCGGGTGAGGGCAGAGATGGGCGTTTGTTCTAAGTGCAGTGGGAAGCCACTGAGGATTTTAGCCAAATGGAGATATGCCTTGATCTGTGTTTCAGACTTGATGTTATTGTGTCAAGTGCCGTAGTTTATGACTCACATTATTCCTCTGGAGAGACACATTTATTAAGTACTTACTGTATGCCAAGCAAGTGCTGACCATTCTATACACATGGGATAGGAGAGAAGCAGGGTGTGTCAACAGAAACACCAGTTCACTATAGATGTGAAATTCTAAGGTGAGATGCCAGACCATACGCAGATGTTCAAGGGCACAGGTATTAGATGGTGTGAAAACTCCCCCTGTAGGGTATAAAAGGTAAAGGGAGTGGGTTTGTCAGGTGGATCTCCTCCTCTCGCCTTCCCTGCCTCCCTCCCTCCGGACAGAGGGAGAGGGTGAGAGAGATTCCTCGAGCAGACTCCCTGCTGAACACAGAGCTTGCCACCGGGCTCAATCCCAGGACCCTGAGATCATGACCCAAGCCAAAATCAAGAGCTGTCTGCCTAACTGACTGAGCCACCCAAGGGCCCTGAGGAGGATTTCTTTGAAGGTAGCTTGTGTCAGACCCCTCCCTCTTCCACCCTCCCCTCTGTGAGGGCTTTCAGTGAGACTACTTGGAGAAGGGGTTGTCTGGTTGGCATTTGGGGGGCGTGTTGAGCCTGGGTCTGATGTGGGAGAGTGGGCAGGATGAAGGAGAGACGTGGTGAGGAAGAAGGAAGTAGGTCAAAGGTGTACGAATGTTAGGCCAGAGGTGCTGACTGGTCCCAGTCTAGGTCGTTTATAATGTTGGGTCTAGGGTCATTTAAAAGGAGGTTGCCCAAAAGAACCATGTGGAGGGACTGAGTTCTTTCTGGGGTGGGCACTAGCTTGGGGAGAGCAGAAGTTTTGAAGACAAGTCAAATGTGATTATTGTCTAGAACTGGACCTTCCAATTTCTGAAATGAGACCATATTTGAGACGTGATTTGAAAACACCTTAAGATCTCAGGTGCACATGTTGTGGGCCATGCTTTAGACGGTCTTCCACCAAATGCTAAGAAACAATGCCCCCCACTGAAGACATAAAGGAAGTGTTGAGTTTTGATTCTAACCTTTGAACCACTCTCATTCTGTCCTTACTGGTTATAGATGGTATTTGTTGAACTTTCTCTGAGGTGGTGATCTTTTTATCCCCATTGAGAAGGTGGAGAAGTTAAGTCTTCACAGTTTCCACTGGTCATCATGAGGCCACAAAACTAGCTGGGAGTCAAGCAGGCTTTGAACCCAGAGCTTCTCTTAGCCACTGTGCCATGCTGCTGGGGGAACAGTAAAGGGCCCCAGCATGGGCTGTCTGACAAGGAACTGTTGGAAATAGCGCAGAGATGATGGGATTTGATTTTTTTCGTTTTAAAGAAAGAAGGATGTCAGCCAATCCATCAAGCTGAATTTTCCATCTCTCAGTTTAGGACTTGAAAATTCCATCAGAATAAAGTGAGACTTTGGTCCCACGACACACGGTGTTTTGTCTGGCACATTCCAAGAGGGCAGAGCTGGGTCTTCAGGCAGATGAGGAACAGGGGGGTGCTGCTTTCTTTTCACCTCCCCACGACCTTCTTTCTGTGTGTTCCCCACTGCCAGCTTCAGTACCTGAAAGTTCAGGGCCAGTCCTGTGGGCTGTGACTCTCCATGAGGGTCTTCATCTTATGTCCAGTGCTGAGCTTTACAGGGCTGGAGGCAGTTCTTAAAACTGTAGAGCCATGGGGGAGAGGTGAGGAATTACCCTTCAGTGGGGCTCTCACATACCCCTGAAACACAGCCTGTCAACCTCTCCCTGCTGTTCTGTTACCTTACTCGGGGGATGTCCCGAAACCAGCGTCATCTGTGTGGGTCACCAGCTCCAGGAAAGCCGTTGTTAAACACCCATTGTTAGGCTCACAACGGTCAGATAAATAAAATACTGCTGTATATTCAAGCATGGCCTTTACGGCGTTATATTAAAACAATAAATCAAGTATCACAGACTCAGTATTTGAGCCAGCTTTTACTGCATTATTCCATCCTCTCCATTATCCAGCTTTAAAATCCCTCCCCCTGCATTTATGATTTTTGAAACATTACATCAGTTATGTCCCCATGGCACTTTAATCTAATCCCAAAGTTTAAGGGGGTAGGTAAGTGTTTAGGACACTGGGCCAGGCTCTGATCATTTTATGAAATCGTTGTTTTATAGAAGAACATTACCTTTATTACCAAATTCTGTAGTGTGTTGAGGGGGGGACAATCTGGTTACAATTACAAATAGCATTTTTTAAGAGCTGCAGTAGAAAGCTCAACCATTTGAAGATGAGATACGGCTTCCTTGATGGGTCGTAACATATTGGTGCAAGATGTCAGAAGGGAGCATGTTGGTGCCTCTGCCTGGTGCTTCCCCTTGGGGATTTTATGTTCACTCTTGGTGCAGGTGGTTCCAATGGAAACCCTCGCCTTGATTGTGAGCCCTGAAGTGATGTTAGTTATTCCTAGCGCAGTCATCACCTATATCAAAGGAGAGCCTTTATGTTCTGGCTAATGCCCTTTGTGAAGTTCACCCCCAATGAACTGGATACCATTAGCCCTTTAGAGTAACAGCCTCTTTCTTACCAGATGGGAGGTCAGACCCCTGGGGAAGGGAGCACGTTCTGCAGCACTGCTCTCCGCTTCTTGGGGGAAGAGGTGGATGGACGTCTGTCTCCGTTGACCATCCAGCAGCTGCCAACATCCCTGTCTGTAGTTCTTCAATCCCCATTTCTTTTCTGGAACTTGCACGGGAGAGGGAGGGTCTCAAGAAAGGTATTGTAAACAGCAATGAAAACCACGTGGGTAGGATACTGTTTAACATTCAAGTGGCCTGTCTCCCATATACCGTGAGCCTCTGAGAAGCCAATAAATGTCAAAGAAATGTCAAATTATGTCTGTATTTATTGGGCCCACAGTGCATTTCTGAGGAAGCTTTGTGGCATTTGGTCATCACATTCTTTGAAGGTATCACACAGAGTAGGGACCATAAATACATCAAACGGATTTCAGCATCGCCCCCAGCCCTCTGCACGGTCAACAGCCCAACACTGGAGTGTGCGAGGCACTTCTTTCTTGGGGATTCGCTTGGCCGGATGATTCTTTTAGCTCTGAAATCAAAAGGAGGTTGTCAGTCATGTCCCCACAATCAGTAAAGGCCCAAGTTTGGATGCCTTTGATGTTTCTATGTCTTTTGGTAGAAACCTTTTAACATTGCATGGAAATAGCTGCCAGGATTTTTAGCAACTGCCTGGTGGGTGAAGGAAGGTGAGCAGGGAGGTGGGCGCTATGGAAGAAAAGTAGGAAGGTCATTGACATCCGCAGTTTGTATTGGAAGGGCTTTCTAAGACCCCTCTGGTCCCTACCTAGACAGACAGGTACATCTTTGTCTCTGCAGCTTGTGTAGGAAGACCCCGAGGGGCCCCACCTTTCTGAGGCAGCCTGGCCTTCAAGGACTGAGCAGAAGTCCCAGGCAGCCAGTTTGGCTATTGGTCATTCTCTTTATTAAAACCAGAAGTGAATGTGACAAACTTCTTATAAAAATCTGCATTGTTAGGGGGAATAAATTATTTATTTTCTTTTTGCGGTCTCTTCCTACAGCTGTTCTCTCAAACTACCTGAATTCTACTGCCCCAGTTTTTCCTTTTCTAATACAGAGAAGCCAACATCATTTCTGATATATGTCCCATTCTCCCAGCTGTTGATGCTTATGTTGTCTCTAGCTAAGCCTGCAAAGCATGTGGACTTACCCCACCTGACTGGTGATGAGATCAAGCAACCTAAGCTGCTCGGTATCAAAGCAAGAGTTTGAACCCAGGTTTTCCTGCCTTACTGATTTGCCCCTCCCCCCACTCATTTTGGGCCCATCACCCCAGGGGAATGTCCAGAAAATCTTGACTCCTAAAATTTGGGGGCCTTTCTGCACAAAAATAAACATCTGGGCAATAGAGTCAAAGCTATTCAGTTCTGAGGTCCATCCAGAGGCAGAATCTTTGCAGAGGGCTTCCAACCACACCCCCTTTTGCCCAGCAGTTCCCCCCACTGCCCCAATAGGAAATGGAATCCCAGTCTCCTTGCCAACACATTCTGGAGAACAGGCAAGGTCAATCATTAATCAGTTCAGCTGAAGGCAAAAAGGATGAAGAATGGGATAAACTAAAATTGAGAAGAGTGTGGCTAACTGTAGTAATTCTGTTATATGTTACCAATTTGAAGCCTTTTAAAAAAAACTGAGTCTTGAGCAGAATGATGATTGGTCATCCAGGAAAAGCACGAAGCACGATGTTGCCGAGAAGTTAAGGCTGGGCGCATCCTCCGTGTCAAACACATTCAAAGATTTCAAAGAATTTTTCTTTTTTTTTTTTTTGGTTGACTTTCTCTCTGACAATAAAAAGGGGGGACCTGAAACTACATCTGGACAAAGTCATGTGTCTAGAAGAACTTGGGAATTTTGGAGAGAACACTTTTTGAAAGGAGACTCCATCAATCTCGTTTTATTGTTAGAATCACCCTTCCCTTCCCCTTTGATAAACCGCCTCATTTGTTCTGTCTTTCTCTTGTCTGTCACAAAACGGTTTTGCACTTGAATCCATCTGCACACTGTTCCTCAGTGTGCCCTCCTCCACGAGGACTTGGTCTCTTAGCCAGCAGGCATTTATTCCTGTGCCAGACATTTGCTTATATGTCCTTCTGAAATATTCCTCCCCTCAAGAATTCTATTGACCACACTAAAAGGAGCATCCCTCACTGGGGAAGACAAGGGACCTTTTCTGGCTTTTTCTCTGGCATTGCACTGATGGAAAGTTATGTGTCTTAGAAAAGAAAGTCCAGACGCCTGGTAAAATTGTTAGACTTAGAAGAACCTTAATAATTTGGGCCTTACCGATGTAAGGTGTTTTCCAGGTCAGATATGTGTTTGAAAGGTTACATTCATTAATATTGAAAACCAGGCTACACTGTGCAGGCTTGACCTCCCCCAAGAACACAATTTTCAAAGTCCACTTGACATCTATTTCCATATCAATAATTGATGTTTTGTTTCCTCATCATTTACAGCTGATTATTAAAACAAATCCAGAAGGAAATTGACTTGATAAATTGTAGAGGTCCCATCTTTTAAAAAAGTTTTATTTATTTATTTGAGAGGGAGAACAAGTTGGGGGAGGAGCAGTGGGAGAGGGGGAAGCAGACACCCTGCTGAGTAGAGAGCCCGATGTAGGGCTTGATCCCAGGACCTGAGATCATTTCCTGAGCCGAAGGCAGATACTAACCCACTGAGCCACCCAGGTGCCCCTATAGTGATCCCACTTTTGACTAAAATATATTGTTGTACTTAATAAGCTTGCATTTCTTTCAATATCCAGTAATTCAGGACTTTTTCCTGGGCAGAGTCAATTAATGAGATTCTTCTGTATTTCACTGTTGACAGTTTCCTTTTCATATATTTAAATTATATTGAAGAATTTTGATTCCTAGACAGAAAAACAGATTACACAGAAGTTTTGAAATTATTAACCAACGCCAACTATATGGTCTTTAGTAGGGAAAGTTGTAGATGCATTGAAGCTGGTTTCTTCATCTTAGTATCACAGGTTTCTGATGATTGATTTTATAAGTCAACTTGGCTGGGCCATGGGTGCCTAGATAGCTGGTCAAACATTATTCCAGATGCTTCTATAAAGGTTTTTTTTTGGGGTGAGATTAACATTTAAATTTGTAGACTTTGAGTAAAGCAGATTATCCTTCATGATCCTTCATGATGTAGTGGGTCTCACCCAATCAGTTGCAGACCTTAGGAGACCTCAGGTCTCCCCTGAGTAAGAAAGAATTCTGCCAGCAGTTGACCTTTGAACTGAGCTCAACGTTTCCCTGGGTTTTAGCTTGCTGACCTACCCTGTAGATTTCAGACATGCACCTCCACAATTACAGGGGCTGATTCTTTAGCATAGATTTCAATCCCACCAGCCCTCCCCCAAATATACATATGTCCGTAGATTTAGAAATAGATCTTATTTGTTGTCAGGAGAATCCTGACTAATACAAGAGGCTTTTCAGAATATTGACTGTCTGAGAAAGTGCTCAGCACCCCGCTTGGCACATTTTGGAAATGATTCTTTAGAGCTTTGTATGTGTAGTGAGTTGGCCGGCTTTTAGTGATGAAGAATGACATTTAATAAAGTTTATTTGTCTCTATTTTCTGTCTGATGCTTGTATTGTATTTAGAACAATGGTCATGGTTAGTAAACATATGCAAGAATTTTGGAGAACACCTGAACGAGAGAGGGCAAAGCAATTCGATGGCACAAAACCAGAGAGAAAATAAACTTTTATTTTGTGGCAGGAGTCCACTCACAGAAATGGTTTGAGGCAGTTTCTAAATGTCAGGCTTAAACTAGCATATGTGGGAAGTGGAGGAGTAGAGGTGGTTGAATTTAAATAGAAGATGTTAATTTTTTACGTGTTTAAGGAAACTTTGGAGTATTTATATAAACACAATAGGTAGTTGATAATCAGAGGAATCCTGGTTTCTGTGCAATCATCTGATGGAATGTGTAATTTTCATTTCATGAAATGGTATTTTTTCCTTTGTAAGGTGATGTATTAGAAAGTATAGACAATTTGGCAAATATAGAAAGATGGAAAGTAAGGTGGAAATCACTTTTAAAAGATGATTGTTATCAATATTTTGGGGTATTTTTCTTTCTTTTTTTTTTCTAAGACTTAGTGTTTGGATTTTACATAGTTGTATTATGTTATAATGTATAAAATAATTTATATCTCTTTTCTGTAAAATAAATATTTAATGAAAAATTTATGGAAGTGTGGCTATATTATCCAAGGATAAGAGTTAGTCTTCCTGGAAATCAGAGCAAAAGACTGTAAAGATTTTAAAAAAGAGAATCTGCATGGATTGCATGGTACACTGGGTATGATAGGCAAACAATGAATCATGGAACACCACATCAAAAAATAATGATGTACTGTGTGGTGGCTAACAGAACATGGTTTAAAAAAAAAAAGTAAGGGTTCCCAAATTAAACTGAATGGGTGACCTAATTTAATTGATACAAAGAAACTTCCTAAAGGCTTCAAGATTCCTCATTAGTTCATTGAAAGATTCATTATAAACAGCTAACAAAAATTTAAAACACAAATGGTATCTAAAAAAAAAATAATAAATAGAATCCATTCTTACTGTTGGAATGGAAAATAGTGTGGAGATTCCTCAAGAAATAAAAAATGGAGCTACCCTATGGCCTTACAATTGCACTACTGGGTATTTACCCCAAAGATACAGATGTAGTGAAAAGAAGGGCCATCTGTACCCCAATGTTCATAGCAGCAATGGCCACAGTCACCAAACTGTGGAAAGAACCAAGATGCCCTTCAGTGGACGAATGGATAAGGAAGATGTGGTCCATATATACAATGGAGTATTATGCCTCCATCAGAAAGGATGAATACCCAACTTTTGTATCAACATGAACGGGACTGGAGGAGATTATGCTGAGAGAAATAAATCAAGCAGAGAGAGTCAATTATCATATGGTTTCACTTATTTGTGGAGCATAAGGAATAACACTGAGGACATGGGAAGATGGAGAGGAGAAGGGAGTTGGGGGAAACTGGAGGGGTAGATGAACCATGAGAGACTGTGGATTCTGAGGAATTAACTGAGGGTTTTGGAGGGGAGGCGGGTGGAAGGTTGGGTGAGCCTGGTGGGTGGTGGGTATTGTGGAGGGTACATATTGCATGGAGCACTGGGTGTGGTGCATAAACAATGAATTTGGGAACACTGAAAAGAAATTTAAAAAATAAATAAAAATAAAATAAAAAAAGAGAACATTCTTCCCTGGTTGGTCGTTAGCATCTCTGCTCAATTCTCAGGACTCTAAAACCACAGTGGTATTTCAAAGGGGAGCAGTCCGGGCTAGTGGTTGAGAGGCCGAATTCCAGAACCAGACAGCCTGGTTCAAATGCCAACTCTGCCAGACACCAGTGGTGTAAACTTGGGCAAGTTTCCTCCTGGGAAAAATGGGGATTAGAAAACTTCTTTCATAACAATTGCAAGGATAACAGGAAAACATGGGAAGAACATTTCCAACAGTGCTTAGAATATAGTAAACTCTCAATCGATGATTGCTTCTTATTAGATGACTGGAGACTGCTTCTAATTACATCATTAATATAATTTGCAAAGCCATAAACCCCTAGTTAGCGAGTGCAAGGTATCATGCATGCATATCTCATTAATACAATTAATGTTGCATGCATATCTCATTAATACAATATGCATATCTCATTAATACATGCATATCTCATTAATGTGTTACATGCATATCTCATTAATACAATCATTCATTACAACGGTTCATGAGTTAGGCATGTCATGCCCATTTTGCAGATGAGGCATCTGAGGCTTGGAGAAGTTACTTAGCTTTGCCAAAATCTCACAGCTGGTCAGTGGGAAGACAGGCCTCTATTTGTGGCCTTTAAAACAAGAAAAGCCCAGGTATGCCCAGTCTCAGCTATGCAGGTGTGGGAGCAACTGCAAACGGAGAAGGAAGTGGAAGGGACTGGAAAGGGAGAGTTTAAAGAAGTTTGTCATGACCTATAGGTTCTGAGAATTCACATAAAGGATAGGAGTGATTCTGGAATCTCTTTCAGGGGCTACACTCATTCTTTCAGCTCCACTTCTCAGACTAGACGTGTGAGTTCCAGTTTTTTGATCATTGTGTTCAAAATCTTTTTTGTTAAAAATATGAAACAACAACCCAGAAAGGAGAATATCTGCTTTCCAGGAGGAATTGCAGAAAAGGAAGACACATTTTCCTCCTTCAATTTTCTCTAGAAAATAAGTCATTGTATCTGAGAATGGTAGCGGAGAATTTGAGTCTGTTTCTATGCATGATTATGTCATGTGCAAACAGCTTGTGAAAGAAACACCCAGGGTAATTTATCAAGGAAACTGCTTTTGACTCTATTCTTTCCCCTGGGGTTTATGAAACTTCAGCAGGTGGCATTTTGGTGTTTAGCATGACAAGCTTGTGAAATTGCAACGGCTAGCAAGGAGGGGGGCAATTTGATTTGGCTTCTTTGGTAGATGAAAGAGAAGGGCAAAACGAAACTAACATGTATTGAGCCTTTTGAATGCACTGGGTCTGGGGCCAGAGACTTCAACATACATCTAAATTTACATCGGCTTTCGCACATCCAATTTAATTGTCACAGCGTTCATTTATTAATTCCACTAATATTTATTGAGTGCCTACCGATGGGCAGATCCTAGGTAAAGTGCTGGGTTTAGGAGGTGAGCAGGTAGGACTTGGAAAGCAGGATAGCCACGTGGGTCTCTGCTGTGCTGCTGAGCTAGAGGGCGGTGTGAGAAGAAATAGATGCCCCCCTCCTCTGATAGGTTTGCAACGGAGGACACCGGAGCTGAGGATTTTTAGAATAGGTGTGCAGGCAAGTAATGAAGCCGGGCTTCCTTATGCCTGTGTGACCCCTTCAAGACCTCTCTTGTGCATCATCGCTCAGGGGTCTCTGAGGCGTCCATTTAGGATGCTGGGTTTCCTAACTCTCTTCCTCAAGCTTGTAAGTGGTTTGCTTCGACAGCCCCCTTTGCTGAAGTGCGACCATGTCTCTTCTTGTCCTGTGTGTTTTCCTCTGTAGCTCTCGGCTCCTCCTCTCTCCCTTCTGACCTCCTCTGGAGGGCTGGAGACATGGTAATAACAAGCAAAGTAGCACAAATAACATGAACAATAAAACAAAGCCCATGAGACCACTGTCCACAGGTCTTCAGCTACTCTTGCCTTCCAGGAAGCTCTTTTGGTGGGAAAGCTTGGCTCCTGGGTCTCCTTCCCTCCGGCTTTGAGGTCACCGGTAGAATTCTGGTCCTTCAGATGCGGCACTGAGGGCCCCTTTGTCTGGCGACCAGCGGGGTAGCCCTGTCATGTGGGCCACTTGTGGTTCCTTGTTGGACACCTTCTCACATGCCCTCCTACCTCTCCCAGCTGGCCATGAGACCCCTCAAGTTGAAACCCCTTCACTCTGTGAATCACTCCCCCTGATGCCAGCTGAGAAAACTCTCTGGCTACCACCAGTTAATGCTTAAGTTAGGCCCACTCAGATCATCTACTTTTTGATTAACCAAAGGTAACTCGTTAGTATCTTAATTACATATGCAAGAATTCTATTTTTTTTAAAGATTTTATTTATTTGACACGTACACAGAGAGAGCACACACAAGCAGGGGGAGAGGCAGAGGGAGAAGCAGACTCCCTGCTGAGCAAGGAGCCTGATGTGGGGCTCGAACCAGCACCCTAGGATCATGACCTGAGCTGAAGGCAGACACTTAACCAAATGAGACACCAAGTCTCCCCTGTAAGAATTCTTTTTGCCATTTAATGTCATAGAATCATAGGAAGGATCTCACTATATCCAAAGGACAAGGACCACAGGGGTTATAGAATTCTGTCTGCTACAAGTGGATAGAAGTTTTCAGCAATTCCTCTAACAAAGGCAAGTACATTTTTGCTTGGTTTTCAGTTGATTGTCTCCTGGTTTCCTGGTAGACTCTGGATACTTTGTATGTTTTCTAGTAAATCTCTGGAGTAGATAGGTTTGGTGACCATGCCCATATACTACTCAGAGTCCCTGCTGGGGAGGAGGTCACTAACTGATGACTTTAGCTCTGAATTCTTCCCTGACCTCATGCCAAGCTTCGTTTTCCATGGGCTGCTCCAGCCAATGATTGCTCAGCAGAAAGCTGCTTTAGGTCGTCATTCGAGAACTGCTTTTCAGCTTGGCTGAAACTTTCTAGAACTGCATTGCATTCTGAGATCTTCATCTGAAACCCCCTCCTTCCATCTCTCCCTTACAGGCCCAAGTGCACCCTGCTGTCCGACAGCTTTCCCCACCTCCTCTGGACCACCCTGTTTTCCTCACAGGAATTTCCTCCAATAAATCTCCTGTATATCTAATCTGGTCTTGGCATCCACTTGTTGGGAAACCCAAACCGATGTAGGTGATGCCAGTGATGTCCCAGGAAATGGGTGGTAAGATGGGGTTCTGGGACTATGTCACTTATGACCTGGTAGCAAGCAGGATCTCATTCTGACTGGGTTTAGTGGCACAAGGCGGCCTGCTTTGGACCGAATTGTATTCCCTCTAAACTTATCTATTGAAGTCCTAGCTCCCAGTGTGACTGTATTTGAAGATAGGGCTCTTAGGAGGTAATCATCGTTAAATGAGGGAAAGGGTGGAATCCTAATCAGAAAATATTGGTGGCCTTGTAAAAAGAAAATGAGAGACAGATTCTTTTTTTTTTTCTTCCCAGTAACTGACTGACAGAGCCTGGGGCTCTTCAATATTTCCTGTGATAAGAGCTTTCTTCACTGAGAGCAGACTGCACACTGGGGAAAGGGGACATTTTGAGGACACTTAGACATTGGATCTGAGTTGACACTGCTACTGAGAGACCAAAAGCTTCGTCATAGCCCTCTGTTAGAGCGAAGCCCTAAGGGGTCAGGTACGGAATAATGTCCTGGACAAAGTCTGGCTCACAGGGGCCCAGAGGCTCCATGGGATCCCTCAGTAGTCATGTCCATGGGCTTCCCCATGAGCTGTTCCAGCTGATGGCTGAACGTTGTGACCACATGGATGCAGTCCCATTTCTGCAAGAAGTAAGACTCCTCTGATGGGCCACCTTGGCTTCAGGACTCCAGGACAGCCTGCAGGAACTTTGGCCAGACTGCATGAAAGACGAGGACAGCTCAGCCACACCTGCCTTCTTCCCTGTCTCCTGCAGACAGGTCAGACCTGCACTCTGGTCTGATGGCTCTTCCAGTTCTACTTGGTCCTTTTCCGTTTTCCCTTCCTGGCACTTTCCCCAGTAAGTATCTTCATATCTAATCCCATTTTAGATGGGAGGAGCCAAATCCAATATGGGATTTGGCTTCATATCTAATCCCATTTTAGATGGGAGGAGCCAATCTGGGAGGAGCTAAACCCAATAGGATTTGTGGGCAGGGCCTTGTTTATGCATGTGGCTGAACGTGCCCTTCGTTGGGAATCTTGCTTTAGCAACAGGTAGGTCACCTCACTTGCTCCTCTAATTAATATAAAGCAGCAGAGGGAAATGTAATCGTAAGCTGGCAGGGCTGTGGTCACCCCAGGAGGTGACTAAACATCACATTGTCCTCTGACATATTTGTGTGATAGCAACTTGCTCAAAGGGGTTCTGCCTGCTCTTCAGTTACGTGGGTTTTGCCAAAGGAGGACTCTCAATATCTGGGAACAACTCCTCATTGGGACATTTCTTTTTTGTCAAGAGGCAACAAATCAAAACACCTTTGCCAGGGACCCTGCATTGATCGGTTTCCTTCTGAAGCAATTTGTGACCCATCTCTCTCCTCCTGACAGTGTAGCTCTAAGGGCTGAGTTCATAAACGAGTTTATAAAGAGACCTGTTCCATCTCTTGCTCAAAATGATTTCTCCAACTTCAAGATACAGAACCGTCATTATCTAGGCCATGGGCCTGACTTTTACCAACTGTCGTGTTTTGTGACAGCTATTGTACTGGTTTTCTAGTTAAAAAAAAAAATTCTTTAAAGGAACTGCATATATATATATATATATATATATTCAAAAAGAGTTAAGAGAGCTAAGGGTGAAGAGAAGGAGGGTCCACAGAGTGGGAGCGGCATGCTGGCATTCCAGGAAGACACAGGTTCTGATCCCAGCTCAGAGGTCCACAGAGCACGTGTCTTGTGGTGAGTTTTGTAACCTCTACGTACCTTCATTTCTCATCTGGAGAAGGGAATGCTAATGCCACAAGGGTTGGGGAACATAATTTATATAGAAGCTCTATTTAGGAAGGAACCCCAGCATAATAAAGGTGAGGGAGCAGAGCTTATCCTTTGGAAACCAGGAGGCTAAAATTATCATGGTAGTTGGTAAGGGGGCTCTTCATGGAGAGGGTAGTGGAAATTAAATAAATAGGAGCGAATACTTATACTTTTATGAGTACTTTGAGCCATGAATTTCGAAGTAAAGACTTCTAGAGGGCAAGGCAAGTATGCTGCACCCTGCAAAGGACGGGTCTTGTCCCTGATAAGCCCTTCATCCATCTACTGAATGCACGAGTAGACAGCAAGGATGTTGACATGAACTCTAGCTGGCAACTTGGGAAGGGTAGAAGACTGCCCGTGCAAGAATGTATCTTAGCTATTCTCTTCCTGAATCCCTGTTCTTCTTCCCAAAACATGAACAACAGGAGGGAGGGATGGCTTGGAGAGGAAGCCGTTTGCATGCTCGATTTCTCACTCACTTGGCAAGCGTTTTGGAGCCTCATTAAAATGCCATCCTCAGGGCTTGGTGACCGGAAATGAACATGGAAAAAGACCCGGGCCACATCTTCAGAGAACTATCAGTCCGGTCGTGGAAGGACACGATGGCGGGTCACCCTGGGGGCTTATCGGAAGTAAGGAGGGGCTGGCAAGGAAGCCTCCTGAGAGGGGATGCCCCTGGAGTTTAGTCTGCAAGTTAGCAAGGTGAAAACTAGCAGTTTCGACAGGGAGCATCACTGAAGGCTCAGCGTTGTGAAAGACCTGCTTGTGAGGTTATTGGGGGAATTTTTCGTAACTCGTACGACAGTAAAAGTATAGAGTGTAAGCTGTCTCCCAAGCGAAGGAGATAGATGTTGTGGGAACGGCAGCTTGGTTATGATCATTACATCTTTCACCGAAAAAATCTCAGGTAAAGAGCTTTGCCTGGGGATGTGTCATGCAGAGCACAAGTTGGCACACCCACGTGTCCAAAGCGGTAAGCACTTAGCCCAGTGGAGCCAGTGTCTCTGGTTGACTTCTAGACACCGTCCGTCTCCGGGGAATCTCTTCCAGAACTGGAGTAGGGATGGATGAGTGTCGAAGTAAGAAGCCACTACCCGGCTCCACAGTCACAGACAGACAGATGAGCTCTGTGGGGTTTCTTTCTCCACGGGGCTGTGGGTTAGCTTCCCTGGTTGCACAGCAGAAGGTATGCGAGAAATTGCTCGAAGAAGCTCTTGGGTTTCTCAAGTTTCTCTGAGAAACTTTCTCTGAGTTTCTTTTGGGTTTCGTGCTCTCTTCCACCTGTCACATAGATTCTTCCTCAAAAAGACGTCCTTCCCTTCCTGTGCCCCTTCTGGGCCACTCCAGGACCCTGATTTCTGCATTTCAGGACAATGTGTGCATGAGGGAGTCCCAGGTTGTTTCCCATCTTGCCCGCCATGGTGTTAAGAAAACCACGAATGAATTCTCTCTTTGTGTTTCGAGCCAGCCTAGCTTCCTGCTTCCTTGGAGTGGCCTGCCCCTTCCCTGCCTCATTCCACAGACCCTCTTTGGCTGGACGTCTTTCTTTCTTCCTTACTCTGTCCTCATCTCTGTTTCCTGGAGTCACTTTTATTTACCCTATAATCATTTGCTCTGCCATTTAATAAACTCTGCCGTATTTATTCTTTTCCCTATTCAGTGGGTAATGTGGCTTCAGTGAGCTTTCTGTCATTTGCCTAAAAACTGTTATTAAGTTGTGTAACAGTGTTGTGTAATGTGTAATTGTGTAATTGTGTTTTAAGCTGGTAACAGTGTCACGTGCCTCATCCCGCTGAGAAGGCTTGGGCTGGGTTCCAGGGAGCCTCCCCATGATCGTCTCTGTATTTGTTCATGCAGAGAGGAAGTGGTATAGTTTGAGCTTGCAAAGGCCAAGGAACACAAGCTTTACCTTGCTGCCTTCATGCCTGACAGGAACCCGCTGCATGTGTCCCTTCTCATCTTTATCTGAGTCACATGGAATCGCTTGAAGACCCTCCAGTCTGCTGGGCTTTTATTTTCCTGCCCACCTTGGGGGTGTCTCGGATAAAATGGCCAAGCCGACTGGCTGAGAATCAGCATGCATTTCTTTTTCCTGCCACACTTTTGCCTGGAGTTGAATTACAGTCGTACATCAACCCGTGGCCCCCATGGACTCTCTGGCGGGCCCACCATTGTGGCTCTTCATCTTGTTTCATGGATTAATTTCCCCTGAGAGTTTGCTTTTTAACATTTTTTAAAAATAAAAAAGATAAACTTTTTTTCCCCCAATATCCAAAGCCATTCATGTGTGTCATATAAAAACTATGAAATGCAGATAATTGAAAAGGGAATAAAATGCACCCCTGAATCCCACCATCCAGAGATAATCACCCTGGTATTTTGTCTATAATTATAGACATACACACAAGGATGCATAATAAGCTGGTGTGTGTGTGTGTGTGTGTGTGTGTGTGTGTTATATGCACTTTATTTTCTTTACAAAATTAGTCATCTCATACATACAATTTTGTAGTATGCTTTGCATGTCATGAACATCTTTTCATGCCAAAGCATACTTACCTGGTTCAGTTTTAATAGCGGAACAATACCTCATCATACTAACATAGTATAATTTCCTTAACTGACTTGCTGTTCCTGGTTGTTTAGGTCGCTTCAATCTTTTTATGATATATATAAAAATGGACACAGCTAAAAAATCTTTATGCACAGCCTTATTTTTTCCTTGGCATAAATTCTTCCACATAGAATTATTGGAGCCAAAGAAGGCATATTTGTGAAGCTTTGAAAACATCCTGCCAAATGACCGCCCCCCCCCGCCCCGCCAATCTCCGTTTAAGTTGTGCCAGTATGCACATTCTCCATTAGCTGGGGTGTGCCCATTTCTGCTCACCCTGAGATTTTTGAGTAGGTAGGAGTTCTGTGGTCTTGGACAGCTTCCAGAAACACAGATAGCAGGCTTCCGGAATCTGGAAATCTGAATCTAGCTCCACGTGATGGTGGGTAGGACACGACTCTACAGTATGGAGTTTCCAAGCCCCCAAAGGGTGCCTGGAACACCACCAGCAGAACTGTACATTCTTCTAAACTTGTCTGGAACTTCCCATCTCATGTTGCCTTTCCTATTGCCTTCCTTTTGTCCCGACCATCTTTATTTCTATCGTACGTTGTACCAGATTCTGTGCTCATCTCTTTTGGTCTCTCATTTTGTGTACAGAGATACAGCTTCTCCATCCTGACTGAACTTCTCTGGGGAGAAGAATGTTTGAGTTTATTCTGTAAATTCAACCTTGTGAGACACCTGGTGATGTATAGAGTAGGTGATAAATACCTGCTGACTCAGCCGACTTTCAGGCCAGACCCGTAGCTATTGCCTGGTGGGCATTTCCAGGGTGTTGCTTAAGTCACAGAAAAGTACCAGTGTGGAGGGGAAGAGTGCTTTCTTTGATTTCCAGGAAATAAAACCACATACGATGCTGGGGGATCCTTTTCCTAAGCCTTCAGAGAAATGCATCACATTCTTTGTTATCTCCTCAAGGAGTCATACAGCTTGCTATCTTCAAGCTGTATTACATGGAAAATCGGAGCTTTAATCAATTTTGCCTCTTGTTGTCTCTGAGTTCCAGTCTCTTGATTTTATTTCCTGAACTGGAATTCATAGGAGGAAGGGCACATGCACTGGCTGAGTGGAGACAGTGGGCTATTTCTCCGGGGTTACTGATGTCCAAGGGGGGTTTGTTTTCCTCCCCACACTCTTTCCCACCCCACTGTCCTCTTCCACAGCCTTTGGGCAGGCTACAGCAGAGGTGGAGACAATGGCCCTTAACTTGAATGCTAACACCCAGATCACTTGGAATTCTGTTCCAGTGGCTTCCCCGACCTTCTCTAATAGTAAATGACCTTTCCATGTCTTTGAGTCTTGACATCACTGGTTTGGGTTGAGAGGATGGTGTTGCAAGTGAAATAAATGACAGCGGAATCAGGATGGTGGTTATCATTTGGTAGTAGCTTGATGTCATAGCAGCAACATGAATCACATATGGAGGGGGGCAGAGGGCATGGGACATGGAGGCTGTTCACATCCCTACCTCCCCGACAGTGGCAATCCCATGTGAGGCATGGGACTCTGGAGAAGTGGGTTCAGAGCAGAAAAAGGGAGGAGCATGGCAATCTCTCAGGTCAGGCTTTGGGATCAACAGATTGACCAAGGTTTGTGATTTATTAGTTGGAAATAGCCACACTCAAGCGCTTAGCATTGATGGATATTTTTCTCATTACATTTCAAACATAGAAAATGGTCCTTTCTGAATGAGAAATCTGGGGCCATTTTAGTCATTAGTCATTTGAAACTTTCTCTCCTGGTGTTACAGAGAGAAAAAAATGACAAGAACTAAAACATGTTCCTAACTCTGAATTGCTTATATAGAACAAAATGAAATGCTTAAGTTCAGTAACTCCATTAGTCTGGTGGTTTGCCTCTCTCTTTCTTTCTCTCTCTCTCTCTCTCTCTTTTTTTTTTCCATTTCTGTTTTAGCAGACTGTTGTATTCAGATCTTTTATTATATGGGAACAAAAATAATTGAATACATACTGTGCTGGGTACGTATGGGTGCATATTAACTCTTCAGTGGGTCCCCGTGGCACCTGTGAAATCTAAGTCCCTACCATGATTCAAGGAAGGTGTTCAATTAGCATTTGATGATTAAACAAAGTGGGTTCAAAGAATAAAACCTGAACTCCACGCGGGTGGAGGCAGATACTCTGAAAATCCTGGGGAATTTCAGTGTTGATTTATCTTTGGGTGTGTCAGCGTCAGACACACATGCTTAGTATTCATTCTGCCAGTGGCCTGGTTGCAACCTCAGCCTAATTTGAGGCTACTTTTAGCAGCCAAGTACAAACAGTTGGTTGGCCTGCAGAGAGCCATTGTCCTTGGAGGACATAGAACATGTCACCCCAAAATATGACACTTTGGCATAGGATCATTTTGAGCTGAAGGCAGTTGAGAAGAAGCAGATACAAGGAAAGCTCCCCACCTTCCCCCTACTCACCTGAAAGCAGGACACAACATTTCAAGGGTTCTCTCCTTCTTTCTCTTCCAAGGAGGACAAAAGGTAATCATAAGAGACAATTTTAGCTCCATATCAGCCTGGAGATGGCACCAGAGGCATCTATGTCACTAGCTTTTAACTACCATCAGTTTCCATTCTACTTACCTTCCCATAGTTGACTACCTTCGGAAGTCTCAAATCATTTTCCTCTTTTCTCTATAAATGTATTGTTCTTTGTTGGAACTGCCATACAAGCCTGAATTCTAAGCCACTTCTTTGAGTTACTTATCTCTGAGTCTTCTCATGTGTTACATGTGCAGAGCACGTGTCAAAACACTTGTCTGTTTTTCTCTTGAGAATCCCTCTGTTATCACAGAGCCCCAACTGTAACTGTAGTAGTTTGTAGAAGTGGTAGACACAGCTATCGCATCTGGACACCAGCACTCACACTGCCTTTATTCTGTGTGATCTCACGTTATCTTCTGAACAGGAAGAGGAAGTTGAAATTATTTCCTCACTTCACAAAAGGAAATTGAGGCTCGGAGAGGCCAAGAGACCACTCAGGATGCCATGCTGTAAAGTTTGAGCCTGATGCTGCTATTTTGGCTTCATACACAAGTTAGTTTTCTCTTTTTTCTGGGACAACATAGGAAGCTGGTGAGTGGCAAGTTTTAGGGGACAGGTCTATTTACCAAGGGCTCATGCACAAATGAGATGAAGGGATGTATGTCAGCTTTTCTGAGGTACACAGTACTCTCAGTGAAAAGCACTTGAAATTATTAAAATCTTAGAGAATATCCACAAATGAAATTCTCTCTCTCTCTTTCTCTCACACACACATACGCACACACACACTCATACACTCACATACTCATCACCTCTTAAAGGCACAACAAAAAGCAAACCACTTAGGCATCAAAGCTTATTTGAATTATTTTTGTTAGAAATATTTATAAAATGAGGTGAAACTTATCCTGCCTTCTTAAACAGATTATATGAAATTAAGTTGTAAACTTAGCTATGGCAGAAATTGTGTTTATTTTGTTCATAATACATCCTCAGCACTGAGTTCTGTGTCTAGTGCAGAGCAGGTATTCCAGAAATATTTGTTGAGTGAATCAATGAATAAATTTTAAAAAACACATCTAGGGATGCCTGGGTGGCTCAGTGGGTTAAAGCCTCTGCCTTTGGCTCAGGTCATGACCCCAGGGTCCTGGGATCAAGCCCCACATCAGGTTCTCTGCTCAGCAGGGAGCCTGCTTCCTCCTCTCTCTGTCTGCCTCTCTGCCTACTTGTGATCTCTGTCAAATAAATAAAATCTTAAAAAAAAACACATCTAGATAAAATAAAATTAACAAAAAATTAAACAAAATCAACAATTAATTTCTTAATTAATAAATTAACAATTAATTAATTTTAATAAAAATAAACAAAATTAAAAATTAACAAAATTTAAGAAACTAGTATATTTTGGGTGACCACCTCATTTTAAGTCAGTAAAGAGCTCTGTTTGTGATCTGTCCTGAACCTTCATTTTATTTTTTTTTTAATTCTTTAAAACTCAATACTCTCATTACTTTGCTCTGGACCTCATGGAAGCCCGTCCTTAACCATAAATTCACAGTTGCTAAACCCAGCTAGAACCAAGTCAAGTTCTTCTTCAACTCCATCTGATTTGTGTGGCCTATGGCACCTTGGATTATTTTTCTAAGTAAAAGGAAACCATTTGCTTGCTGACAATCCACTAATTTAAATATACCTTCAGGTATGGATTTTCCATAAACCTGGTAACCAGCCCGGCCTGTTTGGCTTTTAATTCTGAAATTTATTGGCTCCTCCTTGCCTTTTGCAGATACAAGCTCATTCTTAATTGTTCATTTTTATTCTTACCCCAAACATAGTAAATCTTAATAGTTGTGCCTCCAGCGTTAAAAGGGAATGTGGTAGCTGTGGAGAAAAGTATTCAAAAGCACATTAGTTTAGCGACAATATAATAATGTTTCCAAGCTGCTCATGAGAGCTTATATTGACTTTCAGAATCATTGTGCAGAGATGTTTTTGAAGGGACCCTCCAGATGGATGCCTTCTCCCCACCTCAAGATTGTCATCACATGTTTCTTCTTCCATCTCTGAGTCATTCAGAACTGTGAAAATTCTATTTTTCCACTTTAATTACAGAACTGGATGCGAATGTATTCTGTTGTTTGGCAGTATTACTAACGCACTCTATTTGTTTATGGCTCTTTGAGAAAGCTATTTTAATAAGGTCAGATTTGCAATTTAAATGAACTTTAATATTTCTTGCAAAGGCTGGGGCTGCTTATTTATGCGAGAGGTGAACACGGTAGAAATTTATGGTTTAAAAATATGTTCTCCTGTTTTCTTTTCCAAATGGTGCATCTCAGGTGATAAACGTTTTCAATGATATTTATAATTTTTTCTTTCCAGAAAAGGGTAGAAAATCCAAATCAGTGAAATCAATCATGACTCTAAATGGGGTTGTTAATACTGTATTTTTCTGCTTTTCCCATTAAAATTTCTACCCCAAACCCCTATCGTATTCATGAAAAAAAATGACTCAGACACAATCCTGTGGGTGAACTCTGTTCTAGCACTCCCATAACCAGTGGACTAGCACTCCACAAACCAGTGGAAACCACAACATGACACAACAAAAACTATTAGTGCTAGTCCCATAACCAGTGGACTAGCACTCCACAAACCAGTAGAAACCACAACATGCCACAACAAAAACTATTCTCTGAACTTTAAGGAGTGGTCATTTGTTGAATTTAAATTGCTCTGGATGGAGAGAACTTTAGGTAAAGAATGGAGCCTCTGCATTTACCTGTCAAAGGAGTCTGTGATTGAGTTGTCAGGCAGGACAATTTATACCACAGCCTGACAACTCAGGGATCAGGAGGGATGAGCTTTAGAGGAATTCATGAAATAGGCTGAGAAGTTATTTCTTGATCGGAGTGATGAGAGACAGAGAAGGGGCACCGTCCTTTCTCCGGCTTGAATTCTGCCTCCTACTTTGTGGGTGCTTTATAGATGCTCTGTTGGAAACACAAAGACCAAAGCAAGGGTTAGATCTGAAAGAAGCTTAGGTAGTAAAGGTTTGTAGGCACCCATGTTGAAAATACTTGAGTACATTGGAACAGGATGACTTTCACATACTTTGAAAACTAAGAAAAGAAGAAGAATGAGATCAGTTGTCTACTTTAAATTTTCTGTTAGTTTGAAAGATTCAAATGTATCTACAGAAACAAAATTCTACCAAGAATTAAACCTTGGTAAAATTTCTTCCTCCTCTCCTTCCTTCCTTTCTCCCTTCCCCACTCCCTCCCTCTCTTCCTCAACTTCCTTCCTTCCTTCCTTCCTTCCTTCTTTCCTTTTTTCCTTCTTCCTTCCAACAAATTGCTATTCAGTTTTACCTATTTGAGAGGCTTAGCATTCTTTTAAGTCAGGTAACTCTCAGCCAATGAGACCTTGTCTCCTTACATGCCCAGCCAAGCCTCAGGAAACAGGAACCTCAATAATCATTTACATGTCCTCACCTTACATTCACTCCTCAGTTCATACCCTTTCCATGTCGATCCCTGACATTCTGCTAAAACTCTTCTCTCCAAGTTCAGCAAGACTCCCACAACTGGGAATCCAATGGACACATTCTTTCCTTGATTTGTGTGACTTCTCTTGAGAATAGGCCCTGATTGTAGCATTTGCTTTCCACTTGGACTTCTCTTCTCTTATGAAATCTTGGTTTTCCTCATGTATCTGTGACTATTCCTTCTGGATCTCTTTCAAGAGTGCTGAGACCGTAAATGCTGGTGTTTCTCAGAGTGTTTTTGGGTCCATTGCTCCTCTTACTGCATATGCTTTCCCTGATAACTTCATCTGTACTCAAGGCTTTAGTTACCACTTACACGAAACATGAGACATGGGTTCTGACGGTGTCCTGAGTGGGTGACATGGTGGTTTCCACTGGTTTCTTTGGTTTCCACCTCCATGAAAGGCCCCCAAATGCATTCACAACCAGAAGTCTAAGTCATAGATGCTTTTGCTGTCCCATCCCATACCCAACCAACATATCATCACTTAAAATGCCTCTCAAATGCATCCCACTCTCTCTATTCCTAGAGAGAGTGCCTGTCTTGGTCCTAGTTATTTATTTTTGTCTGGATACCTCCCTACTTCCAATCAGGTTGTGTTCTCAGAGCCATCTTCCATGCTGCACCTGAAGAGAATTTCCTCAAACATAATACCTAGTTATGTCATTCTCCTGTTCATACTTCCAATAGCCATCCAGAACTTTCCACAGAAATTCCAAATTTCCATCACCCAATTGTCCCTCCCTTCTGCTATGATCCTCTTTGTTGTTTCTTATAATCCACGTATGAGTGAAAACATATGATACTTGTCTTTCTCTGATTGACTTATTTTACTCAGCATAATGTGATGGGTTGGGTGTTGTACATAACTTATGGAATATTGAACACTACATCTGAAACTAATGATGCACTATATGTTGGCTAATTGAATTTAAATTAAAAAAAAAGAAAAAAAGAAATGAAACAAAAACAAGTTCCCAATTCCTTGACTATCTCTTTGTTATTGCTTTATTTTTATTTTTTAAATTTTTGTTATTTATGTATTTATGTATGCATGTATTTATTTTTCTTTTAAGACTTTATTTAAATTCAAGTTATACTTGAATTTTAATTTAAATTTAAAGTATTTAATTTAAATACTACTACATACAGTGTAGTATTAGTTTCAGGGATAGAATTTAGTGATTCATCAGTTGCATATAATGGCCAGTGCTCATTAATAGGCTCATTAATAGGCTCATTAATGCCTATCATCCAATTGACCCCTCCATCCACCCACCTCCCCTCCAGCAATCTTGTTTGTTCCCTGTAGTTTAGAGTCTCTTACAGTTTGCCTCTCTCTCTGTCTTTAACTTATTTTATTTTTCCTTCCCTTCCCCTATGTTCATCTGGTTTGTTTCTTAAATTCCACATATGAGTGAAATCTAATGGTATTTGTCCTTCTGTGACTGACTTATTTTGTTTAGCATAATGCATTCTAGCACCATCCATGTCATTGCAAATGGCATGATTTCATTCTTTTTGATGGCCAAGTAATATTCCATTGTATATACATACCACATTTTCTTTATACATTCATCTGTTGATTGACATCTGGGCTCTTTTCATAGTTTGGATACTGTGGACATTCCTGTTATGAACAATGAGGTATATGTGCCCATTTGAATCACTATTTTTGTATAAATACCTAGTAGTGCAATTTCTGGGTCATAAGGTAGTTCTATTTTTAACTTTCTGAGGAACATCCATACTGTTTTCCAGAGTGGGTGCACAAGTTTGCATTTCCACCAACAGTGGGAGAGGGTTCCCCTTTCTCTGCATCCTTGCCAACACCTGTTGTTTCCTGTGTTGTTCTTGTTTGCCCTTCTGAAAAGTGTCAGGTAGTATCTCATTGTGGTTTTGATTTGCATTTCCCTGATGTTAAGTGATGTTGAGGATTTTTTCATGTATCTCTTGGCCACCTATATGTCTTCTTTGGAGAAGTATCTCTTCATGTCTTCCACCCATTTCTTTTTTAAAAATTTTTATTTTATTTTATTTTTAAAAAAGACTTTATTTATGTATTTGAGAGTGAGGGAGAGCACAAGCAGGGGGAGGGGTGGAGGGAGAGGGAGAAGCAGACTCTGCGCTGAGCAGGGAGCCAGATGTGGGGCTCCATCCCCACATCTGGGAATCATGACCTGAGATCATGACCTGAGCCAAAGGCAAACATTTAACTGACTGAGCCATCCAGGCTCCCCAGCTAAATTAGAATTTTAGACAAATAATTTCCTTGTATAAGGATGTCTTATATAATACTTTTATTTTTTAAAAATTTTATTAATATATAATGTATTATTTGCTTCGGGGGTACAGGTCTGTGAATCCTCAGTCTTACACAATTCACAGCACTCACCATAGCACATACCCTCCCCAATGTCCATAACCCAGTCACCCTATCCCTACCCTCCCACACTCCCAGCAACCTTCAGTTTGTTTCCTGAGATTAAGAGTCTCTTTTGGTTTGTCTCCCTTCCCAGTACCATCCTGTTTGATTTTTTCCGCTTCTCATCCCCTCACGACCTCCTGCCCTGCCTCTCAAATTCCTCATGTCAGAGAGATAATATGATAATTGTCTTTCTTTGATTGACTTATTTCGTTAATAATACTCTCTAGTTTCATCCACATCATTGCAAATGGCAATCTTTTTGATGGCTGTATAGTACTCCATTGTATGGATACATACCATGTCTTCTTTAAAAAAATTTTTTTTTAAATTAACATATAATGTATTATCAGCCCCAGGGTTACAGGTCTGTGAATCGCCAGGTTTACACACTTAATAGCACTCACCATATGTCCATAACCCCACCACCCTCTCCCTACCCCCCTCCCCCTTGCAACCCTCAGTTTGTTTTGTGAGATTAAGAATCTCTTATGGTTTGTCTCCCTCTTGATCCCATCATGTTTCATTTATTCGTTTCCTACACCCCAAACCCCCATGTTGCATCTCAACGTCCTCATATTGGGAGATCATATGATAATTGTCTTTCTCTGATTGGCTTATTTCGCTAAGCATAATACCCTCAAGTTCCATTCATGTCGTCACAAGTGGCAAGATTTCGTTTCTTTTGATGGCTGCATAGTATTCCATTGCATATATATATACCACTTCTTCTTTATCCATTCATCTTTTGGTGGACATCTAGGTTCTTTCCATAGTTTGACTATTGTGGACATTGCTGCTATAAACATTTGGGTGCACATGCCCCTTCAGATTACTACATCTGTATCTTTAAGGTAAATACCCATTAGTGCAATTGCTGGGTCATAGGGTATCTCTATTTTCAAGTTTTTGAGGAACTTCCATACTGTTTTCCAGAGTGGCTTCCCAGCTTGCATTCCCACCAACAGTGTAGGAGGGTTCTCCTTTCTCCTCATCCTCATCAACATCTGTTGTGTCCTGACTTGTTAATTTTCACCATTCTGACTGGTGTGAGGTGGTATCTCACTGTAGTTTGGATTTGTATTTCCCTGATGCTGAGTGATGTTGAACACTTTTTCATGTGTCTCTGGCCATTTGCACGTCTTCTTTGGAGAAATACCTGTTCATGTTTTCTGCCCATTTCTTGATTAGATTATTTTTCTTTGGGTGTGGAGTTTGATAAGTTCTTTATAGATTTTGGATACTAGCCCTTTATCCGATATGTCATTTGCAAATATCTTCTTCCATTCATTCTGTTGGTTGTCTTTTGGTTTTGTTGATTGTTTCCTTTGCTGTGCAAAAGATTTTGATATTGATGAACTTCCAGTAGGTCATTTTTGCCCTTGTTTCCCTTCCCTTTGGTGATGTTTCTAGGAAGAAGTTGCTGCAGCTGAGGTCAAAGAGATTGCTGCCTATGTTCTTCTCAAGGATTTTGATGGATTCCTGTCTCACATTGAGGTCTTTCATCCATTTTGAGTCTATTTTTATGTGTGGTATAAGGAAATGGTCCAGTTTCATTCTTCTGCATGTGGCTGTCCAGTTGTCCCAATACCATTTGTTGAAGAGACTGTCTTTTTTCCATTGGACATTCTTTCCTGCTTTGTTGCAGATTAGTTGATCATAAACTTGAGAGTCCATTTCTGGGCCTCTATTCTGTTCCATTGATCAATGTGTCTTTTTTTTTTTCAATTTTTAAATTTTTTTAAAAAGATTTTTTATTTATTTCACAGACCGAGAGTGGACATTCTTTCCTGCTTTGTTGCAGATTAGTTGATCATAAACTTGAGAGTCCATTTCTGGGCCTCTATTCTGTTCCATTGATCAATGTGTCTTTTTTTTTTAAATTTTTAAATTTTTTTAAAAAGATTTTTTATTTATTTCACAGACCGAGAGTGATCACAAGCAGGCAGAGAGGCAGGCAGAGAGAGAGCGGGGAGTAGGCTCCCTGCTGAGCAGAGAGTCTGATGTGGGGCTCGATCCCAGGACCCTGGGATCATGACCTGAGCCGAAGGCAGAGGTCATGAGCCACCCAGCCGCCCCTCAATGTGTCTGTTTTTGTGCCAGTACCATACTGTTTTGATAATGACAGCTTTCTAATAGAGCTTAAGGTCTGGAATTGTGATGGGGCTATTTTGGTTTTCTTTTTCAACATTCCTCTGGTTATTTAGGGTCTTCTCTGGTTCCATATAAATTTTAGGGTTATTTGTTCCATTTCTTTGAAAAACATTGATGGTATCTTGATAGGGATTGCATTAAATGTGTAAATTCTTTTAGGTGGCATTGACATTTTCACAATATTTGTTCTTCCAATCTATGAGCATGGATCATTTTTCCATTTCTTTGTGTCTTCCTCAATTTCTTTCATGAGTACTTTATAGTTTTCTGAGTACAAATTCTTTGCCTTTTTGGTTACTTTTATTCTCAGGTATCTTATGGTTTTGGGTGCAGTTGTAAATGGGATCGACACCTTAATTTCTCTTTTTTCTGTCTTGCTGTTGGTGTATAGAAATGCAGCTGATTTCTGTGCATGATTTTATATCCTGAAAGTTTATTGAATTCCTGTATGAATTCTAGCAGTTTTGGAGTGGAGTCTTTTGAGTTTTCCACATAAAGTATCACATCATCTGCAAAGAATAAGAGTTTGACTTCTTTGCTGATTTGGATGTCATTCATTTCTTTTTGTTGTCTGATTGCTGAGGCTAGGAATTCTAGTACTATGCTCAATAACAATGGTGATAATGGATAGCTCTGCCATGTTTGTGACCTTAAAAGCTGAGAGCTTTTCCCCACTGAGAATGATATATATTGTGGGTTTTTCATAGATGGCTCTTATGATATTGACATATGTATCCTCTATCCCTACACTGTGAAGAGTTTTGATAAAGAAAGGATACTGTACTTTGCCAGATGCTTTTTTAGCATCTATTGAGAGTATCATATGGTTCTTGTGTTTTCTTTTATTCATGTATTGTAGCACATTGATTGATTTACAGATGTTGAACCCACCTTGCAGCCCAGAAATAAATTCCACTTGGTCATGGTGAATAATCCTTTTACCATCCTGTTGGATCCTATTGGTTAGCATTTTGGTGAAAATTTTTGCATCCATGTTCATCAAGGATATTCACCTGTAATTATTTTTGATGGTTGGGGGGTCTTTGTTTGGTTTTGGGATCAAGGTAATGCTGGCATCATAAAATGAGTTTGGAAGGTTTCCTTCCATTTCTATTTTTTGGAACAGTTTCAAGAGAATAGGTATTAATTTAAATGTTTGCTAGACTTCCCCTGGGAAGTTGTTTGGTCCTGGGCTTTTGTTTTTTGGGAGATTTTTGATAACCGCTTCAATCTCCTTACTGGTTATGGGTCTGTTCAAGTTTTCTATTTCTTCCTAGTTCAGTTTTGGTAGTTTATATGTCTCTTGGAATGCATCCATTTCTTCCAGATTGTCAAATTTGCTGGTGTATAGTTGTTCATAAGATGTTCTTATAATTGCTTGTATTTCTTTGGTATTGGTTGTGATCTCTCCTCTTTCATTCATGATTTTATTAATTTGGATCATTTCTCTTTTCTTTTTGATAAGTTTGGCTAAGGGTTTATCAATCTTAGTAATTCTTTCAAAGAACCAGCTCCTAGTTTCGTTGATTTGTTCTAAGATTCTTTGGTTTCTATTTCATTGATTTCTGCTCTCATCTTTATTCTTTCTCTTCTACTGCTAGGTTTAAGTTTTCTTAACTGTTCTTTCTCCAGCTTCTTTAGATTTAGGGTTAGGTTATGTACTTGAGACCTTTCTTCTTTCTCGAGAAAGGCTTGTATTGCTATATACTTTCCTCTCGGGACTGCCTTTGTTGTGTCCCAAATATTTTGAACAGTTGTGTTTTCATTTCATTTGTTTCCATGAATTTTTAAAATTCTTCTTTAATTTCCTGGTTGACCCATTCATTCTTCAGTAGGATGCTCTTTAGCCCCCATGTATTTGAGTTCTCTCTACCTTTTTTCTTGTGGTTGAGTCTAGTTTCAAAGCATTGTGATCTGCAAATATGCAAGGAATGCGCCCAATCTTTTGGTACCAGTTGAGACCTGATTTGTGACCCAGGATGTGATCTATTCTGGAGAATTTTCCATGTGCACTTGAGAAGAATGTGTGTTCTGTTGCTTTGGGATGGAATGTTCTGAATGTATCTGTGATGTCCATCTGGTCCAGTGTGTCATTTATGATCTTTATTTCCTTGTTGATCTTTTGCTTAGATGATCTGTCCATTTCAGTTAGAGGGATGTCAACATCTCCCACTATTATTGTATTATTATCAACTGTGTTTCTTTGATTTTGTTATTAATTGTTTTATATAATTGACTGCTCCCATATTAGGAGCATAGATATTTAAACTTGTTAGATCTTCTTATTGGACAGACCCTTTAAGTATGATATTGTGTCCTTCCTCATCTCTTATTATAGTCTTTGGTTAAAATCTAATTTATCTGTTATAAGGATTGCCAGCCCAGCTTTCTTTTGATGTCCATTAGCATGGTAAATTATTTTCCACCCTCACTTGAAATCTGGAGGTGTCTTTGGGTCTAAAATGAATTTCTTCTAGACAGCATATTGATGGGTCTTGTTTTTTTAATCCATTCTGATACCCTGTGTCTTTTGTTTTGGGGCATTTAGCCCATTTACATTCAAGGTAACTATTGAAAGATAGGAATTTAGTGCCATTATATTGTCTGTAAGGTGACTGCTACTGTATATTGTCTCTGTTCCTTTCTGGTCTGTTACTTTTAAGCTCTCTCTTTGCTTAGGGGATGCCTTTCAATGTTTCCTATAGGGCTGGTTTGGTTTTTGCAAATTCTTTTAGTTTTTGTTTGTCCTGGAAGCTTTTTATCTTTCCTTCTATTTTCAATGACAGCCTTGCTGGATATCGTATTCTTGGCTGTATATTTTTCTCATTTAGTTCTCTGATTATTTCATGCCAGTCCTTTCAGGCCTGCAAGGTCTCTGTGGATGGTCTGCTGCCAATCTAATATTTCTACCATTGTATGTTACAGACTTCTTGTCCCAAGCTGCCTTTAGGATTTTCTCTTTGTCACTGAGACTTTTTACTGATTTTTTCACTTTTTATTGATTTTGAGAGGGGTTATTTGTGCCTCCTGGATTTTAATGCTTGTTCCCTTCACCAAATTAGGGAAATCCTCTGTTATAATTTGCTCCAATATACTTTGTGTCCCTCTCTTTTGTTCTTCTTCTTCTGGGATCCCAATTATTCTAATATTGTTTAATCTTATGGTATCACTTATCTCTGAAATTCTCCCCTCATGTTCCAATAGTTGTTTATCTCTCTTTTTCTCAGCTTCTTTATTTTCCATCACTTGGTCTTTTATATCACTAGTTCTCTCCTCTGTCTCATTCATCCTAGCAGTAAGAGCTTTCATTTTTTTGATTAATAGTTTTAATAGTTTTAAATAATTAATAGTTACTTTGATTTATAGTCTTTGATTTCATTAATTTTTGATTTCAACTTGGTTAGATTTTAGTTCTTTTATTTCTCCAGAAAGGGATTTTGTTTCCCCAGAAAGGAGTTCTCTAGTATCTTCTATGCTTTTTTGAGCCCAGCTAGCACCTTGATAGTTGTCATTCTGAACTCTAGTTCTGACCTCTTACTAATGTCTGCATTGATTAGATCCCTAACCATCAGTACTTCCTCTTTTTCTTTTTTTTTTTTTTAAGATTTTATTTATTTATTTGACAGAGAGAGATCACAAGTAGGCAGAGAGGCAGGCAGAGAGAGAGAGAGGAGGAAGCAGACTCCTTGCTGAGCAGAGAGCCCGATGCGGGACTTGATCCCAGGACCCTGAGATCATGACCTGAGCCGAAGGCAGCGGCTTAACCCACTGAACCACCGAGGCGCCCCTCTTTTTCTTTTTTTTGAGGTGAGTTTTTCTGCCTTGTCATTTTATCCAGATAAGAATAGATGAGTGAGAGAACAAAATACTAAAAGAGTAGCAATAGCCCCAGAAAAATACACACTAACCAAATTGGAAGAGACCCAAAACTGGGGAGGGTGGGAGGCGAAGAAAAGGAGAAAAAAAAAAAAAACACCTCTCTCTCTCTTTGTGTGTGTGTGTGTGTGTGTGTGTGTGTGTATAGCTGGTGAACAGAACAGAGCCACATACTTCATACTTGATTTTGGGTGTATTTTGATCTGTTAGAAGAAACTGCTTCCCAAAACTTTAAAGAAAGAAAGAAAAAAAAAAAATATATATATATGCAAAAATAAGGGTAAACACTATGAAGGGATGGAATATGACTATAAATATGAAGATTAAAATAGGTTCTAAAAGGAATTGATAAGATGGGAAGTTTGTTGAAAAAAGAAAAAAAAAGAAGAAAAAATGTGATAAGACTGGAGACTAGAATAAAGCTATGTTCAGGATTTAGGGTATATTTTGATCTGTTAGAAGAAACTGTATCCCAAAATTTTAAAGAAAGAAATACCTGTATGTATACAAAAAATAAGGTTAAATACAATGAAGGAATAGCAGATGACTATAACAATTAAGCTAAAAAAGATTTTTTCAAAAGGTATTGAGAGGGAGGGCAGGGGGGTTAGAGAGGGAAAAAATGAAACAAGATGGGATTGGGAGGGAGAAAAACCATAAGGGACTCTTAATCTCAGGAAACAAATTGACAGTTGCTGGGGGATGGGAGGGAGGCATAGGGTGGTTGGTTAATGGGCATTGGGAGGATATGTGTTATGGTGCGTATTATGAATTGTGTAAGCCTGTACCCCTGGGGCAAATAATACATTATATGTTAATTAAAAAAAGTATTGAAAGATAAAATAGTTTAAAAAGGTTAAAATAGGGAAGAGGAAAAATTAAACAAAACAGAATAAAAAAAATAAAATTAAAAAAATTTAACTTTGAAAAACTAAAGAATCATGGGGAAAATGCCATGAATTCTATCTATATGCTGTATTCACCCAGCTCTGACATTTTGCACTTCTCATTGATTGGTGGAGTTGATATTGGATGGATGTTCTTGCTGATCTTCCGGGGGAGGGGCCTGTTGCAGTGATCTCAAATATCTTTGCTTAAGGCGGAATTGCACCACCCTTGGTGGGGGCCAAGATAAGTAATCTGCTCAAGTTCACTCTTGGCAACTTTTATTCCCTGAATGCTTTCCATACAGTTTTGGAGGTGGAGAATGAAGATGGCGGCCTCCCAATCTCCTCCCTGTAGGAGCTGAGAGCTCAGGGCTCCACTTTTCAGTGTGCCCTCAGAGAAAAGCAGTCAGTTCCTCCTGTTTCTCTGGTCTCAGGCTGCACTCCAAGCTCACCCTGCCTGTGACCGAGTGTTTCTATCTCTTGCACATGGCCCAGATTCAAGTCTCCTGCGGTGCACTCCCGCACCCCTCCTCCCAGAGGAGGGAGGGGGTTTCCATGGATCTGCCATCTGTGGGATTCCTGCCCAAAGAGTAGTGACCTGACTGTGCCTTGGATCATGATTTAAGGTAACCCTGAGCTGAGAGTGCACTCCTCAGCTCTGTCTCTGTAGCCGACTTCCCCACTCTGAGACCTGGGGGCCCTGCCACACTCAAGCACCCCTGGTCTTTTTGTGACCCTGTGGGTCCTGAGACCACACTGTCCCTGTGAGGGCTCCACCCCCAGCTTAGCATCAGGAATGATGTCCCTCAGTGGAGCAGACTTTTAAAAGTTCCGATTTTGGGCTCTGCTGTTCTACCATTTGCTGGGAGCTGGACCTTCCCCCACCCCGGCCTCTCTTCCCATTTATTGCCTCAGATTCACTTCTCTGCATGTCCTACCTTCCAGAAAGTGGTCTCTTTCCTGTTCCTAGAATGGCTGCTCTTCTCTTCGATTTCCTGTTGAGTTTGTATGGTTTGATAACTATCCAGCTGAACCCCTTGGGACCCAATGATATTTAGGTTTCCTACTACTATATCATCTTGCTCTTCACCCTCTGTCCATTTCTTAACTGGATTTTTTATTTTTGGGGTGTTGAGTTGTTAAGTTCTTTATAGAGTTTGGATACTAGCCCTTTACCTGCAATATCATTTGTAAATATCTCCTCCCATTTCATGTGTTACCTTTTAGTTTTGTTGACTGTTTCCTTTGCTTCACAGATGCTTTTTATCTTGATGATGTGCCAGTTATTGCTTTTTTTTTTTTTTTTAAATACCACCATCAAAGAATTACAAAGAACTTGGGCTGTATGACACTTAGTCTTTGGGATTTGTGAAGATCCCTTTGTGTGGGCTTGTACAGAACAAAATTTTTTATTATTAGATCAATGTTGGCTTAAAAAGAATAATTTTCTCTAATTGTTTTTATTGATCAAGATTAGACTTCACTTTGATTTTTCAATCTGGGAACTTAAATTTTTCTTCATTCCCAGGAAATTCAAATGTTGTCTTTCTCCTGTCTTTATTTTCTTCTCCTGTCTATCCTATTAAATATACACTAGATGGTTTCATTCTATTCACTATATATTTGAAGCTTTTGTTGACATTGTTTATCTCTTTATGTGTCTGTGTGCATTCTGGATGGATTCTTTAGCTATTCTTTCTGGTTCATTGATCTGTTGTTTAATTTGTCCATTGCATATTGTATACAATACCTCTTGCATTCATTTTTTTTAGTCTTAGTTGGTTTAAAAAAAATCAATTTTTAAATCGGTGTCTTATTCTGTCATTAATGTCTCTACTCTTTTGTTCTCTTTAATATTTTAGGAATACCAGATTTTAGTATTTAGGTATTGCAGGCATTTCTGGCTCTTGGAATGCTAATTCTACTGTTTGCTGCAACTGCTGATTCTCCTTTGGATGGTATGTGTCCGTGATTTTGTTTTTCTCCCTGTGATTTTCAAGTTTCAATTGTGGGTTTTTATTTGGTGGGGGATTCTCTCTTGTGGTAGTCTGTTGTATTTGAGCTGTGGGAATGCCTCCTATAGAACACGTTTAGTTTTTTTTTTTTTTTTTTTTTTTTTTCCTATGGGACCCAGAAGTTTCACTTTTCAATGATAAGTTTTGATGTTAACTTTTCAGCTTGATATTCTTGCACCATGTCTCTAAAGTGAATTTGGATTCTTCACCTGTCTTAATACAAGCTGGGTGGTGTAATGGCCCAAGATATTTTCCCTAATCAGAACTAGTATGATGGTAAAAAAAGAGAAGGGGCAAGGGTGGAATTCTGGAATAGACCAAAGTCTGCTATAAAAGCAGGCAGAGGTATAAGAAACAAGGACGGAGCCAGAGAAGGGTGCCCCTGGAAACTTGAGGAGGGCCAGGGGAGAGGAGAATTTCAGTAAAAGGTGTGAGTTTCCCTGGGTTAAACTTAGCACATGTAGAATTTAATCCAGTTAAACCTTTCCTCATCAGCTGACTCTGAGTACTGCTGAAGACTGACTTCTTATGATTTGCCTTTAATAGGTTCCCTTGTGGGACCTTTCACATGATTTACGTGAGCACTGTAAATTACATGAAGGGCATACAGAGCACAGTGCACACAGGATTTGGAAACATCAGTCAACAAGTCAACTCTAATGACAGAAGTTGTGTGATGAAATTATGCCTCCTTGAAGGCATTTCTGCCAATTCGGTTAAACTCAAACTCAGCTTGACATTCAAGGCCTTTGCCTGTAATGTCACCCATTTATATTCATGAATATTCCACCATCATGGCTGCTTGCTCATTGACCTCTGTGTGGGCCCTGATTCAACACAGATCAATGTTCCTCCATATGCAAAGCCTTCCCTTTCTCATCTTGCGGAGTGATCCTTCATGAAGCCTTTTTGGATTTCCCCAGACCAGTGGTGATTTCTTTATCCCCTGAATTCTCATAATCTCAGATTTCAATCTTCATCAGCCTCTGTTTGGTCTTGCATGATTTCCTCTAGCTGTGTATGTCTTATGACCTCTCACGCCCTCACTTTTACTTTCCAGTGGCTAGACTTGGAACTGTCTTCATTGTTGATGTACCTTAGGGTCAAGAACCATGACATGACAAATGTTTGATACATAGCTGACAAAGGAATTTATGGAGGAATATGAGGGCGATGTGCTTTGTGATTTTACTTTGTGGTGGGGTCGGGGATTGGAGTACTTAATGTGTGGAGTGTTCCAGGGAGGACCTTAAGAGTGCCTAGAGCTCCAGCTCTGTGCAGCGGCCATCCACATCACTATAAAGACAACCATGTTGAAGCCCGGGGCTTGTGCTCTGGCAAGAGGAGGCTTTGAAGATTTGGTTGAAGGCACAGGCCATGTTCTTCAGGGCCAGAATGAGGGAGGCTCAGCTGAAACTTTCTGTATATCTACCCTAGCAGAAGGTCAGCTGCTGTGAACATAAGCCCATTGTATCTCTGATAGCTAGAGGCAAAGGAAACATGCACACTCACACACCCATACGGAGGTGTCAGTATATATGATTTTTTAAAGGCACGCGTTTCACACTCATCGCAAAGCCTCCTACTGATAGGTTGAGGCCCACAGCTCTAAATCACATATTAGGATGAAGCCAGCTTTATTGAGAAAAGCATTTAGAGCAGCTGTGAGCAAATGCCTGTGGCAGCCTGGTCTGAGCAGTAAAGGGTGTGTGTATTGGAAACCAGGATGAGTCAGCAGCACAGTGGTCATCCAAGTACCCGGGAGATGTAACCTGCCCACTTTAGGAGTGGTGATGGGAAATCACTGAAGCCTAAAAAACCCAATTGAGTTTTGGTGTAATTCATGATAAAACTCTCCCTTCCACAAGAGTGTGTAACCAAAGGCCTCTCTTTTCCTCTTGTTTTTGTTAGCTTTTCCCCTCGTGTTTTCTCCTTTCTTATTTTGAGACAAAAGGGACATTTGGATAGAAATTATTAATATTTAGGGATTCCTGGGTGCCTCAGTCAGTTAAATGTCTGTTTTTGGCTCAGATAATGATCCCCGGGTCCTGGGATCGAGCCCTGCATCAGGCTCCCTACTCGGTGAGAAGCCTGCTTCTCCCTCTCCCGCTCCCCCTGCTTGTACTCTCTCTCTCTGTCAAATAAATAAATAAATCGTTATTTATCCTTATTTATGTAAGGTCTTATTGTCTGTCAGATTGTCTCGTCAGCCACAGTGAGCGTGAGAGGCCATAGGCAGGAACAAATGAGAAAGTAGCCTAACAACATATGATGGCCTATGTGCCAAAAATCCCTAGGGTACAGCTTTTGGATACATTCTGATTTTTAATCAGCAGATTTATAGTCCTAATTATGTACTTAGAATTCATTTGTGCTCCTAAAGCCCACAGCATCTTGGGTGGGGGAGGCACTGACTGGCAGCGGGACACATTGGCCCCAGACTCTTTCATGGTGCAAATTATTTGTACACAGGGCCGAGTAATGAAAACATTCCAGAATGGAGACACAAGGTGGACCGGAAGGGGCCCTTGAAACCATGATGTTTCTCTCCATGAGTCGTGACGCATACTCACTGGCCCGGCGGGTGATGTCTAACACTAGCTTACAGGGGCAATAGCTCAGAGCCAGTGGACACACCTAGCTACTTCATAAAAGCTGTCAGGTGAGGGAAAAAGGAATTGCTTTTTAAGCGACTTGATATATTTGCAGAGATCACAGAAGTTCAGGCCAGCAACAAATGTGTTCACCTATCTTTTTAAAAGAGGAATGATCCCTGAGATTACCTCTAGGAAGTTTAAGTGTATGGAGAAAAATACCCAGAACATCTAAAAAGTAATGGAATCACGAGTGAATGAGCAGCTTGGTGTGGCTACAAATAAATCATCCAGGACAGATCCGAAAGCTATTTAAAATTCACAGTGGAGGGGAACAAAGTCACTGCAATACATCTTGATTTTAGTAACGCATTTGATACCACGTCACGAAATTTTGCTTATGAAATTAATTGACACTGGCGTGGATATGAACACTGTCATAGGGATTGATAATTTTCAGGGGGTCTGTAAACAAGGCACGGTGATGAATAGTGTGACATCCAGCCAGAGGTAGTTGATTAGTAGGGGTGCCAAAGAGATTGGTGTTAAGCCTGATCATATGCAACAATGTTATTAATGGTTTCAAAGAGAAAGTAAAGAGAATGTTAATGAAATTTGCAAATTATACAAACCCGGGTGGTGCTGGAATAAATCCAATAAGAATGATGGATAGAATTTATTCCAAGAGATATAGACAGGTTCAATATATGGGTAATAAACAGCAAAATGAGATTCATTTTCAAAAAATGCAAACTAGGATAGATTAGAGGAAAAAATAAAAGAAAAAAATGATTCCTATAAGGGTACTAAGAATTTGCTTAATTTGCAAGACACTTCAGGGTCCTTTTCAGTTGGACACTGACCTACCTGCCTACCTCTCTGTCTGAGTCATCTTTTCCTCTTTGTTGCCATCCCCTTGCACCTTTCTTTGTAATCTCCGTGAATGGTCTGTTATTTTTACACCTCTGTGCTTTTGCAAGTTACTGTTCTCTTTAACCAAATGCCTTTCCTTTTATTTCTGTGTGTAAGATCTGGTACATTCTTCAATACTCTACTCAAGGTTCATTTTCTTTGTAATATGGTTCTCTACTCCCTCAGAGAGCCACTTTGTCCACTGTATGGCCATCTTGCTTGATAACTTTTACTGGGACTCTGGTCTTACTGCACTATGACCCTGGAGAGGGAAGAAGGGCAGTGACTAAGCAAATGGTCTTCAGGGTCAGAGTCCGGAACCCAGCCTAAGTGCCACATCAACGACTGTGGGCTGTGTGACCTTACCTGAGTTCCATAGACCTTTCCAAGTCTCTCTTGTCCTATAGAATGGGCATTGTCTTTGTCCATTTGTGCAGCTATAACAGAACACCATAGCCTGGGGACTTTAACAACAGACACGTATTTCTCACAGTTCTGGAGGCTGGGACAGTGAGTTCAAGGTATCAGGAGGATTGTGTTCTTGATGGAGGGCCCTCTTCTTGGCTGTGTCCTCACAGAGTCTTCCTTGGGTACACACACACACACACACACAAGGAGAGAGTCAGAGAGAGAGAGACTGAGGAGGAAGGGAAGGAGAAAGGAAGAGAGATTTTGTCTTATTCGCTTTCATAAGAACATTTTTCTCATCATGAGGGCCTCACCCTCATGATCTAATGTAACCCTAATTACTTCCCCAAATCGCCACCCTCAAATACCTTCACATTGAGGGTTAGGGTCTCAACATATGAATGGGGGGCACATAAATGTTAGGTCCATAGCAGGCATTTTGTAAGGATTCAATGACTTTTTTTTTTTTTTTTTTAATGAAAAAGAGCTTGGCCAGTTCATGAGCTAGTTTTCAGTGTCAGGCATTACTTCTCTTAGTGACAGCATTTGCATAAGCCTTTTTTTTTTTTTTTTTTAAAGTCCATGAACTCTTTGAGGGCAGGAAAAATTATTCTTATTCCTTATACTCCTCCTCACCCCTCATAGAGTATCTGGTGTGTAGCAGAGCTTTGAACCAGTGGGTCACACATTAGTAAGGGGTTCTTTCTGAATATTAGAGCTGTTCCTTTTGCTCTCTGTATTTTGGGCTCAGTAAAGAAATAGATGAGCTAGATAATTAAGCTCTTTCCTCGATCCTTTAAAGATGTTTCAAAGAATAGTATTGACATTTTCACCTCTGAGTTTAGGTACTGCTTTAAACCTCCAGTAGCGATATTCTGGTGTCTTTCTGGGAAAGTGATCACTTTTCTGGGTGAGATCATAACTGAAGGAGTATGGTCAAGTGTGGAGCCATATGTAGCCAGTGGATGGGATGGGGAACAAAAGCCATATGACTGCTTAAGGAGATAGTCAGTCCGAAAGGTTATGGGGGTGAGGTAAAAGCATTGAGAGGAAAGAAATATTGCAATTATCTGATATGTGGGGCCTCCTAAGGGGGAAGTAGGATCTTGAAACTCAATAAGTCTTAGAATTAATGGTTTGGACAACAAAGAAAAAGAGAAACATGATGCAAATATTTCTTCTGACTGATGTCAACAGAATCCTTCTGGCTTTGGATTAGTAATTTTGGATGAATTTTAGGGCTCTTACCTGCATGAACTGCTGAAAACAGAGAGATGAAGCCCCAGGTTGGTTGCCACCCATCACCTTCTGAGATAACAGTATGCATTGTCTCACATAAAGATACACTAGAAACCACCCCAGCCTGACGGTATTTGCTCATCGATCCCAGCCTTTGTCCCCACATGTTTGTTAAAAATATAGTACTAATTTTTGTCAAGTAATGAACATTTCAGCTCATACTGCATGATAAACACATGGGTCTACAAGTTAGCTGCAGTTTGTCCCATCTCAGCTGAATTTGGCTGGGCCAGGCTGGACTCCGGTCAGCCTCTTGTCTATTCATGTGGATTCTTGGGGTATGCTCTTCTCATGGGAGATGATAGGACCATAGGAAATTGAGCCAAACCACACAAGTCCATTTAAAGCCTCTACTAGCTAAATCTGAAATAAAAAAGAGAAGTATACACAGCCTATGTCTTTGGGGGATACTGTAAAGTTATGTGACAAAGAACGTTGACATATAATTTTATAATAGAAGGGAATGAAGAATTGGAATCAACAATCCCACACATAAAAGCACCATCCACGTCTCGTCTGTTGCTCATGTTCAGTCAACTGGTGATGAAGTTTTCTACCCAATTCTTATCCTCTAACTACAACCACTAACTCCAATCTAACCTCCAGATGTGACTGTTTTTGAGCCTTTCTTCAATGACTCTATCTTCCAGCTATTACAGCACTGGTCTCATGGACTGTCTGTGTCAACGTGGAAGGTTCTTGGAACCCAAGTTCTAAGTGCTATTATCCTTCCCACCCCTATCATGGGGAGTCTCTGGGTTCAGATGGTAGGACTGGAAAGAAGCTATAATTTCTCATGAGCTCTGGTGAACTACCACTCCCCTCGATGCCATTGAAGAAGAAGGTGCATAATTTAATCAGAGTTCCCTGGACTATTTTTCAGCACAATTTGGTATTACTTAAATGCCTCCTCTTCTCTCTAATGGTTAAGTCAGGCTGATTTCAAGGAAAATGTTTTTAAGCTTGATCTTGGATTCAATATTGCTCATAAATTGAAAAAGAGGAATAAGTATTTCAGATGGATCAAATGCTATTTGGAAATAGAAGTTCAGAAGGCTATCTAAGGTTTTAACTTATAGTAAGTTTATATGTTTAGCCTATACTAGTTGGGAGATGAAAATACAGGGGCTGGCACTCAGTTGGTGGGTAGGAAAGTCTCTCTGTTTTGATTTAGGACTCGAGCAGGTCAACAATCTCTGAGAACTTGTCCAAATTCATTATGCTCTTTTCTTCTCTTTACCCTTTGTGATTGTGCCCCACTGACCTCTGTTGGTGGGCCATCAGACATGCACTCCTCAGGACCTTTGCTTGTGTGGTTACCTCTGTCTTGAATATCTTTCTTGGACTTGACTTGGCTGCTTCCTTTGCAATCTTATTTCCTGCACTTACAGGTCCCTTTCTCAGAGAAGCCTTTCTTGTTTGCCTGTGGTGGATAGTTTCTAATTGCTCCTCAGTTGCTCTTACCATCATTCTCTACTCTGTTCTGTGCTCTGGGAGGCACCAACAGGCTTCCTCTTGGAATCAGAAGGTTGGGGTGGAGAGGGGTCAGTGTCCTTCTTCTTTAGCCTCCCTCTCTGATGAGTTGCACTCTCCTGAAAGCTACTGTCAACAAGATGCTTCCTGCAGCCACAGACAGATTCCTTCTCTTGCTCTGTTCCATTGGTAAAGGTGGGTTGCCAGATTTCCTCTTGCCTTCCCTGCCAGAGGATTTCACCACTCCTTGCTAGCTTCTGTCAAACCTCCTTACACTTTTTTGTCAATCAGTCTTTCTTTAAACTTTCCTCAATTACTCTGCTTGAGTTTTCCATCTCAATCTCCAATTTTTTGGAGATTTTTTGGACTTTCCATTTCCTGGCAGTTACCTGCCAGGACCCTGAATAACACAGCACTCTATCCAAATGCCTCCTTCCCCCCATTATTTTCTTTCCCTTAACCTTATCTTTCTCTTCATGAACTTTTATGTAATTTTAAGTTTTATTTGCATATTTGTTTATTACATGTGTCCCCTCCTGACGGTGAGTTCCATGAAGATAGGGACAAGGCTTATTTTATTCATCAGTATATAGTTACTACCTGGTACTTTGTATCTGGCTCAAAAACATTTGTTGAGTGAGTAAACAAGCAAAGAAAAAAATAGATGGATACCAAAACAACTCATCAGGTTGCCAGAGAAGAAATGTTATTAATTGAGCCATTGCTATTTGACAGGTTCTGGCTGGGGGTTTCCATGCATTACCTCATTTACAGCAGCCTGTATGTAGGTAGAGGAGATGAATGTCACTGTTATAGAAATGTGGAGACTAGACTTCTGGGAGCTTATGTAACTTTCCAGAGGACACACAGCTAGGAGGTAGTGCTCCAGGATTCAAACCCAGTTCTGCCTGAGTGCTGTGCTTTTCATCACTGCACTAAACTGGTTGGTCACTGGCAAGAAGTGTAGGTGCCAGTAGCCAACCCCAATCTTTTGTTTGGCTGCAGTGGAAAATGTAACCGATAGTTGGATTAAAACTCCTGGTCCCCCCAGGGCTTCCAGATGCACTGTTCAATCACATTTAGACCATGCAGCTGACAGAATCCCCCATCATTTGTTGTTCTCTCATCAGTGAATAATGGAACCTGGCTTCCAGCTTGGCGGGGTAGTTCTCAAGAGACAGCGGATTCTGTCTCTTGTCTATGTGTACCAAGGATAGACTTAATGATTTGCTCTTATGTATATAGAACATGTGAAAAGAGGTTAATTCCATACCAAACAGAACACCTGTCAAGAAATTAGGGCCTTGGTTTTATAAATCCCCAGCCTCCCTTTCATTATTGCTGTAACTCACGCAGGCAGCAGATAATCTCCAAATTATACAGAGCTTCATGATTAAAATATTTTGCCCCTTTTTAATAGTTTGAGAAGAAAGACGATGTGGCTTTGGAGGCTTGGTGTCAAATTAAGCAGTAATAGAGCCATAGAGGAATATAATAAATATGCATAAAGACACTAAAAAAAGTATTTCTAATAGGTCCATACCATAGGAATTTGCTATGTGTGAAATTGAAAGACTTCCTAGGGAAAATTCTTGGCCCATTTGCTTTTAAATTCACTTTTTATGCCCTTTTGTTAAAAAAAAAAGTTTCAAGCTCCATTATTCCCTTGCAGAGGAATCTGATCAAAGGAACATTCTCGGAGCTCTAGAAAACCTTTGCTGAGGGCAGGTACCCACCGAGCCCCCTGCCAGCCCACAGTTAGGGTGGAAGATATTGTTGCTCAGGTTTTACCTCCAAAGACCAAGGCTATCACCTCAGGCATAATCAATCAATGGAAAGAACTGAGAAATATTTATCGAGACCATCTGGGCTAGGCTTATTAGCAGGGGAGAGAACTGGAAGGTGGCAACAGGCCCGGGGGAGCTCATAATTCAGCCGGGACACTGGATGTCCATCTGTTGTAATGGGCGGTCCCACAGATTGGTTCAAGGAGCAAAATATGGGGGAGCTCCAAGACTGAGAGCTGCCTGCCCAGAGGGATGACTTTTCAGAGGAGGTGGGCTTACGCCTGGCGGTTGGGGATGATCTGGAGTGTCAGGAAGGAAGGCCAGGGCCCCTCAAGTGGAGTGTGTCACGCCCAGAAGTTTGGAAATAGGTCTGCTGTGAATAGATTCTTGCTGTCTCAAGGGCAGCACACAGGCTGTAAAGGAGGGTTTTCAGAGCCAGTCTACATTCTGACACCACTTTTGTTGCTTGCAAGATGCATGTGTTGGTTTTGCCTGCAACTCTCAATTTTCATCTTCCCAAAATAGCAAGAAGAGGAATATTGGAAAAGACAAGGGAGATGAAAAGAAGTCTTTTACTCTTCAGAATAGTCTATCTGTTCTAAGAAAGCCTCCAGATTTGCATGTGGTTCAACCTCTTTCCCCAAGATGTATCACAGTAGTGCAATTACTCCCTTGGAGAGGCAAAACTTCCAGAACTTTTCTGTGTATTATTTAGGTTTTTGGTAGCTTTGTACCATTTTAATAGCTTTATAAGCTGAGGAGATGTGATGGATTTATTTAATGTTTTCTCCATCTTAATTCGAACGTTGAAGTTTTAGAAAAGTGCTATAGACTACTTAAAGATCTCCAAAAACGTATGGGTTCTGTTGGTGTCTGAGAATTTGGATTATACAAGGGGCCACTCTGTAAATGAGTCAGATAGCCATGTTTTTGTTTCGTTTGAGATCTTTCATGAAGTAGGTTGATTTTTAGCTCTTGTGAGTCAGATCACATTTATAAAGCAACAGAGAAAACAAATGAGCTAATATGACCCCTGTATTTTTCATCTTGCAGACCATGAGCTGAACTTCTATAGCTAATGTGTTCCTGAAGTTTGCCTATTTTCTTTTTATCTAGAGGCAAAGAAGTGAGAACATAATGATTTATTGAGCAACTTCTACATGCTCCGTGCTAGGGGGTTTACAAGTGATTTCTCATTTAGTTCTCAGAATGACAATCAAGAGTGGTATCATTTCCATCATCTGCAAAATGGCATAATAATAGAGCCTATGTCTCAAAGATGCCGTTAGGATATAATGAGATAATGTCTGTACAGTAGTTAGCTTAATGTCTTCCTCATAGCTATAACCATTACTATTATTATTATCATTTAATTTTATTTACCTCACTAATGTTATCCAATCAGCAGGAGTTAGGATACAAGCATTCTTACAAAAAGACCATAAATGATCTGTATCTGTAAATAAGATGGCAAAATTAGTTTATTTATTGCTGTTAATGTGCAAGAAATAGGCTTAATATTCAAAGGCTTCTTCATAAGTCAGTTGGATTTGGATGAATCCAAATTTAATTAGCACATATTTAAGCTCAAATCTTGGTTTTTAATACTATTTTCTAGTAAAAGGATCCAGGGTTCTTTGGAGCAGTGGCTGATTCTATGTCTGGGAAGGATAGTCACAGGATAAGGCTAGATCATTTTGTAATGTTAGAAAGTAATGATGTGCCCAAAAACCAAACTAAACCAAACCAAAAAAAAAAAAAAAAAAAAAAAACAAACAACCCCACCACAATGATGGGAATATACCAAAGGGACACAGTAGCCAACTGAGAGAGCTCCCAATGGCCCAAACTGGAAAAATATGAATAAGAAAATAAAATATTGAATTCCAACTGAGAGCATAAAATAAATATCTATAAGTCCCTACTGACATAAATAAAGGATTGAATGATTAAGTGAATGGCAGGGGGAGAGAAGAAACAACCTGTACAAAAGGATTAAGAACAGTTAATGTAGATTCCTCATCCTCAAGAAGGTAGAGAACAAGTCCAGGCAGGCTGTCCACAGTGACTTCCTTCCAAAGAGCACAGGACAGAAATGGAGAAAAGAGTAATGTTGTGGTAAGTAAACTTGACAAACTACCTCATCTGGGTGGACAAGGTCGACATCAACAGAGGTTCAGTCATGTTCATAGCAGGGATTCAAGAAAACTGTTACTTTACCTCTGTGGTCTTCCTCCTAGAAACCTATAACCCCAGTGTAATCATGAGAAAAACATCAGACAAACTCAGATTGAGGGATAGTCTATGAAATGCCTATCAGCGCTACTCAAAACTGTCAAGGTCAGCAAAGCAGAAGGGAAGTCTAAGAGACTCTCACTGCCAGGAAGAGCCCAAAGATACACCATTAAATGTTGTGGTATCCTGGATGCGATTCTGGCACAGGAAAAGCATGAAGGTAAAATCTAAGGAAATCTGAATAAAGAATGAACTTTAGTCGCCTGGGTGGCTCAGTGGGTTAAAGTCTCTGCCTTAGGCTCAGGTCATGATCCCAGGGTCCTGGGATCAAGCCCCACATCAGGCTCTCTGCTTGGCAGGGAGCCTGCCTCCCCCCCTCTCTCTGTCTACTTGTGATTTCTGTCTGTCAAATAAATAAATAAAATCTTAAAAAAAAGAAAGAAGTGGAAACAGGGTCATCCTGCCTCCCTCCTGTCATTAAAGGGAAACATCTAATGTTTAAAAAAAATAGCTTATGGATGCTGTTTCGTTAATTATAAGAAAATACACCATATTAGCATAACAAGTCAGTAATGAGGGAAGCCAGGTCTGGGGTAAACCGGAATGCTCCATGTCATCTTTGTGAATTTTTTGTACATTTAAAACCATTCTGATGATATTATTTTTGCATAAACTTGCTAAAATTCACTTGTCTATCCTTGTGTCATATCCTAGATAAGAAGAGATCATGGATTTTTCTGAAATATACTTTGAGGGTGGAGAAGCTGTAGAAATAGGCAGTTAAGGAAGCAGATAACAATTTCTCATCTTTTTAGGTCATGGTTTGTAAACAGAGTGCCATGTATATACTAAGGAACAAGTGAAAGGAAAGCTAATTGTTTCTCCCACATTGTTAACGGGGCCTATGCTGGGAGGAACAAGGGACTCTGTGAGCCTGGTTTCCAGGTCCTGCTTGAATCTCCATCCTCAGAGTTGTTCTCTGAGCAAATGCCATCAGGGCTGTGAAAGTGATTTGCCAAGTGCCATAAGTTCCCCACCATCACTGCTCTCCCTGAGTCAGGACAGGAGTTTTAGGTACCCTACCCAGAGAGCCACCAGGGCGAGGTTGTGATAATCTTGGCTCCCTGACACAAGCCCCTGCCTTCTATTTTGTGGACCAATGGGATTTGTTTTCAGAGCAGGTGGGCATCAAGGTCATACAATGGTTCATGATTATAATTTCGTTGGGGAAAGGGAATGGTGTCAAGGCAGGGACAACATGGTTCCCATCAATAGAGGAAACAGAGCTCTAGGCTTGTGTGTCAGCCTTGGAGAGAGGGAGGGGCCTCACGAAAGAAAAACTGTGGTCGGGCATCAGGGTGTCTCAGTCGGTTAAGTTTCTCCCTTTGGCTCAGGTCATGATCCCGGTATCCTGGGGTCGAGTCCCACACTGGGCTCCCTGTTCCTTGGGGACCCTGCTTCTCCCTCTGCCCCCACCCCATCTCTCATGAATAAATAAATAAAATCTTTAAAAAAAAAAAAAGAAAGAAAGGTGGGTAGGGGGAGGTGGCCTATGACTCAGAAAAGAAGAAGAAAAGCCATAGATAACTTTAAGGAGGATAAATGTGAAAAGAAATTAATAGCATTTAAAAGAAGTCACAATCCAGAGAGGAAAGAATATTGTGGGAGAGAGAGTTCAAAGATACGTGGAAGATTGAGGTGCGGTTGGGATATTCAGGTAGAGGCTACTGTCAGCGGATGGAGATAGGGCCCGAACTTGGAAGCCAAGCTGGAAATGTGGATTAGGTGGGTAATTTAGAGATGCATGAAGAGGTAGTGTGAACAAGGAGAACTTTCTGAAGGAGAAAGACAGGAACAAAGGTGAGGCAGAACCTTCTGAGGGATCCCTTATGCCTAAAGGAAGACAGATGAGGAGAATCTTCATCACACACTGTGTCCCCGGGTTCCATAGCTCTCTCCCTGTCAGACGTTGGGCTGGGTCACCAACTACCTTTTGGTACTGTTTTGCTAGAACTGTTTGTGTAAATCTGGCCTATGAAGAGGTGGAAAGGGCCAGCTATTGGGTTTGATCTGTGGGGAGCCTCAAGTTCCCATGAGGAAGGTTTTTCATTTGCTTGAGGGCCTATCTCCACAGGGGCTCCATTACAGGGTGACAAATCAAAGGGGCCACCGTGTATTTTTATCATCCACATCAGGATACTTTTGAGAGAGGACTGAGGTACTATTCATAGCTCCAGCAGGAGAACATGAGGACGCCAGAGCAGACCCAGGCAAACTTGGATGCATGGTCAAACTACATATCACAACATCCACAGAACTAGGAGAAGATTTGCCCAAACCATGCTGTTTCTGTCAAGATCCTTTGGATGAGTGGAGAACCTAGGTGTCTGAGTCGGTGAAGTGTTTTGGCTCAGGTTAGGATCTCAGGGTCATGAGATCGAGCCCTGAGTCCCCTTTGTGCTCAGTGAGTAGTCTCAATATTCTCTCTCTCTGCCCTTCCCCTCGCTCTCTCTCACGTACGTTTCTCTCTCTCTCTCGAATAATAAATAAATAAATCTTAATAAAAGATCCTTTAGATGGGTGAATGGACTCCTCAGTCATCCTTTCTCCTTTTTCTCAGAGAGCTCTGCATACATTGATCTCTGCCTGTATCTGGCTGACACTTCATTTTAAATGATCTCATGTATTTACCCAGGTATTTCAGTATTGAATATTCCTGAGTTGAATGTGATAACAAAGTGAACATCTCTAACACTAATTTTCTTATTTCCTAAAGAGGTTTCAAAGAGTAAGCCCTTTGAGGATGAACTAGTGGTTTGACCTGTGGGGTTGAAAGAAGTTCAGAAAGCTTCCTGGGAAAAAGGGAGTGAGTCCAGGAGAGGATGCCAGTTCTCTCTTTTTCTGTGTTGTTTGTTGGATTAATTTTTAAAGATTTTCTTTATTTATTTGAGAGAGAGAGAGAGAGTGCACAAACTGGGGAGAGAGGCAGAGGGAGAGGGAGAAGCAGGTTCCCTGCTGAGCAGGGAGCCTGACCTAGGGCTCTGCAATTATGACCTGAGCTGAATGCAGATGCTTAATCCACTGAACCACCCAGATGCCCCTTTTTCTGTGTTGTTTAAATTTCTGGCACTTGTAAATTGTAAGGCACTGGTATAACTTTATGATAGTTCACAAAGTTCCTACCCAAAGCTTTCTTTATCCAATTCCACATTCTATAACCCAATTAGCCACATTTCATGGGCTGCAATTGATAATTAGCCATTACCCTTCTACATCTCAACGTTGAAGGGCGCTGACTGCCAAACAAAAAGCAGGATCAGCTGAGCCGACAGAGTTGACAAGCCACCGAGGTGAGTGGAAGGGATAACTGCTTAGCCGGCTGCCCTTTTCAGCAGTGAGACATCTACCAGGTTTCTGAAAGCAAACTTTAATATGAAAATGCTTTTTATTCCTCATAAAATGCACTAGATTCGAGGAGAGTGAAGGTGGTCTTAAAAAGCAAAGTGCCTCCAAGCACTGCTCTTGTGTGAAAGCTCTCTCTCCACAGCTTTGTTATCTTTGATGCATCCTGATGGTATCTGACTTGGAAATTAAAGCTCCTGGCAGGCAGGACAGTTTTACTGGAAGCTTTATGTAATTTGGTGGCTTAATCAATGGATCATTGTGATATCAGGTGACTACTATCTAAATGACATTTAATATACCTGTAGAGAAATTGGGGATGAGGGGGACTTGTTATAGATCTCATTTTAGGTTATAAAAGTTATAGATCTGACTTTAGGAGACAATGTGATGGTTAATTTTATGTGTCAACTTCACTGGGCCACAGAGTGCCCAGACATTTAGTCAAACATTATTCTGGGTGTGTCTGTCAAGATAGTTCTGGATGAGATTAACATCTAAGTTGGTAGGTTGAGTAAAGAGGATTTTGTTTCCTAAAGTGGGTGGGCCACATTCAATCAGTTGAAGACCTCAAGAGACCAAAAAAGCTGATCCTTCTGTGAATAAGACAGAAAAGCCTTCAGGCTGACTGCCTTCAAGAAGCAACATTGAGTTTTTTCCTGCCTTTGGATTTGGATTGCAACATCAGCTCTTCCCAGGTCTTAAGCCTGTGGGCATTCAGCCTGGAACAATATCACTGGCTTTCCTGGGTCTCTAGCTTGCTGATTGTAGATCATGAGACTTGTCAGCTTTCATAGCAACATGAGCTGATTCTTTATTATCTATCTTCCTTCCATCCATCCATCCATCCATCCATCCATCCATCCAACATCCTTCCTATTTCCTTTGTTTCTCTGGAGAACCCTGGCTAATCTGGATGGCATTAGTTTCCTAGGGCTGCCATAACAAATTATCATACACTGGATGGCATAAACAATACACATTTCTTTTCTTATGACTCTGGAGGCTAAAAGTCTGAAACCAAGAGGTTGACAGAGTTGGTATCCTCTGAGGCTGCACTCTTTGGCTTGTAGATGGCCACCTTTCCTTGTGTCTTGACATCATCTTCCCTCTGTACATTTCTGAGCCCTTAATTTCCATTCCTACAAAGATACCAGTCATATTGGATAAGGATCCACACTCAGTTGCCTCATTTTAACTTAATTACCTCTTTAAAGACCCTGTCTCCACATATAGGTGCATTCTGAAGCCCTTCAGGTTAAAGCTTCAACATAGGAATTTGAGGGGAGAGGGACAATTCAGCCCAAAACAAAGACCCTCTGTATGGATTAATGAGCTTCAAAGTCAGGCCTTGGTTCTTTAAAGTAAGTACTGGAAATGGCTTACAAAGAAAGAGAGAGAGAGAGAGAGATTTTTAATCAGGGGGATTATGAGGCCAAACAACCTTTTCTTTAAAAGTCTGTGCTATATTCCTTAATGGAAACAGTTGAAAGGATAAGAGTGGTTGAATGGCTCTAGAGATACATAGTAAGCAAGGAGAGGATATAAAAAATTGCCTTTAGATTCCTAAATGGTAAGTAGAGAAATTGCAGAAGATTGCTCGAGGGCATCTCAGCTTAAAACTAAAGGCTTTTAACTGTGTAGTTCCTCTGTGAACTTCCTGCCAGAAGACTCTTCTTAAATGAGACACATACATTAACCTCTTGTATTAGCGAGGACTCCTCAACCAAAGGTGACAGAAAGCAAACTCATTCTACTCATGGAAAAAAGGAAATTTATTGGCAGGAATCTGGGTATTTTGTGGAAAAGAAGAACAGTCAGGCAACAGGGAAGAGAAGGAGGCCGCTAGCCTTAGAAGCATCTAGAAGCAGGTATTCAAATGCCATTAGGGCTTTCTCTTTGTCTCTAGGTGCTGTTTCTTGCTGCCATTGGCTTCATTCTTCTCTCTCTTTCTTCTTTTCCTTCCCTTCCCCCTCTCTCTTTCTCTACTAGTTTAGAGAACACCAACAAATTCTAAAGCTTTATATCTTAGGCCTTCAGCAGGCGCATACAATCATTGACTCTGTGGGATCTAATTGATACCTTCCTGGAGAGGACTCTGGTTGGCTCTGATGGGCTGAGACTGTGTCAGGTATCTGCCCCTGGACCAAGGAACTGTGGCTACTTTCACAGCAGGCGTGGGAGGGAGGAGGCTGCCAAAGAAGGGAGGAGAGGCGAATAATCCTATTGTTATTCTCTATACCTTGTGTTCCTAATTCATACACCTAGAAAAATGACCTTTAGATTATTTATGGTTTCGTTTAGAGACTGTTCAGCTTTTGAATGAAAAAAAGAATTCAAGCCATAAACAGTTTGATTTCTACAAATTAGGGAATGTTCTGGCATAGTTATGATGGACGGTCAAGACACTTGGAAAGTTTCAGATTTTGCTACAAGAAAACTAAAAGAACCCACGTCAGCAGCCGTGGAATATCTAGTCTTCAAAGAGCTTTCAAAAAGCAAAAGTGAATTAAAGGTTTGCAGAAAAAAATATCGGATATCTGTTAGGGTGACATATCAATAGGATGCCTATGTGTTTGGTTAGCTGATCCAGGACGGCTGTGAAAGTAAAATGGAGGCACCATTCATAATTAGGAATGGAGAACATGGGAACATGTGCAGTCACTCTTGCTTACATTACGCATCTATTTCTTCTTGCAAGTTGTCTACTTTCCCCATTAGAGCCCTTAACATATTAATCATAGTGATTTTAATTCCCCTGTATAATTCCAATATCTATGTCATATCTGAGTCTGGGCCTGATGTTTGGTTTGTCTCTTCAGACTGTTTCTTGTTTCCTTTTAGCATGTCATGTAATTTTTGGATGAAAGCCCAAGGCGCTGGTTAATAGAAACAGGTAAATTGGCCTTGAGTAATATTTTATGCTAATTTGGCAAGGCATGAGGTTGTGTTTAATGCTTGCTATAGATACAAGTATCAGAAACTTCAAATTTCTGTAGTGGCCTTGTTGGCTGCAGGCTTCTCTAAGGTCTCCAGGCTGATCCAGGACGGGTGTGAAAGTAAAATGGAGGCTGAGTCTGTGTTTTGCAACTATTTTTTTGAAAGATTTTATTTTATTTATTTGACAGAGAGAGATCATAAGTAGGCAGAGAGGCAGGCAGAGAGAGAGGGGGAAGCAGGCTCCCTGCTGAGCAGAGAGCCCAATGCAGGGCTTGATTCCAAGACCCTGAGATCATGACCTGAGCCGAAGGCAGAGGCTCAACCCATTGAGCTACCCAGGTACCTCTGTTTTGGAACTATGTCTGTTGCAGTCCACTCTTTACACTGACCCCTTTTGGTCTGATGCTTGGGTGTGTGGGAGAGGAAACATTTTATAATCTAATGATTAAATCTCAATTTTCTACTAGGCTTGTATTGCAGGGCTGTGACCTTCACAAGTATTTCCCAACCACTCAAATTCCTGCCTAGATAAAACCAGATGGCTAGAGTGGGAAAATGTCTTACCCCCTGGGTGGGTACTGCCCGTCTAGTAGTCTTTTCTCCTGGCTTTTGCTACAGAGAATATTGACAATGGCTGTGTTCCTCCTCTTCCTATCAGAGCCATTAGGGGAATCTTTCTTGGATCTTCGCCATTAAAATCTAATGAGGCTCCAAGAGGTAAAACCCATGAAAGTGTGGGGACACCTTTAAAGCTGTAGGAATTTCTTACTCTTGTGCTAATGCATCTAGCTTCCAGCAATTTGTCAAAATTAAGTGTTTCTGACTGCTTATGGCTCTGGTGGCTTGTGTTCCAGGTAAAGAGATCCCTACTATAACTTTGTGGATTCACCCATCTCTCTAGATTTTTGGTCATGGTTTGCCCTGAAACCTCAGCTCTTGGATGGATCCATGAGAAGCCACTGATTTTCAGGCTTTTCTGATCTTTCTGAATTGTAAAGAGAAGAGGGACAGCTTCCAGGGTCTTTGCATGTTGGAGTTAAAATCAAAAGTTCCTGAACCTAGAAGTCTTTATATGCTCATGATAAACTATGTTTCCAGTGAGGACAAAGTAAAGACTTTTTTTTTTTTTTTTTTGAGATGTAAGGATTCAGAGGTTTTACTACCCAGGAGATAATCTGAAAAAAAAAAAAAAAGTATATATAATGTGGTGGCTACAAAGGAATTCAAACTTCTATTTCTCAGAGAATGGAATAGACATACTTTTCACCATTCTCTCTACTAAATACAACGGAAAATCTTAGACATTAAATATAAAACAGATATACGAAGACACTGAAAGCTGAAGAAAAGAATATAAACCAGTGAAGGACCTTGAGGACCTTCTTTTACCTCACCTATCCCAGGAATTGAAGAAGTTGGAAACTCACTAACATAGAAGGGAGAAGCCAAAAAGGAGTTGTGACCAAAGCCTGCTCTGTCTAGTGAGTGGAAGGTCCAGGATAGGGCAATCAAGTAAGAGAGAAAACTTTTAGACAAGAAATAAAGCATGAAACCCTTAGTTCATTTTAACATTGATGCACATGTTATAAAACTTAACACTGACTGTGTAAAGATAATGACATGTTGGAATGAGGGGCAAGGGAGGGAGGTTGGAGCGGTGTGAGGAGACACAATAGCAAAAGTGGGGGGTCTTAATTCCTTCACCACCCCTCTTATCATCTAAAGTTAATGGGGCAAGATATTGTGTTAAGCCAATGGTTCAAAGACTCAAAATGTATAAGATTTGCAAATACAACTTATAGAATAAAAAAATATGACTGGCAGAAATGCAGAAGATATAATATTGGAGGCAGCATAAATGAATCGAATCCCTCATTTTCATTGCAGAGTGTCAATACATCATGCTTAAAGTTAGCAAATTAGAAAACAAACTATAAGCATCCACTTAGTATTGTGGAAGTAAGCTCATAAGAATTACACAGAAGAAGGAGTTATTGCCACGGAGGATTGGAACTCTTGGTTGCAGAGGGGGAAGGAAAACTCAGTTTTTAGCTTTTGAGCCAGGCTCATCCTATTTGAATTAGTAGTACTATATGGATAGATTTCTTTTCATATTTATCAGTAAGTTATTAAAAACAGAAATGAACATTTTTCCGTAAAGGTTTCCAGGATCCCAGTAACATTTCTGAATTAAAGCTTAAGTTAAAGTACCTAACAAGCAGTTTTTTAAAAAAAAGATTTAATTTGATTTAATTGTTTTTCAGTGTTCCAAAATTCATTGTTTATGTACCTCACCCACTGCTCCATGCAATACATGTGCCCCTTACTACCCACCACCAGACTCACCCAACCTCCCACCACCCTCCTCTCCCAAACCCTCAGTTTGTTTCTCAGAGTCCACAGTCCCTCTTGGTTTGTCTCCCTCTCCAGTTTCCCCCAACACAAGAAGGTTTTTGAAAGACAGTTTATTATAAGTTCATGGGTGCTTTAACCATTAAACAGTGTTATTTATCAATATATATAGATATATCTAGATATATCGATATATCTAGATATATGTAGATATATATCTATCAATATATATAACATGTGCATCAATGTTAAAATATACAATATATACTTGATATATATATTATATATTTTATATTATATAAATATAAAATATATAATTGATATAATTTATATATATAGAATATATATATTATATATTGAATATATTATATATAGATATAATTTTTGATATATATAGAGATATAATTTTTGATATAATAATTGATATATATAATATATAGATATAATTTATATATGTAATATATTATATATGAATATATGAATATATATATTCAATATATATATTGAATATATAATCTATAATATATAGATATAATTTTTGATACAATAATTGATATCTATATTATATATAGAGATATATATATAAGTTATTTCAATATATATAATCAGAGCTTCATGTCAGCCTCCCAAGAAATCAATCTTTTGAATGTAATGAACTAAACCAGAAAATGGATTTGCTGCTAGGAATTGAGACAAGTTTTAGGAAGGGTTGCTGGACTCCAAACCCAGAGAAGGAAAATGTGTATCTTGTCTCACTGATAACACAGTTAGTGTATCAGTTACATGGGGTCAACTACAGAGGGGTCCATACGGCACGGTCACTCCTAGTAACAATTAGGCAAAGAAAACATGGAGGTGCTGGGGATGAGAGGGCAGAAGTTTAGTTTCACCATCTAGTCCTGTGAGAGATCCAGGACATTGACTTTAGGCTACTGTTGGAGAGAAGGCAACTGGTGTGTGACTTGTAGTAAAGTGATCCTGGCAAGTCTCCACAAACCCACGTACAGGTCTAGTGCTTGGAGTGCAGGGGCAGGGTAGGGGGGTGGAGGTGATGGAGGATGCCATCACAGAACCTCTTTTTTTAGAGAAATGGGAGTTTCTCCATTTGGTTGAGTCTCATGGGTATTAAAGACCACTCAAAGTTTGCCTTAGCAGATGTTTGGAACTTTTCTAGTATGTCTGGAACCATGAAGAACAAGACCTGTGCTAACATACATACGTATGCACAAAAATGATGTATATGGAATGACATCTTGGGCAGTACCGGGTGCCTAAAGAAACTATGTGTTGATTCTGTCTTCCAAATTCTACAACTGGGAGTCACAAAGAGTTAGGGTCTGTCAGTTGCTGGATTGGACATTATGAAGTGAATCTGAAGCCCAAATGACCTTTCTCTCTTCTCTCTCTGGTTTTTCTCTACCTCCCACTGAACCCACAACCCAGATCCAGAGAGACTCTTTCTCACTGGCTGGCTGCATGGAGGAGGGGGGCTGGTATACAGTTAATGTATAACAGGCCAAGGAGTGGGAGTGACGGTGAGAGATGGGCAGAGACTTGGTTAGTGGGCCTCAGTGCCTCATCCCAACTAGCCTAAGCTGATAAATGACCCCTCCTTACAGAGAAGAGGAATAGGGGGCTGGGGAGCAGGGCAATGAGTTTCCTCCATGTTCTTCTAAAAGGTAAGACTTTTCTGTTTCAAGAGCCTAGGTAAGTGTAGAGGAGGAAAATTTTTCTTCAAGCCTCTTAGAGTTCCTGCCTGCTTCTGAAAATGAAACTGATGAAGACAGATCAATAGGAAAAAAACATTCAAATTTTAGTGTACTTTTATATATCCATGACAGCCCTCAGAAGAGAATGAAGATCTGGAGAAGTGACCAGAGCAGGAAGCTTTTATACCTTTTAAACAAAAAAATACATATTTGTGAAGAACTGATAAGACAAAGGATTTGGTTTGGGCATAATAAATGGTGAAGAAGAAATTGGAAAGTAAGGGTTAATTTGACAAAGATTATTTGTATAAATTTCTTGGCCCCGAATTCCCCATCGCTGGTGATAAGGATGTCTTCTTCTGGTACAGGGCACATAATCTTTCCTAGGAGAGTTTTATGACTTGTTTCAGGGAAGAAGCGTCGTGGGTGGTAGGAGAGGTCAGAGTGAACTTCCTGCCTCTCCTATTTAAAAAAAAAAAAAATTCCTTCGTCTTAAGGCATTTAATATGCCATGGTGCTATATGTTGGGGTAGCATTTCCTGAACCCCGTCACAGGAATCTAAGGAGAAAAACTGGGTCCCAGAACCAGCAGGCATCTGTATGCTGTGCCTTGTGTCTTGTGTCTTGTATATAGATGACATGCGTGAATCAGATCTAGTGATTGATAAAACATATTTACTCCTTTCCCCATAAAGGCAATTCTCAAGAAGAGAGTTGAATATTTAAAAAATCATTTTTTAAAAAAAGATTTTATTTACTTATTTGACAGAGAGAGTAAGAGAGCACAAGCAGGGGGAGCAACAGAGGGAGAGGGAGAAGCAGACTCCCTGCTGAGCAGGGAGCCCATGCAGGACTCATTCCCAGGACCCCAGGATCATGACCTGAGCCAAAGGCACATGCTTAACCGACTGAGCCACTCAGATGCCCCAAATATCTGAAAAATGATAAAGGCTAAGTAAGGATCAGAATTAGGAATGTTTTGCTTTTTTTACTTCAAGCTTGAATCAACCAAACCCTAGAGAGTTAAAAACAAGGGTGTCCTCTCCCCTTTTTATTTTTGAGTTGTCATTGTCCACCCTACCAAGGAATACATCTAGCAACTTTATTTTTATATTTTAATCTAGTAAAGAAAATGTAATCAGATAGTAATTGTTACTTAATACCATACCATTAGATTTGGAAAGTCAACTTTGAAAATGTATAAGGTGAGATCATTAATTAAATGAAAAAGAAAAGAGATTTCTATTGGCTTACATATCCTATTAAAAACTTTTCTAGGGGCACCTGGGTGGCTCAGTGGGTTAAAGCCTCTGCCTTCGGCTCAGGTCATGATCCCAGGGGCCTGGGATCGAGCCCCACATGGGGCTCTCTGCTCAGCAGGGAGCTTGCTTCTTCCTCTCTCTGCCTGCCTCTCTGCCTACTTGTGATCTCTGTCTGTCAAATAAACAAATAAAATCTTTAAAAAAAACAAAAACAAAAACAAAACTTTTCTACCCTTTAAATATTAATGGCATTGGTTTATAATAGGATGGCTATAAAATTCTATTTGTTAACATCTAGGACAGAAAAAATATGATTTACAATAGAAAGAGTAAATAATTTAATCTTACATGTCAACTCTAATCAATTGTTAACAGCTTATTAGAATCCTCTCTTGAGAAGGATTCTGAGCACACATGTGGGACTGATAAGTTGTACCTGCCAAAGCTAGGAAGAGCAGTATTAATATCGTATTATTATTATTTTAGAATATTTATTTATTTATTTTAGAGGGAGAGAGAGAAAGTGTGTGTGTGTGTGTGTGTGTGCATGCGAGAGTGCAAGTTGGGGTGGGGGGGAGTGACGGAAGAAGAGAGAGTGAGAGAGAATCCCAAGCAGACTCTGCACTGAGTGCAAAGCCTGATGTGGGGCTCGATCCCAGGACCCTGAGATCATGACTTGAACCGAAATCAAGAGTTAGACGCTCAACTGACTGAGCCACCAGTGCCCCAGTATCGTGTTATTATTGTCTCTGGTTTGGGAGAACCACACGAAACAACACCATCAACCATTTTCTGGCATCAGATTCTGTATCTGTTTCCTCATTTGTAAAATGAGAGTGAGACTGGATAAATGTTTTACAGATTGTGGAAGAAGAGCTTTCACTGTGATAGGGGTAGATTGTGGAAGCCCAGTAGTTGGGCTTGAGTAGTTGCTGATCTCCTATCCCTCTTTTAGCCAGAGCACATCCATTTTTTATGTTTTTATGTTTTAAATTTTGGCTTCCACATCAGCGTTTGGTTGAACAAGTGTTCTTTAAGTAAAAAGGTTTGAAAATCAATGGGTCTCTACAGTTTTATCCATTGTTCTGTGATTTCTTTTCTCCATGTTCTTCACACCAATCCCCCCACCCCCCTGTCCCCAGTAGTGCTGGATAATCCAGAAAAAAACTTCTCAGAGGTGTAGCACTTAAGTTGGGCCATGAAGGATGAATAGGGTTCTCCATGAGGGGTGTTCGTGTGTGTGTGGTTATTCCCAGAAAGTAATATTTCCAAATGATCTACAAATCAAGGCCAAAGGACACAGGCTAAAATTCAGAGAGAGCTGTCACTAGTTGCCAGGATGTCCCTCCATGGATAGCCACAGTGTGGACATTTGGGAAAGCCCATTCTCAGACAATGACTCAGGCTGTTCTAAGATAAGATGTATAAAACCAAAACACAAGTTTATTAAATTACAGGAGATCATTAATTATCAAGTCCTGGATAATTCCAAACTCCTTCCATAAATCCATGAACCAAACTGGTAATCAGAAGACTGTTTGGTGAGCATGTGATGGTTGCTTTCGCTGGAGCCTTCATCCTGGCCACCAGAAGGTCTGGTGAGCCTCCCCGAACCGCCCGAGAGTCCACCTCTCACCTGCCCTGGCCTGGGCTGGCTAACCCTTCACAGATTATTGCCCTGGACTCTCATTTCCAGATACACAGAGGCTACCTCGTTAGTGCTGTGATGACTTTTGAAGGTTCCTGAGCCTCCGCGGGGGAATGGCTGGTTTGGTGGGACTGCTGACCTTCCAGCCCCTCACTCCAGCAAGGGGGCTTGATCTTTTCATTCAGGAGGCACCTTATTGTTTCTCTGTATTTGGCTCCCAGGCTTTCATGTTGCCCTATTTCCCCTTCTCTGTGAAAAATCAAACGTGGGCTCTGATCAGCAGACACGTTCACTTTCCTCTTTCAGGAGCCTGCGTACCTGGGTCCCACCTTCCATTCGGTTCGGGTGAGCAGAGATTGCTTCTGACAGTGTCTGGAGGGTATCGCTGCCCTGCTTGTTCTTGGCAGTCCAGAACACCTTTCTCTCTGTCCGGAATAGAATAATGACTCTAATTTGAGGGGTTAGTCCCATTTAAAATCAGAGATGCAAACTCTCACCTTATAACTTCTGCTGGAGCCCTTGTTTTAGGAAGCTGTGTGCACCATATGTTACAAGGTATAATTACACAATTCTGGAGTTTGGGGTGAAAACAATAACTTAACTACAATTTAAAAGGGAACAAAGCAGGGTTTGAGTTTTGGCAAAAGAGCTTCCCTGATTGGGAGATGGCAGTTTTGGCTGGGAACGTCTAAGGGGGCTGTTTCCAGCAAGAATCATACTGGGCCCCCAATTACTGTGGGATGTGCATCATTCACTGAGTATTAATTTAATTTATTACTCATGCTGTTTCAGGCACTGTCTATCCTGTGGACAGATGCACATTGGTTCCTTTTCTGTTTCCCAACATCCAATACTTGCCAGGCTGCTCCCGGCTCCTTGGGTTTGAATTTAAGGCAGGGAGGGAGCCAAGGGGTGGGAAGATTCTTACTGAGTAAGGTGGGCACAATAACAATGCCCCAGAGACATCCATATACTAGTCCCTGGAGCCTGTGCATACGTTATAGCTAGAATGAAGGTTGCTAATCATCTGATCTTGAGATGGGGGCGATTATCCCGAGTTACTGAGGTGGGCTCAGTGTAATCACAAGGGTCTTTGTCACAGGAAAAGAAAAGCAGAAGAGAGTCCAAGTGATGCGACATGAGGAAAACTGACCATTGCTGTCTTCAAGGGTGCAAGGTAGTCAGAGCCTTGGAATGCGGCTGCCTCTGGAGGCTGGAATAGAAAATAGACTTCAGATTTTTATAAACTGCAAAATAATCAATTTGTGTTTTTTTTTAAGCCCTTAAATTAGTGGTGATTTTCTGTAACAGCAACAGAGGACAAACACACGAATACCCTAAACTAACTCTGTGTGAGTTGGCCTTTGCATTCCTTGGGCTTGGCAGTAAACAGCTGATTGTTTCTCAGAAGGGATTCCCTTCCTGTTTCTTTCTTCCTCCAGAGAACTCCTCCTTCCCACACACCCTCCTCCAACCCTGCAGCACAAAGCTTCACTAGCGACCCCTTACCTGTTTTTCTCCGGGTAGGGTGAGTGCCTGCTCCAAAGGGTCTTTCTGGGCTCCTTCCTCAGATCCTTGGCATGTCAAACTTGGTTCTCTGAGGTCTTCATTATTAGTGACCCTTTCAAACCCTCTTGCTAGCTCTTCTTCTCGGGGCCTAGATATGGCCAGCAGGAAACGTTTCTGCCTTTGCCCCAGCAAACTTTCTGGATGCATGCCATTCTAGAACCGCTTTTCTTCTCCATCACCAGGAAGGGGTGGTCTGTGTTCTTTGTGTTTCTCACGAGTGAATCAGCCACCAGACTCCCATGTCCCCCATCGGGGACACTTAGTGAGCTCTCCAAGTAGTATTTATGAAGTCCCTTTCCCCAGCTTGAAGGGAGGGAAGCTTAACCCTTAGGAGAGCTGACATCACACCCACAGCCCTCCAAAAAGAGACCCTCCACCCGCTGTCATTTCTGCTCATGATCCTCTTGACGCCCTCTGTGTGGCTAAAGGCCTAAGAGTGGCCACATCTCCAGTTACACCTTCTTGGAAAGTCCTGCTTGGTGGTCTCAAACTTTGCTTTGGAATGTGAGAGGAATTGGCATTTTAATATTCTAACATGTAATAATAACAAAAACAAAAACAAAATACTGGCATGTTTATGGGTTGCTTCATATGGCCTGGGCCCTATGGTAAGAACACTGTAAGAATTACCTTGTCGGCTCCTCAGGAGGGCCTTATAGAACTAACTTGCTCTTGTCACAGTTAAGGAAAACAAAACACAAAGAGGTGAAGTCATTTTTTTTTCAAGGCCGTGCAGCCAGTAAGCGATACACCCAAGCTGCTGCCTTCACGGGGATGCCCTGTCCTTCCCGCACACGTCCCCAGCCCTCGCTGTTCTTCACCGCCTCCTTCAAGTACCTCCTCCATAGAAGTTTCCCCGATGGCTGGAGCCTTTGCAACATTTCCTTTTCTCTCGTGAACTTCAGTCACGGCGTGGCATGGACAGTTTGTGCCGATTGCTTTACGTGCATCAGTCTGACCTCCTGAGTCAGAGTCAAAATGCGCCCAGTAGTGCATCCAGTTCTCATAGAGCAAGTGACAGCTTGCAGGCCGGTGCGGCCTGAACATGGACAGACCAAAGAGCCATTCCTTGCTGCCAGGAACCTGGCGGGATGTGGCACTGAGGTGACTGCAAACACCAGGTTCCATTGCCATAGAGATCACTTCTCTGGGCCTCTAAAACATCTCTGATTAGTGAGGGCTCATAGTCTTCCTCAAGAAAAACGGGTGGTTTTCTTGAAAAAGAGAAACCATTGCCTCAAAGAGGAATTCAAATCTCCAAATTTGCTGAGACAGAAAACTTCCCGGAGATTGGAAACAAATACTCCCGACCCTCCTACTCCTGCCTCGGGCCTCCTGTGATGTTAGTGCGGACACTTTTCTGTGAGGCAAACCCCGCGGGAGACGGCATATAGGCCTCAGGGCACCTCACAGCAGGTCTGGGAAACACAAGCCCCTTGCCAGGCTCAGGGGTCTTCCCTGCAAAGTGGCCTGGGGTCTGGAGCATTCACTCCTTGCGTGAATCTTTTTTTTTTTTTTAATGGAAAAAAGCAAATCTTGCGTGAATCTTTATCTCTCGCTTTCTACACACTTCCTGCTTCTCTTTTCACCTTCCCACTTTCAGCAGGAAACAAAGCCATCAGAGGGCACCTCCTTCCCAGTATAAACTCACTTCCTCCATCGCTTGGGCTCTGCTCCCTCCTTTGCCTCAGCCCAGCCCGCTCAGCCCCGCCTACCTGTAAGCCAGATTCCGTGGTCTCCTGCCTTCTCTGGCATCTGATGTAACAGCTCATGGCATTCCTCTTATCCTTGCCCCCCACCCCAACACTCCAACAACGTATGCTGGTTTCATTGCTTCCTGTTGTTCTTATAATAAATGTGGAAGCCCCTCAGGGGCTGATGAAGCTCCGTGTGGTTGGTTTGCTTCCCAGACTCATTTTATACCAAGGTCCTCCTTGCTGACTGGGCTGCAGCTGGTCGAGCCTTCTCTCAGTAGCTATGACATGTCCTGGTCTTTGCCTCGACAGCACTTCTGTCCTCTCAGCCTAGAAAGTTCTCGCCCACCTCTCTCCCTTCCGCCTAGTTAATTCTCACCTCCGTCAGATCTCAGCTCCACTGTTGCCTTCTGTGAACTTCTCTGCCCAGGTCACGTCCTCCAATTGTCCGGTCCTCTCACAGTGAAGCTATGTAGCATTTATTGGAGTCAGGAGGTTACATTTATATGATGCTTATTTTTTCATTCACATTTCCCTTCTCCATTATACGTTGGGCGTCTCCAAGGCAAAGATTGTATCTGTGACTCGTGTTGGTACATCAAAGGTGTTACATTAATTATTCTGACTTATATTTATTAAGCCCCTATTTTAAGCTCCATAAATTATAACTGCCATGGGATACACCATGAGAGATGGGGCAGATCCAGGTTTTTGAGACCTGGGGCATCTACAATTTGGAGAGCCATCTTACAGAAAAATAGTAACAGATCATGGTTATAAATTGTCTTTAGCCCTTCGAGAGAGGCCCCTGCTACTCGGGGTCCCTGAAGTGTAAGCTTCATTAACTTCGTGATGAATAAGCTTTTGCACAGAGTACAGCATTTGTTCAAAAGCGACTCTTGGGCTGGTTGATCTGGGTTTGGCTGCTGATAGAGGAGAATCTGGGGGATGGATGTCTGCAAGGAGCAGGGCAGTTCTGACCATGGGAAACAGTTGACTGGGGATCATGGGTAAACTCCATTTGTGCCTACTGGTATCTCGACTGGGCCCCAGGACGCACTGGCCTCCCCTCTGAGACATCGGGCAGCAGGAAGCAGGAGGCCAAAGCCCTCCTCTCTCTTCTTTTTTTCCCCAAAGATTTATTTATTTGAGAGAGAGCACGTGTGTGCAGGAGGGGACCACAGAGGGAGAAAGAATCTCAAGCATGCTGTGCTGAGCATAAAGCCCAATGTGGGGGCTCAATCCCAGGGCCCTGAGATCATGACCTGAGCTGAAACCAAGAATTGGATGCTTCACCAACTGAGCCACCCTGGCGCCCCTAAAGCTATTTTCTTTTAAAAGCACGAGCACTGCTTCTTGTTTGAGGCCAGGAATTAAAAGCATGTAGGATCCAGGGCCCTTGTTGGCGGGCGATTTTTTTCTGGACTCCATGATAATGGATTTTCTTAAAAAGCTCAAGGAATAATTCCTCTCAGAGTAAAGATACCATTTCTGGTAGCTGCTTCATGCTCTTTGGCCATCCCCGACCCCTCCATCCTGCTTCAGGTGCCTCAGAGAGTGATGCTCCGGTCCACTTCCTCTTCCTCCTGACACCCCAGAGCCAGCCTTGAAGCCTTCTTGTACATGAAAGGGGAGTTCAGAAATAGGTGGTCAGCTTGGTTCCCAAAGGAAAGGGTTTGGGACTTTCTTGTGTCCTGGGAAGTTGCCTAACCTTCTTCATTTGCATGATGGGACAAGAATAACTACCTTAAGGTTTATTTTTGATTTTCCAAAATCTGTAATTTAAATTCCTAAACATTTTTTTTTCTTTTTGTAACAGACCACTGTATTTTCTTCCATGACTTGTCAGGAGCCATAAATGAATGAGAAGTTGTATGGTTTGTTTCCTTCCTTCCTTCCTTCCTTCCTTCCTTCCTTCCTTCCTTCCTTCCCTCCTTCCTCAAGATTTTTATTTATTTACCTGATACGGCTCAAGCAGGGGGAGAGGCAGAGGGAGAAGCAGGCTCCCTGCTATGCTAGAAGCCCAATGTGGGACTCGATCTCAGGACCCTGGGTTTATGACCTGAGCTGAAGGCACGTGCTTAACTGACTGAGCTACCCAGGTGCCCCATTTCATGGCTTCCTCAGAAGTTTTTCTCTTATATTCCTTTCCCCAATTTATGTAGACATCAACAGAAAGGAGACACAGGGCACAGAGGGAAAGAGGGAGTGACATGCAAACTTTAAAAAAAAAAATTGAGTTCTTGCATCATACTTGAAGAACTGCAGATTCCCATGGGTCATAAGATGTGTCTAAGCAGCTCTGCTCCTCTCTCTCCAATGAGCGGGCAGGTTGGGTGTATCCCTCATGAGGTCAGAGGTGGAAAAAATATAAGAACAGCTCCAGCCTGCAGTGACTGGCTCAGTCTTTCAAATCCTATTATATGGGTATAATCTGCAGGTTGGGTGTATCCCTCATGAGGTCAGAGGTGGAAAAAATATAAGAACAGCTCCAGCCTGCAGTGACTGGCTCAGTCTTTCAAATCCTATTATATGGGTATACTCTGAAAGTGAAACAATATCCAACGTGGAAACCACGCCGGGTGCTGGGGTTCCACCCTGGTCCAGGTGATGGACTTTTTGCCCTCTCCTGTTCACAGGTGCTTCCCTGCCCGCTCTTTTGTACCTTTAGGGTCACTGACAGAACAGATATTTTTAGTTACTTTTTAGTTATAATTACAGATAAGGTTTTCTTGGGATATTATAGTGGGTTGAATGGTGACCTCCCCCCAAACTCCCTCCCCCCAAAATATATCCACAGTGTAAGCCCCAGAATTTGTAAAGGGACCTTATTTGGAAAAAGGGTCTTTGTAGATGTAACTAAACTAAAGATCTCAAGATGAGATCATTCTGGATTATATGGGAGGGCAAATCCAATCATGAGTCTTTATAAGAGACATACAGCAAGGATGCCAAGTGAAGAGTGGGGTGGGAGTTGGCGGGATGCAGCCACAGGCAGGGAAAGCCTGGACCCATGGAAGCTGGCAGGATACAGGAAAGATTTTCTCCTAGGGCCTTCAGAGGGAACAGGGCTCTGTGCACACTTTGATTTCAGACTTTGGCCTCCGGAAGTGTGAGAAAATGAATTTTTGTTGTTTTAAGCTACCCCATCTATAGTAATTCATTATGATAGTGCTAGAAGACTAATAAAGGTACATCTCAAATTCCAACTTACACTTAATATTTCCAGATTTTTCATTATTTTTACCAACTTATGCAGGTACCAGTCATTATTTTTATCAGCGCATGCAGGTGAATGTGTGTGTGTGTGTGTGTTAACAAATACAAGTGATACAAAATATGTCTGTCTTACCATTTTCACTGGTATCAGTCTCTAATCATAAGGGTTATTTGCTCAGTACTGCTGAATCCAAGGGAGACCCATTACCAAGTGTGTGCTGAAGAAAGCAGATATTCCCAGGAATTGGGGGTTGTGTTCCCCAAATCTCTCTATACCATTCTATATGCGCAGGTGCTTAGGAAACATGCTGATACATGTTAGTCATTACTATTTGGTAACTATGTGATAAATTGAATTCTTTTGTGTGTAACTTATATGGCAATTACAAAAGTATGAGTCTAGGCTTTACCTGGTGTCTGTTTAAAGGGTTTTGGTTTAGCTGGACCAGAGAATATAGCTCTTCTGATGATGAGATCAGAAAACACAAGCTGCTTTTTCAAAGAGATGTGTCTATCACAGTCAGGACATAAGACCGCACATAAGACCCTTCCTTTGCCTGTCAAAGGCAGAAGAGAAAGAATAATGATAAATCATTGTAACGACAGTGGCAGCGGACTGTCAGCTCTGTTTGGGAATCCAGATGAACATCCCTTTTCAGGCCATCAGTTTTAAGCAAATGAGACGCCCAAAGCAAAGAGTAGAAGTAACTGTTGTACACCAAGAGAGTGACTCTAGATACAAGAGATATTAACTGATAGGATTTCCTTTTTGCACTTTCTCTTCAAGGATGACTGGATACTGTAAAACCTCTTGAAATCAAGGGTGTTACATTTGCAACTTTTTTTCAGCTCTGACAAGGGCTGTGCTTGAAGTTCCTTATTTACCTTTGTCTCCCCTGCATATGACAGGTGGGTATAATCACGAGAGTGACAGCGATCACAAACACTTTTTGCAGGTTTAGCTTTAGTCTGGTGCTGTTCTGGGTGCACTGCATCTAATTTATCTTTGCAACAAGCCTACGATGCAGATGCTGTCATTATTTCCATCCCCACAAGAGGAAACTGAGGTGCAGAGGTTGCCCAAGGAGGGTTGTAAGGTTTGCCCAAGCCTCACGGTTTGCATGAGTGGAGGTGACATGTGAACCCAGGTCCTGTTCCAGAGCCGTTGACCTTGGCAGCTTTGGCAAGATCAGCAAATGCTTAGTGAACCACAATAAGAAATTCACTATTACTCCACACTTTGTGGGTGCCTGGCACTGTTTGAAGGCTCTTGTATGTGTTAACTCATTTAATATCCATTTGTACTTTTTCATAATACTTCTTCCTGCTTTGTTGCCCTATCATTGATGTATAACATTGTGTAAGTTGGAGATGTACAGTGTGATGATTTGATACACTGCAAAATGATTACCACAATAAGATAGGTTAACCCACCCATCACCTCACATAGTTACAATTTGTGTGTGTGTGTGTGTATGGGTGGTGAGAACAGCTGATTGGATAGGGGTGAACATGTGATGGAGAAGTGGCCAATCCATGGGATGACCAAAAGCCCAGGACTTGTGCCATTAGGGAAGCAATGATTTGTTTGCTGTGTTCTCTGACCTGAAAATACTCCTTCCTAGAACTAGAATTATGACTGAGAAAATACCCAAAGTCTGTGAGTGCCTGTTTGCTCCCAAGGGAGCTGACCTTTCTGAAAGAGCCTTTCTCAGTATACCTTGCAGGAAGGTGTATTCCCTGAGAATAGCCAGCCTGGGGCTACCCGGAGGATAGCATTTGGGCTTGAATGGGTAGAGAGGCACTATGGCTTACTGGTCTATTTCTTGGGGTTTTCACAGACCAATGCAATAGCTCTTGACATTAGAATGATGATTGACCTATGCTCTCAAACAACAAGCAGGTAAACATTTATTGTCTACTCAGGGTCTCCCATAGTATTGGGAACATTTAAGTTCCTTTGGCTTTGCAAAGGAAATGGGATTTTCCACATCCTGAGGGAATTGGGGCCAAGTTCACCTAGTAAATCCAAGTCTGTGTGATTTCAGAGCCCATGCCCTTTCCATGATTTTTGATTTTCCCTTCTAACATTTTCTATGGATGTTGCTACTTGCTTAGGAGAATTTCCTTAGGACTTTTTTTCTTGATAAGGTAACTTTTTAGAAAAGTGAGAATGCACATCACTGTTATCACTTAGAGATTCCTCAAAGATGTATTTACCTATTACTCAACAAATTTTTCTAGAAAAATAAATTACCTTAAAGTTGAACGAGATCTGCATCAGTTTTAGCTTATGTAAAAAATTTTCTTAGTCTTCTCATTTTTTTCTCATCTTTTCCCTAGGTAGGCATAGAAGCCTACCTGTGTGATTTGAGGAATAGTGGAGGTTGACCGTTTAATGGATTGCCATAATTACTGGACATTTTAATCAAGGTGTTCTATATCTCTGTTAATGCTGATGCATTGCATTAAAGGTGCATCTGTGTCACAGTTAAATTAATTTATTGGACATGGTTACCAGCTAATCATTGAGAGAATGGACTGCTAGACAGATAAGGTTTAATCAGATAGAGATATGCTATCCAAAATGGTAGCCACAGCCACATATGGCAACTGAGCACTGGAAATATGGATAATTTGATTGAGATGTGCTATGATTGTAAAGCACACATTGGATTTTTATAACCAAAAAGAATGTGAAATCTTCCATTAAATGTTTTTATATCAATTATGTCTTGAAATAATAAAATTTTGGTTATAATAAGATAAGTAGAACTATTAAAAATTAATTTTATATGTTTCTTTTGACTTTAATGTGGCTATTACAAAATTTAAAATTATATGTGATTCACATTTGTGGCTTGCATTTATGTTTCTATTGGACTGTGCTACCCTAAATATGGAGAACGCCATCCCTGGAAGAACTAATGTTTATGAAGGGGACGATGGTAAAACCCAGTAAGGGAGAAGGGAAAAAAAGAAATTGCAACAAAGAAGTGTTAGAAATCTGTCCTATTTCACATTTTGTTACAGGTACAATGTACTTTTTCCAAAAGACAAAAGGTAACTTAGCTCACCCTGTTGCAAACATAACCTGGTAGTGGGATATATGTTTATGTATTTTCCCTTCATTTCTCCTGTAATGGTAGCTCAGTCACCAGCAGAATTTGACTGACTCACCAGCTGATGGTTGACCAGAAATCCCACAGCTTTCTTCTGGGGTGCTCTGAAGCTGAAAATGAGTGTTGAGAACACGGTCTCTCAGGAGGCCCTGGGAAGGGCTTGGGTGTAATGGGTTGTTGTGATGTGATGGGTGTGCTCTGAGTGGCCGAGTCGAGAGTGGGAAGCTCAGGTCCACCTGATACTGGTACTTCTGGATCAGCCCTGGAGATCAGGCTCAGTGATGGCTCAATCATGATCAGCCTGCTTGGAATGGGTTTAAATATTGGCTCCATCCTCTTGCGTGTTCTTACGGTCTTGCGTGCCTCCTATGGCTGATCTGAAATGAGTCAGAAAACCCCACAGTGAATCTGAATATTACCTAGTCTCTGCAGTTTGGGATTTGCTTGGCTGACTTTCGACACGTTGCTAGAAACCTCCGTTTTGCTTGGTTTTGTCATTAATCATGTACCATGTATTCTCCCAGGTATAAAGTTAGATTATTAATATACAAATATCTCTTCAAGGAGATAAAATACTGAAATTTGCTCCTCTCATATGAAGACAAGCCAATTATTATTTGCACCAACCTATCATACATCTTTTTGTTTTATTTTATTATTTAAAAAAATTTTAAATGATGGTTTTCTTGGTGTCCAACATTTTGTTGCAGTTGGGTAAGCAGGGATTATTTGCTTGCTACTCATTTCAGTTATTATTGTTGTGTAACAAACTACCCCCAAGCATAGCAACTTAAAACAGTAGCCATTTTATTTCTTAGGATTCTGTGGACCAGAAATCCCATGAGGTCCTAGCAAGGACACCTTGTCTGTGTTCTATGGGCGGCTGAGATAGCTCAAATAGTGGTTTGGCTGGGATGGCCTGACTATAGTTCTTGTTTTCAGCTGGGTATAATGGTTTTAACACTCTTTCTTCATGCGACTACCTTGGACTTCCTTATAGCATGGTGGTGAACTTCTTATGTAAGTGGTTGGCTTAACCCAAGTGAAACCAAATAATCAAGACTCTTAAAGTTTATTCCCCTATGAAAGAGAGAAATAATGCTTGGCAGACAGCAATTGAATTTTACTTGGGAAATGGATGTGGGACACTGGCACCCGCCACCTGGTTGGGCCATGTTCGGTGATTAGGCCTTATTTACACTCTCAAAGTATGACTCCTTCAGTGTTTTTGTTTTTGAAATAAGGGAGGCTGCCTCCTATTTTTTCCTTTATCCCCAATGCTTCATACAGCACCTCTGCTCTCCACTGGCCTTGGACAGCTACTTCTTGTTCTGGGGCGTGACTCCTTGCTGGTCACTTTGGGAACTCTGGACAAACACCTTTGCTGGTTATCTTGCTGTTATCATCTTTGTGCCATGGAGGAGAATGGGCGGGACCAAGGCTGCTCTCCTTCCCCAGCTCCCTCTGTCCTCCAGGGTACTGCCAACTGCAAGGCTGTTGTTCATAAGAGAATGGTGAGGTGTAGCACGGAGGGAAAGCTGACACAGCCGTGTGTGGTAGCTCAGTCCTTTACATCTGTCTGTCCCTGATTTATCTCTCCTGCCCTCTTCCCCCAGGGGGACAGCGGATGCTTTCCGATGATTCCCACTGTTGCTGCCTTTAGTCTTTTTTTTTTTTTTTAAAGATTTTATTTATTTATTTGACAGACATATCATAGGCAGAGAGGCAGGCAGAGAGAGAGTGCAGGAAGCAGGTTCCCTACTGAGCAGAAAGCCCGATTCGGGGCTCAATTCCAGGACCCTGAGATCATGACCTGGGCTAAAGGCAGAGGCTTTAACCCACTGAGCCCACCTAGGCGCCCCTGCCTTTAGTCTTGATATATACAGCAGTCAGACGAATCACCCTAGCGTTAACCATGGTAATCTACTTGTGTAAGACTGTGGGTGTTTTTTTCCTTCTTTTTGCTCATCTGTATTTTTCTATGAGGAGGGTGTGTTTCTTTTGTAATATGACTGAAAGAAAATCAAGTCTCTTTCTAATTACAAACAGAAGAGTGGGCTGTCCACAGAGTTCCCTTTCCTTAAGAAAGACTTTCCCCCATGAGCTTTAAATTTCTCATTACTTTCTGTTTAACCTTGCCAGCGAGGCTTTAGGGTGTAGTATGGGACGAGACAGTGTAGTTTTTAATGTAAATGCTTAATGGCTTTTTCAATACTTTTGCCTGACTTGGTAATCAATTTAATTAGTGAGCAGCTTGAGGGAGGAAAGAAGTGAATTCCTTGGCAGGCAGGGACTACATAGGGAAGACTCTGGAGCTTCAGAAAATGGCATCGTAGGAGTGTCTGTGGAAGCAAGATAAAGATGAGGGCATCTCCTACTATGATCTTGCAGACACTTCCTCATGGGCAGAGTTCTATAAAGTCCCAACTCAAAACAAATTCTGCTGGAAGCAAGGGGTGTCCTGCTTCTCCTGCTGAGTGCCTTTTCCTAGCACATGGCCATTGAACTTGAAGGTGACAAAATGAGAACAGGAGAGATGAGTATACATCCTGTAAGCACAGTAAAAGGGGATCATGCCTGCCTCCTCTCAAGCACCTTGCCTTTTATTTACTTTGTTACTGATTCACTTTTCCACTTGTAGGCAAAGAGGTTGAATGGAGGGTGACAAGGCTAAGGATGGAGGTTTCTTCATTTAGGGACCTATGTAAGCACTTACTGCATACCTCATACTGTGCTATACACTTTCCCATTGCTAGACAATATATTTAAAAAAATTTTTTTTTGCTTGACAATATTTATGATAGCAATAATACCAATTCTTGATGCCTACTGGGTGCCAGGGTCCAGGGGTGGCCTCTGTGACATTCAGGCCTTAAAACCACCCTGCAAATGTTCAGGCCAGTCCCGTGAACTCTTCTTCTACAAATCAAGTATCTGATCCTTAGGAAGTGTAAGTAATCTACCCAAAGCCACATAGCGAATATGAATCCTTCCTAGGAAATTAAACACAGCATTAGGGTCTCCTGACTCTCAGTCCTGAGGTATTTCCATTAACTTCGTTGTGACACCTCCTTTATTTTGATTATTAAATCTGTTCTTTTGCTTTGTGCAAGTGGTGTTTGCTGTTTTCTTTTGATTTGACCCTTGGGAGTCAATCTTTTACTGGTGCAAATGTGATAAAAGGATTAAAATGATTCCAGCAAACTCCTTCTATAACGTTCTTAAATTTTCCCTCATCCCACATTGATCTACTAAGTATCTGGCCTCATGCAAACATATGCAGTGATTCCCTCTCACAATGTTTTACTACTTATTGAATTTTCTCTTCTTGGTCCTTGGGGCCATATTGTGAGAACACATCCACAGCAATCCCTGAATGGGAGCAGAACCCCTGAAGGTCTGAAGAGCTGTGCGAGCATTTCCTATCAGCCTGACTTTTTTTTTTTTTCCCTCCTGGAATTCTCTTCCATGAGTGATGCAATTTGAAACAAATTCTCTTATAGTGAGATACCTAGGGAAGCTCAGTGGAGAGCAACAAAAATGATGAAATGTTTTCAAAATAAGACCCTTGAGGAAGAAGTAAGAAACCAAACCTGTTCAGCCTCATGTCAAGAAGACTTAGGGGAGAAATAACTATAAACATGTGCTGATGTAGTGGACAAAGTAGAAGGTAGTTTGCTTCATTATAAAGGAGAGCAAAGGAACTAGGAAGGGGGCTGAGTTATAGTAAGGAGAATTTAGTCTAAAAGAGGAGATTAACACATCCTGAGGTTGCTTACTGAAAATTCCATTTTTACCCATTATCACTACAATGTATTTACCCCATATAGGCACACTTCTGTATCTGGGTGACTATGGCAGAACACGGTGAGGAGTGGGCTGGGTACGGGGAAGAGGGTTCTTGTATTCATGGACAACCATGGTCTTGTTTTGTACCCAGCTTGAACAACTGAGCAAGGGTCAATGTTTGATTGGTTTGTGACTCCTCTTTAACAGTTACAGAGCTATTTTCTATAATACAGAATAATAATATAATGAAAACAACAACAACAACAACAACAACAACAACATTTACTGAGCCCTTCTGAGTGCCAAGCATTGTGCTAATAAGCACCTCGCATGTCTGGAAGTTAAGAGTGATTGGACACTGGTTTCCTCATCGGAGAAGTGTGTCTGATAGTCATGGTGGACCTGAGGGCACTCTAAGTATTTAGCCAATGGAAGCCAGGTTTGTTCTGAGTCCTATAATGCATGAGGCAGTTTCCTGAAGTTGGCTGGCTCAGAATGCCAATAGAATTTTTCTGGAGAACATTTTAGCTCTAAAGAAACCCCTAAGTTTCGCACAAGCCCCTTAGCTTCAATGTGACATGAAGTTCTTCACCGTATGATGGGGCCTTGAGAGCCTTCCACCAATGGCAGTAACAAGATGTGTAAAGGCAGGGGAGGGTGATTATTGAAGCTGAAAGGTTTTATCTGTGGCATCCAGAGAGTCTCAGACTTGACAGACCTTAAGAATCTGCTGGAAGCCTTTGAAAGCTACAGATTCCCTGGGCACTAGCCCTGAAAATTCTGACCCTATAGGTCTGAGGTGGACAGCTAGCCAGGGAAACTTTAGTTGTCGCTATCCCACAAGGGATTCTAACGGCTAGCTGTGGGCCCCACTACCCCGGACCCATCTATCCATCTATGAGTGGGGGTTGTGAGCGCTCGGGGATGCAGAGCTGAGCTTTGCAGGCAGGTCTCCTGGTACCCCTCTGCTCATGGCTTGCTGCTGCTTAGTGTTGGGTCTTCATAAAGAAAGAAAAACAGAACATGAAGAAAGGACATCCCAAATTTCTGCGATAGGTTCATGATTGCATACAGGTCCCTCCCTCCCTGTGGGCCTTCTTCACTGGGCGTTTGCTGTGCATCTGGATTGTAGGCCATTATGCTTTATGATGATCAGCGCAGGCCCAAGATTGATGTGAGCACAGGCAGAGCTTGCAGCCACCCAGATAATTAGGGAAGCTCTCCAAATAAGAGCCGTAGCTCCAGTACTTCATTACTTAAGGCGTGCGACTGTCCGGGAGTAACATAAAAAGTCTTTTTTTTTTTTTTTTTAAAGGGGTTGAGATGATTTCAGGAAGGAGAAGAGTCAAAGGAGCCCTTTCGGCTGGGAATCAAAGTGGGAGAAGCCCAGAGGAAGTTGCTTGTATTTTACCCAGCGCCCGCTGAGCTCCGGACTCGCTGAGAAGCGAGCGCTGGTTGAACAGGTGACCCAGTCTGTTTGTATAGGGTGTGTGTGCGTGTGCGCGGGCAGCAACTTCAAATCCTTGAGGTTAGGGGAAGCGTTCAGCTCATTTCAGAAATAATTTAAACAGAAACCCAGCAAGAGGTTAACAACCTGCTTAGGTTGGGGGCACAGCTGGGATTTGAACTGCCACCAACCGTCAGATTGCCAGGCGTGAACACAGACCTGCCGCTCTTCCTGCCTGCAGTGAGATGGTTGTATGGGGCAGGGCCAGAGCAGAACTGAGCAAGAGCCCGTCCAGGGGTCAAAATCCACATGTCTAGGCAGTATAGACATTTTAACAATGTTTATTATTCCAATCCAAGAGCATGGAATGGTCTTCCATCTTTTTGTGTCTTCTTCAATTTCTTTCATGAGTGTTCTGTAGTTCCTCGACTACAGATCCTTTACCTCTTTGGTTAGGTTTATTCCCAGGTATCTTATGGTTCTTGGTGCTATAATAAATGGAATCGATTCTCTAATTTCCCTTTCTGTATTTTCACTGTTAGTGTATAAGAAAGCCACTGATTTCTGTACATTGACTTTGTATCCTGCCACGTTGCTGAATTGTTACATGAGTTCTAGTAGTTTTGGGGGTGGAGTCTTTTGGGTTTTCCATATAAAGAATCATGTCATCTGTGAAGAGAGAGAGTTTGACTTCTTCATTATCAATTTGGATACCTTTTATTTCTCTTTGTTGTCTGATTACTGTGGCTAGGACTTTTAATACTATGTTGAACAAGAGTGCTGAGAGTGGGCATCCTTGTCGTGTTCCTGATCTCAGTGGGAAGGCTGCAAGCTTTTTCCCATTGAGGATGGTATTTACTGTGGGTTTCTCATAGATAGATTTTATGAAGTTGAGGAATGTTCCCTCTATCCCTATACTTTGAAGCGTTTTAATCAGGAATGGATGCTGGATTTTGTCAAATGTTTTTTCTGCATCAATTGAGAGGACCATGTGGATCGTCTCTCTTCTCTTATTAATTTGTTCTATCACATTGATTGATTAGCGAATGTTGAACCATCCTTATACGCCAGGAATGAATCCCACCTGGTCATGGTGGATAATCTTTTTAATGTGCTGTTGGATCCTGTTTGCTAGGATCTTGAGAATCTTAGCATCCATATTCATCAGTGATATTGGTCTGAAATTCTCCTTTTTGGTAGGGTCTTTGGTTTGGGGATCAAGGTAATGCTGGCTTCATAGAAAGAGTCTGGAAATTTTCCTTCAGCTTCAATTTTTTGAAACAGCTTCAGGAGAATAGATGTTATTTCTTCTTTGAAAGTTTGGTAGAATACCCCAGGGAATTCATCAGGTCCTGGGCTTTTGTTTTTTGGGAGATTTTTGATCACTGCTTCAATCTCGTTACTAGATATTGGTCTATTCAGGTTGTCAGTTTCTTCCTGGTTCAATTTTGGGAGTTTATAGTTTTCCAGGAATGCATCCATTTCATCTAGGTTGCTTAGCTTATTGGCATATAACTGTTGATAATAACTTCTGATGATTGTTTCTACTTCCTTGGTGTTAGTTGTGATCTCTCCCTTTTCATTCATAATTTTATTAATTTGGGCTTTTTCTCTTTTCTTTTGGATTAGTGTGGCCAGTGGTTTACCAACCGTATTGATTCAAAAAACGAGCTTCTAGTTTCATTGATATGTTCTACTGTATCTCTGGTTTCTACCTCATTGATCTCAGCTCTAATCTTGATTATTTCCCTTCTTGTGTGTGGAGTTGGTTTTATTTGTTGTTTATTCTCCAGTTCTTTAAGGTGTAGAGACAGCTGGTGTGTTCTGGATTTTTCAATTTTTTTTGAGGGAGGATTGGATGGTTATGTATTTCCCCCTTAGGACTGCCTTTGGAGGGGATGTGGAGAAAGGCGAATCCTTTAACACTATTGGTGGGAATGCAAGTTGGTGCAGCTACTTTGGAGAACAGTGTGGAGATTCCTCAAGAAATTAAAATTAGAGCTTCCCTATGACCCTGCAATTGCACTACTGGGTATTTACCCCAAAGATACAGATGTAGTGAAAAGTAGAGCCATCTGTACCCAATGTTTATAACAGCAATGGCCACGGTCGCCAAACTGTGGAAAGAACCAAGATGCCCTTCAACGGACGAATGGATAAGGAAGATGTGGTCCATATACACTATGGAGTATGATGTCTCCATCAGAAAGGATGAATACCCAAATTTTGTAGAAACATGGACGGGACTGGAGGGGATTATGCTGAGTGAAATAAGTCAAGCAGAGAGAGTCAATTATCATATGGTTTCACTTATTTGTGGAGGATAACAAATAGCATGGAGGACATGGGGAGTTAGAGAGGAGAAGAGAGTTGAGGGAAATTGGAAGGGGAGGTGAACCATGAGAGACTATGGACTCTGAAAAACAATCTGAGGGTTTTGAAGGGGTGGAGGGTGGGAGGTTGGGGGAACCAGGTGGCGGGTATTGGAGAGGGCATGGATTGCATGGAGCACTGGGTGCGGTGCAAAAACAATGAATACTGTTAACGTTGAAAATAAATTAAAAAAATTTTTTAAAAATCCACACGCTAATCTGAAGGTCGTTTGTCCTAGTGCCAGCTCAGAACTCAGTCTGAACTCTTCTGTTCTCATTGTTCTGCTTAAATTCTGGCTTAAGTCTGTTTGCTCTGGATCACCCTCTCCTAACCCCATCCTGGCTTAGCAGTTTAGTGTGGGGGTGGTGGTGGAAGAGGTGGGGGAGTGGGGGGTGGAGGGGATGTGGGGATGGGGCCTTGGGGCATGGGTGGGTGGTGCTTCTGGGCCTGCGGCCTTACCTGCAGCTTCCAGCCTTGCCTCAGCATCCTCACTGGGGCTCTTGAATGACACCTACTCACCTGCAGTCCCTATGGACCTCTTGAACTGGAGCCAGTCTTTAGCTAGACCCATTCTGCAGTGCTGCCTTGTGGGGCAGAGAGAAAGGGGGATTCAGTGTGGAGTTTGTCTGGGAGCGCCATGAGACCTCAGCAGGACAAGTCGGAGCTGGTGGAGGGTTTCTTCCACGTGAGTGCAGATTTGCCTTTTCTGGGACATGTGCCCGGGTGGGCAGCTGCCCCACGGAGTAGCACTTTTGGCCTCTGGTGGGAATGGCATGTGGATGGAATACATGACACAACCAGCCAGATTTTTGACTTTGAGTCCCAAAGACCTTGAGCCTGAGGGAAATCAGTAGCAAAAGTGAGATGTCCAGCTTCCCGCTTCTGGAGCCTCGGATGAGGGGACATGAAGAAAAGGAGGAGAGAGACTCAGTTTGAGGGCTGAGGCTTACAGCTGCGGAAGTAGGGGCCTTCCATAATCCCAGTTAGGTTTGGAGGAGCTGGAATGGAGGAAAAGCCTCTAGTGCAGGGTCCCCATTTCCCGCAGAGATTCAGGAGATGTTGTTCCCCAGGACAGAGGTGGACTGCACAGGATATCTAATAAGTTGTCCTGAGATGGCCTCGCTCACTGCACCCACCAAGCCCAGCAAGCATGGCACCAACAGGGCCATCCCCCTGCACCAAAGAGGAGAATATCAGAGGCAGAGATTCTAGCCTCACAAGGGTCCCTGCACACCAGCGTGATGTCAGAGCAGCTTTCCAGAAGAAGGCAGGGAATATAAGAGATATCAGGATTCAAAGAGGCCCCAGAGATCAAGAATAAGGGCTGAGGCTGCACTGGGTAGTGTAGACTGAGGACGGGTGTAGCCTGAGGATGGGAGCCTCGTTGAAGAGGGGGGCATGTCCTGATGCCAGAGTGGGCAGGTGTTGAGTGAGGGCCAGCCAGCCTCTTGTAGAGTCTAAGCCCTGTGACTTCTGGGGCCAAGGAAGCAGAGAAACAGAGTCTCTGGGTTCACATCCAGCACCTTCCACTCCTCCCACATCTTTGAGAACTTCCCTGCCCAGAGACAGATGGCTGCCTCTGACAGCCCAAGTTCTTCCTTTTGTGGGCTGCTAGGATTTAACCTCTGCAAGATAGCTTTATTATGATCATTCCGATTTATCTGGTGCCATCCCAGCATGCGGCTGCTTGCTGAAAGGTACGGTCTATTAGGGGACGTTGTTAAGCGGTAGGAGGAGAGCAAGGATATGGCTGCTTTGCTGCTGTCCCTACAGTTTAGTGTTTGACTGATAGGTGTGAAAACAAGAAAATACTGTGGCTGGATCCCTGTGCTTCCAAAGAGTCCGATGACATACAAGATGATGTCTTAGTTGCACTAATATAGCCAAATTAATTGATATCCAATAACTGATATCAATTAATATCTAATATTATATATTAGATATCAAATTAATTGGTATTAACTTAATTAATTAATGGTTCAGATCTGTGGAGCACCCATTATGTGCTAGGTTCTATAACAGAACACTAATGCCCTAGAATAAGTATATATACATTTATATTAAATATATAGATGTGTGTGTATATGTGTGTGTGTGTGTGTGTGTGTGTGTGTGTGTGTGTGTGTGTATATATATGTCAGAATCCATATAATTTCAAATCCAGAAAATATATATGTTTTCTATCAGAGGAAGTTTCTTGAAGCAGCTTTCCCGATCAGCTCTATTTTTACATTCCGACCTGTGCCTATTCTGTTCCAATTTAACCATGAGTCTGCAAAAGAGGGATCTGATAGTTTTTTCCCCTGGTAGCATTTAATCCTGGCTTTAAATGTATTAATAATTGCTTATCATTTATTAATACTGGTCTGTGTGTATTCTGCATGTGGCACGTCTCTTAACATTATCTCCTTTAAACCTCATAAAAAAAAAAACTAGTGAGGTAGAAACAATCATTTCGGAACTACCCACTACCCACTGAGAAAGAGATTCTCAGAGAGTTTACTTTGCCTAAGATAACAGAGGAGGTAAGTGACAGATAGGACTTGAACCTTGACCAGCTTCTCTCCACGTCCCCATTGCTCTGTGTCCAGCACTGTATCAGGGGGATCCCACTCCCATCATCTCCTTAGTCTTCACCAGAGCCCTTTGAGGGCTCCGTTTTACAGATGGAGAAGCTGAGGTACAGAGAGGGTGATAATTTGCCCAAGGATGGAGACTTTGAGCCTTGGTCTTTCTGATTTCAGTAGCACCTGTGTTATATCTACTTGTGTACATTTAACTGATTATATCCAGGTGGAAGGGAAGAAATTAATATTTATAGAATGTCTTTTCTGAAATAGCTCTATTAGGTGGAAATTATCCCTACTTATTGATAGAGCAGGCTCTCTGGGCAGGGTTTTTTTTTACTCACTGTCACAGAGCACGTTAAATGTGAACTAACCTCCCAGAGAAATAAAAATTCACGTACAAAAATCATTTTGTGCATTCCTTAGGTTTAATTCCCGGAGGACCAGCAAAGAAAAACACCTATGGCTAGTGGTGGGGGTTAATTCACTAAACTCATTGAATGATTGGTACTTCCCCCTGTGTTTTGAAAAAAGCACCTTCTAAATCATAAACATGAGTGAGTTGTGATGCATCTAGTTCTTGTTGGGTTTACTTAAAATAAAGAAGTTTTTTTTTCTTTTTAATGGTTTAAGCTATGGAGATATATTATCTCTTGTGCATGGGACATATCCTACTGCCCATGGCTTGAAAATGCTGTATATAGGCTTATCATGTACCCAAATGGGTAGTAAAAATGATTTTTATGATAGAGCATCATTGTAACTTATGAGAAAATATAAAATAAGGGACTGCCCTGTGTGGTAAAAATAAGTCATGGATAAAAATAAAAGAGATAATCCAGACAAGGTGATGAGAAAGTTTGAAAGTATAGAAACTACCTTGTGGGGACAGATAGCATTGGGCCTAAACACAGAGGTCAGGAGTCCAAACTTCATAGGTGACTATTGTGTGTCTGAAGGCGCTGTCCAGCAATTTATCATAATCCATCTGCGGGAGTCATTCCTCCCACCAAAAATTGGTATGCAAATTCTGCTATTACAGTGTTGAAGGTTAGGATGCCTAGTAGAATGTTAGGAGTTATGAATAAAGCCCTGAGATTCTAGGAGCCCAGGGAAATTTAGGAAAGTCACAAGTTTTTTGAAAGCTTCCAGGATCCCATTAAAAGAAGTTATGCCTTGTGATGCAGAGAAATAAAAGCTTAAAAAAATTAGTCTGTTTTATTTATTTTTCCTTTTTTTAAAAGGAAGAGCCTGTACTTAGTGACTTTAATCAAATGTATTCTTTTTATTTCTTGCTTTCTTTTATTGGTTTCTAGAACAAGCAGAAGCAGTGTGTGTGTGTGTGTGTGTTGGTGGGGAGTGGGAAGACTTGATGTTATTGCCACAATAAATATTACAGTGCAAAATCCTGCCAGATCATTTCCTCTAGAGATAGCTGTTTGAGAGTGTACTAAGACTTGGTGTCTGTGAATTCATGCCTTGTGTATGTTATTGTAAAATGAACATTGTGACAATACATTGTCTTAATGCATCTGGAATTGGCAGTGAGTAAGAGAGGCGGGCTAAGCAAGGGGGCCAGTTACGGTAGTAGCTGAGAGAAAGGGAGCTGTGGCCAGTTTGTCAGGAGGCCATCTTGCATCTTTATACTGTGAGGAAACTTTCAGCACTGCCGATTATTAGCCTCAAGTTCCATACTTAAAATAAAAATATTTGCTCCTGGAGTTGTTTTGAGGTTGATGAATTAACATAAAGTGATGTAATGTAACGTAGGCTTAAATAGTCGTTCAACCAAGGTCCCCTCCCTTCTCTTTCTGCTTTCATAAAAACAGTTTCCTTGGACACTCTCCAAAAGTCTTATTTAATGTGATTCTTACTAATGACATAATATGAACACTCTTAGGAAAAGCTTTGAAAAGGGACTCCTGGAAATAATATGCTTTGATGCCACAGAACTACTTTGGGGCCACAGGGCCCCTTAAATCTCATGCACTGAGTAACCAATGCCCATCCACAAAGCTTAACTACCTTGAGATGCAGGTTTCATTGCTCTGGTGTTGTCTTTGACAGATCAACATTGGCTTCATCTCAGTTATTGGATTTTGATTTATTTCCAGAATTACCTGGACTGAGTTCAATGCCAGAGAGTATTTGAAATGATGGACTATCACATGGACTTCATTTTCTTGAAATGTCGCATGCTCTAATATTCCAATTTTTCTCAGCAGACAGTAGTGTGATGGTTAGTTTTATGTGTCAACCTGACTAGGCAACAGTACCAAGTTATTCAATTAAATGCTAATCTAGGTTTTGATGTGAATGTATTTTTAGATGTGGCTAGCATCTATAATCAGTTGACTTTAAGTAAAAGTGATTAACTGTGATAATCTGGGAGACCGTTATCCAATCATTTGAAAAACCTAAGAACAATCTGAGGTTTCCCTGAGGAAGAAGAAATTATACATCTGGATGCAGCTTTAGTTCCTGTTCAAGAGTTTCCAATCCTCTGGCCTAGTTTATGGATTTCAGATTTGCCAGTCCCTAATTTTTATCTCTCTCTTTCTACCTATTTTCTTCCTCCCTCTCTTTCTTTCTTTCTTTCACCTTCCTCCCTTCTTCCTTTCTTTCCTCCCTTCCTTCCTTCCTCCCTCTTTAAATTGGTTCCCTTTCTCTACTAGAACACTGTTTCATAAAGATTTTGGTACCAATAGTAGTTCCAGAAGTACAGAATCTCAAAGACCAGTTTCTGAATTGATTCTAGCTTTTCTGGAATTGGTTTTCTAACCTGATTGGATCAGTTAGATTGTTTAAATTTAGAGGCACTAGTAACTCTATTTCCTGTGGTGAAGAGAGCACTGGTAGTCTGATGCTGTGGTAATAGAGAAACAAAATATCATCATTGGATATTCCTTATCAAGTGGATATATAAGGCAAAGTTCTGGGTGACTGTATTTGATTCGTACTTCAGAATGTTTCAAATTAAGGAGTATAATGAGATTGGTTGGTTACTTCTAACTGCCCTGGAGAAACTAGCGAAACACAAGGATGAACTCAGAGCTGTAAATTACTGCTTCAGGCTCTACATACATGTCCTGAAAGAAACTCTGATCTTCTATAGTTGCAGGGCTGAGATTTCTGAAAGCCAAATTTTAAGTCTTATCCTATGAATAGCTGTAATAGAACAAACAATGAATCCCAACCTCACAGAGTTTCTTCTGTTAAAGTGAGTCCATTGATGGGAAGGAATGGGATCCTGAACATTGGAATGGGGAACTGGGATGTGTGAGGAAGGAGAGCCCAATGAACCTGAAGATATCTAATCCTCAAATTCTAATCAGTCTTCTTTTCCAATAGTAGCTTCCTTTCCTTCTCTGAGGAGGTTAGCTCTGCTTTGTCTGAAGGATCTGTAATAAACTCCTTGATGCAGTTCCCTGATAAGACACTGATTTTCCTCAGGACATACTCCCTTATCCCTCTTTGTTCCTAAAATTATAATGAGACTGAAGTTCCAGAGTGTAAGGTGCAAAGTGTGGTGCATGAGGAAATGCAATATATACCCAAAGAAGTGCATGATTTCTCCAATTCATACAGCCAATAATCTGTGATATGTCTGAGAATGGATAGTGAGGGAGTGAGATGTACTGAAAGAAACATAAAGTTGGGTCAGGCTGAATTTACTGACATGCATTTACCAAGCAAAACTTCTGGATTCAGTTTTTTAGCCCAAGGATTTAGGAAGAGCTCTAAGTTCATCTGGTCCAATGTGTCATTCAAAGCTCTTGTTTCTTTGTTGATATTCTGTTTAGTTGACCTGTCTACTGCTGAGGGTGGAGTGTTAAAATCTTCTACTATTAATGTATTATTGTTGATCTGATTCTTTATTTTGATTAATGGCTGGCTTATGTAGTTGGCTGCTCCCATGTTGGGGTCATAGATATTTACAATTGTTGGATTTTCTTGTTGGATAGACCCTTTAAGAATGATACAGTGTCAAAAAAATGATATAGTGTCCCTTTGGATATGTTATTACAATCTTTGGTTTAAATTATAGTTTATCTGATATAAGAATTGCTACCTCAGCTTTCTTTTGAGGTCCATTGGCATGAAAAATGGTTCTCCATCTGCTCACTTTCAGTATGGAAGTGACTTTAGGTTCAAAATGAGTCTTTTGTAGTCAGCATATGGATGAGTCCTGTCTTTGTATCCAATCTGCAACCCTGTGCCATTTCATGGGAACATTTAGGCTGTTCACATTGAGGATTGCTACTGAAAGATATGTGTTTATTACCATCCTACTATCTGTACATTCCCTTCAATGAGTGGTACTGGGAAAATTGGACAGCTACATATAGAAGAATAAAACTGGACCATATCCTTATACCATACACAAAGACAGACTGAAAATGGATGGAAGACCTTGATGTAAGACAAGAATCCATTAAAATCCTAGAGGAGAACATAAGTAGTTACCTCTTCAATATTGCCACAGTAACTTCTTTCAAGACAGGTCTCCAGATGCAAGTAAAAGAAAAGCAGAAATGAACTTTTGGGACTTCATCAAGATAAAAGCTTCTGTGAAGCAAAGGAAATAGTCAACAAAACTAAGAGGCAGCCCATAGAATGGGAGCAGATATTTATAAATGACACTACAGATAAAGGGCTGATATTCAAGATCTATAAACAACTTCTCAAACTCAATACTCAAAAAACTAATAACCCAATTTAAAAAATGGGCAGAAGACATGAACAGACACTTGTCTAAAAAAGATATAAAAATGGCTAACAGACACATGAAAAAATGTTCAACTAAATTCTCACTCTTGATCTGTACAAGTGGAAGGGTTGCAGGTTAACCATCAGGGAAATACAAATAAAAACCACAATGATATACTACCTTGCACCAGTTAGAATGGCAAAAATTAACAAAACAGGAAACAACAAATGTTGGCAAGGATGTGGAGAAAGGGGAATCCTCTTGCGCTGTTGGTAGGAAGGTAAGTTGGTATAGCCACTCTGGAAAACAGTATGGAGTTTCCTGTTGTTAAGAATAGAGTTACCCTAAGTTACTTAAGATGTTAAGAATAGAGTTACCCTATGACCCAGCAATTGAACTACTGTATTTGTATTTGTATTTGTATTTACCCCAAAGATACAGACATAGTAAAAAGACCCCAATGTTCATAGCAGCAATGTTCACAATAACTAAACTGTGAAAGGAGCTGAGAGGTCCTTCAACAAATGAATGGATAAAGAAGATATGGTGTATATATATACAATGGAATATTATTCAGCTATCAGAATTGATGAATACCTACCATTTGCATCAACATGGATGGAACTGGAGGGGATTATGTTAGGTGAAGTAAGTCAAACAGAGAAAGGCAATTATCATATGGTTTCATTCATATGTGGAACATTAGCAATAGCATGGAGGACCATAGGGGAAGGGATAGAAATCCAAAGGAGGAAAAATCGGAGAGGGAGATGAGCCATGAGAAACTATAGACCCTGAGAAATAATCTGGGGGTCTCAGAGGGAAGGAGTGTGGGGGGGAGAGGGTAACAGGGTATTGAGAAGGGCACGTGCTGTGTTGAGCACTGAGTATTATACTTAACTAATGAATCACTGAATACTGCTAAATATGTACTATACAGTGGCTAACTGAACATAAAAAAAAAGCTCTAAGTTTTTCAATTGGCTGAAACATGGACCAAAATATTGTCTACTCTAAATTAAGTTGATATGCCAGAACTGCCTTGGTACACTATAGAGGAAGGTATTTAAAAGCTTAGAGAGATTGGAATTGTAAAGTAGATTTATCACCTTAGAACTGCTCATCTACCCTGAGAGGATTTAGGGGGCACGTCTTTCACTACAACTGTGAGAAATAAATTTTTGAGGGCAGTCTCAGTATCCTTCAAGAGCTCTATGGTTGCTCTTCTCTTCAGGTCAGAATTTATAGTGGGAACTGTTGCTACCAAAGCTGTAAGTAGAATAATCTGACTCACAAAGACCTATGGTGCCGGTTAGTTGATCATGGTGTCCCTAGAAAAGGAATAGATAGTCTAATAAATTCTCATTCTTTTTTTTTTTTTTTAAGATTTTATTTATTTATTTGACAGATAGAGATCACGAGTAGGCAGAGAGGCAGGCAGAGAGAGAGGAAGGAAAGCAGGCTCACTGCTGAGCAGAGAGCCTGATGTGGGACTCGATCCCAGGATTCCGGGATCATGACCTGAGCCAAAAGAAGAGGCTTTAACCCACTAAGCCACCCAGGCACTCCTAAATTCTCATTCTTGATCTGTGCAAGTGGAAGGTTTGCAGGTTAGAGCGAACAGAAAGAAGTCTAACTCAAAGCACTGAAACAGAGAGTTATACACTGAAATGTGTCCTCCCCAAATTTGTATATTGAAGCCCTAATTCCCAATGTGACTGTATTTGGTGATAAGGCTTTTAAAGGGGTAGTGAAAGTTAAATGAAATCATAGGGGTAGTGCACTGATCTAGTATGATCCATGTCTGTATAAGAGGAGGAAGAGACGTTAGTGATTCATGAGCACAGAGAAAAGGCCATGAGAGGACAAAGAGAGCCATCTTTAAGCCAACTAGAGAAGCTTCAGGAGAAACCAAACTTGTCATCTTGCTCTTGGGCTCCAGGACTGTGAGAAAATTTTTGTTGTTCAAGTCACCCAGTCTGATTTGTTGTGGGATTTTGTTGTGGTTACCTGAGTAAAGTAAGACAGAGAGTCATGACTCCTCAACTACCAGACTTGAACCAGTTCAGGCCAAGTCCTCTCAAGAAAGAGCCCTGCTACCCTTCCAAAAATGAATCCTTTTAAGCTTTCTCCCAGACTTCCTTAAAGTGATCTGTGGACTTTTACCAGAATAACTGCCTTGGGCAAAAGGAAACAATCAGAACTTTCAGGAACTACTGGACTCTTGCTCTGAACTGATACTGATTTCAGAAGACCCAAAGCATCACTGTGGTCAGAAAGAGCAGGAGTTATGGAGATCTGGTGATCAATGGAGTTTTAGCTCAGATACATATCACAGGGGATTCACTGAGTTACTGAACCCATGTTATGGTTTTTCTTTCAATTCTGGAATGCATAATTAGAAAAGGCATATTCGGCAACTGACAGAATCCACACACTGGTTCCCTGACCTATGGAGTAAGAATTATTATGAGGAGAAGGCCAACTGGAAACCACTAGAACTTATGCTACCTAAGAAAGTAGTGAACCAAAAACAATACTGTGTTCCTAGAGGGATTTCAGGCATTACTGCCCTAATCAAGGACTTCAAAGATACAAGGTGGTGATTCCCACCGTATCTCCATTCAGCTCATCTATTTGGCCTGTGTAGAAGACAGATGGATCTTGGAGAATGACAGTGGATTATTGCAAACTTAACCAGCAGCTGCTGTTCCAGATGTGGTTTCATTGCTTGTGCAAATTAGCATATTCCTACTACTTGATATGCAGCTTTTGTACTGGCTTATGCCTTTTAAAAAAAGTATCTGTTAGTAAAGACAATCAATAATAGTTTGATTTCAGCTGGCAAGGTCAGCAATACACCTTCAATGTATTATGGAATGTATCCCAACATATCCCAAGGAATACATCTTGGGAATATATGAATTCTCCATCCTTATGTCACAATTTAGTCTGTAGTTACCTTGATCAACTTTGCCTTCCACAAGATATCATACTGGTCCACGACATTGATCCTGTTATGCTGATTGGTCAGTGTAGACGCTTAGGACTTTGGAGCAAAGCCTTGCCATCCTCTGTGGATAACTACTCTCCTTTGGAGAAACTACTGTTTTTTTTTTTTTTTTTTTTTTTTTTTTGCAACTGGGCCTTAATAAAAACTGAATGCTTAACCAGAGGCCACCAAATTTCCATGTAACTTAGCAAGTTTCCATATATTCATGACAGCATAATGAACTTGCTATTGTCTTATCTGCCCAAGTCAATGGATGTGTACAGTGGCATTCCATTTTAAATGGAGGTGGTGTCTACAAAATCAGACATTGAAGTCACAATAATTTACATGAGAAAGTGACCAAATGTCTATAGTTCCTAATCCTAATCTATGACCATCTCTCTCCAAACCTGTATCTATGATTTCTTGGGGAGTTCCCTTTGATTGACTGATGAAAGAGGAGAGACAGTTTTGATTGACAGATGGTTCTGCATGCTGTTCAGGCACCACACAAAAGTGGACAGCTGCAACACCACAGCCCTTTTCTGGGACATTCCTGGAGGACATGGTGAAGGGAATGCTCTCTGTGGTTGCTCATTCTGCTTGTAAGGAGAAATGGTCAGAGGTATGAGTCTATATTGGTTCATGGGTTGTAGCCAATGGTGTGGCTGGATGGTCAGGGACTTGGAAGGAATATACTGGAAAACTGGTCATAAGAAGGTCTGGAGAAGAGGTGTGTGGATGAATATCTTTGAATGGGAAACAAAGTGAAGATATCTGTCTCATGTGAGTGCTCACGAAGGGGTAACATCTGCAGAGGAGCCTATTAATAATCAAATGGATAGGATGACCTATTTGGTGGATACCAGTTAGCTTCTTTACCCCATTATTTCCCAGTGGGCTCATGAACAAAGTGGGTATGGTGGCAGAAACTGAGGTTCAGTAATATGAATTTCTACTCACCAAGGCCAGTCTATTTACAGCCATAGCTGAATATCAATCTGCCAGTAACAGAAACCAACAGTGAGTCTCTGATATGGCACCATTCTCAAGGGTGATCAGCTAGCTACTTGGTGGCAGGTTGATTACACTAGACTTTTTCCATAATGGAAAGGGTTGTATTTTGTTCTTATTGCAATAAGCATTTCTCTATATATGGATTTGCCTTTGCTGCATACAGTGCTTCTGCTGAGTTACCATCTGTGGACATACAGAATTCCTTATCTCCCATAATGGTACTCTGCACAGCATTGCTTTTGATCAAGGAACTCCCTTCATAGTGAATCAAGTATGACAATGGCCCCATAATCATGGAATTCATGAGCTTTACCATGTTTCCCATTATCCTGAAGCAGCTGGCTTGATTAAAAAGTGCAATGGTCTTTTGAAGACTCAGTTGCAATGCCAGTGAGGTGGTAATAGCTTGCAGGGCTGGAGCAATGTCATATAACAGGCTATGTATAGTCTGAATCAGCATTTAATACACGGTTCAGTTTCTCCAATAGCTAGAATTCACAGGTCCAGGAAATGAGGAGTAGAAATGGAAATGACACTATTTACTATTACCCCTAATGATCCACTCCAAAAATTTTATTTTCTGTCTCTGTGACCTTATTCTCTGTTATTTGAGAGGTCTTAGTTCCAAAGGAAGAAATTATTTCCCACTAGGAGACACAATACTGATTCCACTGAATAGGAAATTAAGACTACCATCTGGCCACTTATGGCTCTTTAAGCCTTTAAATCAACAAGCAAGGGAGTTCTATGCTGGATGGGTTGATTGATCCTGATTACCAGTGGGAAACTGGAATAGTAAGGGTGAGGAAGAACATGTCTAGAATGCAGATCTCTTAGGACATTTCCTTAACCACCATTGACGTGTGATAAAAGTCAAGAGAAAACTTCAGTGATTTGATTCAGGCTGGACCAATGGCTCAGATCTTCCTGGAATTGAAGGTGTGGGTCACCCCACTAGGCAAAAACCCATGACTAGCTGAGGTTCTTGCAGAGGTTGAAGAGAATATGGGATGAATTGTGGAAGAAAGTAGTTATAAATACCAGGCATGACCATGCGGCCATTGCAGAAACAAGAACTGTAATTGTTGTTAATATTTTTCCCAATTTTTTATGAATGTATGTGTGTCTATGTATACATGTGTCTATTCATATGTGCAATATTTTTGTTTTCTTTTCTCTCTCATTCCCTTATCATCTAACATAAGATGTATTAATAATAGTTAAGTTTACATCACAGTATTTAAGTTATGGAATATCAAAGACAAGTGTGAATGACAGCTTAAAACTTTGCATCCTCTTTTAGGGAAGAAGGGTTAGTACATTTTCAGTTATATATAAGATAGCTGTGTTCTATTAGGCAGAAGTATTACTTTGCTTTTGTCCTTGGAGGTTAAGTATGGTTTAGGGAGGTGTGTATGGGTGCCAAATTGATAAATAGGGGAGTATAATAGCTTCATATATCAGCTTGGTTAGGTTATAATACCCAGTGATTTCTGTGACGGTATTTTTATGTGAATAATACCTCCAATCAGTTGAGTTTCAATAAAGAAGTTTGTAAGGTAGGTGAGCCTCATCTAATCAGTTGAAATGCCTTAAGAGAAAAACTGAGGTTTTGCTGAGGAAGAAGGAACTCTACCTCAGGATGGCAGCGTCAGGTTCTCTCTGAGTTTCCAGCCTGCTAGTCTGCCCTAAAAATTTAAATTTGCCAGTCCCTACATTGTGCAAGCCAGTTCTTTGAAATATGTGTGTATTTGTATACATGTGTGTGCATATATGTATTAAATATGTTCACATATTATATAATATATATAATAGGTACTATACCTGTCCAACTCATTCTATTTCTCTGGTAGAATCCTGACTAATCCAGATAACAAAGCAGATATGCAATGAGATAGATATCACCAAATACAAAATTATATTAAGCAAAATGCTACATAATGTAAGCATAATGCCAAAAACTCATGAACTTCTGACACTTCGTCCATCTGGGAGAAATGGAAAGAAAAGACTTTCTGGCTATTTGTCACCCAAAGCCATATCAATTTTAAGAGTATCCATTTGTTGAATATCTATTTATATAAGCCAGTCAGAAAGCTCAGGGCTTTACATTTATTTAATTTGTATGGAATCAGAGGAGACCCCGAATTGATAAGGAAATGTTGAAAAACAAAACAAAACAAAACAAAAAAAACTGGGGGCATCATGTTACCTGATTTCAAGCTTTACTACAAAGCTTTGATCACCAAGACAGCATGGTACTGGCATGAAAACAGAAACATAGACCAGTGGAACAGAGTAGAGAGCCCAGATATTTATGATTTTAAAAATGTGGCAAAATAAACATCATTTCTAATTTACAGAGTATGAAATTAAGTTTCAGAGAAGAGGAATAACTTACCCAAGCACACACTTGTTAAAGGGAGTGCTAGGACTTGAACTCAGATTGACCTGATTCCAGAGTCTGTGCTTTTTATAAAACAGATGATGGTCTTTCAGCCTGGAACATAGTCCCATGTCTTTGGGATTTGGTAGTAGCTTTCATGGGGACAAGTGACATAAATGTCATCTTCATGTCTGTTCTTAGTGCTTGTGAAAAGAAACAAGGTACTTTGTCAGCCTCCAGACAACTGGTTTGCTGCCTACGTAGTATAATAACCATTCAACTCTGTGATGGGGGCAATGAAAGATCCCAGTACTTGTGTAGTTGTGTGTCCATGATTGACATAGTCCTGGACAACTTACTTTTTAATTCTCAGGACCCCTGTTGAGCCCTGAAGTTGAAAGTCATATAATAAAAAGGCAGACCAGAGAATACATGTAACGAAACCCCTGGTTCTTTAAACCTAAGGCTCTTGGTTAGAATATTTCCATCAGTCTGAAATTTCTAAACTTTAGGATACTTGTGGACTGATAATCAGGGCTGGGATAGTTGAAATTTGGAGGTGAAGTTGAAATCAGTTAAGAGGCATCTCTGGTACAGCAAAGAGAACTCTGGACCAGGAGTCAGGAGACCAAGACTGGACATTGCAACTTTACACCTTACTAAACACTGTCACCTTGTCCAGGTCACCTAACATTCTCAATCCTCACTGTTTCCATCTATGGTATGAATACAAAATCCCACAAGATGGTTGTGGAGTTTTCAGCATACTTTAATAAGAACACATTGGTTGAAAATTGTCTAGCATAATTCTTGGTGTGTAATAGGTACTCAATACATTGCATAACTTAGTAATCATTCCCTTTTAGGTATACTAATGCTCTGTTACCACCACAGAGGTCTTAGTGAGAGAGTAATTCCAGACACCCATCCCCTACCCAGGAAGCCAAGAGGATGAAGGTCTTTCCACTCCAAGCAAGCTGGTGATCCCAGTTAGCCTCTCTTCCCTGGGTCATTGCATCTTGAGTGAAAGACACAAGGTCAGAAGGAACAGAGATCACTCCTGTTAGGGGCAGTGGTAACTGAGGCTTCTAGTTATGGGAACATTACTGGGTTGTTTGCTTCCAGCCTCATGTCCTTTTGGAGCTTCTGGCTCCCTACTCATTCCTAAGTCTGGCCCTCCAGCTTCTCAATGATTATGTTGGCAGCAGCACCCTCCCTTCATTGATATTCTTCTGATGAAATCTTCCTTTGCTTAAATTAGCTGAAGTTAGCCTTTATTTCTTGCCATTAGGACCCTGGCTGACAAGCATGTCAAGAACTGATTTGAGACAACAGGTAGACTACGGCTTATAGTTCTGTTTGCATATCTCACTAGGTTTGGTGAGTTTGCAATTGTTGGTGTGGGTGTAAAATTCCAATTTACTTCTCTAATGTACTCTTCAAAGATTGATCTGCTCCTAATTTAGCTGTATATTATTATAGCTAAATGTTGATTGCTACAGAAAGACCTTGTTTTGACCTCATAAGAAAACAGCATTCAAAATCAACTGGAGGAAAGCAAAACACATGGCCCAAAGTCAGGGAAGAATTTCACTGCATGTGTGTTTCAGGGTTGGCTGTGTCCTTATTACCATCCCTTTCCTAATACACTAACATCTCTTGTACATTTGACCACTATTTAACATGATCAGACAAAAAAGGAGACACCCTGAGTTAAAAATGACCCACCTTCTTGGGTGTGTTTTGTGGTTTCTGTGGCTGGAGGTTACAATAGGCCATTTGATTAATGAGCTGTTTTATTGGGATGCAAATAATGCATAATGTCATAAGATCCATATGTTGTACATTACCGAGGCATAAAACTTACCTTGGCACAAAATGGAAAATTTAAAGCATCTTTCTTGAAAAAATATATCATGCTGAACAAAAAGCATGTGGATCTTCCTGGTATTTATGAAACTGATGAATGCTGTGCCAGATTTGTTTAGTTTTACTTCTAACTCCAATCTTGTGTATGTGTGCATGTGTGTGTGTGTGTGTGTGTGTGTGTGTGTGTTCTGTATTCATCAGAAGTACCTTTATGCTTCTGTTCCCTCTTAGTCTGTTCTGAATAGTTGAAAAGAGCCAAACAGCTGGTTCTGATAACACACAGTAGCTATAACTTTCATGGTTTAGAACTAAAACACTAGATACTGGAAAAAATGTAATTATAATAAAAACAGCAGTTGGAGATTAGAGATGTAATTGCCCATGCATCACCAGAGAGGAGGAACATGAGAAAGATGTGTAAATACTCAGTCCGCTGGATACGAATCTCAAAGAAATAAAACCCTTTGTGGATATAGAGACTAACAGTGTAGTGGGAGTGAAGCAAGGTGGAACATTGAAGTTTTGGTTAATGTGGAGATTTCACATCCAGGGAAACACTCAAAAGACCAGATGAAACAGATCAACCATCTTCCCAGAGCCTTCACATGGGTAACTGCTTTTCATCCTTTAGTTTTTGCTCAAATGTCATTTCTTAACGAGCTTTTCCCTAGTCAATCCCTGGCTGCCATGTTTACTCTTATTCACATGATGTCATTTTATTCTCTTCAGGAAAATTTTAACTGCATGAATCATCTTGTTTATCTGTTGGTTTACTTAGGTAGTGTATGTTTTGTATGAGAAAATAGGCTCCTGATGACTAAGTTCATAGCTTTAAACTCTGATCAGAGCCTGGAACACAAGAAGTGCTAATAGTTATATATTAAATATTGAATTTGAGGTTAATGATAGTCCTCCCCTTTAAGGAATTCTGCAATGCTTAATTGAGATAATCTTTTTTAAAATTAACATATAATGTATTATTTACTTCAGGGGTACAGGTCTGTGAATCATCAGTCTTACACAATTCACAGCACTCACCATAGCACATACCCTCCACAATGATGAGATAGTCTTTGAGAACTTGGCATTACAGTGCCAGGCACAGACTAATTATTTGGCAACTGTTAGCTAGCATTTATGTATGTATGTATGTATGTATGTACATATGTATGTAGTTATTATTAAGAATTGGCTCATTTGATGATTATGAAGCCTGAGAAGCCTGCCACTGCAAACTGGAATCCCAGGAAAACTGATGGTGTAAGTTATAGCTCAGTCCGAAAGTTCTGATGACCAAGAGTGCCAATGATGTAAAGTCTTAGTATGAGGGCAAGAGAAGGCCATGTCCATCTCAGAGAGGGGGGGGGGCAAATTTCCCTTCCCTCTACCTTTTGCTCTATCCAGGCCCTCAACAGATTGCATGATGCTGCCTGCCACCCCCCATCCAACCAGAGGAGGGAAATCGACTTACTTAGCCTACCAATTCAAATTCTTTGTTTGTTTTTTGCTTTTGTTCTTTTCTATTTTTCTTATTGTGTTATGTTAGTCACCAAACTATATTATTAGTTTTTGATGTAGTGTTCGATGATTTGTTATTTGCATAAAACACCCAGTGCTCATTACAACATGTGCCCTCCTTAATACCCATCACTAGGCTACACCATCCTTCCAACACCCTCCCCTCTGAAACCCTCAGACTGTTTCCCAGAGCCCATAGTCTCTCATGGTACATCTCCCCCTCTGATTTTCACCCCGTTCAGTTTTCCCTTCCTTCCTCTAATGTCTTCCATGCTAATCCTTATGTTCTACATATGAGTGAAACCATATAATTGTCTTTCTCTGCCTGACTTATTTCCCTTAGCATAATCCCCTCCAGTTCCATCCATGTTGATGCAAATTGTGGGTATTCATCCTTCCGGATTGCTGAATAACATTATGTTGTGTTTATGTTCCATGTTTTCTTTATCCGTTCATCTGTTGAAGGGTTTCTCAGCTCCTTCCACTGTTTGGCCATTATGGACATTGCTGCTGTGAACACTGGGGTGCATGTTCCCCTTCTTTTTACTACGTCTGTATCTTTGGGGTAAATACCCAGTAGTTCAATTGCTAGGTTGTAGGGTAACTCTATTCCTAACATCTTGAGGAAACTCCATACTGTTTTCCAGAGTGGCTGTGCCAACTTGCCTTCCCACCAACTGTGCAAGAGGGTTCCCCTTTCTCTACATTTTCATCAACATTTGTTGTTTCCTGTTTTGTTAATTTTTGCCATTCTAACTGGTATAAGGTGGTATCTCAGTGTGGTTTTGATTTGAATTTCCCTGATGGCTAATGATGATTAACGTATTTTCGTGTGTCTGTTAGCCATTTGTATGTCTTCTTTGGAGAAGTGTCTATTCATGTCTTCTGCACATTTTTTAACTTATTTATTTTTCTGGGTGTTGATTTTGAGAAGTTCTTCATCCTGCAGGTAAAGCACCCAGTACTCATTACAACATGTGTCCTCCTTAATAACCTTTATCTGTAATGTCATTTGCAAATATCTTCTCCCATTCCTTGGGTTGCTTTTTAGTTTTATTGACTGTTTCCTTAGCTGTGCAAATTCTAATCTCCTTAGAAACACCCTCACAGACCTACCCAGACTTAATATTTAACCAAATATCTGAGAATCTCATGACCCAGTCAAGTTGATATATAAAATTCACCATTATACTTATGATGATATACCATCAAAAAGAATATTTAATTGACACCCACAGGGAATGATTTAACTTGGCTAAGTTAATATATTACTTACCCATTTAAAAAGTTTGGAAAGTAAAGTTTCACAAACATAGCTCAAGAATTAATTGCACAGATTATGAACATTCTCCATTTAGTATGGAAATAGGATTATGCCCACTGTCAGAGAATTATGATTTCACCGAGAAGAAAGAAGTTACAACATAGACTCAGCAGGAAAACTCTACAGGAAAGAAGTTGAGCTAGAAAGCTCTTTCAGATCTTGTGGTGCCTCTGGGTCATTGGGTTATCATTAGGAACATTAATTATTTCTGAACTTTAGTTAAGTGCTTTCTCAGAAACTTCTGGTTCAATGTAATTGTGATTACTTTAGCTCATTTGATAGCACTTTACTCTGTTCAATTAATAAAGCTGCTTTTTAGGAAAAAAAAAAGATATATCAAATTTCTTTTATTTACAAAACACAACATATGTAGGCTTTATTCTTAAGCTCCTTACCCATAGAGTGATGGGATATGTGATCTTTGCTGATTCAAGTCCCACTCTTTAAGCAAAGTTGTGAATGTATTGCTACTTCTTTTCTCATTGATAGAATTTTACTTTCCATCCAGGTTTATCTCACCTACCAGAAGGTCAGGGCATGAGGCAGTCCCAGCTTGGGAGGGACCATTATCCCCATGAAATGTTTCCTCACTGGTTCACTGCATGCCAGAGCTCCCATTCACAGCTATTGATTTTTGCACAGTAAAATTCTGATGGCTTCCTCAAAGGGGTCAATTTTTTTCAGATTAACAGCTGCTCTGTTAATGTCAGAAGAGCTTGGTGGCTAAAAAAGGACTTTATTTATGGACATCAAAGAGCATGTCTCAAACAACAGAACCCTCCAATTCAAAACAAAAGGAACATAATAAATGGAAAATTATAGTTTATATGAACTATCCTTTTTCAAAATAACACACTTAGAATAATAATATCAGGAGAAATGAAGACAGGAGGCATTCTCATTATTTATGTGGTATGTTGACTTCATGCCATTTCTATATGGGCAGTAAAAATCCATGCTTAGTGTTTTTTTAAATTTTATTTAATTTTATTAATGACCCAAGCAATGACTTGGTTATGGTTTTTTTTTCTTCTTCTTCTTCTTTCACCAGTTGTAGTAGAAACAAAGAGGCTAGTAGGCATGGATCTTTTATAGTTCATGAGATCATTTGTAGTCTAACATGAGTCATGATAGGAGACAGAATCTGAATGGAGTCCAGATATCAGGGCTGGACATAGACTTTCTATTTATCAGACAACTAGCTACTTATCCTGGAAGCAGACAGTGAAGGGGCTCTTTGGCTTATAGCTGATCAGGTTTAATACTTCTGAATGGACAGAAGAGATCAAAACTGCCCCAAGCAAGAAGACAGAGAAACTGCCCTAGTATGTAGGAAGGTAGATGACTTTTGCCACCCCACTGTTACGTGTGGTTCTGAATCAAGGAACTTGTGTGTGATGCAGTGTGATCTCCCACAAGTCTTCTGGTTTTCAAGGTTCCCCAGAGTGTGCTTCAGCTCCCAGGTAGCTATCTGTCACCTCTCTCTCCAACCTCATCCCTATGGCCTAATTCTTCATCTCTGAAAATGAATATTTATCAGAGTAATGCTAGCAATAGAATAAGAGTCAAATATTAAAAAGCCTGTAATGGAAAACAGCTGCAGACAGAAATGCAGCTTGAAAACATGGAGGGGGGGAATGCCTGTTTTCTCTTTGCCCTCTTGCCTTGTGATCTCATACTGGTGTCTACCATGGGCCAGTTCTTATCTGAGACAGGAGCCTGCGTGATGCATTCAACAGGGCAGAAGATGGATGAGTGGAGAATGAATGAAGTTGGCAGACAAACAAATAAAAATAACCAGTTCAGGAGTGAATACCTATGTGGAGCAGCTACGGTGAGACCTGAATGAGTAGATATGACAAGCACCAGGTTAAGAAACTGGCAGATGGTCGGTCCTCAAGAATGTGTTTTCCTCTCCCTTCTTTCCCTTTCTCACTGATCAGAATCTCTTCTTTAAAAATTGTGATTTGCTCTTTGCATAAGCTGTAAATATTTTGGAAAGGATTTTAAGAACAATGAGATGGTTTTAAAGCATTTTGGATATTTTAGGGTTAGTAATTGTGAGTGGTATTTTGGATGGGCAGGAGAGGCTCGTTTCCATTTCTTGTTTGTGCTACGGGGCAGTTGCCTGTTCAGTTTGCCCTGCGTTGTGTGGTAAGGTGCTGCTTGCATTGCTCAAGGACCCTCTCAGCTTTGCCTGTAGGACTCCTGGTGACTGTTCTCACAGAAGGGTGCTGTTATCTGAAAATGTGGGTCACTTATCTCTCTGGAACCTGGGAAGCCTGGTTGTCTCGCACCCCTGTGCTGCTGCTCGCAGACTGTCTTGCTGCCACGTGTGCCCTTTTGCATTCTCCAGCATGTTTGCAACAGCCACAGGCCATTTGTTCCCACCAGTCTTGCCCCTGATGCTGTGGGTTCTGAGGGGTTGGCAGTGCTCCCTGTTCTTTATGATTGACTTCTCCCTAGCCCTTACTATTAAACCTTCAGTGTATCCAAGTGAATTCCTGGGTTATCACTGGAGCAGTTGCCTGATCTAGGGAGTCCGGACATCTTTCTGGTAGAGAGAGATGGTTTCCGGTATTGCAATACCTACTTCAGTCACTGGAGGCTGAGTGTCGACGCAGCTCTGGGAAAATTTCCTGGCTTCTGGAATGGGCTGACCAGCAGAGAGTACCCCTGGGAGCTGGGCTGGGCTTCCCTTTGGGATCTGGGACAGCCCCCAACCACATGAACCCTGAGGAATATCATTTTCTCTCAGGGCTCCTATCCGCACTCCCATAATCCACTCTACTCAGGTTCCTCATTAAAGTAAAAATCATCAGTGTTCTTTTAATGTGGCTTTTTGTGTTTCATTTCCTTTGTTGGTTAAAAAATGTTTCCAATGAAACATTTTATAAGATTTCTATACAGTGCATACATTTTGAACATTTTGTTCCTATTAACATAAAATATTATTCTCATTTCCTCTTGCGTTGGGAAGAAAGAGAAAAAAAGCATTATAAAAATTAAAAATAATTTCTTTGTTATTAAGGAGGTATGAATGATTTATGAGCACAATAAAGGAAAATCTCTTTGGTCAACATTATTAATTTGAAAATAAGACTTCTTTTCAGATTTTTGAAATGGCTTCAATGACAGTAGGCCCTAAAATAACAAAGGAGACCAGGTTATAATGCGAAATTCTTTCCCCTGACTTTTCCTTTCCAGGGGACGTGGTGTGCTCTCTACCTTTGGGAAGCAAAGTTGAATCATCCTAGGGTAGAGTCAGGGAACTCTGTGTCAAATAGCTTGTTTCCAGATGTGTCTGTGGGTCATCTGCATCTGTACAGTGATGCATTTTCAAATTTCCTCTGTCATTTTGATGTGCCCTTAAAGGTCATATCTAGTTGGGTCTTACTGGAGTCACCCATGTTGACTGACTTGCCCTGCCATGTTTCTCTCAGTGACACAGGAGCTCCTGGTTTCTCCCACATGCTGATGGCTTGGTAGCTCTGTGATTCTGCTCTTCTACTGTGTGTTCTCAGAGTAATTCCCCCTACCTCCACCAGGTCCTGCCTATTAAATCTCATGCTCTCTAGAGTGAGGGGCTCTATATTTGGTTTTTGGTTCTGGGTCTTGTGGTCCCCAGCCCAAAGGTCTAGTTCTGTAACATTAGAATATATATTAAGCTGAGGGTATCACCTGGGGAAGCTGGCATCTTGCAAGGGGAACCTTAAATGGCATTTCCTATGAGAATTCACCCCAGTTTAAGGTCATGTAGCTGGCATTGCATGCTCAGAAAACAGATTCTCTTAGCATATTAGGAATGTTCTGGGGGAGTGGCCTTCTATCAACCAGCTTATAAGGCTGAGGAAGAGCCTGGCACTCCTATTTCTTAGTTTACAAGACAAATACCTCCTTCCGAACACTTGAAGTTTCACTAGGTCATTGCAGGGAGAAGGTACTTGCTTCCTTCCTCTCCACCTAGAAAGACTGGTGTTGACATCATTAGGATGCCAGCTGCTGGAGGTTCAAGTTTTCAACAACTTACTGAGCACTGAGTTCAGGGCAGGCTCTAGGCACTGGAGGTGTAGCAGGGAGCAAAGCAGACAAGAATTCCTGCCCTCAGGGAGCTTATGTTGTAGTGACTACTTGAACCCAATGGTTTGGGTATCTCAGTCATGCACACAGATGTTTGATTTCCCATTTTCTCTGTTTGAAATTCCACAAACTCACCCCAGAAGTAAAAGCATACTGAGGCAGTCCTTTGGAAGAATCACATAAAGAGATGGCTAGATGGTTAGAAATTTTTCTCCAGACCTTCAATTTTCATCTAGAAAATTCTATTCATGGGAATAAGGACATGATTTAATTGGTCGTTACGGTTATCTTTCTTCCCCAATTCTGCTAACTACAGAAAAGGTGTGGCCATCCTACTTAGTGGATTTAAAATGGAAAGACTACATGAAGAGGGACAAGCCACAAACTAAGAGAAAGGAGAGAAACCACATCAATCTTCAGGATTAAGGGTGGATGGGCTTGACTTGCCAGATCCAAAACCATTATGAAGAGCCAGAGATGTGAAGACAGGAGGAAGGGTTTTCAAAATGGTGGTGAATTATGAACTGAATTTCCTTTCACGCTTTTTTGAATGGAGCTACTTTTGAATTACTTTTGATTACTAGTCTGCAAAGATTAAGCTGTACAGGGCCCTAGGATTTATTAATGTTCATGAATTCTGGAAAGTTCATTATGTATTGATATTCTGTTATGATAGATGAAGGTTTAACTCTCATTCTCTGGCACCTCCCACCCTGCCCACCTTCTCTTCCTACGCTTCTGTTCAAATTATACAAATAATTTTTGATCAAATCAGCAGTCAGGATTGACATTACTGTGACTATGAAAAAAGTTAATAACCATGAACTGTGTCTTTCTTGTACATATTGTATTTTTTCCTAGAATTAATATTTTCTTCACTTTTTTTATTTGCTTCTGGTTTTTTGTGCTTCTATTTAGTATTTTTTATGCTCCATCAGATTTTCTTATATGTCCATCAATATTATTTTCCAAACGGCCAAATAAAATAATCTCTCAATTAATTACTTTCCCCCCTGCATTCCTCTCTCCAAGTTCCTCTCTTGGGTTCCATGTGGACAGTTGCTTCCCAGACACACTGCATGACTCTCATCATGGATTTCCTTTTCTATGTCCTTGTGTTAGATCCCCTGTTTCATAGGAAACTCATTCTCTATTCCCTCCTTCACTTTGCTGGAGCATATGCTCTTGTACTTCTGGGAGGTTGTTTACGATATGATATGATAATTACATGATATATATATGTACATGATATGATATAATTATATTTTTAAAGTCTTGTGTCAGTGTTTCTAATCTACATTCCTAAATAGTTGATAATTTAGCTGGATATATAATGCTAGGTTGCAAATAATATTGCCTAACAATTTTGAAGTTATTTTTTCTATTGCTTTTTAACCCCCAGATTTGTTGTTAAGAAGTCTGATATTATTCCATTTCATATTCTTTGTCAGTGACTTTTCCTTCCACCCACAAAGAAATTTATAGGATTTTTTTTTAATTTCTTTTCAGTGTTCCAGAATTAATTGTTTATGCACTGCACCCAGTGCTCCATGCAATACATGCCCTCCTTAGTACCCACCACACTCAGGTACTCTGAAATTTTATTCATTGTGCCAGTCTGTTCTTTCAGTCTGGAGATTCTCATATCTTTCAGCTCTGGAAAATATATAAATTTGAAAATAACTTTCTTACCATTTTTCCCCCTCTGTTTTATTAATCTCTTGTTGGATTTCCTGGGTCAATACTCTATTTCTTATCTTTTCTCTTCATAGTCCTACCTTTTGATTTTATTTGCTCTACTTACCGAAATGCTTCTTAATTTTTCTCTCTCATGGTGTTACATTTTTTATGTTGACTAATAATTTTCCAGTTTCTTCCAGTTGTTCCTTAACACATATCTATGCAGCTTTCCATCTTATATTTGCCATGCCTTTTCTTATCTCTCTAATTTTATTCTTTCTAGCTTATTCACTAAGCTCATAGTTTTCTTTCCTTCACTCCCTTTCTCCCTCCCTCCCTCCCCCATCCCTCTCCCTCTCTCTCCTTCTTCCTCCTCCTTTTTCTGTCAGTTGTGGTATTTGAGGTTCTTCCAGAATTTTGAAAATTTTTGCTGTGTTTTGAGTTCTTCTCATGTTGGATGCTTTTTTCCAAATGTCTGTTTGCCAGTTCACATTTAATAGTGATGACTAAAAGCAGATTAGGAGTCCTAAAAGTGGAGACTGGACATAGTTATAAATAATTTTTAAGATACTGGGATTGAAAGCTACCTGTAGAGGTGATATCAGTATCTGACAGCTTTTTGTTTGGGGATCTTAGGTTTCTCAAAAGAAGACTTTTTAAATCTTCTATCAATAAGGCCTATTTCTAGAACTAGAAATTTCATTTAAAGTTCTATTTTCAATTCTTGACTTTTCTCTTTCCTGGATTTTGACTAATGTCCTGAGCTTTCTCTGTTTGTTTTCTCCTGATAATAAATCATGAGTTTATTATCACAAAGTGATAATGAGTGTGTGCACTTTGTGAGGTGAAGGAGGAGACAAGGAGCTAACCATTCCACAAACGACTTTTGATTCTTTCCTTTGTTTTATGGGCTGAACTGTGTGTCCTCCAGATTCATATGTTAAAGGACCTGAGAATGCGACTATATTTGGAGATAGAGTTTTAAAGCAGTAATTTAATTAAAATGAAGTCATCAGAGTGGCCCTAATCCAATATGACTAGTATCCTTATAAGAAGAGAAATTGGGACACAGGCAATTGCAGAGGGAAAACTATGTGAAGAGACAGACAGAAGACAGACATTCATGAGCTAAGGAAGGAGATCTCAGAAGAAATTGGCTCTGACAATATCTCGATCTGGACTTTTAAACTCTGGAACTGTGAGAAAATAAATTTGTTTAAGCCTCCTGTCTATGGTACTTTGTAATGGTAGCCCAAACAAACTTATGTACCATGTTTTCAGCCTTGTTCTTCATCCCTAAATTTTATGATGCCTGCTGCCTCCATTACCTGTTCCTTCCAACGTCCTGTGGGGTGAATGGGCTCACATCCCCTCTGCAGGCATCTTTGGCTATAGCTGCTACCACTCTATGTTATTTAGCATGCTTCCCTCCATTTTCTTTGTATCTTCCTAAAATTTGTTGAATTATCAAAATGTCTTTAATTGTGCCTCCTACTGTCTTTATTCATTAGAGTTTTATACTAGGAAAAAAAAAAAATCCTTTACTGCCATTTTAGTGGGTTTCAGGAGAAGGAGGAGTTATACCTCCACTTTGACCTAAGCTGCATTTCTAAAAATGGATAAGGAAGATGTGGTCCATATACACTATGGAGTATGATGCCTCCATCAGAAAGGATGAATACCCAACTTTTGTAGCAACATGGACTGGACTGGAAGAGATTATGCTGACTGAAATAAGTCAAGCAGAGAGAGTCAATTATCATATGGTTTCACTTATTTGTGGAGCATAACAAATAGCATGGAGGACAAGGGAAGTTAGAGAGGAGAAGGGAGTTGGGGGAAATTGGAAGGGGAGGTGAACCATGAGAGACTATGGACTCTGAAAAACAATCTGAGGGTTTTGAAGGGGCGGGGGGTGAGAGGTTGGGGTGGTGGGTATTGGAGAGGGCACGGATTGCATGGAGCACTGGGTGTGGTGCAAAAACAATGAATACTGTTACGCTGAAAATAAATGAATAAATAATTTTAAAAAATTCTACTTTTAATATATAAATAGTGATAATCAACAGAAGTTATAAAATTGTTCTTTTGACATATTACATATGTATTGGAACCCAATGTGTTGGTTCTCAGCTCCAAACTCATGCTTCTTTGTTCTGTTTCTGATATTGGAGCTGTATCCTATAAATAATTCTGGTCTACCAGATGGCTTGATAGTCAGCTTCATCAATAGGGGACTTTGGGGGGGACATGGTGGGGGGAAGGGATTCCTCTTCCTGGTTCCCCTGTACTTTTATCTCTGGCTCCCATGGTATGAGGCTGCCAAAGGCATGTGGGGCAGCCAGTGGCAGTGAGTTTCACAGCTTACCCATCTGTGAATTCCTAGTGAGTTCCGGGGCCCCCTAATGGGGGCTTCCTGGTGAGTCCCATCACAGTCCAGCCAGCAGTTTCCAAATTGACAGCACGGGCTTACAGTATTTAAGTGAGTTTCCCTGCCATCCAGAGGGTCCCAGTCACACCTCCTCACGTGCTCTCTGAGTCTCAGCCTGGTGTGGTGGGGTGGTTTTTTTCTCAGATTGTTCTTTTTTTTTTTTTTTTTGGAGGCGGGGAGTACTCTGTCTTAGCCCTAGAGGTAGTGGCATTCTCCTTTATCTGCTATTCTTGTATTCTCTAGAGCAAACTCTGGAAAGAGCCAGAGAGTAAATACTTTAGACTTCGTGGGTCACAGGGTCTCTATTATTCAATGCAATGTTGTAGTGAGAAAATAGCCACAGACAGCAAACAAATGAACGGGTGTGGCCAGATGGGCCCACAGGCCTATTCCTGCTTTCATGTGCTCCTTATTCTGTATCAATCCCCTTTTACTAGTTAACAGTTCTTTTCTCTTTTTAAATAGATTCTATTTATTTATTTATTTGAGAGAGCGCACAAGCAAGGGGGAGGGGCAGAAAGAGAGGGAGAAGCAGGGGGCCTGCTGAGCAGAGAGCCTGATGTGGGTCCGGATCACAGAACCCTGGGATCATGACCTGAGTCGGAGGCTTAATGGACTGAACCACCCAGGTGCCCTAGTAAACAGTACTTTACTGTTAAAATTACTGGAGTGGTTACTTCTTCTGCCTGGATTCTGACTGTTACACTGCATTGAAATTTTAGGCAAGGTCTTGGCTTTTGACTGGGACCAGTTCAGAGGGTTTGCTTGGATCTTACAATTCTGGTCAGGGTTGCAGTGGAGGTGGGGTGGGGTGGAGAATGAATGAAAGAAGGAGTGAATTTGTGGCAATCTTAAAGAAAGTAACAACCAGGTGGGCATTTTAGGCAGGACTTCCTTACCAGTGTACAGATGACACTTGGAGAAAGCAGCTGAAAAATCTTCTCTCCTCGTCAGTTGTAAACTTCGGGTTCACAAAATGTTCCCTTCCGTGATCTACTTTATAAAACTTTCATGTTAGATGTAATTTCCCTCAGGAACTTCAGGTGAAAGTGATGCTCTAGGAAGATGTAGGGTGTTTTTCTGGGGCTCACTCTCCCCTTGGCTCAAGATGGCAGTGCTCCTGGGGAGTGTGTGTTCAGTGCTCTTTGGAGTGGCAATTTCATGCCCTCTGAAAGCTTTTCTTAGGCAAAGTACATTGTAATTGATTAGTTTTCTGCTTTCTAAATTGCTGTCAAGTTCCAGACTCATCTCCCTGAGATTATTCCCATCATCTTTATTGGAGGTTTGGGTGTCTGCAAATTCTTCAGTGACACATTTACAGGCTGTCTTTTGTTTTACGCTCACAGATGGCTAATCGCAATCATGCCGTGAATTTTACTAGTTTAATTCTCAGGGGGCAACCTCTTTTCCAAAATTTTGTTTTTTCCATGTATTGCCACTACCAAGGAAATGTTCGCTGATCACACTGGGGCAGAGAACACTTACCCAGAGGCCATCGCAAAGACATGGCTCTGAGACTTCTTGAAAGTAGAACCTTGCCTGAGATGTTTCTGCCAGGTTCCCTATGGCTTTTAATTCATGTGATGGCTTATGGAGAGAAGTGAAAGGAAAAAGCATGCTCATGGGCAATTCTGGTGCAAAAGCAATAGTAGTTGGCAAAACCTTTGCCCTAACTGCCTATCAATTTTTCTCTTTGTTATGGTACAAGCAGGGAAGGTTGTAAGATCAGCTGTTGTAAATGATGAATTAAGCCAGAATTACAAGCAGCAGATGCCTGTTGCTGGTGTCAGATTTAAACCTCTGAAGGGAAAAAGGGGAATAGGGAAAGAAATATTTTTTCCCCTTGCTCATTTAAGGCTTGGAATTGACTATGAGAAGACACCTCGATCACCAGCTGAGAGCTTTCCACTGCCCCTCCTTCCCACGAGACCAACCAATATTCTTTGTAGATAGAATACAGGGTCCACAAAGTGCCATATATTCGCAAGAATTCGAAACAGAGAATTCACAACAGAAAAGAATTTGATCGTTCCCTGCGTTAAGCTATAAAACTGACTCAGATCCGTGTGAGAAAGTGCAAAGTCATCTTAGAAAGAAAATGTTTATGTTTTCTAGGCTAAGACATCATGAGAAATGGACTGTAGGCACTGACACAGGCAAAGGAAGAAAATGCTTTCTCATCACCTGCTTTATTTGATCTCTGCCTGGCTAACTGCTGCTCATGGTTTTGCTCCCTGGGTAGATTTGTCTACAAAGAAAGAATGGCTTGGTCTCCAAACATCCCTATCATATCCACTTGACAGTTGTTGTCTCATGGGATATGAACAAATTAGCAACATGACAGCTGCGAAGCTGGTTGAGTGCTATCTAAAACTTGGGGTACTCACAGATCAGTTATCTGCCATGTTGGATAAGGAGCCCCTGTATGGGACCAGCCAGACACCTATGGTATTTGTAAATAATCCTAAAACATCTCTGAACTTTTTTTTTCCAGATAATGACATTTTTATTACCTAGAAACTTAATTCAAAGGAGAAGAAGTTGATTAAATTGTCACTACAAAGAAACTCAGAATACTGTAATGATTAAGAGCAGGAACTTTGGGCTCCATCCCTTGTCCTCTTGCCTTTCTTCATGAAGTCCACAGGCATTTGGTTGGTCTCTGTGTGTTCCGGTTGTTTCCTCTATAAAGGGAGAACAGTAATACATGAGAAAGTGTTTATGTACCAGGTTTGTTGTGAGCCTTAAATGAAATTTGCCCATAAAGTACTTAATCACAATGCCTGGGGCATGGTGAGGGATTCATATGCTATAGCTGTCATCATCATAATTATTTGATCAAGTATTTTTTCTCCTTTTTAAGGATCAAAGTCCTATGCTACTGCCAATCAGAGTTTAGATCAGCCCAAGAGAATCGGTGCTAAAAACCCAAGTTGAAAGAACTTTTGACCAGCAACAGTGGTAGTGTAAAATAAAAATTACACGCTGATTTAATGAAGGATATTGAATTTAATTTCAGATAGGAATAAATGAAATGAAAGGAAGATGAAGGCGGGAAGAGGGTGATGGTGCTGATGTTAAAGGAGCTCTACCAGTTTTAGATCCAAAGAACGATCGATAGGAGCTGGATGGGCTGAAAAACCCAATGAGGGAGTGGCATCAGAGCCCAGAGCCTAAGGATACGGTCAGCCCTTTAGGATCTGCAGGAAGGATTCGGGAAGGAGGTGCAGCTAATACAGCCTGGAGGGGGGAAAATCTTGGCATTTTCTTGAAATAAAAGGAAGGCCAGTGAGGATGGAAGGCAGTGATGGGGGATAGGAAGCGGGTGGGTCCAGAGGGAGGACTTGTGGTTTCACACCCAAGGGAGAAGGAATGACTGTGGGGTTTGAGGCAGGGCAGCCCCAGACCGGAGTGTGGAGAACGGGTTGTCACGGGGTAATGCGTCCCCGAGGAGCAGGGAGAAGGTCTGGAGGTGAACAGGCTTAGGCTGGAGCAGAGGGAGTGGAAATGGAGAGAAATGCGTGGATGTATTTTGGAAGTAAAGCTGATGGGACTTTCTGACAAACTAAATGTGGGGAGTAAGGACCAGAGAGAAGTCAGAGATGATTGCTGGAGTTTTGGCTGGAATAGTGATGTGAATGATTGTTTCAGTGAGAGAGGGTGGGTGCACTAGAACAGAGTCGATTGGGTAGGGGAAAAAATTAGATTATTTGAAATAAGTTTAGACGACTAGATGTCAATTGGAAATGTTGTTTTAGATATCTCGGTGGCCTTTGCAGGGAACGTTTGTGTTTTCTATAAAGTTTTAAAAATCAAAAAGCCTATTTTGAGGAGCTGCACCACCCTAGAGCCCTGTTCTGGGAACTGCTCTTCTTGTTCAATCCTTTTGTTATACATGAAAAAAAAACATTATTTTTTGCGACGAGATTTCCACTGTGACTCAGTGGTGGAGCTGGCCCTGGCACCTGAGCTTATTCACTGATCTATTTATTTCTGATGAGTTATCCTATTCTGAGCTTCACATTAGCCCCAAGATTATCTCTATAATAAGAAGAGTCTTAGCACGCCCCGAGCATAAGAATGCCTTTTGGGTGAAGCGAGGATCTTGTTTTCATGCAAATATGGCCTCATACATGGAGACAGGTGGAAATGGATAGAAAGTCAAGTTGTGGAAGCTAAATAAATTTTTAAAAAAACACCAACAACTTCTTAAGGGATTGTTTGCCCAGCAGGGTTTATTGGGACTTCTGGGAAAAACCAGGTCATGTGATCATGTCCAAAGAGTAGGCCCTGTCAGACACAAAATAATGATTTAAATTGTAGTATTGGGATCCTGTCTGAATTCATAGTTTTCTGCCCCAGGGATTGGGGGTGGTCAGGGAAGCCATTAGTGATTGCTGAGAAACCAATACTACATATTCCAAATAAACCTGCACACGGTCTCCCATAAAAATCTCATTACTCACCCTGTTCTCTCTGAATCAGCATTCTGGGCATTGTCAGAGATATCCTGTAAACTGCATACTTATAAATTACTCATTTATAACATCTGTCGGAAAGCAGCTACAGAGGCAGATAATTTTTTTCCTTCTAGCCTCAGTTCTGGAGCAGATTGCTTTCAGATTGAATTTTGGCTTTTTCCGGCATCCCTGAAGACCTCAGACCTGTTGTTGACTGGCTTCAAAGTATCTGGGAGGGTTCCAGTTAATCTGGACCGCATCTTTGACCCAGTCATAGAGGAGGCTGGAAATCAGCCATGCACCAGGAATTAGATCTTGGGAATGAAGAGTTGGAAGAGACAGTCCCTATTAAAGACAGCCACAGAGGGCTCAGAAAATTAGTGAAGACAGCACTGCACCAAGAGGACTGCTATAGGGATTTGCACAGGGTATTGGTGAGAATGGAAGAAGCGTCTCACGCCGCTTGGGTAACACACCAGGAGAAAAGAGGTGGGGGAATGCTTCAAAGCGACACCCGAGAAGCTCACACACTGCTGGTGGGAATGCAAAATGATGCAACCACTCTGGAAAACAGCCTGACTGTTCCTCCAAAGGTGAAACATCGAGTTACCATACTATCCAGCAATTGCACTCCTAGGTCTCCACCAGAGAAATATGAAAACACAGGTTAACAAAAAAAAACTTGCCCGTGAATGTTCAGAACAGTATAACTCACAATAGTGGTAGCGTGAAAACAACCCAAGTGTCCCTCAAACGATGAATGGATAATTAAAACATGGCATCCATACATCCATATAGTATTGACATTAAAGAAAAAAGAAGCTCCAGTGCATACTACAATGTGGTTGAAGCTTGAACCCATGATACTGAGTGAATTAAGTCAATCACAAAGGTTCAAATACTGTATGATTTCCTTTTATGAAATATCTAGAATAGGGGAATCTTTTATAGAGATCTATAGAGATGGGGATTGGATTACCATTTAGCAGGGTCTGGGGAAAATGGGAAGATTGAGGGGTCATGGCTAAGGGCTGACAGGATTTCTTTTTTGGATAGCGCTTTGAAATTGATTGCTGTGATGGACACACAGCTTTGTGAGTATACTAAACAACTCACATACTCACAACATTGTGAGTATACTAAAAGCCCTTGAACCCCATACTCAAATGGGTGAATTGTATGGTATATGAATTAAATATGAATTGTATGGTATATGAGTTAAATATAAATAAAGTTGTTCAAAAACACAGTGACACCTGAGGACCAGTGGGGGAGAAGGTTACTAGGAAGAGAACATTCTAGGAAGTGATAATAATGAGCAAAGCTACCCCATTAGCAACCCCTCTTGACTCTACTTCCAGAATGTGCTCCAGATCCTTCTAATCCTCTCTATTCCCACCACTACCCTCCTCATCTGGGCCGCTGGCATCTGCTATCTGGACCACTGAAGTAGCGTCCTAACTCCTGTCTCTCTGCCGGGGAGTTGAATGACAACGACTGTCTTCCCTCTCTGTAGGGGCTGAGAATATGGGGAGATTGTTTTTGAGAGGCCCTGCTGCCAGGTTCCAGGCTGCTCATGCCCCTCCCCCACTGCTCCTTCCCTGCTCTGATTGTCCAGCTCAACCCCAAATGCATTGTCCTCCTCGGTGACACTCGATCACCACTGACAGTGGTTTTCTTTGTAGCTCCTGACACCTGCTGAGGTCACTTGTTCATGTGTGTCCTTTTTTGTTTACTCTCTGTCTCCTTCCTGGAAGGCAAGATCCATGCAAGAGGGACTTGATTCGCAGTGGTACGTGCAGTGTCTAGTTCAGTCTCTCGTACACAGAAGCTTCTCAGACTCTTGCTTGGTGATTGTGCCAGTGAGGAGGGACAAGGGAGGGAAGGGCCTTGAGCACCCATTTCACACCATCCACAGCTGGCAGTTCATAGGGTGGATGTGGCTGGTGGAGGGAAGGGGGTGCTGCTGGGGAAGCCGGGTCACACAGAGCTTTTTTATTACTCGCTGTGCCATCTTAGAAAAGGCATTTCATCTCTCCAAGCCTCCATTTCTCTATTTCTAAAACCCAAATTGTGAGGGTTAAATGGGTACACATTCCATGAAAACCCTGTGGAAATTACAAAGTGACCTATTCATACATTTAACATTGACTATTATCATGTGCCCACAGGGGCTCTGAAAATTCGGAGATTAAAAAAGATATGTTCTCTATCCTTGAGGAACCCATGTTTTCCAAGAAAGACAGACCCACAAGAAGTTATAAAGGGGTTTCTTACATGATTATTGCCTCGAGGCCTCCCAGTTGGAATACCTGATCTCCAGTTGTTTCTCATGACCCAGTGCCTGTCTGCTTTGTGTCTTTATTAGTGCTGGGACCTCTTCAAGGACAGCAGTGGGCCTCCATGGGTTCCACAGGGCCTGTGGGGTGTCCTCAGGGTCCAGACAGTCAGGAACCCCCACCTCTTCTCTTGAATAGAGGGCTTAGCTTGTCTTCAAAACTGTGGGATCAAAAAAATATGTGGGATCAAAAAAAATAAAAAACTAAAAACCAACCAAACCATGGGATCAAAAATCACAGGTCTCCCAACCTTATACCCTGAGTCACAAAAAGACATTTCCTTTGATAACAGGAGGGTTCTTTATGCTCCTGATGTCGCCTCTCCCAGATGGTTATTCCATCAGGGGCCATTCTGATGTGGCTCTGCTTTTCATGGATAGGTTTGATGTTGCACAGCCTTGTTGCTGCCTCATCTCTCCTCTTTTATCCTCTTCATTTGTTCTGCCCTATGTTCATTTTTTTTTTTTTTTTAACAAGCGGCTGCTATTCTTTGTGACTAGGGACCCTGCTCCGTACCTCTTCGGGTTCTCAGAGCCTAGCAGTGTCCACAGAAATGCCCTCGGTGCTCCCCAGGATCTTGTCCAAACCCTGTAATTGTTTTAGGCACATGACGAGGCAGTGTGTGTGTTTCTCAGCTGCTTCTGACACGAGACAGAGAACTCCCTTGGGAGGACTTGTCTCTGACACCTTGTCACCACGTGTGCCTGGCACAGAGTGGACCGTGGTTTATGGGATGGAAGTGTGATGGGTCATAGTGACAAGAACATCCTCAAAGCTATCCTCTTGCTCTTCCTTGAATCTAAGTAAAAACTTTCAGGTGAACAGCCTCTTCCCTGTCTCCCTCAAGCCCACAGGGATGTCTCGGCTGCCTGCAGGGTGGTTCACATGGAGGAGATGCTGTGTTTTACTGTCATATCTCCAGTCTCGAAGTTTCTCAAGGGCTTCATTTCTGTCTCTTGACTGGGGGACTCAAAGGTTTGAGTGGGGAGGATTATTTTCCCAGCTTCTGTTTCACCTCAGGACTGGACCCGCAGGCTGTATCTGAAAAGGAGATGGTGCTGGTGGGGATAGAAGGAGAATGAGGGATAGGTTTTGATTAGAAATAAATGGAGGAAAAGAAAACCCAGGGAAATGCTTTCTTCAAAGATTTACAACATGTTTGCTCAATAAACCTTTATTTATTGCCCAAAGTCTGATTTCTTTCAGAAGATTACTTTGGCATAGAGTCGTTAAGTAAAGGCGACTTAGTAGAATTGGAAATATCTAGGCAAAGGGGAGCCTTAGAAAGTAGTTGTCCATCTGTGTGAACTTTTAAACAATTTTTTTTTTTTTTTTTTTTTTGTGGCACTAGATGGTGATTATATGGAGGAATCGGTCCCCTTGGAAGTCAGCAGGAATGCAATTGTGCTGTCCTGGGTTTGACGTTGCCGCTGTGAAATCTTCATCTTTTACCTAATTCTGCCTGCTTCTGATCAGTCCTTCTTGGGGAAAAAAGTTTTCTCCTTCTAACTACACATCTGACTACATTTGTCAAATTGTTGATCAAGGGCTCTTTCTTCTTTTAATGAATGTGATGTATCCATTCCAAAGTGTTCCTTCTATAATTAATAACAATAAGATCTGGTTACCTGGGGAGAGTGAAGACATTGAAAAAGAACCAGAAGAAATACAAGATGGTATCAGCAGCCCAACAGTAGTGTTCTCAGCCTTCTCTCGCCCCTGCCCAGACTCTGCCTGCTATCCAGAGACCCCAGCTCCCTGTGGGGGGCCCCTGGGTCCCTTCAGGGCTCTTCTTAGTGCTGTATTTGTAACGGAGAAAAAGCTAGATTGCAGCAAGAAGATATATCTCATTTAAGAAGGATAAAGATAAGATAAAATATTATACTTGCAAAACAATAATGCAAGCAGTTATTTGTCCTGGACACTTATTCACTGAGGGTCTCCCTTGTCACTGGTCACAATGCAAATACAGAGAACACAGGGAGACCTGTGATACTCTTCTGGTTAAATTCTCCTCCTTCAAATGAATTGTTTAGGACAGACTGAAACCCAAGTAAGAGGTGATTCTGGCCCAGACTGTCCCAGGCATCACCTGGGAAATTCGTTGTACTTTTTATAATACTAACAGCTACCTTGTGGAGAGCTCTGCATCACCTGTGTTATTTATAGTCATCATCATAGCTAATATTTATTGAAGCTCTCCCCATAGGTCAGGTGCTATTCTAAGGCACTTTATGTGTTTGACAGATTGCTCCAAAACGCATATGGTAAAAGACTTGCCACATATTTTTTCTAAATTAAGTCAACTCTAGTCCTGATGCTGCATTTCACAATGTTGTGGAAAAGTAACTTGTTAGTCTCTTTCTCTTGAGACTTACCAGGCCCTAGGGCTAAAGTATTGTAGGAAAAAGGGGCATGAGTTCTCTGTGCATGAAATGGTTGTGTTGTGGGGGGGTCCTTGCCAAAGTCACTGCTTGGTCACTTGGAGGGCCTCAAATATGGATGGCTCCATTGATGTGATCTAGATCTAGATCTGTGTACTATATAGGTTTACATATATCCTATGACACTGAAGAACCCTGACTAATACACTCCCCTTAGTGAGATCAGACCTGGATCAGACCTGAACATGTCTTATTTGGACATGTTTCCAGGGAAATAGGAAATTAGCTCTTTTTAGCTCTTAAAGGAGTTATTGCCTTTTTCTAGAGAGAGCTTAGTCTTCAAGAACCAAAACCTGTCTAACTCTTGGGGCAAGAACAGGAAATGGTTCTTTTAGTTCTTTTATCTTTTTATTTTTTCAAAGATTTTATTTATTTATTTGGCAGAGAGAGAGAGAGAGCGAGCGCACAAGCCGGAGGAGCAGCAGGCAGAGGGAGAGGGAGAGGGAGAAGCAGACTCCCTGCTGAGCAGGAAGCCAGATGTTGAGCTCCATCCCAGGATCCTGGGATCAAGACCTGAGCTAAAGGCAGATGCTAAACTGACTGAGCTACCCAGGTGCCCTCTTTCAGTCCTTTTAGAATAATCCATACGAGCAAGAAAAATAACACTGCTTGCTCAATGCTTACACTGCTGTCCACACGGTTTGTCTTTCATTCTTGCAATAACTTCCGGGGAAGGGATTGATAGTGTGATCATTTCCTCTTTCAGATAGAGACACTGAGGTCATAGAGAAGTCAGGGAATCTAGGTGGAGGGGATCTAGGGCAGAGGCAAACCATTCCAACAGGTTGAGTCTGATAAGATCAGTATTTACACTTGACTAGGCTGACTCCAAACCCATCCTCTAGATATTGCTGTGTGTTAATCTCAGTGCTTGGAAGTGGATTGCCTGTGAGCTTCGCAGGTAGTTTTGGGTGACATGCTAGCTTTGTCACTTCAAAACTGCATGGATGCATTGTGTGACCTCAACCATCCCCTTCCCAGTGCCTACTGCCCCTTTGGCCACACTAGCTTTCTTTCTGCATCTTCTTTCTGCCTCCCTCTGGGGTACTTTGTCCTCTCTCTTCATTCTGCTTATAAAGGCCTCACCATCACATTTTCATGGCTGGTCCATCATTACTGAATGCTCTACCCAAACGTCCTTGCCTCTGCCCTAGATCCCCTCCACCAAATCACCCTGTAACAAACCAACTACTACTTCCCTTCATGGCACTGATTTGTGCTTGAAATGATGCTGTTTGTCGGTTTCAGTGTTTGTTTTAATTTTTCTCTACCAGAATGTCTGTTCCGTGTAGGGCCCTGTGTCTTTCATATTCACCACGTCCTTAACATAGAGAACTCTTGGTGCCGGGTCCTTCATGGATGCCCAAAAAACATCCATGAACTTCCAGACTCTCTGACGCTCTATTTATTTTTGGGTATAATATTGGGAGGATATTGGTAACTTTCAGCATTATTGTTAGAAATTGAAGGATAGATACAGTAGCTGAGTGCTCGGGGCTCTGTAAATAGTAGCTGCTCTGGTGATCATTGTCTGCTTTTCTTTTCATGACCCAAGGGCTTGGAAAAATGTTTCATTGAATGCAATCTTGGCAGCAAAGCGGTCCCCAAAGCATTGCCTTGCCTGTCCTCAGCCTTGGGGAAAATAAATCACATTTTCTATTGAAGGGTGATGTAACATTGCCACAAAAGGAACTTTATCTGTTTAGCCCTATCCATCATTACTCTTTCCCTACCCCTCATGGCCTCTCCCTCCCTCAAGGCGCTCACATTTACCATGTGTGCTCTAATCTTCACTGTGTTTCTGTCTGCCATGATGATTGATCTTTACCTAACAAATCAGCTTGGAGGGTAGCGTGGCCGCTCTCCCCTTCCGCCTCTGATGGAAGGTGCGGCTGCTCTGTAAATCATCTGGGAGATGCTGGCCTATTGCTGCTGGGGCACAGCTTCCTGAGGGTTCTCTCTCCATGGAGCTGTGCTCTGTTGAAGAGGCTCCAGTGTACACTCTCCTCCAGGTGAGGTGGCGGTGTTTTCCTCGGCCCTCGGATCAGGGCATGGATTTGTGCTTTTGCGGCCAGTTGCTTTGCTTCCTTCTGTGAACTCTTAAATCAGAACTGGGCACAGCATAGAGGTCAGGAAGCCAGGGCTTCCTGGGGTCTTGGTTGGGCCTCTTCATGACTAATTACAATAATAAAAGGATTGCACAAGGGTCTTTGAACATTTTTTAGCAGATAAAACAGTCATGCTTCGTTGGGAAATTCCTCCTCCTTCCCCCATTCACACCATGATGAGGAACCTGTGGGGTAGGATCTCAGGCAGTGTCACGGGATAAAACCCAGTGACCCCTCATGATGACGATGATGACGATGGTGATGATTATGATAGTGATGGGCGTTAACCTTTATGAGACCCTACGAAGTATCCTGCACCATTAATCACTTTATATACAGATGTATTTAATCTTCCAGGAATAATGGACTAAGGAAGCAGATTAGAGACCCATTTGGTGGGAAAGCATGCAGAGTTGGAATCTTGATTTTACAATTCAGAAAGGACTGGGCAAGAAGGGGCTGGTATTCATCTGGTACCTATACTACATTCAGCCTTTTCATGTAAGGTGTGCCTCAACCTCTTGCCTCCATTTTTACAGGAGAAAACTGAGACTCTAGAAGCCATAGTAGCCTGTTCAAGATCACACACAGTTGCTAAGAGGCAGAGCCAGGATTTAAATCAGGTCTGTCTGCCCCCAAACTCTGGTTATAGAAAGAAATGGTCTGAACAGGGTCTGTCTTGTATGTAGGCAGTCAGATGAGAAGTCCTGTTTTAGAAGAGCTTTGCCTCCAAGCCTCAGAGTTTTCTCGTATTCCTAATGCATAGGCAAACCACTCTCCACATACCCAAGTCTAGGGGCGGAACTAGACAACCTTTGCAAAGCATCATGAAGCCAAAGAGACTGAACTATTCAAAGCTTTCACTTTATCACTATTCCAGCTTCTAAACTTGTCATCTTTATAGTCTATTGAATTAATAAAAGAAGTGAATACTCGTTGACATTGACAGAGCAGGACACTGCATATTACATAAACTGCTCTGTGCAACCCCATCTGATTGCTACAGAGACACAAATTCATACTTTTCACCATCGTAACCCATAATCGTAACCCAACATCCATTCAAATTAAAGCACCGTAACTCTTTTTAGGAGTAGGAAAAAAAATACTTGCTGCTTTTTACTAGTTGATTTATTGTTACACGACAATATTGGGTATATTAAATTTTAATATTGGTGCTGTCTTTTCCACCAGAAGTCTTGTGCTGAGGAGCTCAGAAATTATTTCATTTTAAAAGGGACATTTATTGCTCTGTATAGGCAGGTAGGTAATTCCTTCCTCTGAGAAACTCGTGGATTATTCTCCTTCTGAGGTGTGAGGACTTTTGATTTGCACTTGCTATGGCATTAAAGTGCAAAGGAAGGGTGATTGACTGTTTCCATTGGCATAAATAATGTGCTGTTTGTTTCTGCATCATTTTCCAACACCCACTATTGATAGTGCCTCACAGTTTACTAGGCAGAGAATTCAGCCTTTTACTGTAAACATCAGGGAGAGAGAATGGAAAAACAGCTTTGGATTTCAGCCTAATGTTTAGATGAATCCCTAGTCACACTGGAAAGAGATAATCCAGTCATGATGGGCTAGTGCTACAAAGCACCTATCCTTTCTAGTTCATTTCTTGGAACCAATAAAACTCTTTAGGGAACTTGGCAACCTTCTGATCCTTCCAGTAAGACAATTCCCTGGATAATTTATGCTTTTACCAAAGATGAGCCATCTCTTCTGCTGTGACTACTTCTCTCACCCACCCATTTTCTCCATTCAACTCTGACCTTTTTACCACCAGTTTTTAAAAATATATGCCAATCTGTGAAAATATTATGTGAGAATTATGACATAGCACAACTTCTGGGGATCTCTACAAAATAGATATGACAGGAACTATTTGGTACTGATCTAATATCCATTTTCCTTTTCTTCTTCAGTTATAAAGCCTGCTTTTCTTTGGAGTGGTAGATGCTCGCCTGAGATACAAATTTCTCTGCTCCCATTACAACTTCATGTGGCTATTTTGGCTAATGAGGTGGAATAGAAGTTACTGGGCAGACACTCTGGAAACCAGAACTGTGAGGCAGATGATTTGCATGGGCCCATTTTTGCCTTTCCCTTCTAACTTCTACTTCTTGTTGGATTGCAGACAGATGGTTGGATCTTTAGGAGCCATACTGACAGAGGAGGTGATCTTAAGTTCTTATAATAAGGGAGGGAGGACAGAGTGATACAAGTATACAAGGCACCAATGACATGGTGCCACTATGCCGATCACATTCCACCTGCCTTAGGACTTTGATGAATGACAGAACACATATCTACTTTCTTTAAGCAAATACAGTCATGTCTATTATGAGCATCTGGGGGAGCCAATCACCATGGTGTGAGGGCACCAAAGTGGTCCTATGAGGAGGTCTACGTGGTAAGGAACTTAGGCCTTCTGCCAATAATCAGATGTGCACCATCTTGGAAGTGGATCCTCTTCGCCCAGTCAAGCTTTCAGACAACTGGGAGATCCTGGCTCACAGCTTGCCTCTGACCTCATGAGAGACTCCAGATAAATGTTTATAGTTATTTGAAGCTGCTACAGCAATATAGAAATAATATATATTTTTAATATTAGGTGTGTAGTCTTATGTATATATTTTAAAACTGATGTGATCATGTGAGTAATGCAAACCCTTAATGTTCTGAAACTCTACAAATGAAAATACCCATAAAGGTATTTAAGTGCTTCCTCTTTTTAAGGCATCATAGTTAAATATGGTTGCAGACTTAATCACCTTTTAGCTGCTCTTATGAATACAGTAGATAACTATCCTCATGAATTTCACATTCCACTAAACAGGCCATTTTCTTAACTGACCGCATGACAAGTCAGAATTAGACTGAAAAGCCCATATTCGCCTCCCCTGCTTCCTCACTATTGTGGTCTCCCCCTCCCCTCAGTTCTGGAAGACTAGAGTGACTCCTTAGACCCCAGATCATAGAGAATTAAAGATTCCCAGATGCTTCCCCGCCTTCATGATACGCAGTGTTTCACGGGGAAAACTAGCCTTTGGAAAGGACCATGACTTCCCAATTTCAAGTTCAATTTAACTTGATGCAAATGAACTTGCCTTCTCAATTTAAAGGGATATCGGTGTGGTTAGCTGCCTGAGTTCTCTGACAATGGACCCCCAGATCCTTTCTGGATTTTCAAACACACCTACTAAGTTTCCAGATACCTGGTTTCATTTACAACAGCCAGCAGGTTCTTCATAGAGCATGAACCCTCTGCCCATTCTGAGACTTCTGTAGCTTTCCATCTCTTAACTTGCCGTATTGACCCCTGGGCATTAGATGAGGTTGTTAGCCAAGCTGCGTAACATGACACCTATAGCTCTAATGTCCTTATAGCGTCTTTGAGCTGGAGCTGGAGCATCTTTTAGGTTAGGTGCTGAGTTTCAAGACCTGATGTTTACTGGTCACTTAGTTATGATTAACTACCACTGCTTGCCTCTCCTGTGCACCAGATCCTGCCTGCCTGGTGTATAAAGTCAAGTAGCCGAACAGTGGCACAATCTTGATCAAAGGAGGGAAGTCATGACAATTGAAGAGTGAAGGGGGCTGCAGAGCATTTCTGGGGAAACCCCCACTTGCCATAACATCAGGGATGAAGGCTATCCTACCCGCAGGGTGATTCATTTTCCCGTATTTCAAACCTATTCCATTTGTGACTCTATCTGGTTGATAAACATCAAGGACTTCAGCAAGGTAATGGCAAAGTGTCCAGCTGAGTTGGCTTGCATCCCCCCTGATTAATCCTCACTGCCCAAAGCTATCATTATCACTTACACGCCACCTTTTAATTTGGATTTTGTTGTCTTCCTCCTTCTCTTCTGCCCTCTCCTTCTCTTCCTTTTTCTGTCCACATCCGTTCAGGTGAGAAGTTGGGTCTCCTGACTTAGTGCTTGTTGGTTGGCTCTTCCCTCCCTCGTTTCTTCCCTTCCTGCCTTCCCTCCTTTCTTTTTTATTTTCTTAAGGGGTATTCAATTATGTGGTGTGCAAACTTCAGAACACAGAGGAGGAATCCTCATTGGCTTAGCTCTGTGCCAGAAACATTTAGAAATGTGTGGGTGTCCCCATCCCCCCCCCTTTCAACATTATGTTGGGTAAGCCTTCATAATAACACCTTCAGCCAGCCAGCCACAGATGGGTGGTCTCTATAGAATTTGGGATTGACTGGTCAATCAGAGCTGCTCCTGCTGGGAAGAGGGACTCGTGCACCTGTGTCCTGGTCTGCGTTCACCGTCAACCTCAAAATTAAGCAATTTGGTGAGAGGTCTGATTGCAGAGGCCTTTTTTTTGGTTGGGGGTGGGGTGGGTGGAGGATAAAAAGGAAGGTCTCATTAAGATACTGTTCTGTTCTTGCCAAACAGTTAGCATAAAGGGAATCCATTGCTAGATATTCTGTTCGTGGCCATTGGAGGGTAAATGCTGATTTTTCTCCTTTTCTGAACAGGTAGCTTATTTCCTGCTCTGATCCTAGGCCCAAGGTAGCAATCTCAAAGGGGCTTTAGGTAAATGGCAGTGAACAATCAGATGCTCAGCTTGTGTATTGTGGTGACTTCACTCCAGCCGCTCTCCAGTGACTGTAGGCACACACATATGTGCTGACACATACACATAAATGTGTATCTCTTTCTCTGCCACTATCTCACCTGAACCTTGTATTCATTGTCAGAGGTAACAAGCCTAAACACACCAAATGGTTTTTGACTGAAATGAAGGTATTTGCCCTTGCAACCCAAAGAGTTAGGAACCTTGAATTAGCAAGCTTACTCTGGCATCCTTCTCTTTTGCTTCCAGGAGAGTTATAATAATAGTAATAAAAAAAAAAGCTGCCATTTAGGGAGCTTTGGCCACGTGCCAGGCTCACAGTAGCTTTTATTTGTTGGTTAAATTCCTCTTCTTCTTCTTCTTCTTTTTAAGCTTTACTTATCTGAGAGGAAGAGAGAGTAGGGGGAGGGGCAGAGCGAGAAGTGAAGAAAGAGAGAGAGAAGCAGAGTCTTTTGAGCATGGAGCCTTATTCAGGACTTGATCTCATGACTCAGAGATCATGCCCTGAGCTGGAACCAAGAGTCGGATGCTTACTGACGGAGCCACTCAGGCACTCCAACTTCCTCTTCTTATCAACCTCATCAAGTGGGTGGGTGCAAAATCCCCTAGTCAGTCTGTGGGGGAGAATGAGATAGTCCTATCCGCTGTAGCTAAGAAGACCTAAGGATTAAGCGTGATCGATAACTCTCTTCTTTCTTTCCCCTTCTCCACACTAACTCAGATTTTCTTCCCATACATCCTTCCAGTTGCCATTCAGGACATGTGGGTTTGTTAGTCTTTATCCCAAACCACTGGGTATTGTTTGACTTGGGGAAAAAAATGTGTTATGAATGTGAGCCTTCGTCCTGCTTCCAAAGCCCTTTCTGTGTAATGCTTAGAGACAGCTCTACGGGCCCTGCCCTTTATAGAATAAGATAATGCTCCTGATACCCTCAGAGCCTTTTTTCTTTCAGGAGCCATGATGGGGTATGCTGAGCTGTCCACATTGATCTCTGCCAGTGCACTGTGTCCCTGGTCAAGGTTAGGCATATAGGCAATACCATTTTAAGAGCTCCAGCTAGAACACCAATCTGAGTTGGGTCCAAATCCTAACCACCCTTTGTAGCTGTGTCAATTTGCTTAAGTTGTTGTTAATCTTTCTTAGCTTTAGTGTCCATGTTCAGAAAAGTCAAGTTAGGACTAGTACCTACCTTATATTTGTGACAAAGTTTAAATGGAATCATTTATTAGTTAAGCGAAAAATTAGTTAAATGAAAAAAGCACCTGGGTGCCAGGTGCTTTTCTAGGCACTGGGAATGGAGGGATTAATAAGCAAACAAACTCTGCCTGTGGTCACAGTGGTTACAGGCTGGCGTGTAAATGCGTATGATACATAAAGAAATCAGGAAAGAAAATCATTACAGAGTGTGAGAGTACTGTGAAAAAATAACTAACTCATGGATGTGTGAAGAGTAAATTGGGGAGGTGGGGTTATTCTATACTGGAGGTTATTCTCCAAGGAGGAGGTGAATGAATGTGAATTATGTAGCTCTGTACCTGGCAGTAGCTAAGGACACCACAAATGTTACATTAAAGTATTTAAAACTCTCTTTCTGCTATAGCTAGTGGAGTTTGCAACCTGATGTTACGGTGTTAAGATCAACTCCCTTGCCCTCCTTTCTGCAGGCTCCAAGCCATGGAGCAAACAGTAAAGCGAAGTACTTGGAGAGAAGGTTTTTTTCTTTCTTCATGTACAAATAAGACATTGGCCTTGTTAGAAATCAGTGAACAGGACAGTCCTTGGATTGAATGTGAATATCCAAGTTATCTTTGACAGGAGGCTTCCCATGAAGATGTTTCCTTCCCAGATTCTGTGATATGCTGTGATTCCTTAGGTATAAATAGTGGGGAGTTGAAAGTGACTTTTTCTTGGGTGATTGTGAAGTGGGTCTTCCACTGTGTCTGCAAAAGCACCCAGAATATTGTCTCACTTGTGAGAAGGGATTATTCTGAAAAGCCCAGAGAGAGACATAGACGCACAGGGAGACACTGAAAAGCACTCTTCTTCCAGCCCTATTTTGGCGAAGGCCTCCATTATTTGACCCATAGTGGAACCAGGATCCATGGCATGTGTTTGAGACCCTTCCTCCACCTTGCGTTCAGGCGGCCACTTCTGCAGGGTTTACCCCTTCATTGTCTCACCCATTCTGTTCACCTCCTCTCCATCCCCACTGCAGTTGCCTCTTCTAGACTTCCATCCACTCTCTCCCTGTGATCCAATACTGGCTTCACTGGAAGGTCTTGACTCTAGTAGTTTACAAAATGTTAAGATCTTTAGGGCAAAAACCAGACCACTTTCTCTTTTGCCTACTCTATGATTCCTAAGTTATGGACTGAGATTCCCAAGTTATAGACTGAGAACTTCTTGGAGCAAGGGCTAAGGAAATATGGCAAGAGACCCTTGGATCTATTATCTGTGGATTGGATAAGCAGTAAGTGCCTATGTCTGTTTCGGTAGTTATAACAAAGCACATAGACTGGGTGCTCATAACAACAGAAATTTATTTCTTATTATTTAGGAAGTTGGAAACCCAAGATCAGAGTGCCAGCATGGCTGAGTTCTGGTGAGGGTCCTCTTCTGGTTGCAGACTGCACACTTCTTGTGTCCTAACAAGGTGGCAGGGGCTAGGGAGCTCTGTGGGGTCCCTTTTTTCAGTTACTAATCCCCTTTATGGGGGCTCCATCTTTATGACATAATAACCTCCCCAAGACCCTACTTCCTGAAGCCTTTATGCAGGGGAATAGGGTTTCAATATATGAATTTTGGGGGAGGGGACACAAACATTTACTTCATAAAAGTAAGTTCAAAAATAGTCAAAGATTTTCAAATATATGTGAATACTGTTTTGATGATGCAAAATTACTGATAGACTTCTTGAATTGATTTTTTCATAATATATTTTTTAAATCAGTAAATGCTAAAAAGGAATCTTTTCTACCTTAAGGGTTTCATGGCAGCAATTTCATCTATAAATGGGTCTTTGGACTTGAGACAGAGTCTTGATCACCACTGGTGTGAGGTATAAGACTGCTTTGGGCACCCACCACAGTCCACGGTGCTCAATAAATGTTAAGTGTCAGTTTGGACCAGCGTCTTGTGTGTGGGTTTGAAGAGGGAGCTCACCAAACAGTACTACGATCCCTAAAGTAGGTCAGGGGATGCAGAAGCAATGCAGAAGCAAGCTCTCTGGTTGTTGTTACCCTCAGGTGCAGAGGGGATAATTTAATCTGGATCCCATTCAGGCACCATTTTCGTCTTAAACATTTGAGGGAGTGAAGTGTGCTCAGTTCATAGAGCAAACACAAGGGGATTCTAAATGGCAGTTTTTACCAATTTGTATTGGTGTGAAGGGTTGTGTCGGAGCTGTTTCCACCTCCGCTTGCTCTGTTTATTCAGTGCGACTGTCTGGAATGTGCCCTTGTTCTGCTGACTTTTATCAGCGATGCCATCCCATGGTACCACGGGGAATATCTTCATTATTAACATAATAAGAGGGAAGCAGGCTGCTTGTGGAAACTGTCTGCATATTTCTAGAACATGCTTTGTGTTATGTACTGGCTGCTAATTAGAACCCAACCAACAGCAGCAGGATTTCGAAGGAGGAAGTGATCCACACGAATACCACAGAATGTTAGGACAGTGGCTAGGGTGACTGTTCCCTTCAGAGTTTGCCTTTTGAAGAAAAAAGTTACAAGAAATGGAACATAATGAAGGGACGCCTACTAGGAGGTTTCTTAGAGCCTGAGAACTGAGCAGGTACATGCTTACCTCTGGCGAGAAGTGCTTATGTCTATCTGTCCTTCCTCAGACATCTCTTCAGCACGTGATGAGACCATTCCTTTGCTCACTGATGTAGCCCTGAGGTACACTTGACTGAGTTTCTCCGAGGGGCCAGAAAAGGAAGGGAAGGGTATTTTGCCCCCTCTGGATTGCTCTTCCACACTTTCAATTACTATACAATTAAAAAATTATACATAATGACAATATAGTATTGTAAATTCTCAAATAATTCCCCAATGCATAAACAGAAAGTAAGGATACTTGTAATTGAGCTTAAGTTTTTAAAGCATTGTGTTCTGAAAATATGCACAGTCAAATCGCAATCTTTTTATATCAGTCAAGACTTGATTTGTGACCCAGTATATGGTTTATTCTGAAGAATATTCCATGTGCACTCAAGAAGAATGTGTATTCTGTTGCTTTAGGATGAAATGTTTTAATATATCTCTTAAGTCCATTTAATATCTCTCTTAAGTCCATCTCTTAAGTCTTGGTCCAAGGTGTCATCCAAGGTCCTTGTTTCCTTGTTGATCTTTGCTTAGATGATCCATCCATTTCTGTGAACAGGGTGTTAAAGTCCCCTAACTATTATTGTGGTATTATCAATGTGTTTCTTTAATTTTATTATTAATTGGTTTACATCCAAAGGATGCAAACATAGTGATTCGAAAGGGAATGTTCACCCCAATGTTTATAGCAGCAATGTCACAGTAGCCAAAATATGGAAGGAGCCAAGATGTCCATTGACAGATGAATGGATAAGAAGACATGGTATATATCTACAATGGAATATTACTCAGCCATGAAAAAGAACGAAATCTTGCTATTTGCAATGATGTGTTTAGAACTAGAGGGCATTATGCTAAGCAAAATAAGCTGGAGAAAGAGAACTACTGTTTGAATTAACTTATATGTGAGTGGAATGTAAGAAATAAAACATATTACCATAGGGGAAGGGAAATTAAAATAAAATAAGATAAAGACAGAGAGAGAGGCAAACCATAAGAGATGCTAAATTCTAGGAAACAAACTGAAGGTTGCTAGAGAGGAGTGGAGGGAGGGGTTACTGGGTGATGGGCCTTAAGGAGGGCACCTGATGTAATGTGCACTGGATGTTATATGCAACTGATGAATCACCAAATTCTATCTCTGAAACTGGAAAAAAAAAAAAAAGCAGGTGAGAATTCCCCTCATGTCCCCATTTGATCCCACTTTCCCCTCCGACAATAATCATATGAAGACATTTATAGCATATCTAGAGTTCATATCCTCACACATTTAGCATTGCTTTTCCCAGTTCCTGTACCTTGAAATCTTGCCATGTCATGACATGTGATGTTAACACATGATGACCTAACTCATTTGTCATAACTGCATAGTATTTCAATTACATATGGATGTGCTATAATGCCTTTGATAATTCTTTTATCCACAACATTTTTTAAGTCTTTGAGGAAAAGCCTTGGCAGGATTCTAGCCCTTTGTATTTTCTCTGTTTTTTTTTTTTTTTTTTCTAGCTTCTGCTTTTCCTACATTTTTTTGAATAAAGCCCTCTATTCCCCTAGTCTCTGGAAACAGTGAATCTACTCTTATATGGCAAAGGACCTTAGTAATGAAGGACTTGAGATGGGGACATTGTGCTGGATTATCTGGGTGAGCTCCGTGCAAGCACAGGCTCATTATAGGAGGGTTGGTGGAGGGTTCAGTGGGAGGGGAGAGCGATGTAAAGAAGTGAGCAGAGGTTGGAGTCATGCGGCCACAAACAGAGGGTACCAGTGGTGTTTGGAAACTGGAGGAGGCGAGGGACAGATTCTCTCCTGGAGCCCCCAGAAGAAGCCAGCCCTCCCTGCACACATCTTGATTTTTGGACTTCCTCTTCTGTGGTAATTTTTTACAGCACCAATAGGAAGCACATATAGTTGGCTCATCTGGTTGTATCCTTTCAAGAACTGATCATACCTTCTTACCATTTCCCAAAGATATTTTTTGGAAAAAGAAAAAAAAACACTCTTGACTCTCATACCGATATAAAAATGAACATGTGCTGGATGGTAGGAACAGCTCATGAGCAGTGGGGGCAGGGGGCGGGCTGGCCTTGGCTCAGAGGAAGATACTGGGGGCCCAGAGCTCGTCTGTAGGACTAGGTCCACAGAATGGCAGGGAAACTCTGCAGAGAATGAGCACCCTGGGTATCCTTCATACTGATCTTATGGTAGCTGCATGTTTGCCCAAATATAAATAAGTGAAAAATGAGCTGAAATGATCAGTGGAGGTATGAAGAATGTGGAGATAAACTGACACAGGCAAATGCTTAAGCTTTGAAACACTATTTATTGTTCTATGTCTGGTTCCTCTGTCTGAGCAGTGTACTGTGGACATCTTTCCTTGTCAGTGGATGTGCACCTGTCTCTTCCTCCTGGTGGCTGCAAGGGATCCCTTTGAGCAGGGATAATCTAATCTAATTTGCCCCATAATCTAATTTCACTAATTTTTATTTTTTTTTTTACTGCTGGGTATTTAGGTTGTTTCAAAGTATTCACTACAAAGTATTCACTACAGTCAAAAAAGGAAAGCTTCAATATGCCTTCTTGTTAGTTTACTTTAAAACAAGGTATATACACAGAGAGAATTCTGGAAGGATATACATGGAAATATTTACTCAAGTTGTCTTTGAAGGTGGGGGATTTTGCAGAATGTTTTCCTCCTACTTTATTTATTGCTGGGCTGTTTGGATTTTTTTTTTTTTTTACAAGCATGTATCATTTCTTTATAATTAAAAATAACACAAAAAGGGCTTTCAGTGTTGAAAAGAAGTACAGCCTAATTGAAACTGTTAAGCAGTCACTGACATTCTGCTATATGCTCAGGTATTTCTGTGACAAACGTGTTTTTGGCTTTCTGGGAGGGAGAAGCAGTTGGGAACTGCTGTCTCAGAGTGCGGGCAAGGAAGTGCAGGTGTGTTTTAAGCAACATCTAGCCTGAGCTTGTGTCCGGATAGCAGGAAATGTCCTTATTGAGGCATCTTGCCAGTGTTCAGGGTGACACAATCCCAGGAGAAGGGTGGGGTTGACTCACATTTTCTCAATGATGAGGCACACATGGGAGAGGGCAGAGCTTCTCCAACCAGGTCTCCTGGGGGCTCCTGGGAGAAGGGGAGGTGGCGGTCCAGTGTCCACAGCGCTGGGCTTGTTCTGAAATGACTGTTGCATCTGAAGGGGTTAATAATCTAATAAGAGCTCTCCCAGTCCTAGAGATAAAATCCTTTTCTGGATGAGCTGCTGTACAAACTGAATCCGAGCAGAGTCTGTGGGACCAGTTTTGTCTGGTCACTGCTACAAAGGGCGACGTGGAAAAGCCCAGCTTGACACCCAGAGTTTGGAGGACACAAGCAGACAGGAGAGCCACAGCCTCATGCCGGGGTTGAAGAGGAGCTCAAGTTCCAGTGTCTCTGGGATTTGAGGGATGCAGGAGAGGTAACATTTCACTCCCTCTTTTAGTAGATGATTTGTGACATTCGGGGAAGGGGTAGACACCCCTCGCGCAGCTGGAAGTGAGGGCCACAGTAGGAAAGCATCAAATCCCTCCACAGCAGGCTTTTTCAGGGACACAAAATACCAGCTATAGCAAACAGAGGCGAATAATAACCATCATTTTAAGATCGCAAGATTTGGCCTTCAGGCCCTTTGCTTTCTCCTGGGTGCTGAAAATAGTCCTGGAAATGGGACTTCATGGATGGTTCTGAGCATCCTGCAGCTTCAAATAGCGGAGCAGCCTGCCCAGTGGGATGGACCTTTAGCTTGCCCATCACCTTCTTTGTTTTGTCAGCATTACGGGAAAGAAAAAGGGTGAAAATCACTTGCACAGTGAATCACTTCCCGTTCTGACATTATTTTGCCCAGACTTTCTTTCCAAGGGGTCATATTGAAAGCAGATTAATATCAGAAGCATGAAGAATACATTGCCATTAACATGGGATTCAGTGTTTATTTCAGCACAAAAACTCAAAGTCATGATCTCAGAGATTTCCCCTTTGACTCCTCTGCCTTCTCAGAAAGGATGCTGCTGATTGTCTTTGCAGAAACTCAGATGCAGAGGGCACTAATGCTTGTGCCTTAGACGAGTCTTGGCATTGGAAGCATGACTCAAGGGTAGCATTATTCATGGAAGAGAATGAGTCAGCCTTGGATGGAAAGGTGCTTCGTGAAATTGTTGTGGACATTTCTTGGGGAGGGAGGACAGATCAGTGCTCAAAAGCGACCCTCTGGCTCCAGAGCCGGACTCCCCTCCATGCTAAACATGGGTGGGTGCTGACACTTGAGCCTTTGTAGGAGGCCATGGGGGAGCAGCACTGAAGACCCTGGCTTGGGTGCCCTCCCAGGATCCTGATGGCAGCAGCAGCTTGGGGATCATTTTCCCGTCATGGAGAGGCAAACCACCTTCTCCCAACCCTCCAGTCCCAAATCCTATAGCTCCTTGGTTCCTGTCAGAGCTCAGGTTAAAAAATTAATTGTGTCTTGGTGTTTTCTCCACTTTCTCTGGCTGCACTGGCTTCGCCTTTCTGCTCTTCCTTCTTGCTTAAATAGCTGCCCAAACAAATACCCCGATTGTGATGAATCACGACCCTAAATAACAGCCATGTGGCATCTTAAGTGACAAAACTCTTCGGTATTCATTTTTCAGGTTTGGGACTTAGCAGGCTTGTGAGATCAGAGGGTAGCTATTATTCTGTGCATGGAATAGACACAGAGATAGAGGTTCACCAGAGGGGTTTATAGCTAGCCCAAAGCCACACAGCCAACGAGTGCCAAAGCAGGAAAACAAATCTGAGTTTGTCTGACTTCAAGTCCACTCTCTTTGTCTGTCTCTAGTCTAAACAATGACACCACCTTCCATTTCCACCACTCCATGTCCCTTTACAAGCACCTCCACCTTACAGGACCCAACAACAAATGATCAGGACCCGACCACCAGAAAAAGAGAACTCCAATGGCCAAGGTGACAGAGCTGGTCAGCAACAGAATTGGGATATCAATTCATTTTTGACGAAGCCCAGTGCTTTGTCCTCTCTCCTAGGCTTCCCATCAAGGAAGCAAATGTATCCGTGCTTTTGTGTGACACCGACTATGTTTCTTAGAGTCAAATGTGTATCTGCAGAGAGGCTTCCCTGTGACTTAATAATGGTGGCTAACATTTATTGAGTTCTTACCATGTGGTAGGCAGTGGTGTGTGTGTGTGTGTGTGTGTGTGTGTGTGTGTGTGTAAAATTCCTCATCTAATTTTGTCTTCATCACAAACCCATGCAACATGTACTATAACTGTCCCCATTTTACAGGTGAGAATCTAATGATGTTGAGGCTCAGGGAGATTAGTAACTGCCCGAGGACACAGAGCACACGAGGCAATATTTGACTGCTGGTTTGCTTACTTCTAATATTTTACTTACCAACACACAGGTCATTTTCTGGTCTTCTTCTAAGCTTCGCAGGAGACTATTCTATGCTTCATGTGGATAGCTCTCTGTGGCAGATCGACTCTTGACAGTTACCTGGTTATCTGACTGTAATGAATACCACCGTAATGTGAACCAGGGAACATCTCTCTGTTCACCAGACGTAGTGTGAAGAGGAGCTCCCTTCATTGAGCATCAGCTCCGCTGCCTATGTCAGCACAACTAGCCCTCTAACAACCCATGAGGGGAAATTTCCTTCTTGTCTCAGTGACCAAAAGTGGAGTGTTAGAGATGTTATGTCACCTGCCACTGTTCTCAAGACCGCAAGTGTGGGGGTCAGCAATTGGACATCTGTGCCATCCCAAACCTCACAGAAGTCTCCAACTTGACCCAGACCCCATGTGCCACCATTAGGTGGGTGCCTGAAACCCATGGTAGGTGCACAGGAGGATATTTGTGACATGATTGACTAAAACAAGCCCTCTGTGATTTTAGACTTCAACTGAAGGCTTTGAGGGAGTGGCTATGGGAGGGAGTCCCAGTCTCTTCCTGTGTCTCCAGTGACATCTTCAGACCCTAGAGCCACAACTCTGCTCCCACTTCCCTTGTCTCAGCAGAGAAGTTCTGCCCAGACCTCAGGCTTTGAGGTCTTACCAAGAATGATAGGTTTTCGCACAAAGACCTTTCCTTTCTATGGCCTTTTCTGTAGTAGCTGCTAAGAGGAGGCATATTTCATTGGGCTGCATGTCCGTTGTTGTTATCCATGGTGCATGGACAGAGTTTTCTGCATCTAAAGAGAGAGAAGGACATGGAACTCACCTCTACACTGGCCACCTAATGTTTTCAGAACAAACAGAAAGAGAAATGATAAATATTTCAAAGCTGGAAGGCAAGCTTTCCAGCACCACAGCCTTACAAATGTTCTAAGGCTGCTGCAAATCTCCTCTACGAGTGCATTAAGGTGATTCACAAGAATAGGAAATTCATCCTTGTCAGCCAGGGTTGAGCAGGACAGATCACCTGTGGGGCCGCTATTACACCTGTTCTTAGTGCTTCCGCAATTACAGCTGACATTTATTTCTAATAAGTCATGGGGAAATCGGTGAGATAGTTTACCTGTGCTGGAAGATAGAAAAGTCCTTTCTTTCGCCCCCAAACCATATCATTTTTTGCGTGTTTAAAATAGATAAAGCATCCAGGGAAGGGGATATTCTATAAAAGGGCATAGGAGGCAGATTGCCCTGGGGAATCAACACAACTTGATAGCAGGCCATTGCGAGGGTGGCTTTTTTCCTATCAGGAGGCTTGTAGCTGGTGTCCAGGGGATGACGAAAGATAATGTCATTTGCAGGTATAAAAGCCAGGGCCAATTAAAATCATAGTTTCTAAAATGTATGCAAGATGGCTTTTGGCCTGGCAGCCGCCTAATGTTCAGGAAACATTGTGTGTGCCTATGTATGTTTGTAAATGTGTCTGTGGGTCTGTGAGTGTTCCCTTATCTTCACCACATCACATAGCATCTTCCTGAGTGGTTTCTTTCCTCAGTCTGGCTTGGCTCTTGGCTCAGAATCATACTTGCCTCATGGGCTAATGTATACTGTCTTACATTCTAAACCGGCTTACTGGGAAGGAACAAAGTAAGGAAGGCACAGTTCCCAAGTGTGGATAGCATGTAGGGGTGGTAAAGGAGTAGGAAGTGGACCTTCCTCTGCATTGTTGGGGGGACCAAATACTTGTGTCCTTTTTATATCCAGAGAAGTAGCCATTTACCAGCAATTTCTCCTCCAGATTTTCTTGCACATATGAGAAAACAATATATAATGTTGTTTGTAATAAAAACTGCAATCAAACTAAATGGCTAGCCATATGGGACTGGCCAAATAAATTATGATTTGCTCATGTAATAGAATATTACACAGCTGTTGAAAAGAAGGAAGGTCTGTGATTGCTGAATTTGAAACAAATTCCAAGATATATCATAAAGTAAAAAGAACATGTTATAGAGCAATGTGTATTGCTGGTTAACTTCTGTGGAAGGAAGGAAAAGAAAAAGAAAAGAAAAAAAAGGGAGAGAAAGAAAGAGAAAAGAAAGAAAAGAAAAGCAAGCAAGCAAGCAAGAAAAATAGAAAGACACATCTTTCTATCCATTTGTCCATCACTCTTGGGGCCCCTCCTTCTTAGTACTCACCGTCACGTGATGGAAAGTATTGAAGGCAGCCAGTGGTGAGAATCTGCCAGCTGCTGATCGGCTCTTCTGGCTGCTGGGAATGCTCAGCCAGTGGGCAGGGCAAGAGGAAAGAGTGGTGCCTTATTGTCTCAGAAGCAGCTTCTGACCAGTAATAGACAAGGAGCCTTCATCTCCTACTTCTTAGCTTTTCAACTGGGATGACTCCAAGGTAGTGTGTTCTGCACCAGTCCCTGGAATTTCTTGGTGGGTTTGAGCTGCAGCTGCCCACTGTAGTGACTCCATCCATCCGTGTGGTGGCTCAGCTCAACAACAAACCCTTCACTGACTTTCTTCCCTTCCCTGTATCACTTCCTCACTCTCTCCATTGACAATTTCCTGAAATCACCTCCCCAGAAAACTACGAAAAGATGTCATATCCTGAAAGAAGTATCCTTAGAGAAGTATTCTCAAGTGATTTGCACTAGAAACCACAAGAGAGGCTTTTCCCCTCTTATAAATATAAAGACCAAGAGAAGTCCGCAACCCACCCTAGAAGACTCCAGGCTGCCCCCTTGCAAGTCCCAGCTTAAGTGGTGTCAACTCCCATTCATAATCGAGCTGGACTTTTGCATGGAAGATGCTTCCCAAAGCTGGGTTCTTATTCCAGCTCTTGACGGCTTAAAACTTAACTGTAAAGTTTTCCTGCTCTTTCAATCTGACCTCTGAATTAGTGCTCTAAATGTAGCTTTTGTGATGTGAAGTTCTCTTCCTCTGAAGGGATAATCAGGTGAAAAAGAAAAAAAAAAAGGCTTACGCTCAAATGTCATTTCTGGTTCTCATGAGATTCCTCTTGGAGCTGAAGGACCAGGAGGGCAAGGACTCAGCCCCAAGATCATCCTCCGGGTCTGGGTCTTATACCAGATTTGACCTTCCCCACACACCTGTGTTCTGTAAGAGCCAGAGGCTGGGATTTGGTATAGAGAGTAAGTCGTGGAATCTGGGGACAGGCTCATGAATACTTCCTGCAGGTACAGGGGACTGTAGCTGAGGTCCCTCAGGATGGTTGTTGCCCAGGCGACCTGGAGAAAGCCATTGGGTACCTGAGAACTAGCTGAGAGGAAGCAGCTAAGGGCTTCTGGGAGTTTTTAAAACTGCCACTCAAGCCACTCTCAAGGATGGTCACACGTTTGTATGCCAAGCTCCATATCAGATGATCCGAGACATGTTTCTCCAGAGAGATTCACCCAGTGGTGATTCTTGGTGAGGGAACATGGCAAAGATAGATGCTTGCAACGTGGGGCATGGGTCCTTAGACAAGATCATGCAGGATGCTGGTTGATATAGCTCAGAAGCTGACTGACTTGGTGGTGACCGGTGGCAAAGGGACCCCTCCTCTGTCTTTGCTCTGTCTTCAATTTTTAGAACCTTTGCATTCCAGGAGCCCTTTTTTTTTTTTGCTAAAAATGAACAGGACATGGAGATCCTGTGGCATGACAATGGCTCAGGAGGATGAGAACACGACTGCTGCCTGATAAGCTGGGGAGTGTGGAGATGTGGTGGGTTCCAAGAATCAGAATGGTTTGTGCATGGGGATCTCAAATCTGAATGCCTTGCACTGTCCTTCCATGACTCCTGCATGTGTGAGCATGAGTGAGGCTTTGTGCAAAAAAATGAAGGATGGGAGGGAAGTTCGCTTTGATGAAGATAAATTGCCTCTGCTTCTCTCTTCCCACTGGGACTTCTCATTGTTCAGAAGTGGAAGAAGGGGAGCACCGTGTTCCACCTCTGGAGTCATGGGCTTATTTGTTCATTTGAATCCAGTAGCTTAAAAACACACCCTCCTAGGGGATACTTGGGGGAACTCTCAAGGACCTTGCAGATTTGTGCCCTCACACTGGTGGCCTGTGCTCTCGTACTTTTCTTGTTCTCTCTTGTGTTCTCTTTGTTCTGCAGTTCTGCATGTCTTGCTCTTCTACTTCTTTAATATGTAACTTTTGCTGCAACAATGGCCTAGCAGAAGCTGGTGTTTGTAGCTTAGTATTTGCAACTGGGTGGAAACCACACTGGCTTCCTGCTCCATGAAAATCTAGATGCAGTTGAGAAACAATATACCCGAAGTCAGCGGGATCTCTCTGGAGAGTCAGCCTGTAGGGAGCATGGGTTTTCCGTTTTGACATCTTACCACAATGACCTTGGCATAGTCCATATTATCCCGGGGAGGCAGAAGACTCTAGCGTCAAGGGTATGGACATCAGCTACCTATATGATTTTGGAGAGATCTTTAACCTCAGTTTCCTTATAAACATAATAAGATAATAATAGCTCTCCTTCTGTTGTGAGAATTTAATGAGATAACAAGGACTTGGAATAGTACTTGACACAAAGGCATTCGATAAGTGTTAGCTGATTTTAGTCTTTCCTTTGTTTTCTAGTTGGCCTATATTGTCTTTCAATTAATTATTATAGCAGCTCCATGAGGGAGGGTGTTTCGTCTCCCAATTAAACATCAAGGTGTCCATTAAACATCTACCATGATGTTTAATGGGCACCTCAAGCCTAAATTGTCTAAGACCTACTTCTGGATACTTGCTTTACTATTTTCCATCTCAGAAAATAACAGTCCCCTTTTCCCACCCTCACCCCCTTTTCCCTCTTGTATCCTATTTGCTCCACTCCACCTCAGACTCCTATATCCAATCCATTAGCAAATTCTCTTGAACTTTACCTTCAAAATGTATCTGGAGCCCAGTCCCCTCTCCTTATGTCCACCTCTGTGCCTTGGTTCTGCACTGTTCAAATGACTTCCTGCCTGTTCTCCCTGCTTCTACCTATTGCCCCTCCCCAAAGTCCATTCTCAATAAAGCGAGGTTGATTCATACCCTTGTAGGGCATCCTGTCTCGGAGAAAAATGTATCATCCTTACCATGACCTAAGATTTCTGTACACATGCTCCCCTCTTGACTTCCCCCTACACAAACCCACATAATTCTACCTCTTTGTCATCATGTCTTATTACTCTGGCCCTGGGTCACTCCTCTCTAGTTACCATACTGACCAGAGAACCCTTTTTCCAATACACCAGGGACTCAGCACCCACTGTCCCCTTGCCTGAAATGCTTTCCTCCACAACTTGCCATGGGCTACTCCCTCACCTCTAGGAGGCCTTTCCTCAAATGTCTGTATCCCTGTATGACCCCTTGGCCACCTTATTTAAAATTATATTCTTCCCCCACTCCTTATCTACCTCCTCTGCTTTGCTCTCTCTACAGCAATCACCATCACGCAACATTTTTTATCTATATTTTCTGTCTCCACAGCTAGAATGAAGGCTCGAGGGGTTTGTGTGTATGGGGAAGGGATTGATTTCTGTCTGTTATGCTCATTGCCATATCCCCAGTACTTAGAATAGCATCTGGCATTGGAGGGGGAGATGAGCCATGAGAGGCTGTGGACTCTGAGAAACAAACTGAGGGTTTTGGAGGGGAGAAGGATAGGGGGTTGGGTGAGCCTGGTGGTGGGTATTAAGGAGGGTATGTATTGCATAGAGCACTGGGTGTAGTGCATAATCAATGAATCTTGGAACACTGAAAGAAAAAAAAAATAGAATCTGGCAAATAGTGGGCACTGAACTAATATTTAGTGAGTAAATGTCTTCACTGATTCAGTTTATAAGTGAGAAAATGGAATCTCTGAGAGTTTATGCAATTTATATCACTGGGCATGAATGGGCATTATAAGACATTGCGGGGCAAGTAGGTGGCCAATGTGAACCCTCCTTTGTTTAACTCTCAATCTTGGTATTTCATGTTATGCCATTATCTCTGTGATATCTACCTATCTATCCATATATATGTATCTCAATATTCTTTCCTTCCCCACTGCCTCCACAGTGAAGAAAAGACCTGAATGTTATGGACTGAATTGTGTCCTTTCCTCCTCCCCCAAATATTCATATATTTAAGCCCCAACTCCCAATGTGACTGTATTTGAAGATGGAGTTGTAGGGGAGGAAAAATGATTTTTTCCCTCTACCTTTCTAAGTTCCTGGGTGAGACTCTTGTAATAAAAGACAGATGAACAAGAGAAAGACAAACAGAAGATTGCGGAAGAATGAGTAACTCTCTAAGGTTTAGAATTCAGGCTTAAATATCATCTCTAGCTAAAGATAAAAGGCAGAAAGGTATGAGGAGACCAGTTACAGGGAGGCACCAGAAAACCTTGTCAAGGATGGTAGGATTTGATGTACAGATGTAAGCCAGGGCCTTCTTCATTGATAAGGTCCAAAGCTGGCTTTGGAATTAGCATTCCCGGTAGGGAAGAGGGGAGGGACACCTTTGTATATTTATGTCCTGCTTTGAAGCAAATAGGTGGAAAGCAGAGAGCTTTTCTTCTATCTGCTTCTTTTCAATTGCTCTTGGCTCAAAATAATCCTTATGCCAAAATGGCATCTTTTGTAGTACATATTCTGCTGCCCTTCAGTGCCTTTTAAGAGGTAATTAAGGGGGCATCTGGGTGGCTCAGTCAGCTGGGCACCTGCCTTCTTCTCAGGTCATGATCCCAGGGTTCTGGGATTGAGCCCCACGTCAGTCTCCCTGCTCAACAGGGAGTCTGCTTCTCCCTCTGCCTCTTCCCCTTCTTGTGCTCTCTCTCAAATAAATAAATAAAATCTTAAAAAAAAAAACCAGAGGTAATTAAGGATAAATGAGGTCCTCATTGTTGGGCTATAATCTAATATGACTGGTGTCCTTACAAGAAGAGGAAGAGATACCAGGGATATGTAAGCACAGAGAAAAGCCCATATGGGGATGCATCTACGAGCCCAGGAGAAGGGCCTCAGGAGAAACCAAACCTGCTGACACTTTGATCTTGGAATTCCAGCCCCCAGGACTATGAGAAAATAAACTTTGGTTGTTTAAGCCACCAATCTCTATATACCCAGCCTGTGACCCTTTGTTCTGGCAGCAGGCCTTGACTAACACAGTGAGACCGTAGATCTGTGTGCCTACTATGTGCTTAAAAGGAATGGGAGGAGAGGGTGCCTGGGTGGCACAGTTGGTTAAGGTATCTGCCTTCCGTGCAGGTCATGATCCCACAGTCCTGGGCTCCCTGCTCAGCGGGGATCCTGCTTCTTCAGCTTCTCCCTGCTTGTGTTCTCTCTCACTATCTCTGTTTCTCGCAAATAAATAAATAAAATCTTTAAAAAAAAAAAAAAAGGTGGAGGAGGAGATGAAATAGTCTAAAGAAACAGTGGGCTTGGAGTTCCATGATCAAAGGGAACCACGTGTGAGTAGCTCGAGTCAATAGGAATCGAGCGTGTTAATGCACAACAAATACATGTTTGTGGAATCTGTGTACAAGAGAAATAGGGTTAGAAGGTGACCGGTAGGCGATTGCTCTCAAGGTGTCATGTACACCTTCTTTAAAGCATGGATTTGGGAAATTCACAACACATGAGGAAAATCCAGCCCCCCTCCCACAGGTTCATGTATCATGCATCTGTGATTCATGATGTCTGTCCTTTCAAATGCAAGATGGCAGGCTGTGGGCTCCTTCCCAGGGTGCCTCTAACTCAATCAATATGCTCTTTTCTGGAAAAGAATATTTATTATTTTAACAGCTGTACTTCTACTTTCTCAGATTTAGAAAAAAATTACCTGCACTCACAAATGACTTACAGGGATTGGAAAGTATAGCGTTGAAATTCCCAATTTAAAATATCTTCCAGGTTCTACAAAACTGTCCCCAAACCACAACATTTTTCCATTCTGGCTACCTCCTTATCCCTGGAAGGATTAGGGAAATCAATAGCACTTGTCAGCATCCAGAGTTTGGCTGGAGGGTTGGTCCAAATTGTGTTCATGGCAGGGCCTAGGGAGGACCAGCCTTCTTTGGATACCTGCGGATCCAAGGAGAGCCCAGTACCTTTGAGATTCAGAACTCTTTGCAAGTTTTCATTTGGTTTTCTTTCAATGATTTGTCTTCAAAGAAAGATTTGCTTTTGAAGGGTTGCTGATGATATTGCAGCTCTAAGCTCCCTGGGTTATTTGTTTTTGAGATTGCATATAAACTACTAACATTATTATGACACAATTACCAGTAAGTAATCATCCAATTGCCATAAACATGTCCCTCTCAAAATATTGCAAATTAATATTCATGCTTTCCTCAAATCCACCATTCTGAGCTAATGTGTGCCTACATAGTTCATCAAAATGTGCATTTTTTTTCCAGTGAAAGGAAGAATTATAGTTCAGTTCTTCATCTTGAGGTATGGGAAGATTGTTTTGACGGTAGCATTAGTTGCTTTGAAAGACAATTTCCCTGTGAAACTGATGCAACCACCAGCAATGAACTATGTGTTTCCAGGTAAAGCATTTGTACTTCTTTAGGGCTATATTGTTCAAAAGCTGTTACAGTCATTCAATCCTGGCAGTTGAGAAATCACGCCAACTACATGATCATATATAATTGTCATCTGTAATGATAATTGTATACGTGATTCTAAGAACATTTAGTTGCTGTTAAGTGGAGATGCTAGAATCTCACCATGAAGAAATCACTGCAGATTCCTCTCCCTTAGCCTCATAAATCTAGATAAAGCAAAGAAGCCCCTAAACATGCTATTACGTAGAAACACAAAACTCACAAGGGTGATTTGAAAGTGAAATCTGGACCAAAAAAAAGTAATCCTATGACAGGTTTTATATATTTTAAAATGGAGTGTAAGTATACTTAATTTCACTGTGTACAAAGCATCAGATAATAATACTGTTTTCTGCTAATCTAATGGGTTTCATCAAAGGTGATAAAATATATGGGCTAAGCCTGAATTCACTCAAATTTGGGAAGTGATTTTAAAACCCTCAGTTTTGTGTATCAGATGCATATATACAAATGCTTATGCACAGTGGTGTGCTGGTGCATGTCTCACAACTGGTTGGTTCTCCTAAAACTGAAAAAAAAATCCAAACCCAATTTATAGCTTATTTCGATTCTGTGGTATCAATACTCTGACTGTGGCTGGTTTCAAGCTACCATCATGATGTCGTGGAATACAGAGTTGGGAAGAAACGTGCACAGCTGGCTCTTGGGAGCCAGAACTAGATGTGTCCAGCACACCCCTGGTTGTACAACTAAATAGGAAATTGTGGAGAACAGTGTTCTCAAAGGATCATGTGGTTTTGAAATGAACAAGTCTGAAATGAAATCTTGCTCTGTTGTTATATAGAGGGCCACTGGGTGAAAGAACAGATCTGAGAAAGAATGCTAGTTTGTTTTGTCCACAGTCCAACACTGTGACTTGGTTGGCTTGGATGCTGACCTGTCCTTGTGTGAATGACGTGTATTTTGAGGTTTGCAGGCCTGGGTTTGAATCTGGTCTCTGTTACTCTGTATCTGTCAATATGTGGATGAGACACTTAGTTTCTCCCAGCCTCCATTTTATCATTTGTAAATGGGGTGCTAGAAGTCATGTTGGCGGGTTATCTGGAGGGTTAGTTTTAAAGCACATAGCTTCTAACAAAGTGCTTGGCACAGGATATGTAGGTTTTTCAATATCATTCTTCTATTCTTTATATGAAATAGTTGGGTTACATTATATCATAGGTTCCTTACAATGTCTAAACCTCGGAAAAATATTCTATTATGTAGATTTGATTAGATAAAAGATGCTAAGTTCCCAGGCATTTTTTTTTAATTTTTATTTTTTATAAACATATATTTTTATCCCCAGGGGTACAGGTCTGTGAATCGTCAGGTTTACACACTTCACAGCACTCACCAAAGCACATACCCTCCCCAATGTCCATAACCCCACCCCAATCTCCCTCCCCACAGCAACCCTCAGTTTGTTTTGTGAGATTAAGAGTCACTTATGGTTTGTCTCCCTCCCAATCCCATCTTCTTTCATTGATTCTTCTCCTACCCACTTAAGCCCCCATGTTGCATCACCACTTCCTCATATCAGGGAGATCATATGATAGTTGTCTTCCTCTGCTTGACTTATCAAAATGTTGAAAATAGAACTGCCCTATGACCCAGCAATTGCACTACTGGGTATTTACCCTAAAGATACAAATGTAGTGATCCAAAGGGGCACGTGCACCCGAATGTTTATAGCAGCAATGTCCACAATAGCCAAACTATGGAAAGAACCTAGATGTCCATCAACAGATGAATGGATAAAGAAGATGTGGTATATATACACAATGGAATACTATGCAGCCACCAAAAGAAATGAAATCTTGCCATTTGCGACAACATGGATGGAACTAGAGCGTATCATGCTTAGCGAAATAAGTTCCCAGGCATTTAAGAAGTATTTACTAAATACTGTTAATGGTTGGATATGTATCTGAAATTCATATTATCTCTTGGTTTTTCTATAAACTAGAAATCTGTGAGAGACAGCTTTAACTCTCTCTCCTTTTTTTAAAAAAAAAATTAATAAAACAATCATCCTCCATATTAACTAAGTTACCAGCTACGGATGATTTTTATTTCCTAAATATTTTTTTTCTGTATGGCACATATCACATTTTTAATTAGCTTGAACTGATTAATACAATGCAGAAACAAAATGTTGCAGATCTTCTGTATGCATACAGACATAAAAACATACAGAAAAAATATTATTTTTTGGCAAAAAGTTTGATACTGATAGCAACAAATCTACTAGCTCCCAAATACTGGTTTCTAATACCTTCCTCCAACAATAACAACAACAAAAAAATAATGGCTCCTTGGAGTTCCTAAATATTTTTTAAAGGGACACCTGGGTGGCTCAGTCAGCTGAGCCTCTGCCTTTGGCTCAGGTCATGATCCCAGAGTCCCAGGACTGAGCCCTGTGTCGGACTCCCTGCTCAGTGAGGAGTCTGCTTCTTCCTCTGCTCTTCACCCAGCTTGTGCCCTCTCTTTCTAAGAAAAAAAAAATTCACCCTCCCCTCTTTATCTACCAGTGCTGTGCCAGGTCAGTTCATCAACTGGTTCTCTGCTTCCTGTCTTGAACACCTCCAAACCATCCTTAGTAAAATTGTCTGTCTCCAACCCAACATTCGAAGCAATTTGAGGACAAAGATTTTCTTTCATTTATTTTTATCTCAAAGTCCAATATAGTTCCTGGCACAAAATATATGCTAAATAAATGTTTATTTGATTGCATAATGAATGAGCCAACTTTGGGAAAAGTAATTGGCATAGGTTTTTTTGGGGGGGGGGTTGGAAATTTCCTTCCAAAGTAGTGTTACCTATGTTTCCTCCTGTATTTTCTCATATGTCATTAATGTCATAGACCTTCCTACCCATAGGACTTACGTTTCAGCACTATGTATGGATTTAGAAATTTCATGACCCTGCTCCTGCTCTGTGAAGCAGGGTGTGCTATGGCTGCCTCTGCTCCCTAGGCCCTGGCTCTTTTTGCACCTTCTGGAACTTTCTTGCATCAACCCACCTGGGGAAGCCCTTTTTCTCCCTTGGACTCTTTTCCATTCAGGTGAGCCTCTTTCCAACTAGAGGTTACTGACAGGGTAATTAAAGTTGACTTCCCTAAATTAGTGCAGATTGGGCTAAATTTTACAGGGTCGAGGTGGAACACACTGAGACTTTGTGTGACCTTAGCTGTCTGGAGTGGATTTCTGTGAGTCTGAATGAAAGCCAGCACGTAAAGACGGAATTCACATTAGGTGCTTCTATTACTTATCTTTAGATACTATCGTTTAGCATGTCCAAATAATGCAGCAAGGGTGAAAACTCCAGTAAAAGTAGAGGAAGAAATTAGCATAAGTGAAAGACTGACAGCACATTGAGTAGTCACTCACTTCTCCCAAAATCTGAACATCCAAAATTATGATAGCTGGGACATTTACAGTTTCAAACACACAGACACACAGACACACAGACACACAGACAGACAGACAGACAGACACACACACACACACATTCTTCCTGTTGTTTAAAACTTTTCCTTTAGTATAAGAATTTGACCACTTTTGTAACTGAAATGTCTTAGTCTTGGAACGGACTCACGGACTTGAACTTTAGGGTTACGTACCCATGGTGTGAGTCTGGGCTCTGCTACTTAACAGGTGTGTCATCTTGAGTAAATCACTTAACTTTGCTGAGCCTCAGTTTTGTCATCGATTATCTACCTCAGGGGTAAGCATGAGGCCTTGGTGAGATACCACATGTAGTCCCTCCAACAAGGTCTTGTATACAGCTGATGCCCCCCAAAATTAGCTTCTTCCATCTTCTCAGTGAGAGGAGGGCACTCTGTTCTTATGACCTGGTATTTGTCTACTTTTTTTCCCACTCTCATGGATGCCAGGCTCTTGTAGATTTTCCTTTTCTGTTGTTCTATAGTTCTCACGTATTTCATAACATTGTACTGTTATATTTGGGTGTATTTCCTTATTATGAACTGAACCAGTGTGTCTGTGTCTGTGTGTCTATGCTTTTGTGCCTTCTCTTCTCAGCCAGACTTCAGAGATCATATTGTATTTTTTTAGTATTGTTCTAAAGGATTTAACAAACCCATCAGTTTCTTATACAAAGTATGCACTGAAATGATACTTGATTGACTTTAAGCTCTGAGATTGGGCTAGTAAGTGACTAATTAACATTTTGACTCCTAAATGTCTTTAAATAAAACACCATCCATTCTAGATCATTGTTTCCTGATTGGGGGGGGGCGGGGAAGACAAGATCAAATATGCAGAGGAATCTTTTCCAATTCTTTTCTAGGAATTTTACTATATAAGGCAAGAAGATATTCTGTTTTCATTTAGTTATTCTTCTGCTATCTCTGTGCTAGGAACCATATGATTAAGGAAAACAGAGCACTACTAATATTCTTTGCTGGCCATTTTTACCCCACTAATGTTGTTTGGATTTAGAAACAGATTACTGCTGTCAGGGAAACCACTCAGAGGGTCCACAATAACATGGTGCTATCATGTGTCTGGATTTCATAAGAATTATTTGCTAATATAGGACACCATAGTCACCAAGAGCTGTGGAAAAAGATACAACCACCGCTTCCTCCCCTTGAACTTGACATTTTCTTGATCAGACTTGACATTGCAAGATCTCAGATCCAATATATTGGAGAAAGGAATTGGCACCCTTGGTTGGAGTGGGCATAAGAAGGGAGCCAGCATCTGAAATATCTGCCCATGATTATTCAAGGCATGGCAGGAACAGAGCTTTCTGTATGCAAGCCAAATGAAATTATTAAAGCTAACCTTCTCACTCAGTACTTAATAGGTAATCAATTTTCAGTACCAACAGTGGAGAATGAAAACCAAGAAAGGAATGATAATGATGCTTCCTTACATTTGTGAAGGGCTTAGAGGGTACAAAATGATTTTATCTGTTTTATTTCATATAGATTTCATGGCAACATAAAACTGGCCAGGATACTCAAGCATGCATGCCTGTATTCACTCCATAATTCTTATTTAGCAAATATTTTTGAGGCCATCAACTATATGTCAGCGTGTGTGGTGAGCACTGGAGAGAAAATGGAGAATAAGGCAGAAAAGGTTTTATCACCTTATTTCAGCAATGAGGAAAGAGACAGACTAGGAATTCATGTGAGTTCCCAAGGTCAAATGAGGACATACCAAACTTGGAGCTTCGTGTGGTAATGTGAATTTCAGTCCATAAACATGGTCTTATGGAAAATGGAACTTTGTGTTCTATCACTCAACGTGCATATCAAATTCCTGTCTCACTGGGCTAATGAGAAGGATAACATGAGATCTGTTGTCCACCTCTTCCTGGTTCATGTGCAATTCTGAGGGCTTGGATAGTCCCATGGCGTTGAGGGGAGACCTCTGTTCATTTGTCATCTTTCCACAGAGATTTCTGTGTGGTGACACCACCAGTACTCTTGACGGAGACATCATAAAGGCAATGTTGCTCTGGGACCTATAGCCTTCCTCCTTTGGAGCCAACAAGCAATGTGTAAATCCTCTACCACCCTTCTTCCCCATTATTCCTCCCAACTTCCTGGTCTCTGGGAAAGCTTTGTCCTTCAGGTTTCTTCAATGTGTCTTTTCTGTGCCTCTCCTCTTAGGCATGAGGATTTGGACAGAAAAGCCTTCATGTCCCAGGTATAGCCGATCTCATTCTTCTGCTGAGGCCAAGAATACACAGTCAAACCTCTTTCCAAATGGAAGGCAGACATAGTCACAGGCTTTGTACCAAAGTGACTTAGCGACATACCACAGGAGAGGTAGGTCAGGACAATACCTTGTGGAAACGGACCATCATATGGATATCCTGTTTGCCTATGATTAGGACTACAAATAAATGCAGAGAAATCTGAAAATCAGCCCTGGAAACCACAGGCCCTCTCCAGGGAGTGTTGAGGAGAAAGCCCCTAAAACTCCATGCTCAGCTCTATAAGTCAAGACTAGGAAAATGTTACATTAGAGAAAGAATTCAAAGTAATTAATGGGATGGAAGGCCCTGCCTGATGGTTTGAAATTGAAATAATAAATGGACATAGTTTTCCCAAGCAATTATTAACTGAAAAAGATGAGAAGTGCCAGTCATTCAGAGCAAAGGGGTAAAGTGAAATAAGCAAAGGGACGCTTTATATGGGAAATAACTAGAACCCATTTTCACAAGTGAAGAACTTTTAGTTTTTGGAATGATTTCCTTTTAGAGGAAAGGAAGGTCAGTTGTACAAAAAAAAAAAAAAAAAAAAAAAAATTTTAAGAAGGACACTTAAGACAATATGCCATGCACATCCCCAGATTTCACAGCCTGGAGGGACATTTGGGAACACATTAATAATAATGACCTGATTATAATGACTTTCATTCCTTTTACTGTGTTGGGGCACCTGAGCCAACAATACCTTTTTTCTATCAATGATAAGAAAACAAAGCTTCTGTTCCTCCTTGAGTTACAAACCACCAGAGAGGTCTATACTTCCCAGAGGTACAGAGTTCAAATTTGAGTTCTGTCGAGTCAATACAGCAACAGCCTGGGACCATCCTGCACAGGTCAGCCGGATGGGATGGGTAGAATGGGGTAGGTGCTGCGGCGGCTAAGTGAGGAATTTGCTTCTATTACTTCCAATGAGACAGTGCCAAGTTCGAGAGCTTTCCCCAGGATATCTTACTTTATGAGAGAAAAAATAGCATTGTGCCTGTTCTTTGCTTTTCCTCCCTCTGTCTGTCTCTCACGCGTAGCATCAGAAGATGGCAGCAGAGATCGCTCTCTTCCCACTGCGGAGGCTCCCCCTGTCCTGTCTGCCCGGCAGGATGCAAATGTTCACCAGCAAACTTATGGCAGAGTCCTTTGCAAAAACATATTGATTTCATTCAAGGAAGATAAATTCATAAACTGTACAACGGTATTCATCAGTTCATTTTGGGGGAATGCGATCTAGGAGTTATGCAAAAATAAAATTCCCAGTGGCGGGCATCCTCTGTTATCTCTTCCATATGCGCAAACGCTAATGCTCAGGACAGGGTGAACCGCTACTGAATCTGACAGCTGCCTTTCCAAGTACCCTTGCTTAACCCAGAACCACTGTGTGGAGCCCGTCCAGGGCTCCTACTGAGGCGTTGTCGTTCGTTCTTTCTTTTTTTTTTCCACGTAAACCATGTACTCCAAATCTCTGACTGACCTGAAACACCTGCATGGGTTATGCCCACATTTCTCAGCTCTTTTCTTTTCTCTTAAATATTTTATTTATTTATTTGTCAGAGAGACAAAGAGAGAGAGAGAGAGGAAGAGTGTGCATAAGTAGGGGGAGCAGTAGGCAGAGGGATGTGGAGCTCAACCCCAGTACCCTGGGATGGTGACCTGAGCCAAAGGCAGATGCTTAACCAACTGAGCCACTCAGGTGTACCTCAGTTCATTCTTTTCATCCTGGCCATCAGTTTTGCTTCATACCCTGGTCCTGAAGCTAAAGAAACTCACTCTTCCCGGTTTCTACCTAGAGACATAAAGGCAAGTGTGTGTGTGTGTGTGTGTGTGTGTGTGTGTGTGTGTATGCGTGTGTGTGTTTAGGGATATAGATTGGGTAACCTTCTCTTCTTTCTAATCACTACAGGAAAAAAAATTTATCCTGATTTTTTTTTTTTTTTGGTTCTTTTCTACTTTTCCACTCCCGTACCTATTGTCCAAAACGGTATTCAAATTATACAGAGCTGCTAATCATGAATTTCTAGAAAGCCCTCATGACAAGGTAATAGAACATGTATACAGAATATGTAAAATATTATTTTTAAATTGATGTCCTTTCAATTACAACAGAATGCCTGACTATGCTGACCTACTAATGGGGGATACTTAGACCACTTATTGAGAAGGGAGGCAGTCTCAGGCTTGGTTAACTCAGCAGACCAGTGGCATCTGTGCTCTTTCTTCTACCTTCTTGCCTTCCTCTCATGGCTATAAGCTGTGGTGCCCAAATGACTACTTTAAACTATGATATCTACAAGGTCACATAAAGGAGACATTTTTTTCCCCATGTGTTTCCATTTATTAGGAGAAAAGAATCTTTCTTAAAAGTCATATACTTCCTGCCAGGTCCCATTGCCCACAACTAGGTCATGTGACCACCTCTAACTCAATCACTGGCTTATAGGAATGGATTTACCTGGGTGGGTTTACACCAGTTATGACTCTTACCCTGGGAACGGGGCCACCTCCCTTAAGCATACTGCTATGAATACATGAACAATACTGGGTCTCTTTCAGCAAGAAAGAAGTATGCCATAGTATACTGCTATGAATACATGAACAATACTGGGTCTCTTTCAGCAAGAAAGAAGTATGCCATAGTTATTGGATAGACAAAAGGCATGATGTACAGAAGTGCATAGTTGCACCAGTAGAGCCCTACTCAAGGGTATTCCTAAAGAACAGAATGAAAGGGAGCTCCTCCCCGTGAGCAGAACTTTGAACCATGCACCTGACTACTCACTTTGCCTGGAAGGAAAGGTGGCAAGCGATATGCAGCTATAGTGATTCCTGGGTAGTGGTTGAGGGTTTGGCTGGTGTTCAAGGACTTGAAACAAACCAGGTTAGAACACTGGTGACAAGGATGTCTGGGGGATGAGATATGTGGATGGACCTCTCAGAATGGGCACGGATTATGAATATATTAGTGCCCATATAAAAACTAAACAGAGGACAACTAATGAAGAGGCTTTCAATGATCATGTGGCAACAAAACATGAGTGTCCAACCTGCCAACACCAGAAACTAAATTCAGACTCCTGACGTGGCTCTGTTTTTTGTTTTGTTTTGTTTTGTTTTGTTTTGTTTTGAAGGGACAGCAATTTGTCCTCTCCACAGTGTTTCTGACAGCATCACCATGTGTGGGTTTTTGAAATGACTCATTTACCTTAATGATATTCTACACAGTTTCTCTCCTGACCAGGATCTCACTTTAAAAAAGGGTTTATAGGGGGTGCCTGGGTGGCTCAGTGGGTTGGAGCCTCTGCCTTCGGCTCAGGTCATGATCCCAGGGTCCTGGGATCGAGCCCCACATGGGGCTCTCTGCTCACTGGGGAGCCTGCTTCCTCCTCTCTCTCTCTCTCTGTCTGCTTCTCTGCGTACTTGTGATCTCTGTCTGTCAAATAAATAAATAAAATCTTTAAAAAAATAAAAATAAGAAAGAGTTTATACCCATGAAGTTCATTGGCCTTATACATGCTTATATGTATACATATACTTAATTCATTCATCCTATATATACATATTCATGACTCCAAAGAAGATGACTTAATACAGCAATAGAATGGCCAGTTGAACACTTGGTTTTAACACTGATGGGTGAAAACACATTTCAAGACCATGTGAGATTCTCCAAGGTACCGAATATGCTCTGAACCATCACGTAATATATAAAATATAATGTTCTCTCATAGACAAAATACATGCATCTGGGAACCAAAGGGAAGATGTGGTAGTGACTTCTATCACTGTTACTTCTAATGAATCCATAATGAAGTTTTGCCTCCATTCTTGCAATTTCGGTTCTACTTCTTTGGCAGTGTTGGTTCCCAAAAGAGGACCCCTTTCACCAGACACACAATAGGACTTCCACTGAACTGAGAACTGAGACTGCCACCTGGCCTTTTGAGTTATTTATGTTACTTAACCAACAGGCAAGGAAAGGATTAGTACTCTTCACTTGCTAAGATGATGATGTGATTACCAGGTGGAATTAGGGTTGCCATCATGTAGTGGGACACCAGAAATGAACTGTGGACTTTAGTGATTATGATGTGTCAATGAAGGTTCATCAGTTGTAAAAAACAGAACACTCTGATGGGAGATGTTGATAACGGCGGCGGGGGAGGGGGGTATGCAGGTGTGGGGGTGGGGAGCATATGGGAAACCCTTGTACTTTTCTCTCAGTTTTGCTGAGAACATAAAACAGCTCTAAAAAATAACATCTTTAAGAAAGTTAATGGAAAACTATAGTATGCTTATACAGGCATAGATCCTTCACGAGTAAAGGCTTGCATCCCTCTGAGAAGTAAAGTGCCATGATTAGCTGGAGTGCTGAGTGAGGACGAAGGGCATATGGAATGGACAGTGAGAGAAGTAAGTTATAAAACCTGACTGTGACCATGTAACCCTTTGGGGAAACAAGGAATGTATTATACAAGGAATAGTTATACATATTTTCTAAGCTGCCTGATACTTCCTTGCTTTGATATATTTTCAGTTTGTATTATTTATTATAATTATTCACTCTTGTTTTCCCCTCTTCCATTGCCTCACTGTTGAACATGAAGTGTCTTAATTGCAATATTCATGTTTTGGTATTTAAAGTTATAAGTTATTAGAAGAGGAATAAATACTGCCTACAAATAAACAAACTGAATTGATATATGACATGTGTCTTCCCTGTAGAAAGAGTGAGTACATCTTTAGTTTTACCAAGGGTAGTTTCAAGACAAAAGCATGATATTGTTACTACCTTCACCCAGAAGTTAAATATGAATAAAGTGGTATACAGTAATGCTGAGAAAACAAAGGAGTGGACTATGCTTGATTATTTGTTTTCTTTGAGTTAGTGATTTCATTTCATTTGGATATATACAGAGAAGTAGGATTGCTAGATCACATCGTGGTTCTACTTTTAATTTTTTTTTTTTTTTTTGAGGAACCTCCACACTGTTTTACACAGTGGCTGCTCCAATTTATATTCCCACCAGCAGTATGAGGATTCCCATTTCCCCATGTCCTCATCAGCATTTGTTATCTCTTGTCTTGGTACTAGCCATACGAACAGGTGTGAGGTTGTGGTTTTGATCTGCATTTCCCTGATAATAAGTGATGATGAGCACCTTTGCACATGGCCATTTGTATATCTTCTTGAGAAAAATGTCTATTCATGTCCATTGCCCATTTTTTAATTGGCCTGTTTTGCTGTTGATAGGTTTCTTCTATATTTTGGATATTAACTCTTCATCAGATATGTGGTTTACATATATCTTTTCCCATTCCATATGTTGGCTTTTCATTTTGTTTGTCATTTCTTTTGCAGAAATTTTTAGTTTGTCATAATCCCACTTGTTTATTTTCACTTCTGTTGCTGGTGCTTTAGTGTCAAATCCAAAAAATTATTTCCAAGACCAATGCTAAGGAGTTCTTTTTTAATTTTTCCCTAGGAGTTTTACTATTTGGGGTGTTACATTTAAGTCTCTTTAATCCATTATAAGTTGATTTTTGTGAGTGGTGTAAGTTAGGGGTCCAGTTTCATTCTTCTGCATGTGAATATCTAGTTTTCCCAACACTATTTTTATAATTAATTAATTAATTAATTAATTTCAGTTTGCAATGTATAGTACATCATTAGGTTTTGATGTAGTGTTCAGTTATTCATTAGTTGCGTATAACAGCCAGTGTTCATTACAATACGTGCCCTCCTTAATATCCATTACCTGGTTACCCCATCCTCCTACCCTGCTCCATTCTGGACCCTTCAGTTTGTTTCCAGGAATCCAGAGTCTCTCATGGTTCATGTCCCTCTCTGATTTCTTCCCAGTCAGTTTTCCCTCCTTTCCCCTGTGGTCCTCTGGACTATTTCTTATATTCTGAATATGAGTGAAACCATATGATAATTGACTTTCTATGCTTGACTTATTTCACTTAGCATAATCCCCTCCAGTTCCATCTATGTTAATGCAAATGGTAGGTATTTATCCTTTCTGATGGCTGAGTAATATTCCAACATGATTTATTGAAGAGACTATTCTTTCCCCATTGAGAATTCTTGACCCCCTTGTCAAATATTAGTTAACTGTATATGGCATGGGTTTATTTCTGAGATCTCAATTCTGTTCCATTGGTCTATGTGTGTATTTTTTTTTTAATGTTAGTACCATACTGTCTTGATTATATAGGTTTTTGATATAGTTTGAGGTCTGGTGTAATCCATCAGCTTTGCTCTTTTTTCTCAAGGTTGCTTTGGTTATTTGTGTTTTTTTGTAGTTCCATATAAATTTTAGGATTGTTTCTTATACTTCTGTGAAAAATGCCATTGGAATATCTGTTGTCAACTCAGCATCACTGCCACCCCCTTCTAAGGTGACTTCTGTATCAGAGAAGAGAAACTGGGAACTACATTTTCCTTCATTGTGTGGTTCTGCCAATGAGAGGAAGTCATACAAGAGATACAAGGTAGACTATAAGGAGAGGCCTTATAGTCTAAGATTCCTTAGCAGTTTCTGTCCAGATATGTGAGAATATATTGGAACTTCATAACAAGCTCTTTAAGAACAACTCTCTTTGCTATAGTACACTGAAAAAGTTGGTGGGGAGATTTCCAGAGGATATTGAAGGTTCCAGATGCTTCACAGTGAACTCTTGAGAACAACTTTTGTGCTTCTGGTTGATGTTTCTGTGGTGATTTCCATGACCTCTTCTCCCTATGTCCTTCCAACTATTTGGTAAGCCTGAAATTTTCAGCATTAGAACCTTTATTTCTGCAATATTAATACAGTTTCTGTGTTCCTGATCTAATTTCAATCAATTTAAAGATCAATTAAAGGTCTAACTTCTGTATTTATGAAATACTTTTCTATTTTTTATGTGCATGTGTATGTGTTATCTGTGTATACATGTGTGAAAAATGGAAAGAAAGAGGGAATTTATTTTAAATTATGAAAGAATATATCATTACTGTGAAAAATGAACAATATGGAAGTATAGAAAAGAAAGTTCCTGTAACTTCCTTCTTTTTCTAAATTGTTTCTCAGTTTTAGCCACTGTTAAAATTTTTTAGTGCTTTTTGTGGCTCCTAGCATTTTTATATAGATGCAATTCTATTTTTTTTACAAAACAAAAATTGGATTTATACTGTATATTTTGTTTTATAGTTTGCTTTTGGGGATGTGACAATATTTCATAGCCCTTCTTCCAAGTATGTATATGTAGTTGGCACAACTTTGTTGTTTTTTAGTTTAGTATGCCATTGAATGGCTGAGCCATCATGTACATAATCATATTTACCACTGATGAATATTCAAGTTACTCAATTTTACCTTATTTAAAATAATGTTATAAGTGGCTATTCTTATAGAGAATATCCTTGCATATCTGCCTCAATATTTTAGCAAGAGAGATACTTAGAAGTAGACTTGCTAGGTCAAAGGACTCACATACATCACATTGTGATGCATTCTGCCAAACTGCCTGAAGGAAGTCTCAGTTTGGTTTGCAAAGATGATTGGAATTTCTCAAACAGCCTGAAATCATACATCAGACACATTCCTACTAAAACCAAGAAAAGAGTTTTTGAATTTGATACCTACCACGCTACTAACCTATAGGAGACAGCCTCTACTTGGAAGGAGATTACTTTGGAGGGTTCTTTATATTTCCACTAAAGGCTGAAGTGCCCCGGGGAGAAATAAAGGTGAGCTTGCCTCTGACCTGAACTCACCAACACTGGCTCATTGGCTTATGCCCAAGGACCATAATCTCAGTCATTTTCCAGAATGCAGCATGGACTGTGGCTGTGTTAGACTATATTTGTCTCCAGCTTCTTGTTTTTAGATGTGAATTTAACCATTCTTGAGACCATTACTCCTCAAAGGACCACTGGGTTTCTCAGCTGATTAACATGGAAGTGATCAGAATATACAGCACCACAGCTTATTAGTAAGAAGTGGGCAGAATTTGGTTCAGATACTCCTGTAAGCCCTGTCTGACTAACCTGATCCCTTGGGGATGGAAAATTTGAGCCAAGGATCTTGTTAACAGAAATTTTTTCTTATTAGGTACTTGCTGGCTCTAACTAAAGTCTAACTTGGCTAGTCCCAAAGAACCAAAATATAAGATCCAGATTTGAAATTAAGAGGAATTTTAATATGAATGAGTGGGATTTGACAATTACTGAATGCTCACTCTGGGCCAGACAATTTATATGGATTGTCTAAATTAGTATCCATGCCACCCTGTGTGATAGTTGGCCACAATCCCATTTTTCCAAAAGGCAAACTGCTGCAGGGGGTATGCAAGTTTGACCAACATCATCCAGCTGGTCATTGGCACAATTGGGATTCAATGTCAGGTGTGTGTAGGACCAGAATCTATGTATCCCCACTTATCCATCCTGCATCCTTCTGCCCTCCAGGGACTACTGTGTGACTCAAAGGGAAGAGATGAACTAGACAAATGAATGATGAAATCTGGGATTAACATTTGTGGTTTATGTTTATCACTCTCTGTTGTTTAAGGGAAGATAGTTCTTCACTTCACAAGGATGTTTAGTGGCATCTTTGACCTCTACCCCCATATGCCATAACAACCACCACCCAAGATGTGATGACCAAAAACATCTCCAAATATTTCTCCAGTTTAAGAACTGATTTAAAGCAGAGCTAGGTCAAGAGAAAAAAGAAGGAGAGGAGGAGAGAGAGAGAGAGAAGAAGAAGAAGAAGAGGAAGAGGAAGAGGAAGAAGAAGAAGAAGAGGAGGAGGAGGAAGAGGAGGAGGAAGAGGAGGAGGAAGGTGAAAAATCTATGGAGAATTGCTGTCAGGTCTCCTGTATCCAGGGCACATGTCTAAACAGATTGGGGAGTAGGGGTGCATCTTCAGCATGAAATGCAGAAAAACAGGTTTACACTGACTTCTTCAGCATAAATAGGAAGGATGTATGTATACTTAGTAAAAATGTGCAAGTGTTATCCTGGTGTAATAATTTCACCCTGCATCACAATCTCTCAAGAAGGAAAAGTAGGCAAACAATTCCAATTTCTAATTTTCGAGTTGTTTAAAATCCTCTAGGAAGGTGGTAGTACAGGCTTAAAGTTAGATGTGCATTTCCTTCTGCTCCTAATCATTTGACGTAATCCCTTGGATCCAGCACAGGAGTTGTTTCGTGCCAAGCCTACTGGGAATGCAGGGAAATGGGCATATGTGGCTGCTGGCTTCTAGGGAAGTAACATGGCAAAGTGGAAAGAACACTGGGCTGGCTAAAGACCTGAATTCTGGCTTGTAACTGTCCTTATCAAGATGTATGCCCTGGGGCAAGTCACTTTAATGATGTGAGTCCAATTATAGAAGAATTAAAAACCAAAACCCAAAACCAAGCATGCCTTCTTCTGCCGAAACTAAGATGTGATAGATTGGCTGCATTAATGCCCCAATCCCATTGTCCCCATCTAGACCCTTCGCCATGTCATTTTATAGTCCTTCTGCTCTGATGCTGGGCTTAGCCACGTGGCTTGCTTTGGCCAATGGGATATTACCAGAGTGAAAATGTGCTTGTGTGCTTGTGCTTATGTTTCCCTTCTGTCTTCACTATGAAAAGGATATATCCCACTCCTCCCAGGAGAATGAGAGACAAGTGGAACCAGGTTGTCTTATCTTTCCAAAAGAGGCTACCATACACTTCCCAGATACATGAGCAGGCTCAGCCAAGATCAGCAGAGAGGCTGAGGTAACCACTCTAGATGTGTAAACCACGGACACTTATTTTGTGGTTAGCTGGTATATAACATCATTGGGACCATGGATAATGGATAATAAAGTATGTGGGAAAATAATTTCAGGAGAAGTGGATCTTTATTTAGGAAAAGACTTTGAGGGGCACCTAGGTGGCTCAGTGGGTTAAGCCTCTGCCTTCAGCTCGGGTCATGATCTCAGGTTCTTGGGATCGAGCCCCACATCAGGCTCTCTGCTTGGCAGGGAGCCTGCTTCCCCTCTCTCTCTCTGCCTCCCTCTCTGCCTACTTGTGATCGTTTTCTCTCTGTGTCAAATAAATAAATAAATAAATAATCTTAAAAAAAAAAAAAAAAGGAAAAGACTTTGATGAGCTTCCTTGAGTGTGGAAATTGAGTCTACCCTTACTAAAGGCAAGATCTAGAAGGAGAAGGCAAGAGAGTTGAATCACTCTGCATTAAAAAAAAAAAAAGAGAGAGAGAGAGAGAAAAAGGACTTGTGAGTTTCTGAAAGCAGCCTGAGAGAGAAGAGATGGAGGATAGAGAGGAGGGTGGAGAAGAGACATTTGGGGAGAGAGGAAGGAGACAAGCCAGATGGAGGCTGACCAAGGAGGCCTCCGTCAGTAGTGGTGTGGCAGCTGTTCAGCTGTGAAGCACAAGTCCACTTTCAGTGGTTTGTTGTTCTGTGGACTGCTATCATCATCCTAGGATAAATCAAACCTCAAGTAAAAGTCAGCAACACACACCCTTTTCTTTGTACCATGTCCACCCAAACCATGATCCACAAAGTCATCAGGCAGACCTTCAAGTCCCTCCCTGTTTACAGTCCTCCCTGACCATCCCTTCACCCCCATCTCCTTCCCACTGTGCTCCAGCTGCCTGGGCAGGTGTTGGGTTCTGAGTCTTCTCTTCTCAGTGCCTGCTCCCTACAAGCCACAAACACTTTCCCCTACACTCATTCATGCACACACAACCTGGTGGTTCCTTCTCAAGCATCAGGCCTCAACCTCCATGTCTGCTCTTCAGAGAGGCTTTCTTTGACTATCCAGCCTAAGAGAGGGTCCTGGTAGTGTACCACTTCTTTTCTTGCTTGCTTGTTCTTACCATCATTATGTGACCATTCTTACTGTGGATCTTGGCTGCATGGCTATCTCTGCCATTCAGTTGAGCGCTGTGAGGGGAGAGACCATAGCTGCATGGCTTGCTCCTGTATACTTGGGGTCTCGCACAGTGTGTGGCCCTCAGTAGGTAACCTGGTTTGTATTTAGGGAGGGAATGGATGCATGAGCAGTCTCATGTTAGTGGTTCTCTGGCAATGACCAGAAAGAGACACAATGGGCCTGATATGTCAGGAAGGGACAGATCACCCATAGGAAGAGAAACCGTTATAAGACCCCATTTCTCTGAGGACAGAAACTTAGTGTGAGTACTTCCAAGGACCCAGATGAATCCATGGGAGTGCCCATTGACACAGGATCTTGTCATTTTCATCCAAGTGTTCCATGAACAGCAACCTCAGAAGGCTGGAAGAACTGGGGATGTCCCAAGCACAGGCATAGGGATTTTACAAGGGTTTGTCTTTGAAAAGTGAGGGGTTTGGGGCTACAGCTTCAGGATTCTTTGAGAAAACGGGCCATTATAGAAGAGTGAGAGATTTGTATGGTTCGAAGGAAAGCTGGCAAGGGGGAAGGCTATTGAAATTATTGCACAAGATGGTGGGTGCCCTGGGAAGCATTCAGCCTTGTGCTGATCTTCCCCTCTGCAGGGCTCTCTCTGATGGATAAACTGGCTCCTTTCTTTAGCTGGTACTCTGTCCTTCCCTTTATAAAGGAAAGGAAACTTGATGCATCCCAAATGGCAGAGTGCATTTGCAGCTCGAATACATGATATTTAACTATGATGAATTACTTGGGCTAACATAAGGTTGACAAACCTCAGCTGTGCATCACACGCTCTGAAATGAAATAGAAATCAACGAAGCAGCTAAATGCCCCTTAAATGCCAATCCCCCTTTCTGTCTAAACCCCCTTCTAATTCTTTCATGGAAATAAGGGGAAGGAGTCTTCATTATATATTCATTTTCTGAATCCATTCTGCTCATTAGGCTGAAATAAGGGGTAGGTGAGGGTTTATTAGGGAGTAAGCATATCTGATAAGCATTAAATTACTTCTGATGGCTTTATGTATTTAATAGTGTTAGCAAATTAGCTTGGTCTTTGATCTAATGGAGTTGATGGTGATGAGGGCTGTGGATTTTAACCCTGTGAGTTAAACAGAATGCTGACCGGGAACAAGGCGGGGTGACTGAAGAGCCTGTGCCTGCACTTCACTTTTGTCCTTGGAAGTGTTTCCCTTGTTCCCTGTTTCTCTAATTGCCTCTCTGTACATGACTTCCCCCTCCCCAGCCCATTATCTCCAGTTCTGTCCCTGAATATCAGTCTTTGGGCTCTGAATGCCTCCTGCACTGTGGTACCTGACCATCCCTATGTTGCACACAATTAATGAGTCAGATTTCCTCTCCCTTATGACCTGTTCTCTTCCAGACTCTCCGATCAGCCACTTGTCACACCATCTTGTTATGACTCAAAATCTTACTGTTATCCAGATCGGCACACACATTTAAAAATGGCTCTTTCAGTACTGTTGTCATTGTTGTTTTTAGCTCACTCTCGTGATTCATGGTGGCACTGCCTCTTCATGTTCTCAGTGAGGAGGGTGTCAGACTCTGGGTTAGGTGCTCTCAAGACGAGGGTACAAGGCAGGGTTCCTGCCCCTCAGAATCAACTAAATATGTCAATGGATAATTATAATCTAACAGACATATGATATTTATAAGGCACACAAAATGCCACCTAAGGGTGGGAATAGGTGGTGAGCAAAGGCTTCGACAACAAGATGACCCTGGACTTGGCTGGGAAGAATGAGATAAAGTGTGTCAGGTATTCACGTTAGGGGTGTCAGGATGCTCCCATTGCAGTCTCCAGTTATCTCTAAGGTTTCCCCTATGTCTTGAGCATTTTGAATATAGAAGGTGCAATCCCAACTTACCCATCTTCAGTCAAGTTTCCTCCAACTTGGGGAGGATAGATTCACAAATCAGGTGCAAGATATAGAAGTCATGGTTCTGACAGGAAAAGAGACTTTCGAATACAGAGATTCTTTCCAGAAGGGAGGACAGGGTTTAGGAACTATCAAGGGAATCTGAAGCATACAGTAATAAGAAATATGGGGAAGTAATATCAGGATAGCTTTCACCCCAGGTCTTTGGAGGTGATCAGAGGAAACAGGGTCTAAGGAGGTTGGCTGCCCACTTTTGATATAGAAGCTCTTGTCATAGATGTAGCTGATATCAAAGCCTTGCCTGAGCAAGAAAGATCAGGACAAGGAGTATTATAGCCAACCTTTTTTGTCTCCTGCCCCCATTGGCCAATCCCAAGCAGAAGCCAGTGAGCAAAGAGGCCCTATCACGTGATGTGCAGAGGCCAGCTTTCCCGCAGAGCAGGAAGACAAGGCAGAGAGTGAATCTCCTGGTGAGGGTGAGGAGGGAGAGGAATGAAGACTAATCAACACTCACAGAACACTTTTATCCAAAGTAAATGAGCTCCATGTCCAACTGGCTTGGCCATCATTTCCTGGGAGGGAGTTCCCATTTGTAATTTGTAAGAGTAAAACAGAAGTCAAGAAGGACTGGGAGGAACGGGGTTGTGTGTAACCATGCTAAGCAGAAAGAGGAGTTTCACTTGACTCAGTTGACTCTGGCTTCTAGGAATGAATAGGTCATAAAAAAAGAGAAAATAATTAATCTTTGTGTCAAACTTATATGGCAGAAATGGCTGGTGGCCTATCCCATGACTATTCTCTGTCCCTCTTTAAATATACTGATTTTTGAGCCCAGCAAAAGGGTTGCAGTTCTCGGTCTCCCTTCCTGGAAGGGAAGAATAATAAGTGGAAGTCATCATGTCGACTTTCAGGGGGAGCCCTGTCTTGGGATACCTCTTCTCACTCATTACCCTTCCTTCCTTTCCTACCTGGAATCATGACTTGTGTCCATCTTGTGTCCTTGGGGATAAATTCACGCCCTAAGGATGTTGGGGCTCAGTTATCTCAATTGATTCTCTCTGTCAGTCAAACACAAATTCTAATGGATACACTACCTTTAGATGAGTCAGATATGCTTATAACCTCTTGGCAGGGCAGAGGGCTTGGCAGCAAAGTAACCATGTAAGGTTTCTGATCACCTTGCACATAGCAGGTACTTGTGTTTTGTTTTTGGATGGATTGCATATTGTAGCAATAATTTCCTCTGCATCACATCATGTACTGATGGTATGACAAATGCATTTTCTGAACTAAAAATTGGACTCTGCTGACAAGCATGAGCACATTCAGAGGCACAATAGGAAATGACAACAGACATCAGAATTACACTAGGCACAATTAAGAAGGATCCTTGGGCCATTTGTAAGTGAATTCCCCCATATGGAGATTGTGTGACATTTTGTGCCTTTGAAGAGTTCTAGTAAATTTCTTGTGCAGAGGTCTGCAAATGCTTGGCCTGTGGGCCAAAGCTGGTCCGATGCCTGTTTTTGTCAATAAAGTCTTATTGGAACACAACTAAACCCAATCATTTTACATCTGTCCATGGCTCCTCTTATGTTACAAAGGCAGAACTGCTGCTTGGCTCTTTACTGAAACAGTTTGCTGATCCTTACTCAGTTATGACCATATCTCGTGTCTGGAACCTGGAACTTATTTGACTTTTGGAACTGACTCAATAGTTTAAATTCTAGAGAACAGTAGTATGAATATTACTGAAAGTTACTGAGTAACCGTTTCCTCCTATCCTCACCCCTGAGGAGGTATCAGAATACTTCAAGTCAATCAGTTACATCGCCAACAATGGCTTAGCCATAATTGATAATCATTCAGAATTGCATTTTAGGGAATTTGAGAAATGGATTATTAGAAAAATTTAGGTTTACTATTGCCTTGAGGCAATTTATTTGAAAGTTTTCATTTTCTACCAGGTATGGTTTTAGGACAATGTGCTTGAAAAGGTGAGAGATAGAATGAGCACAGTGAATTCATCTGGTGTCAAAAATTCTTTGTAGTATCTAGCACATACAAACCCCTAAACACTGAGATACCTTGATTTGTTCTAATTTACTACCAATCCAAATAACTAAGCTGTAAGTTCTTTATGATCCAGATTCTACCTATTTGGGTGATAACATGTTCAAAATTTCTTGATTAACTGATCAGGTCGGAAGCCTGCCTCTACCAATTAACAGCTGTGTGATCTTGGGCAAATTACTTAGCCTCTCTGTGTCTTTTTTTTTTTTTTTTTTAAAGTGGGAACAATAGTAGTAGCTCACTATTAGAATTTTTAAAAGGATCTAATGAGCTGTCAAGCGTATAGATATGCTTAGAACAGAGCCTGGCATATTTTAAGCACTCAGTACATGTCGACTATTTCTGTTGTTAGATTCAACTTCCTTTTAATCTCCTCAGGCCTCCTGTTTTCATGCTAGCTCATAAAACCAGCCTGCTACCAGACAATGTTAGATATTTCATTAGGCAATGTTGGACATGTTCATATGTTATTCATTTCAGTATTAGAATCCTAATCAGGTGCGCTCTACAAAGCAAAGTCCTGTTCTGGGTGTCCCTCTGTAAAAATTACGGCTGTGTGTTTATAAAATTGCATGTGTATTTATTCATTAAATGAATCCACAGTTTCAGTTAACTTGGGGAATAGAATATTGATTTAAACCATACTTGAGGAGGCTTATCTATCACTTTGAACAAATAAAAACTTATATGAGATTGAATTTCACTGCATGAGACGGAAAAAACAGACTCCACTGAATACAGTCTATGGTTGTAAGGCCAAGTTCTAGAGGGATCATCAATATATTGGGTTCCTGCTTTCACTTTTTAATGATCTCTGTCAACTCTGATAAAGACGCGCTCACTTTCATTGCAGCAGAATTCACCCTGTCCTGTTATTATTATTATTTTTTTAAGCACACTTCAGCCTATCTCTATCCCAGAATTGGTGTCTCTACCCTCAGGATTTGCTAATGTTGGAGAGTTAATGTGTTTTCAAGAAATTCTGTCTTACATTGGCTGTGGGTTTGGAACTTTCTCTGTGTTAATTTCTGCTAATTTCTGAACGACTTTCATGGGGGAAGAAAAAGACTGTGAGTTGCAAGCCCAGAATTCATCAGCAAAACCCTGCTATCCTCTCTTTTCTCAGTTCCTGGGCATGTAGCTGGATGGCTGAATCAAAAGCTTTCTGAAACTTTATCCAGTTTTAGAGGCAATCAGTCTTGAAGACAGTCTGTCTGGGCTTGTGGAAGAAGCCACAGGTTGTACCTTGTTTCCTGTCCCTAGACTGTTTTCCTCTGTTCTTTTAGTATTAGACCTTTAGCTTATGTGCTCACCTCACTAAGAACTCTAACTTCCTGCCTCCTTTTAAACCAGGGATGGCCACATGGCTTATTTCTGGCTTCATGGAGTGTGAACAGAAAGAAGGCATGGCAATTTCATGTTAAACCCCAAATAAAGGTCATGGTCCCTCCATGCTCTTTTCCCTTTCTGGTGGTTGGAACACAACAGCCACTGGAACAGCAACACTGGACCACAAGTTCTGAACAAACCACTGAGGATGCAAAGCACCCATACAGAAAGAGCCTGGGTCCCTGACCACCCACAGTTGCACAGCCCAGACTTAGCAAGGTCAGACTGTCCTAGAAAGAGACATGAACTATTTTGTTTAACCCATTATTATTTTAGTCTTGCTGCAGCAGCTAAACTGGTATCCTCACTAATGGAGAATTTGGGGTTCAGATTTGGGATACTGCCACCATAAGACATAAAATGTGATGCACTATTGTCACAGTACTGGGTAGTAAAGACAAGGCTATTTCCAGGCAGAGAGTCGGTGCTGCTTGGTGTGGCCTAGAAAAGCATTTAACAAAACTTTATCACCTGTAACATCTCAGAAGGCAGGCCTAATGCCCATGGAGTACATGACTCCAGTAGAACCAGTTGGAAAAACTCAGGATGTTGGTGTGTGCGGGATGATCCTTCCTGCTTTGAATGGCCATCAAGTGATGAACTCAGGTGGATGATGAAACAGCAGTAGAGGAGATCACACTGCCCCAAGCCTTGCTCAGGCATCTCTGTAAGTGCTCTTGGTCAGATGAGGGAGCCATCCCAGCTACAAAATCAGATGACAGCACCCTCTTCCCACTGGGTGCTTTTGTGTCAGGTGGCCTCAAGAGAGTCACCATAAAGGGGAGGGATGAGGGGATTAGGTAGAGCATAAAGGCCAATATATAAACCCCAGAGTTTTTAATACACAAAAAGCAGGTCCAGACAAGACTTTTGGTTGTGGTTACATATACTTTTGGAAGCATCTAGAAGAAAATACATCCTGACAATTTTGAGAAATAGTATTTCCAAAGAAATTGCATGCAAAGGACATGATTATTCAGACCCAGATGTTCTTAAATGGACCACTAGGAAATAGTGAACCTCTGCAGCCCCCAAGAGAGAAACACTCTCCAGGAGCCATGCAATATGAGGCCATGGAGGACCTCATCCACTGTCAAGGGTGTCTCCCCCAGAAAACCAAAAACTGCCAAATAGCTTATCCACGGATCTTGTTTCACTGTCCAGCAGGATGCGAAAATCACTGTCGACAAGGGGCTGCTTTGTTTTTCACTCATCCCTTTTCTGAATAGGAGTTTTTATTGCCGTTGACCTGACTCTTCTCAGCCCTGTTGCTAGGGGGATGATGACTTGTAGGAGCTCTGACTGAGGACATCCACAACAGGCCCAGTGGGGAGGCTGCCTCATACCCAGAGTTACTAAATTTGAACTGCATGTGAGAACGAGGCACGACTTCCGGCTGCCCCTCTCGGGGTTGATGATGCCCCACGCCTGGGAGGAAGAATGTGCATAAATCCTTGGTTGGCAGAAAGGTAAGCTTGTATCAGAGAATGCTAGCTTCCTCAGTGTCTATTGGCTGCCCCATGTTTTCTCTTTTGTAGTAGAATTTCTAAGATGCACCCCAATGCATGGCTTCTTAGCTAGAGACTACATTCTATGTCTTCCCATTCAACCTAGTGGCTGCTTGACCAAATTCTGTCCAATGGTTTGTGAGCAGGAGATCAAGGCCTTAAAAGGAGTAGACATGTGCTATGTCCCCTTCAACTTTCCCCCTTCTGCATCTCTGCTGGCTGGAATATGAATATGATGGACGGAACTGGAACAACCATCTTGCACCATGAGTAAAGAGAATGTGCTTATTGGAGAAGCTAGGCATCAGATGTAAGGCACCTGGTTCCCTGAGACGACAGAGCCCTGTGCAGGCCTGGACTGCTCTGTATAGACTTAAACATGAGAGAAATGGTCACTTGTATCTTGGCCTCTTGTAAACATGAGAGAAATGGTCGTTTGTATCTTGGTTGCTTGTATCTTGGTATCTTGTTTCAGCAGCTGAAATGGTGTCCTAACCAGTTCAACAGAACACTATTTCTTCTGGAACAGAGATAAAGGAGCGGACTTTTCCACCCCAGATTGGGACTGTGGGAACATTACCAGTAGCCTCTGAGATTGTTCTGCTTGTCCCCCACTCTGCTGTCCAGTGGCCCAGACTGAGGCTCTGCTGAGGATGCCTGGGGGTAGCGATTCTCTGGCCTCTGTTGGAGCAGCTGGTGGCTATGTCTGCTGTAGAGGCTCTGCATCCTGCTCGCAAACAGGCACCGTCTGTCTGAACTGCGGAGATACTGAGAGCTGGCAGGCCTGGAATGAAGTAATTGAAAAGAGGCCTGTGACCTCCGACTCCTCCTCAGGAATCACCACAGCTGTCATGTGCACCTGCCCGATGAAGAGGACTGCCACCTGCTCACGCCAGCTCTGCCTCCAAACTTCCCGAGTCCCCAGGCTTCCAGCACAGCTTGAGTACAAGCAGTCAGCTATGTGAGAGGCACCTTTTCTGTCCACACACTTGGTAGAATGAGGCAGAATGTCTTGGTCTCTGAGTCAGAGGAATTGTGTTAAATTCTGCCATCTCTTCCCATGGGTTTCAAGCATAACATAGGATTCAAGGCAAGGTCTTCAAAAAAGCATCATATTTCATTGAACAGATAGACATTTTCATGCTAATTCTGTCAAGTTCTGTAGCCTCGTGGTTGAGATCAGGTTCTAGAATCAATGAGTTTCAGTTACAATTGCTGGCTCTTCTCTCTGTGACCCCAGGCAAGTTACCTCTGCTCTTTACACCTTAACTGTATCATTTGTAAAATGGGGATTCTTGTGGTGAGGACGACCTACCTGAGTTCTTACTTAGGGTTAAGTAAGCTCTCAGTGTTGGATAGCATTGACATTTTTATTATGGTAACTATGCACCTCACCCAATGTGTGCTTAGTTAATCACAAACGTCCTTCTTTTACTAGAACTCTGAGACACCAGAAACTCCTGATGGAAACAGTGGTGAAGATGATGCTGATGACAGATTTGTGAGGGAGGGAGTGCAGTGCAAGGAAGGACAGTAAGACAAACACATTCGACATAATTACCTTGAAAGAAGTGTGGCAGAAAAGAAAGTGTGCACCCAGATAATGAATATATATTTAATACTAATTCAGGGTCAGGCTTTGGTCTGGGTGGAAAGAAAACAAGAGATGAAGCTGCTCATTTGCTGGGGACACATTCTGGTAGGAAGGGCCATTTAATAAACAAGGAAACAACTATTTTTGGGTTGAGTAGCCAACTTTCCTAAAGTCATAGAGCTCACCAGTTAGGTGGTACAAAGCCTAGATTTGGTTTCCAAAAGTCTGGTCTCTGAGGCTTTGTGTTGCCCTCTGACCTTTTCCTGTGGTCCCTAGAAAACTCATTGGAATGGATTATTATAGGAATCTCCTTGTTACAGTTCATTAAGGCGATCAACATGTCCTGAGTTTCTTCTAAGTACTTGACTGAAATTATTTTCCTATTCACAGCAGCACAGCATACTTGGAAGAGGGCTTAGAACACACTTTGATCCCCAGCTCAGTCTTCTGTGAGCTGTGTGACCGTGGACAAATTGTGCAACCTCTCAAGGGCCAGTCTCCTCATCGGTGCAAAGTGGGGATAATGGTACTGACTTTGGATCGTGTGGGTGCATTGCTCTCTTGGTTCCCTAAACCTGCCCACTAAAACTCTGCCTGAGTGCACTTTAAAAGGAGGGAAAGACTGCGATTCAAAACAGTCACTTAGCTCATGACATTCTGTTTGGGAAGCCTTCCTGGGCTTTGTGGACGGGGTCGGGTACACACTGCGTTGGCTGTAGAGCAAGTGGCATCTGGGGCTAGCTGAGAGGCTGGACAGAGCTGAAAGTGGATGAAAGCAGGGCAGCAGTTGAGTACAAAGATTTCAAAAGGGGATAAGGATTAAAAAGCTATTAAATGGATGAAAGGTTCATAAAAATAGTCTTTTGGAATAAATGGAAGCTCATTCAGACAGCGAAGGAGGTAATTAGAATAGCCTATGATAGAACAGAGGGATGAGCAAACTCTCGTTAGTTTGGAAAGAGCAAACTAATGGAAAGGCTGTCAGTTTGATCCAGAGTCCCTACCTGCTTTCTCTCTCACCTGGGGTTGAGCAGGGCTGGGAAGGGGTACCAACCAGACGATAACCAGTTCCTTCAACTGAGGCCTGGAGGTTCTTATTCAGCTTTGCAATTATGCACTTTGGGCCTGGAAGTTCGTTTGTCTGGGTTCAGATGTGACCATCCAAATCCATGCAGTCATGTTGATTTGAAAGATTGGATGAAAGTATGCATTTTATCTAACACATTGGTGTTTTGTCTTGCATTGGTACAAGCTTACAAACTGTCCAAATTCTACCTCAGTTCCCTAAGATGTCTTACATGGCTGTTCTGGAGGGGACAGAAAGGTAAAATAAAGAGAAAGAATGGACTCAGGGTCTGATAGAACTGGATTCAAGGCGTGGCCACGTCACTGACCAGCTGTGTGACTTTGGGAAAGTTATAGAACCTTTCTGAGTCTCAGTATCTCTAACATGGGCAGCATGGTATCTACTTTGTAGGGTTATGTGAGGACTTGAGATTATAGATCAGTGCCTTGCACAGTCTCTAACTTAAACTAGGCACTTTTCAAGTAACCATTCTTAATTTAATATTTTTTTGGTTTAAATTAGATTAGTCAACATATAGTACATCACTAGTTTCAAATGTAGTGTTCAATAATTTATCAGTTGCATATAACATCTAGTGCTCATCACATCACATGCCCTCCTTAATGCCCATCACTCAATTACCCCATTCCTCCACCCTTCCCTCCCCTCTATAGCCTTCAGCTTGTTTCTTAGAGTTAAGAGTCTCTCATGGTTTTTCTCCCTTTCTGATGACTTCCCATTCAGTTTTTTCTCTCTTCCCTTATGATCTTCTGAACTGTTTCTTATATTCCGCATATGAGTGAAACTGTATGATAATCATCTTTCTTTGATTGACTTGTTTCACTCAGCATTATACCCTCCAGGTCTAACCTGTAAGTGGTAAGTATTCATCCTTTCTGATGGCTGAGTAATATTCCATTATATATATGCCACATCTTCTTTATCCATTCAACTGTCAATGGACATCTCAGCTCCTAAAATTTATATAGAACCAGAAAAGACCCTGAATAGCCAGACAAGTGTTGAAAAAGAAAACCAAAGCTGGTGGCATCCCAATTCCAGACCTTCAGCTCTATTACAAAGCTGTAAGCATCAAGGCAGTATGGTACTGGAACCAAAACAGACAAATAGATCAATGGAACAAAACAGAGACCCCAGAAAAAGACCTTCAACTCTGGGCACCCGAGTGGCTCTGTTGGTTGGAGTTCCAGGAAAGTCCCACATCAGGCTCCCAGCTTCATGGGGAGTCTGCTTCTCCCTATGACCTTCTCCCCTCTCATGCTCTCTCTCCCTGTCTCTCTCTCTCTCAAATAAATATATAAAATCTTAAAAAAAAAAAAAGACCTCCAACTCTATGGCCAACTAATCTTCAACAAAGCAGGAAAGAATATCCAATGGAGAAAGGACAGTCTCTTCAATAAATGGTGCTGGGAAATTTGGACAGCTACATGAAGAAGAATGAAACTGGACCATTTTCTTACACCATCCACAAAGATAAACTCAAAATGGATGACAGACATAAATGTGAGATAAGAATCCATCAGAATCCTATAGGAGAACACAGGCAGCAACTTCTTCAACCTTGGCCGCAGAAACTTCTGGCTAGATACATATCCAAAGACAATGGAAACAAAGGCAAAAAATGAACTATTAGGACTGCATCAAGATGAAAAGCTTCTGTGCAGCAGTTGTTCTTAATTTTAATTGATTATATAATACAAGGCAAAATGAGTAGTAGTCTGTTTAGGACTGTTTTTTTTTTTAGCTTTAAATACCTTTCATTTGAAACCTTAAAAATGAAGCTATCAGCCACCATTGTGGGAGTACAGCTAAGGGTAGAATTTGTTCAGATTTTTTTTTTTCTCCACCACACTTCTCTTTAATTTTAAGCAAGTATTCTTTTCTTAGAAATCAGTAGGAATCATAGATGTAAGATAAAGGGTAGAGTCAGGCTTAAAACTTTTTCAACTAATCTTGGATAAACAGTTATTTCAAAATTAGAAACAACTCAGAAGTTTTGGTCTTACGTAGTAGGACCACTTAGGTCAATAACAATTCACTCTACTCTGCCTTCGTTTCCCCATTTGTTTCTTTCATTGTCACCCAAATATTTCATGAGAAGCAAGTTTCAGCATCTGACATGAATTTCTCAGAAATAGGCATCCTTTGGCATCAGGTAATGACTCCCAAATTTTAGATTTTTTATTATTTATTTATTTACTTACTTATTTTTTATTTTTATTTATTTGACAGAGAGATAGAGAGCACAAGTAGGCAGACTGGCAGGCAGAGGAAGAAGGGGAAGCAGGCTCTCCGCTGAGCAGGGAGTCGGATGTGGGGCTTGATCCTATGAGTCTGGGATCATGACCTGAGCCAAAGGCAGCCGCTTAACCGACTGAGCCACCCAGGCGCCCCTTACATGCACATTTTATTTCATCCAAACTACAACAACCCTGCATGATCTCTCAGGCTAGAGAGGCTCTGGGATATCTGCAGATCACTCAGCTAGAAAATGGCAGGACGCGTGTGTCCCCGGGGCAGCCTGGCCCATAGCCTGCTACAATATGGCGCTGGGAGATTATGGCGACCCCTTTCCACGATGTGGTTAAGAACCATGGCTCTGCCTGATCACGTCCCTCCTTTTTAAAAGAGGTTTTGTAGGTGCCATTTACAACAATACCCTTGTTCTGCACAAAGCAGGAAGCCATGGGCACCAATGTTGATATGAGTCAATGATGGGAGGTGGGAGTAGTACAAGCTCCCTTTTCTCTCCTGCACTGCAGGGAAACGGACGGGGCTTCTTCCCACGGTGCGGATTGCTATGCACACTCTCTGCATGGAATCGTGAGCCCCTCCAGTTATCTCTTCCAATGACAGCCAGCCAATCGTTTCAGGCTAATCACGCCCTTTGGCCCCTCTGCCCACAGAGCTCGGCCTCCCCTGCCTTCCGCTGTGGGAGAAAGAAGACCGAGGGAGAAAGCCTCTGGCCTTCAAGTGTCTGCACAGGATGGCTGAGTGGAGTGGAGCCGTGAGATAAGGGGTATTTCAGGCTGTTTTCCCTGCTTGCCTGAATAGCACATGATTGATTTCAGAAAGAGAAATTTATTTCCCTGAAGACATATTTTTATCATTTGCTTGAATTCCTTGATGCCTTACTCACCATATGTATAGAAGAGCCAGGTCTCCTTCAGAGGGGGATGGAAGGGAAAATGGATAACACTTTAAACCTGAAAAAAAAAATATAAAAGGCACTGCCAGATAAAATGTTCTGTGACCTATAAGCTTTGGAATGGGTCAGAAGGATTATACTGAGGCTGACATTTAGAAATGATGAGATCCGTTGGCTGCTGCCTTTGCATGTAGCACGCCAAAGTACCTTCCAGAGCTTTCCTTCTGGGGAAGCCGCCATGAAGCCCCACTGAACAGCAGGCTTTTTCACCCCAGGGGTGAGAGCCAGACTTACAGGGTCACTTTGCACTGACTTTTACAGGGTGAGATAACTTTATTTAAAGGGACATATTCAATTTAGTTAAGCTCTCAAATTTATGTACTCCTAAAAAAGAAGGCTTAGGAGAGGCTAATATAAATGGAAATGATTTCAGAGGGAGTGGAGGAGAGGAGGGAGCACAGTGGATAGTGGACAAGGTAGGAGGAGTTGGTAGAGAAATAGGAATTTGTATGCAATGAATTTCTTGGACACAAGCATTTATTATTGTTTTCTTAAGCCTGGTGTTTCACATTTAGGTGAGAATGAAAATGCCCGCGAGATGGGTTAGCTCGGCGAGATTTAAAAATTGGGACAATTTTCAGGATCGCTTAGTTACCCTGGTATAAAGTTCGTGCTTTAGAGATACATCAGCTGGGATGTGAGTGCCTTGGTGTCCACCCTGTGAACCAGGTGATAAGATCAGGCAGTGTTCAGACAATATCCTTGCGGGGTGATTTGCGCAGGTGGAGGCTGAGCAGTGGAGCAGAAAACCATCAGGGCTGGGTTTTGAAGATGTTTTTGTACTTACATGTGAATACCAGGGAGTCTGACATTCTGAGAATGCACTTCCAAGCAAATTCTCTAGAGATGCAGACCTGTCTCTGGGATGGCTGAAGGCTGCCTAATCCCCCAGCTGGTTCCTTCCTCCACTGTTCTCTGCCTCTCATCGAGGGTCCTGCTGGGAACTGACTGGAGAGGACTGATCCATGGCTCACCCCCTCCCAGAGTAGAGGTAGTTGAGAAGCTTGTCTGCACAAGAGGCAAACAGAGCTTGGAGAGGGTGTGCACACCAGGCAGATTAATTGAATAATTGAGAAGCCAATGATCAATAAAGGTGAATGCAACCTTATACATCTGAGACTGACCATTTATTAAGCAGGGGTGATTAAAAAAAAGGCTTTGAGAGTGAAATGTACACAGACCAGTTTGGCTAAGTATTGTTTAACTTGTCCCCTGATTTTTTAAACCCCAAAGTAATTATTTTGAGGTTTTGATTTTATTCAAAATTCATGCAATTTTCCTATCTTTCAATTCTTTCCTTCTGGGTTCTAATCCCTTCCTTACCATCTTAATTATTCTTATCTATTCATTTCATTTTCTCTCTCAGATTGCTATTTGTTCAGGTCCTAGAGGACGGATTCTCCCCTTTCTTTTATCTGGTGACTTGCTCTTGTCGTGGACCATTTTCTTGTTCTCTTCTGGATTTCACCCTCTGCACCTTTTCCCTTGGCTGACTTGAATCCATATCCTTCTGTTGTAATAAACTGTAAGAAATGGCTTTTCTGAGTTCTGTGAGTCCCTCTAGTGAACCGTCAAAAACCTGGGGTAGCCTTGGGGGAGGGACTGTGATTCCCTCAGTGCAGGAAGATACTCAGTTTCAGCTCCATGTTGTGTACATGTCTCCCTGTGGGTGTTATAATTTCAGCATTTAATTCAAAATATTTAGTTCTTATGAGTACTGTGATCTCTGTAGGGGACAACTTTCTTTTCCAGGGCTTCTACAGTGTTACGCAGATGCTGGCTTGAAGGAAGTGAGCAATGGGCCCCCATGTTATCTACCTCTAGTTTCTGTATCTGAGATGGAAAGAGGCATGTTGCCAAATACATGTGCCTGTTTGCAAGCCCTCTAACTTCTTGCTTTGCAGCCCCTATGCCTACTTCAGATGAATCCCAGTTTCTAAGAAATGATCTTTTTTTTGGTCACTGCTTACATGTTTTGGACCACTCTGAACCTGGCACCCAGAAGGTTTCTAGTACATTCTTGGCCTTTACTTATGGAAAACCCCTTCAGCCCTTTAGTCTTTTTAAAACAATTATCTTTCTTGTTTTCTTTGGCCATGAAAAGAATATTCTGATTTATTCTGTGGCTCCAAGATTCAAAGCCCTAGACTTTGAAGTCCAGGGGCAGGCATAATGCCTGTCTCTCTGTGTGCACCAGTACCTAGCCTAGAATCAGGCACGGCATCAGATAGTCATTGAACTCAGATAATCACTGAGCTGATCTGAAGACATGCTTTAGAACACCCTATTCCCTGTAGGTATATCTGTAAAAGTGGAACAGAGTTTATCCCCTAAAATCTTGCTTCCTTTAAACACTAAAAATGAAGAAAGCATTTAGTTGTTTACTCTCTTCCAAATCCCATGAAAATACCCTTGTATCTCTCAGTTTTCTCTTTTATAAATTAAAGGCTATCACTCCATACTGTCTTATGTCCAGCTGTGTGATCCTGTTCACCGTCCCTTTCTGATCTTCTTCATCATGCCCTGTTTTATGGTAGATGCAAAACTGACATTCAGACAATTCAGTAGTGGGATGGCTATAGTTGGATGTAGCAAGAGGATTATTTTAAATGCCTTTTGAAAGCATGTGACAAAAACTTTCTTTCCCTCATTTTAAGTTTATGGAGGCATAATTGGTGTATATAGTTATAAGATATTTAAAGCGTCTGTCACAGTGATTTGATAGACATACACATTGTGAAAGGAATCTCCCAATCTGGTTCATTAGCATATCTATCACATTTGTCTTTTGGCTGTGTGTGTGTGTACATAAAATTTCAATTTTATGAAATTGAAAATTTCAATTACACAGTACAGTGTTATCAACTGTAGTGACCATGTTTACATTATATTCTGAGATCTTATTCCTCATATAGCTTTACCAACTTCTCCCTATTTTTTCCACCTTAGAAACCCACTTTAGGGGCACCTGGGTGGCTCAGTGTGTTAAGCCTCTGCCTTCGGCTCAGTTCATGATCTCGGGGTCCTGGGATAGAGCCCCACATCGGGCTCCCTGCCCCCTTCCACCTCCTTCCCCGCCGCCCACCTCTCTGCCTTCTTGTGATATCTGTCTGTCAATAAATAAATAAATAAATAAATAAATAAATAAAATCTTAAAAAAAAAAAAAAAAGAAACCCACTTTAGACGAGCTAGGCAAACAGGTAACTGGAAGATTTATTAGAAAGATATTATAGAAACTCACAAAATCAAAGGAAGACTGGAGACTTGTTAATCTTTCCCAAATGAAAAACATTTTTGTTGGTAGCTCCAGATTTCCTGTTCCTAGTTCCCAAGAGTTCAGGGATCTTCCCCCAGATTTGATTTAAATAATTTGGAGGAGGTACTCTAATTGGTTGAGCTTGAGTCATGTGCTCACTGGTGAACCAAACATTGGAGCTAAGACTGTGAAACCCTCTGATTGGCCAGGGTTGGATAGCATGTTTCTCCCTTTGGACCGTATCTATTATCAGAGAAAGAGAATGAGATGGGTAGTGAGGAGAACCAGTTACTATTTTGACACAGAGTGGGTTTTATATTCCTAATTATTGGGGAAAAGATCATAGCAGATGTTTTCCTTCACAGTGTTAAGTTGCTGACTTAGAGATATCTGTATCACAAATATTATCTCCTTCGAAGTTACAATTTGGCTTAGTTATTATATATGTTATGTTGGCCAAGCTGGCTTAGAATCATGATTTTGTTAAATGGGTTTCTTTTAGCTCATCAAATACTCTTCCAAAGAACTGAAAGGAAAGGAAAAAAACCCTACAATTGCTCCAGGATAGGGATTTGATGGTCATTCAACATTCTCACATTCTGTGTGTTCATGCTAAATCCATCACCCTGTTGCCTCAGTTGGAGAAAGCTGTCTTCCATTTCTCACAAGGACGTTTCTGGGTGGAGGACTCAGTTAACACTTTGTTTGCTTATCACATCACTTGATTTATCTCAGGGTAGAGGGAGTGAGGTAGAAAGTTTGACAGGCAGTGATAGCTTGGCCAATCAGGCTCAAATACCACTGCATGAGGATAAACCTTAGCCAAACAGACCTTCCAAATACCATCAAAAAAGCAGGAATAAACCATGCAGACAGGAATAAGGCTCCCATCCAAGCATTACAGAACCTCTGTCACACTTGAACAAACTCAAAACACACATGTGTGTATGGATATATCCTTTTGCTTTATTACTGGTAATCAGAGAGCTAAGGGTGTAAGTTTAGCATCACACAAACTCAAGTGTTGACAACTTATTTTTACAGGGCAGCCTTGAGAAATCCGACAGGGGTAAACCAAGGGAGGGGGAAAATCATAAAGGAGGTGAGGGCACATAATTTAATCCTTGTTATTGGCACTCACTGGCTTTTAGAACTCACTCCCTCCCACCCCATTTTCCACCATAAGTTTTTCTGATAAAAAGAGAAGTAAAAACAGCACTGAATACGAACGCTGAAAGGGATACTGCATTTCTCTGTGTTAGGTTGTGGGGAGGATGTGGATTAATGTCTAAAGCAATGATCTCAGGGAGGCCTGGGGAGCACTAGGAAAGCAGCACACTGTTGATTTCTTGGAGGTCACCTCTTTCTGATAAGGGAAGCAAACAGACTGCATTGCTAATGTCCTAAATAAAGCATGAACTTCCAGGCTTTCATTGAACTGGTTTGGATTTGTCTTGCCTGTTATAACAGTAATAACCCGTATTAGCCTCCTATGGCTGCTCAGCACTCTGGAGAGAACACTGAACTGGGAGTACAAAATCTGGACCAAGTCCTTGTTTTGCTTCTTATTGTCCACTCTGGGGAGCCTGACTCTGATCTGCAAAATAGAGGTAATAATAGCCTCTTTCATGAAATCACTGGAATTCAAGGGAGCAGTGCATAGGAAATCACTTTTCAGATGCCTGGTGCTTTAGAAATGCAGGTGGTTATTGTGACTATTTGTGGTCCATTCCTGATCTCAGTTCTAACTCTGATAAGAAGACACTTAGCAAGAAATTCAGCTGAAACTCAGCCAGAACTCCTTACATTTTCTTTCACTGGGCTTAATGACTTTTTTTCTGTTACACTTAGAACATTCTAGAAACACAGGGGTGAGCATTCTAGAATGTGAGAATGGACAAATCCCCTAGGGAGGTGGGGGGGTGTTCTTTCTGACACATTGGACAAAAATGTGTTGGTTTATTTCAATGGTTCTTAACTAAGGAGGATTTTGACCTCCCTCATCCAGGGCCCCTTTGACAATGCTTGGAGACATTTTTGACAGACAAGTCTTAAGAGGTGCTACTGGTAGAGGTCAGGGATGCTGCTAAACATTCTATTGAACACAGGACAGCACCTAAGAACAAAGACTGATCCAGTCCAAAATGTAAATATGCTGAGGTTGAGAAACCCTACTTTATTATGAGGGATATTTTCTGTCCTTAGGGTTCTTAGATGGGTTTTGTTAGTTGGCAAGCTTCTGGGAGGGCAATGGCTACAACCACATCCCTATTGCTTTTTCTATTTCCCTATTATTGCTGCTATAAAGTACTTCATTTTTTAAATGATATCTTAAATCAAGTGTACAATTCGCATGCATTTTTCTCTCAACTCTCATGCTGAAAAATATGGATGAGCAGCAAGACATCACCATTTTCAGACACCTCTATCTTTTGCAGTGTCTTTAAGAATTATTTTTGTGAGGGGCACCTGGGTGGCTCAGTGGGTTAAAGCCTCTGCCTTCAGCTCGGGTTGTGATCTCAGGGTTCTGGGATTAAGCCCCACATCGGGCTCTCTGCTCAGCAGGGAGCCTGCTTCCCCCTATCTCTCTGCCTGCCTCCTTGTGATCTCTGTCAAATAAATAAATAAAATCTTAAAAAAAGAATTATTTTTGTAAAGTGGGCAGAAGACATGAACAGACACTTCTCCAAAGAAGACATACAAAAGGCTAACAGACACGTGAAAAAATGTTTATCATCATTAGCCATCAGGGAGATTCAAATCAAAACCACATTGAGATACCTTTGGGATACTACCTTATAATGGCCAAAATCAGTAAGACCGTAAACAACAAGTGTTGGAGAGGATGGGGAGAAAGGGGAACCCTCTTACACTGTTGGTGGTAATGCAAGTTGGTGTAGCCACTTTGGAAAACAGTGTGGAGATTCCTTAAGAAATTAAAAATAGAGCTTCCCTATGAGCCTGCAATTCCACTACTGGGTATTTACCCTAAAGACACTGATATAGTGAAAAGAAGGGCCACCTTTACCCCAATGTTCATAGTAGCAATGGCCACAGTTGCCAAACTGTGAAAAGAACCACGATGCTCTTCAATGGATAAATGGATAAAGAAGATGTGGTTCATATACACAATGGGGTATTATGCCTCCATCAGAAAGGGTGAATACCCAACTTTTGTATCAACATGGACGGGACTGGAAGAGCTTATGCTGAGTGAAATAAATCAAGCAGAGAGAGTCAATTATCATACGGTTTCACTTACTTGTGAAGCATAAGGAATAACACAGAGAACATTGGGAGATGGAGAGGAGAAGTGAGTTGGGGGAAATTGGAGGGGGAGACAAAACATGAGAGAGTGTAGACTCTGAGAAACAAACTGAGGGTTTTGGAGGGGAGGAGGAAGGTGGGGGGTTGGGTGAGCCTGGTCGTGGGTATTAAGGAGGGCACGTATTGCATGGAGCACTGGGTGTGGTGTATAAAAAATGAAAAGAAATTTAAAAAAAAGAATTATTTTTGTAACCCTCATGTCTAAATAAGGAAGTCTTAAAAGAAAATATGCTCTCTGTCTTTATTATCATTATTATTATACTATATTTGCTTAAGGTATTCTTAATATTTTATATAATCAGATAGAAATGTGATGCTTCCAGTAAGAATTATGAAATCCCTTATTGAAGTTTTATTTCAGAAAATATGCCATCATCTTAGATTTAGTAGTAATGTCAATTAAAATTCTTTTTGAAAAAATTTAAGCTTTATAAAAAATTTGCAAGATTACTTTTGCATATTCTGTATTCAGATTCCCCACTTATTGTTAACATTTTATAACATATCCTTTGTTGATCTCTCTTCTTTATTCTCTCTAGAAATTAGAGATACACAGATAATTTTTTCTTCCTGGAGTATTTGAGAATAAGTTACAGAATAAGTTACCTAGTGCCCCATTAATACTAAATACTTTCATGTATATTTCCTAAAAATGAAGACATCACTTTATCACCAGAGTATAAACAGAAAATTCTGAAAATTAATACTGATGCATTATAACTTTCTTATCTATAGACTTTAAATTTTACCAATTGTCACAGTAGTGTCCTTTATAGCAAAAGATCCAATTTGGAATCATGCATTGTATTTGTATTCATATCTATTTGGCTTCCTTAGAACTGGAAGTGTTCCTCAGTCTTGTATTGTCTTCTTGACCTTCTCAGTTTTTTGAATATAATATTTTGTAGAATGTCCCTTAATTTGGTATTGTCTTATATTTCCTCATGATTATATTCAGATTTGGTATTTGGTATATTCAGGTAGTATCTTCTAGGTCTCTCCATGGTAAAGCAACTATTTTTTCCTTTATATGTAAAAAGTATTTCGGGGGGATATGCTTTAAGACTGTGCAGACATACTTTTCTGTATTAAGACTTTATTTGCAAGTTTTAGCATTCATTGAATGATTTCTCCTTGAATCAATGATTATAATGATGGCTGCCAAAAGGAGTTTTGTCTAATCTATTCGTATTTATTAGTTGGCTGTAGGAAAGAGCTTTCCTTCCATTCAATTTTTTTACTCATTTATTTATATCAGCAGGGTCCATTTTATTTAAAGCATGATATACAACTACTTTAATTACTTTAGTCTCAAAATATCTCAGATTGGCTAGGAGAGCCTGGTCAAGCTGACTTCAGTGTTCCTTTGACACCACTTTTTGAGACTTTCAGTACTTTCTGGCTTTAGTCTGGAATGAGACCTAGCCCTGGAATCATCCGTTTCTCCAAGGAGAGTAGTATTTAGAAACCATGATATCTGCACATAGTGTGCTTATCGCCTCTGGGATGTCACTGATCCTAGGCGTTAGCAGCAGACATAGTAGAAAATACCCAATCCTTCCTTCCCTCCTTTCTTCTTTCTTTCTTTCTCCCTCTCTCTTGGATGAAGTTGGAAAAATTGATCAACCTTCCAATTATCTTCTTATTTGTAAAAATTGAGATGTTAATAATTTCTTACTCTTGTGGTTGTCTTGGAAATTAATGAAAGTGTGTGTAAATACATGACATTGTGCCATACACTGAATTAGCACTCAATGAACATTTGTCAAGTGCAAATATATGAAAGTTATAGTTGGTATTTATGAATAATCAAAATAATAATGTTGATTTTTTGGACATTGCTGGGTCACATTGTTATAGTTAAAATTGTACATTCTCACTTCTTATTTGAAAGTTCCTGGGCCTGTGGGTTATGTTCCCATCCCACAACTAAAGGTGATGGCCAGTGAGGCTGATGAAGAGTCTGCATTTGGGGAGGAAATAAGGATTTGTTCTCTAAAAGAGGCCCAAAACCCCCAAACAAACAAAAAACTGAGTGCACAAAGTGATAAGCGGACACCACAACTGTCAATGCAATCTTTAAGGAAGGTACTCTCCCTGACACACAAGAAAAGAACATCCTGGAGGGAATAAAGTGTTTGCCCACATTCAGTCCCATGCTTACTAAGTAACAGAGTGAGGTTCAAATCTTGCTCACAGAACTCTCACATGCCAATCTGCCAAAAGCTGTACTGTTCTTGAACTGATTAATTTACATATAATTTTAGATTTTGTTATCTTTTATGGGTAGGAAATACTGCCAGTTAACTACCTGCTGAGCTAAGTGCCTTCTCTGTGCTTTGAGCAAAATTCCTTATTCTAGAGTCTTGTGGTTTCAGTGTATCCATTTTTTGTTATTGTTCAACAAAATTGTATTGATACCTTCTATATGCTGAATTACTTATTAATGAGCATTACATAAATATAAAGACAGAGTGCATTCTTTTAAAAATCGTGACCACTAGTTTTGTGCTTTTCTAGATGTCTGAACTACAGACTGCACAGGATTGTGCGGTCAAAGTGAAGTCTGCATGTTCCCTCCTCCACAGGTTGTGAGTGCTGTTCTCATCACTTGGGACACTCCTTTGGCTCTACTCTCCAAATGGACTTCTTGGACAAATTCCTTGATGTTTCTTTATCAGAAATAAGACATTTATTAGGTGCCAGTTGCTACTGAGGTGACAAAGATAAATGCTAATAGTGTCTACTTTGATGATAACATACAGTCTAATTAGACTATTTTCCTATGTCATCATGGTGAGACTTGGCTTTTGGCTGTCCTGAATACATATATATATATATATATATATATATATATATAAAATCTCCCAGTGCATTTCATTTCTTTCCTTGAGGCATTTCCTGGACAACATTTATTTTTCTTATCATCTAGCATGGAGTGTGGCATGATGTCCCAATTTTACTTTCAGTTGGTTTAGATATCAAAATTTCTCAGTCCCCCATATATCAAAGTATCCATCTTTCCAACTGTCCATCATCTGTCCATCCATCCATCTGTCATTTTCATGTTTAGTTTCTATTTATTGAGACTTTACAAAATGTCCTATATTTTCATTTACAGCAAAAGCTAGAGAAAGGACTAACACTTTATAATATTGTAGATTAATTCTTTTCAACTGGGGACACCTTTGTCTGCCCCCTGCCCTCCCACAGGGGAATGTGTGGAAATGTCTGGAGACATTTATCATGACTGAGAGACTGCTACTGTCATCTAGTGGGTGAAGGCCAGGGACTACTAGTCTTACAATGCACAGGACAGTCTCCACAACAAAGAACTGTCTGGTTAAAAATACCAATAGCATGGAGGTTGAGAAACCCTGATATAGATTCTTACAACTTTTAGAATTGGTCATAGCCCTACGTTTAATCTTGAAAATCACCCTAAATCTCTCCAAAAACAGATAATACAAAAATCAGGAATACCTCTCACTTGGAAGCTATGAAACTTTGGTTATTTTAGTTTCTCCTCACAGCACGTCTGAGAGACAGAGGACATTCCTGTTTTACTGATGAGCAACTCTGGCTGGAAGAGGTTAAGTAACTGTCAGAAAAAGTGTTCACTTTTCCTCTTTCATGAAGTATAGCAAAGAGGTTATTGAGTTTTTACTGAAAGGCTTACTCCGGGCTGCTGGGTGTCAGCACTAGCATTTTTGGAGGAAATTCAAGTCCTCTCTCTATAGAGCTGTCAAGTGATGACTCGTCCTTAAAGGTGGGCCAAAAGTTCCCCTATAGTTTTTCAATTATGTGAGAACAACAGTTAAGGAGTTATTGATCTCCAGGGTATGTGCTGGCACAGGGATGGAAGCATTAGCCAAGAAATAACACTGTGGTCACTGGTCATTTTTCCCACTTCCGCGAGGCTTTGTACAAATCCGGTGGCTTTTGCGTGTCTGCTCCATGCAACTTTCTCTGGTCGTCCTTATCTGGCTCCAAGCTCTTTAGTCCTCCTGGTCTCCTGGGGACTTAGATTACTCCTCACCCTTTGCCAACTATGCTTATTTACGTACCATGTTGCTTTGTAAGGGTGTTTTTGAAGTTTCATTTGTGCTCATTTTGTGTTTACAGCCTGATTGTCAGCTTCTTTCTGAGCCAAGGCGAAGAGATACTGTCGACCAGCAAATACTCTGTGCAAAAGAGACTCCTCTTCTGCTCCATTCCTTCATTTACTCTATACAGGTTTCCCTGCTACCTGAAAGGAGAGCATTCCTTTCATAAACCTTTCATAAATAGAAATGGTTGTAAAGTGAAGAAGCAGTTACCCTTAACTTACACTAGAAAATTGCTGGGCATTCTCAGAGCCCCCAAACAACCTCTCTTAGGCTTTTCTGATATCTTGCTAACAGATGCTTCTGATGTCTTGCTAACAGAGGCACAAAATAAATGGAGGCAAAGGCAGATGCTTATGGGCAGTTCAGAGCTCTAGTGGCTTGAGGCTGAACTGCCCAGCTTAGTTCCTGGGGGAGGAGCTTAGGGCACCATTTTTGCTGCTTGAGGTGCACACTGCCTCCATCATGGGCTCTACTTGCGGCAAAGCAAATGATAAATGCTATCTTCACCTTTTTTATATTTTAAGACTAAAAATCCTCTGGGTTTCCTTTGGGTCATGAAAATAGAGTCCTAAGTAGGACTTCCATAAAAGTGAGATGGCCTGACGCAAACATTCAAAAGGTGGGGATACCTGTATGTTCCGAAATCATTTACCTAGTATTTGGTGCATACCATGTCTTGTGCCAAGGGGATATAAAAGCGAAACTATTAAACACTACAGAAATAAATGATACTGAAAGATACAGTGAGGGTAAAGGCCATATATAAGTGACTCATGTGGCATAGTGCTTGGTACTCAGCCACATGTGATCCATCCATCCATCCATCCATCCATCCATCCATATCAGACATTATTATTACAATTCCCCCCCAACACATAGACGTGCTCTGAAAGTAGTGGGTGTTTTATACTTGTTTGTTGTGTGATTGAACGAGTATACGCAGGGACCCAACATGTGTGACAAGATGCTAACAAGTATATTTGTAGTTCTCAGCAAAGACTTTGGGTGAGGAAACATTTTTACAGATGCATCATCTACCAGCTGAGTTTGCTCTGGGAATATTTGACAGGGAAATGCATTTTTACCAGTGAAGTGAACCACTGGGGTCGCCATGGAAAGGAAGAGTCAGATTCAAACATACTTCTCAGCTCTCAGTGTAAATGGCATTTGATTTCCTGGGAAATCTCCTGGCTGCTCCTTACCAGGTTCATATTCCACTACACGGTTCCAGAAAGCAAGATTTACTGTGTATTTTATCAGAGAACACCCTTGTAATAATAATAGCTCTAGTTATATACAGAGGGGTCAGGGAAGCCCCGTAAACAAGTCTAAAACGTCAAAACACATAGCGAAAGCAATAAATTGTTAAATTTGGAAGAAAAAATTGTTGTATGTAGACATCCATTTGAGACACGTTTGCTCCAGGGCATATCATGCATGCTGAGGGCTGAAGGAGGACAAAACCTGAGATCCTCACTCTCCCTGAGAGAAGAATCCCTGTGGTAATAGTCACTCAGTGTTGGATATTATAGGCCCTGCCCCTGAAAGAAGGATGCCAATTGCCAAGATGAAACATTGCCTTGAAAGGTCTGCATACCCCGTGAATGGAGATACCAAGTCTTGGCCTAATCCAAATGACTCAATGAATGTTGAGAAGTCAAATGATACACTCTTTGTGAAAATGCTAGGACTCCTAAATTTATATTATTGGGTTCAAGTTGTTTTCTCAGTTTTAGACTCATCTTTCTTAAAAAAAAAAAAAAAAAAAAAAAAAAATTATTATTTTTTTTTTGGAGGGGAGGATCAGAAGGAGAGAGAAAGAGAGAGAAAGAATCTTTAGCAGGCTTCCTGCTCAGTGTGGAACCAGATGAGTGTTTTGATCTCATGACCCCTGAGACCATGATCTGAGCCCAAACTTAAGATTCTGATGCCTAACTGACTGAGCCACTCAGGTGATCCTAATCTCATCTTTCCAGTCTTGGCTTAGACTGACACATCAAAAATATGCCCAAAGAAGCCTTTCCATTCCCAACTTTGCTTCCCTTCAATTTATACTTTGTCTATTAAAAGCTTTTGTGGTCTTCCTTGTCAGAAGGCTATAGTCTTTCTTCCATGACTAAACACATCAATTATTGGTTCCTATGCTGTTCCTTGACCTATCCGTAGTAGCTAGCATTTAGTAGGTTCTAATCTATTTCTTGAGTAAGTAAATAGATGCATTCAATTTGTTACCAACAATTTCTAATTCTATCTCATAAGATCTCTTCACTCTATTGCTTCTTTTGCATTCCTACTGCTGCTGCATTTTTTGAAGACATCATCGCATCCCGCTTTGATGATTGCAGTAATCTCCTAGCTGGTCTTCCTGTCACTCACTGCTAGGGTCTCTTAAGTTCTGCCTGTTCTGCACTCCCTTCTTAGTTGCTCATCTATAAAACTATAAGCCCTGCTCCTTGTTTGCTGACTTCAATGGCCACCCATTGCCCAAAGGATGATCCTAGAGCTCTCACTGTGCATATAGAGTTTGAGTTGTGTATATGTACGGTGAGCCTGGCTTGAGCTAAAAGTCCTTACTCTCTAGTTCTATTCCCTCATCCCAGAAAGCTCTCTCTATTGTCCTCACTTGGCTTCTTGTTCCCCATCTACAGCTCCATTTCAGGCTAGTTTATACCTCATGACTGGCAAAAACTCTAATCTATATTTAAATTTTTTTCCCCTCTGTATCTTCATTTGACAAATTCCCAGTCACCCTTCAAGACCCAGGTTAAATGTTATCCTCTTCCTAATCAGCTAGTAGACCAGTTATTCTTTTCTTTGGCTTGCTACGAAATTTTGTTTCCATGTCCTTGAAACTACTTACTATTTATTTCAATTAATTTTTTCATGGTACATTAACTCTAATGTTTGTGGCTCTATTATTTACCAAACTGTTTGGCCTTAGATAAACTGCTTAACTTCTCTGTGCCTAAGGCTCCTTGTCTGTATAATGAGGGTAATAGTAGTAAGTACCTCCTAGGATACTGTGTGGTTTAAATGCTTTGCAGAAATGTATCATTCTTATAGCAGTGCTTAATGATCACTCAATAAATAATTGCTTTATTTAATCATCACAACAACTCTGTAAGTAGGCATTGTTATTATCTTATAGATGCAGAAACTAAGGTCCAGAGAAGCTAAAGGAGTTGATTAATGGTATAATGACTGGTAAATGGAAGAGCCAAGGTTTGAAGCAGAGTCTGTTGACCCTGGAATCCTGAGCTTCCCCCAACACACAGCGTTGCAATTGCACAGGTAGTACACAGTGGTTAGAGTAGAGATCTCTGTTTCAATGTCTGCCCTTACTGGACTGGACACATAGGGAGTACTTGTTTGTGTAATGTCACTATCTAGGGTGACATCCATCATGCTGGAGATACACAATGAGTGAATGTCTGAATAAGATCATGACTATGCATTTTAACATTGGGACTGGCATCAAAGGTTGATGCTCGGAACACAGAGCCATCAGGAATATAGTTGAGCTGTTCGGTTCCACTGTGCAGATCTCAAGTGAGAGCTAGACCACATGAGAAGAAGGGAAGAGGGTGGAGCAATGAATGAGTCACGAACCCCTTTTCTTTTTCCCCTGTTTTCCAGGAGGCTGCTTCCAGAAACAGCAATGGGGAATTATATATTGTATAATCCCAATGGGAAATTGTATATTGTATAAAAACTTACCTTACAATTTTCAATCCATAACTAAAATGCAAGGAATGTCACATTCTTTATTTCTTGAAATCATTTTTTTTTAAGATTTTTATTTATTTATTTGACAGAGAGAGATCATAAGTAGGCAGAAAGGCAGGCAGAGAGGGAGGGAAAGCAGGCTCCCTGCTGAGCACAGAGCCTGATGCGGGGCTCTATCCCAGGACCCTGAGATCATGACCCGAGCTGAAGACAGAGGCTTAACCCACTGAGCCACCCAGGCGTCCCCTGCAATCATTTTTATTCTACTCTTGGCCCTTTATCACCTGGTTGGTGGGAAATGACCTGAGTCATGCTAGGGATTCCCTTTCCTTCTCTGTGGGATTGATGATAATCTCAGACTTATCAAGTGTTGAGAACTGGGGGACTCCTGGGTCTTTGGCCTAGGTTGCTCATCATCTTTGCCCCTGCTTCTTATCTTTCTGGCTCCTGTTGAGAGTGAGGCCTGTGCAGAAATACCTCTGTGTAGCCTAAATGTTTTCACCTGCCTGTCCCAGCCCTTGCAAGCATTCCAGCACGTCTTCCATGAGGGCTATGGCCACATGGGCAAGAGAGGCCTAGCTTTCTGCCATCATGCCTTATCCCCAACCTTCTGCTCTGATGTTTCAACCTTCCCACTCATTTGGAAGTTTTCCTGCCTTCTGTTAAAGCACCTCCTTTCTCCATCCTCTCTGAGGTGCTTCAGAATGACTCAGCACAATCCTCCTCCAGTGGGTTTCAGAAACCGCAGGCCTCTCCTTTGCCAACACTAGTTAGTATGTCATTTATAACAGAGCTCTTGATACAGGTGTGTGTGTTGCTGTGGGCCTGGCAGGGAGCAGCCAGCTGGAATGGGTGGGACTGAGCGGGCAGCAATAGAAATGGGGGAAGGAAACTTACCCTACAGAATCATCTCTTTGTATTTTCCTGTCTCTCTGGGTCTTTGGCAACTTCTCAGTTTCTCATTATCTTCCTCATTTTGCAGACCTCAGGTGTGAGTGTTTTTAGACTCTTATGCCAAACCAGAGCCAACTCCTATTTCCCTGCCTCCAAAGGGCTTATTGAAAAGAATAAATCATTTTTGGTCTGCATGTTACCTTTGAGTTTTCTTTTGAAACTTCCTGTGTAATTTTGCCGACTTCACCTGAGCAAAGGGAGCCTCTGGCATTTCTTATTTGGCAGCTTCCTGGCCATTATTTCTGTATTGGAATGCAGCAAATAATGTAATTTTATCTCTTTTTGTACATTGCTTTCAAGTTTTCTGCCAAAGGCGCATGTTGCTTTAGGTGAATTTTGCAGGACTTAGCAAACTTGTTCTTTCTGCATTTTATTCACCTCAGATAGGAGGTGGTATAAACACTCTTGTTTGTATTTAGTACTTAAATAATGAGGCTATGGCTATACCTATTAGCCTAATTTTTCTAATTTTATCCCTTATAAAGATGATGGATGATATTAATGGGAAACCTTGCTCTTCATTCACCAAAGTTTTCATGATGAAAGCAAGCTTTCTTTCTTTCTTCTTTTTTTTTTTTTTAATATTATTTCTGGCTGTTAGTTATCTCTTACAAACAAAGTTTCCTTAGAAAAAGCTTCAAAGAAAAATGTCTTTTAAAAATGAAAGTCTCAGAGAAAATGGAGGAAGAAGCCACTTGACTCAGTCCAGCCCACTTCTCAGACATTCGGATATATTTCCAAATGCTTGTGGGCTCCAGGCTGAGCCCGCAGTTAAACATAAAATCTTTAATAAGGACCAAAGCTTCAAGGTTGCCGAGGTTAGTTGCTTTGGTGCTCAGAGGATGCTGACTACACCAATAATGACATCTCACCTAATGAAACTGTCAGGAAGAAGGCAGACCTCTGAGTACAGCCTGAATAATCAGTGGGAGTATGTGACATGGACACCACCTTCTCTGTGTCGTTTGTGGTTGGCCACCTGGCATGAACCACCCCGGGAGGCACTCTGCGTGTTACCTTAGGAGCTTCCTAGTTGGAATCACCCCTGATGAGCAGTCTCAGTCTTTGAACACAAGTGCCAGACACTAAGCTAGGCACTCGATAGGAACTAATTGTTTGAAATGAGTTAGTTTTGAGTGTGTAGAATAATGCCTGCCGTGTAATCAGTGCTCTGGGAATGGAGCTATTATTATCATTCTTGTTTGTCATAAATTCTCATACAGCATTGAAAAGTCAACTTTATGATTCCTTCTGCTCCTGATAAGAAACCTGAGCTTTAGAGTTAAAAACTCGCCGCAGTCACAAAACAAAGGTTGGGGTGATGGCAGTGGGACTCGGTGTCAACTCAAAAGGAAGGGTGATTGGAACAATGAAATCATGTCGTGTCAGATCAGATCTAGCACCAAATGCTAAATAAATGTTCGTGAGTCTAAACTGATACATAAATGATTGAATATGTAAGTATATGGCAGAGAAGAGATAAATCTCCCATATGGAAGAATTCTAATTAGTTTGCATAGATACTCCCCCACAGGAAGTGCAGCTTACACTTGTGGACTGTGCTTAATGGCTGCTGTCTGAACAGTAAGGGTATGGACAGTATGGGAAGTAACTGTAGGGCAGAGAAACCTGAGGAGAACAGAGCACAGTCTCAGCAAGGATATCAAGGTTTGAATATCATCACTGATTAGTCATGTTGGTGTCATACACCCTTGATGTGATATGAGCTTGGCACTTCCTTTCTGTGGTCGTCCACCTGGAGACCTATAATTCTAGTATAATCTTGAGAAAAATATCAAACACACTCAAATGACGAGATGTACTGTGAGATACCGGACAGTATTCCTCCAAACTGACAAGGTCATCTGATGCAAGGAAAGTCTGAGAATCTGTCACAGACTGGCTGAGGCAGCAAGACTGAGGTATCCTAGATGGAATCCAGGAATGAGAAAAGGCCACCAGGAAGAAAAAACAAAACCTCAGTAAAAACCTGGGTACAATGTAGAATTTACTTAATGGTCATACACCAATGTTGACTCCTGAGTTATAGTGAACGTACCTTGGTAATGTGAGGGATTATCTATGAGGAAAATTGTATGCAGAATATATGGTTGCTCTTTGTACAATCTTTGCAACTTTCTCATGAATCCAAATTTTTTCTGAAATAAAAAATGCATTAGAAAATAAAACTTATACAAAACAGGATATATCCTGTTATATGTAGACCCATGGACAACACTTTATATAAATAAAACAACTTAGGATAAGATGGCTTAGTTAGAGTCAAAACTGATTAATATGTCACAGGACAATTAATAAAACCATTGGGTTTTTCTGTTTCACTGGCCAGAAATTATTTGCACCTCTACCAGCAAGACTCTGCAAAGTAACTTCTGGCCCTGTGGAATTGTAAACTAACCCAGTCAATAGCAAGGTGAGTTTAGAACTGCCCAGAGCAAAGGCGAGTGATCTCTTGTTTATTTCCAAGTTTGGGATATTTTTGCTCAGAGTCTCGTCTGTCAGTGTGATCAAGAATAATCGGCAGAGAGTGTTCTTGATCATACAGAGAGACTGCTTTCTTATATTTGGCTTGATTATTTACAAAGATTCAGCAAGAGTGTTAATTAACAATACAGGCCTCACGTTTGTTTTGCAAATCCAGAGCTGTATGGTACTGAGAATCCACAAAAGCCTAAGAATTAACACTGATCAGGTTGAACTGTGAAAGGCCTACATTATTTAGTCTTCTCTCCAAAGCTAGAAAACCAAGTCTGAGACATTCCATCAGATTTCAGCAGCAGTTACTATAAATCTGGAGGCATTCCTCTCTTTGAGGTCTTGCAAATTTGTGAAGGCCTCTGGCTTGCCTGAGTGACCCTCCCTACCCCCTCAGGGACTAGGTCCCTCTATGCAAGTTCTGAGCCAGTTTTCTTGGGAATTTGGGAGATATTGACTCCACATAGGAAGTCAATCATTCTTCCTTAATCTGAGCTTGTTACTTCTGATTAAAAAAGCATCATTCACAAATATGACACTCTAGGTAAGGCCTGGTTGTACAATCTACTTGTCCAATTACATCCCAGAAAAAGGATAATGGATTCATACTGAACTTATTCAAATAAGTATATTGCCATGAAAAGCAGAGAGACTTGGTCAAACTCTGGGTTTCTGTATTTCAGGGGGATCATGAAAACCAGATACCATTCAAAAGTGTTTCATTTTAGTTTATGAGAGGAGACTCTGCTCAATTGAAGGTCAGAGGTGGTTTAAGAAAAAAGAGAAAGGGCCCCATCATATATCTATAGAAATCAAGCGTGGGCAGAATGAGGCATTGTCATTGGATTTTCCCAAATCTCTGTTGTCAAGTGGTAGCTCCCTGCCTCTTAACTCCAGAGCCACCATTGGCATAGATGCCCCTGGGGCTGGGCCACATGGCAGCAGGTGCTAATCAGATTCAGAGAGCTTAACATGAGTGTTTTGCTCCTTCATGGAAAAGTCAGGAGGTAGGCAGGAAAGGGAGACACGAAACAAATTTCTCAAAGCTAATAAGGTCTCAACAAGACATAGGAGACAAATCATAGTGTATATTATGTTTGTGCCCTCTGTGATAAAGAAATATGCAAAATTTAAACAAAAAACAATAAAAGGTGTTGTACTTTTTTCTCTGGTCTGTTGTTGGCAAGGCTGCTGTAGAATTTTATGGAGAACGAAATCCAGAAAACCCACCCAGCTCACCTGAGTCAACTCATTGCCAAGGGTGAATCCTTATAAAGACAAATGAGCACATACCCCATGGCGGCAGGTTATTTGTAATTGTTTGCTTTATTTCCAGTGAATTTTCAGGAATTAGGACTCACACAAAATGTATTTCCTGTGTTATTTAATTATTAGCTTAACTCTAAAACACATTTAAATATTATCAAAAGTTAAAAGTGCATTTGGAGAAAAGAAGTAAAAGGAGTAAGTAAGTTTCTGTAGATAGATCAATTGACAAGTGGCATTTACTAGGGGACCATATTGTTGGCGCCTCCCCTGGGGGAAGTGCACCCACCCTCAACGTCACAGCCATGAATGGCATTTCACAAGTATTTTGACTGTCTATACAGATATTCACTCACATTTACTGGGTTTTGTTATTTCCTTTGTATCAATCTTTCCTGATCTATTTAATTTATCTGCGTTTACGGTATGGAAATTGGCTCAACCTACTTTATAATGGAGCCTTCTTTTTAGTTTGTGGTGTTCACTGAAGAAATACAGGGCTGACATTAGTTTTTGCAGAAATGCTGTACAGTCTGGGGCTTCATGTGCCCATACAGTTATGGCTTTGGTGGCCTGCTCCATATTAATGTTCACTGATACCAATCTCTTTTCTTTATGCTTGTAATTTCATATCTTTTATTTTAAGATAGGTAAGAAATCCTTCTGGGCTCTAGTACATGATGTTCAGCATTTAGATAAACAAAATTCTGTTTGCCAATAGAAAACCACATTACTGTCACTTTCAATACAACTGCAAAAAAAGTATAGTGCTACTATGTTATTTTCCATCCTCAAATCTCCTTATAGAACTGGAATAAATTTTACATACTTGTGTCTTATAGAGTGTTGATATAGAAAATATTTAAGGGTTAGGTTTCTACTTACTGAACACTAAAAAAGAGATCAAAAGAAACCCCAACAACCCTTAAACCTTGTCTTTTTTGACATATCTTTGGAATGGTAAGCGACAAGATCAGACTTCTCTAAATACAGTCCACTCCTGACAAAAAAAAAAAAAAAAAAGAAAAGAAAAAAAAAGTTTTTATCCTGAGGAGGAACTACACAATCAACCTCTGCTTGGAAACCTCCCCATGCACGGTTTTCAGTTCCTGCATCTGAGAAGGACAGATGAGAAAGCCTTCCACCCCATTGCCAAGCCAGGGAGGCATTCAATCTCTCTGCTGGTTCTACCTTAATTAAATGTGGACTTTATGTAAACCACAACCCAGGCTTTTTATGAATTCAGAATATGCTGGCTTCATTATTCTTGTCAGGCGGCAAAACTAGACCATGACGGATGAGTTTCTGAGCATTTGCTGATCATTCATCTACAAAACATAATAGTTTGATTCTTTCACTTAGGGCTATTTACAGAAACAGAAGTTGATTAATTGAAGCATCAGCACTGGGTAAATTCTCATTCTCTCTCTCTGTCCTGAATCTACTTTTAATGTGTCTCAAGGAAATCATCATTAATAATACATTACTGAGGGAGGAATACTGTGATTCATTCCCTCTAGAGAAATTATGTGATTTCATTAATCTCAAATAAGTGTATAAGTATTTCTTTAACTCTGTCTCATCTTTATGTGAAACACATATTTGCGTAATACTGGAGATTGTACTGAGTTCCAAATACATGGATGTGTCCATACTTAAAAGTATTACAAACCATGGACACAATGGTAAAAGTAATATTCATAGTAATAATATCCAACGTTTATTTAATACTAAGTATGAATAAGTACTCTCATGTACTTTGTTATTTCAAATCCTCAGAACAACTCTGATAAATGAGCATTCTTATCTCCATTTCGCAGAGAAGGAAATAAAGACACAGAGAGATCAGGTGATTTATCCATGGTCAAAGCACTCCTAAATGACAAGTATAAGATTTAAACTCAAATATAATTGGCTCCAAAGCCTGTGCTCTTAATCACTGTCTCTATTATACTGTGGATGAGTCAAAACAGACCACAGAGGGGTGGGTTGATGAATTGATGGGTGCATAGGCAGGCATAATACATTAACTGTTCAGATGCCATACTGTTTTCAAAGACATCCCTGGACAACATTACTCCCCACTGCCACATTTACAGGGAAAAACAAATGGCTCCTTTCCTAAGCCACCTCTGCCTCTCTCCTATGAGCTCCAAACTCCAGAATCTGAAAGGACCAACTTGGCAGCCATAGAGTGGGAGATGTGGCTACAGCTCCCTGCTCTGTAGATGACGGAGGGGACTTAGTCTTTCTTGCTTATTCTTCTACTTATGAGCACTGGCTCTTGTTTACCAGTGGAAATTTCTAACTCAACAGAGGTTCTTTAGCAAGAACTGCCAGAGAACCTTGTGTTTTGCAAAACGTCACATTTATATAGAGCCAGACTTTCAGTAAAACCTCTGAAGAATCCTCCTAGGGGCAAACTAGTCCCTCAGACTTTTGAAAAGTGGCTCATAAAAACATGGAACCCCAAGCAATGGCAACAGATTTTCCTTTCCTTCCTTGATCCATTAGCACAATAGAAGACAAGGGGTAGAAGTTCTGCAGAGCAAGCCAAGATGGGAGTGAAGGAGAAGGAGTTGTTTAGGAATTTGTTACTCAAGGATCTTTGTGACTTTCTACAGGGAAGCTAGGTCTGTACTGTGAAACTTGTTCTGACAGCTGTTCCAGGGAGAGCATGTGACATGGAAGAAAGCACACTAGAGTGAGTCAGAAAATCACACTCTGTCTCTTACTAGCCTTGTGGCCTTGGGTTCATTGCTTTACCTCTGACCTCAATTTTTAATCTACCAGGGGCCCAGTGATGTCCAGTGTAATGTGTGTGATTATGGCGGTGGTCTGCTAGAAGTGCAGCCTATAGGCAAGAGGTCTTTCATTGATGAAAATGTAAGGTTTGCTGGCAGATTTTTGGTGAAATTTTTGATATTTCAGACTCTCGACTTTCTCATATTTATGTATAAATTCTAATAAATCTACCTTGTAGCATCTGCCTTGTGCTGTCTTTCTAGTTGGGAGATTGGGGCCAAATTTTTATCCTCTGTAGCTTCCTGGTATATTTAGCAATGAGATAAGTGTGGCTTTATCAAGCTTTCAGGAATAAAGTGATGCCACCGTTTAATTTAGCGTTTAATTATAATATCCTGCCTCCCTGGCAAGTTGCTGCATTCTACCTAAGTAAACTAAGTGGAAAATGTCTGTTACTGTTTTGCCTTGAAATTGAAAGTTTATTTCCTTATGAGTTGTTCCACTTAGTTTCAGTCTCACCACCTGGAGTTGAAGGATAGTGTAGGAGGACTATCTGAGTGATGTCATAAATACAGTTCTTCATCTACACCAAGGTCAGTTCCTGGGCCTCTGGCTTCCTTGGCTTACCTCTGTGCTGCTCCAACCAAGCCAGCTTCTTGGGCTCCCTGCCTGTGGTTTTTCCTGGTGCTGCCAGAGCAGACTTAATGGCTTCTAATGACACAAATATATTCTTTACGTATCCGAAGGTTAGACATCTGAACGGAGACTTAGGAGGCTACCATCAAGGTCTTAGCAGAGCTCCACTCCTGGAACTTCAGAGGACTATGTCTCCTTGCTTTCTTCAGTTTCCAGAAGCTGGCTGCACTCCTTCACTTGTGGCCTCTTTCTCTATCTCTAAAGAGAACCACCCCAACCTCTGATCCCTCAGCACATCTTCACTTGCTCTGATCTCCCTGCTTTCTTTTTATGGAGACACTTACCATTACATTGGGCTTTCCCAGATAATCCAGGATAATCTCTCATTTTAAGGTTCATAATTTATTGCATCTGCTATGTTCCTTTTGCTGTTAAGATAGCATATTTATAGGTTCCAGGGATTTGATTGTGTGTATCTTTGCAGGAGGGAACATTACTCTGTCTACCACATCCCTGCCCAAGGCCATGGGGTGCATTTAGGACTCATTGCTGCATCTCTTTTGCCACTCTCATGTAGGATTGCGTGACCTCTGCCTTGCATCAAACCCTTCTCTCTCTGAAGATCAGAGCCCCAACATGTCCATTTTCTTCTAGTTTATCTGGGTGATCTAGTTTATCTTGGCAGAGGAAATAGTTAGTGTCATATCAGTTGTCATGACAACCCAGCAAGGAAGGAAGTAATATACCTATTATGAGAGTTATATGCAGAGACATTTACCGGGGACCTCACAGCTGGTCAGTGGCAGAGCTGGGATTTGAAGCCAAGAGTTTGTGCTTTAACTGCAAACATCCGTCTTTCCATCAGGTAGAGTCACTTCCAACTTCCTTTGTCCCAGAGTAAGAGCTACCCCAGCTCTGTTCAGCATTATCCCCCTGCTCTGGATTTCATCTTTTTCCACCTCCTCTGGGAAGTGGGACCATCCTTTTTTCCCCTATGTGTTGATTTCTCCATTACATCTATCTTAACCTCTTCAACTTGGAAATGTTCTCATCCCCCAAATATTTTCTCCAAAATGATCTTGGGCTTTTCCTGATATGTCCTTGACTTTACCATATCCCATGGAAGAATAGTCTGTAATAGCCATTCTCAACTTTATTCCTTAGTTCCCTGCAATCTAGTTTATGCAAAAAATTCCCACCTTTCCCAGCTTCTTGGCCAAATGTCATCATGTGAGGCCACACATTACATCTTAGAGCCTTTTCTCTTTGTCTTCCTAAGACACTGTGATCTTTTGGTCCCTTTCCTACTGGTTTATTTAGTCTGCGGTTGGCTTCTTTCTCTCTCATGAATCTTTTCTTTCCCATTTCATAATTTCATCAACCCCTAGGAATGCAGACATCACTTCAATCCTGGTGACTCCCCACACTTGATTTCCAGCGCCAAACTTGAGTTCCTCATACCACCTCCCTGTTGCCTATCTTCTCCTGAAGTCCTGCCAACTCTTCAAATATAGTATGTGCAAACATGAGCTCCTTCATTCAGCAGGATTATTGGAGTGGTTACTGTGTGCCAAGTGCTATGTTGTGAATGAGATGCAGACTTCAAGGAATCTAGTGGGAAAGAAATGGGGCTACATCATTGTAATGCAGTTTGATATGATAAATAGAAGAGCGATGTGTTTAGGAGTACAGGGGGAGCAGAGAGGGAGGTCCCCATGCCACCTGAGCAGAACTTCAGAGGGGAGGTGCCTCGTTAAATGGGTAATGGGGGTGGGTGGGTGGTGGAGAGGCAGGAAAGAATGGTCCATGCAGACGAGAATATGTAGTACACAGCACAGAGTTGAGTGTAGGAAATATCTAGACAAGCTCTTCTTCTTCCCTCTTTGGATTTGTGGGACATTCCTTTTTTCTAGGAGGTAGACCAATGCATGGGAAAACATTCAGAGCACTGCTTGGCTTAAATTAACTGTCCAATGAATATGTGTGGCAGGGAGGGAGGAGTGAAGGTTAGAAGTCACCATGTCAGTGAGCAAGGTTTCTGTTCTGGCACACGGGTTGAGGGTCTCTTGGAGGGCTTAGGAGGAGTGTCTGTTAGGTTCTCTGGTTGGGAGGCTCTCTTGAGGTCCTTACTCCTGGCATTGGGGAGTAGCAACCCCATCTGCCTGCCTTGCGCTTATCTCTGGCTTCATTTGATACCTATACTTTTCTTTTCTGTTCCCTTTCCTATTCAAATCAGCTCTGGGGAATGGTTTGATTATACTCACTTACACTTGTATGTCTTCACCTATTGGCTCTTATCCCCTGGGAATATTTTCTAAAAAGTCCTCTGGGAATATTTACTAAAAGCATTTTACCCTGTTGGAGTGATTTCAGGTTCTCGAAGATAGAGAAAGTGCTATATTTTAAAGAAACTGAGTACCTTTACCCCCTCCCTGATATCTGGCCTGCCTACTCATGAGGGCACTCAGACTGGCCTGGGTGTGACCTGCCTCTTCTCAAGCTTGGAAAGGCCTCAAAAGCTCCTCAATTTAACAAACATTTATTCGGAAGTCTATTCTGTGCCAGGCTCTCTTTACCACTGGGAATACAAAAACAAATAACCTGGTTCAGTCCGGTGGGGATTATCAGTGGTTTGAGTGGGATGACAAGAGAAGAGCAAAAATCTGACCTGAGCTGGTGGACAGTGGGGGAGGTGTCATTGGAGCTGGGCTTCCAAGAGTGAGTTTGAGGAGGGAAGACATATCAGGAGACAGTTTCCCTTCCTTCCCAATTTTCCAGGATGTCACTTCACAATGGTGCTTAGGGAACTGAGTATATGTCCGGGTATGGGGGAAGGGTGGGCTACACACAAGAGACTGAGCATGCCCGTCTCGGGGCCACTGCTCTCTCCTCCTACCCCACTGGACTGTAAAGTATTTCAAGCTAAGACAGGTCTTATTGTCTGTGTGCCCCCTGCCTCTGACCTCCTCCCAGGCCCAGCTACTTAAGTGCTTAGTAAGTATCTCTGGGATAAATGAATGAATAATAAAGTGGAGGTTGTAACTACTTTACTTGCCTCTGGGGCATTGTAAGACATCATTAGTTAATGCGTGCAAAGAGTCCTATGAGCCTTAATTATTAACATTATTTTATCTGCCAACTGCCTATGGCTTACTTTCTGCGTATGATATGGCAGTTGGGCCTGGAACAAAATTCCCTGCTGTCCACTCCCAGCTTCCAGTCCTAGATTTAATAATTTGACCTGAAGAGGTGCTGGAAGGGCAGCATGAGGCTCCCCTTCCCCAGACCACTGGAAGAAAAGGGCATTCCTTGGCCATGGTGGCCATTTTCCTGCAGCTTCAGGCTGGGTTAGGAGGAATGGCTTGGGATTGATCTTCAAGGAAGAGCAGAAGGCACATCACTGCTTTTCCTGTCTGATTGGACTTTTTCCGAGTTGGTCCAAGAGCAAATTGATGTCTGTCTTTCTCCATTATTCAGGGTTTTATTCGGAGGAAAGTAACTTCAGTCCTCCTGTGACTTTTTCCTCTGCCTTAAACATTTATTCAGCCTGAGTCCTTTTATATTCCATCATCCCCTCAAATGAGAAATACCAGAAAACTAACTCCAAAGATCACGAGGCACTGAAGAAAGTCACAGAGTACATGATAGTGACTTGGAATTTCCATGTCTTTGGTGAGAAATGATTTTGTTTATTCATGAAGAAATCCCTCCACTATAATAGAGTTAAATTTGTTCTCCAAATTCCTGATAGTGAGATCATCCTAAGGAGGGGTGTGTGTGTGTGTGTGTGTGTGTGTGTGTGTGTGTCTATGTGTTGAGATCTTATCACCAAGTGGGTTGGACACTGGCTTCTTGAGTTCTTATTAAACTTCCCTAATGCTTCCTTTAGAGGGAAAAAAATGTTGGCACTATGTATTAACTTCTAATATACCCCTTCTCTCTCTCACACACACACACATGAACACACACATACTCTGCTTAGAGACTCATTGGGATAATAAGATCTATACATGGAAAAGTTAGTAGTCCAAGATCACCATATTAATTAGCAGACCATCATCATGGCTGAATATACTGGGGGTTTAGTCACAGTATCATGGGAATCCCACAAAACGCTGGGTGGGCAACTGGACAGCTTCCTCCTGGAACTATGCCACTCTTCATCTTCCCTACCTCCTTTTCTGTGGCTGCTTGGAACCCCTCTCCTGCCCCCAGTGCCTTCCTTCTTGGATTCTCATCTAGGATTCCCTCTCTGACATACTGGTAAAGGACTTCAGGACTCCCAGTGGACCCCTTTATAGCTGCCCATCTTTGTGACCCACATTTGGAGTATACCATCCTATTCGTTCCATCACCGGGGCCTCGACACACAAATCTGCAGGGCCCAGCAGCTACAGAACTGACAGACAGAACATTCTGGTGAACTGGAATGTTCACAGCCTGCCTGAAAAGAGCAGCTGCTTCTTTTAGGCTCTGGCTGATTCAAGAGAAACAATATAAAACAAACAATGAGAATCAAGCCCAGGGTTGCCAATGCATCAGCAATTTCACCACACAGTAATCCATGAGAAATCTTCCCAATCCAAAAATGTTGGCATCAAAATTAAGAATCCATTGTGTCAACCAAACAAAATGCATCTTAGAAGATCTCCCTGAAGACCTCCAGTTTGCAACCTCTGATACTTAGCATATGGGAGTGCAAAGACTAGCGGTACACAGAATCTTGGACTGTTTCTGAAAGCAACAATGTTTTCAGAAAGGTCTGGGAAGTTCTTAAAAAAAAAAAAAAAAAAAAAAAAAAAGGAAAAGAGCTCATCTACTCTAATGTGCCTTCTGCCCAGAGTGGAGTTTGCAGTTGACAAGCTGAGTGTAAAATATTATTACAGCAGGCTCAGCATGGCTGTTGATGTGACACATGACATGCATGGCTAGGTCTCCTTATTTTGGGAAATCTGTTCTTGCTCTGCCAGTGCCTGGTCATAATCTAGCTTTACCTCACATTTTGGAAGAACTCACACTAAAATATTAGATGTTTCTGATTAAGACATTTTTTAAGAGACAATGAACTCTTCTGATTTTTGAACCAAGTTTATGGTGAGGAAGGTCACTCCCAGAATAAGAAGGTCACAGAAAGCAGTTAGTGCTGAAGGATGTGAGTTCTATGTCTGCTCTAGTGGTCATGAATCCCTAAAGCTGATTGCCCCCCAAATATTTTTGATAGTTTCATAAAACCCAGTTTATCTTTAAATAATAATTACTCAAAATAGAGGCCCTGGAGGTGTCTTTCCGATAAAATATGTCATTAAGCATAAGTTACAAAAATTAAAAAAAAAAACCCTTAGTTTGGATGAGATGATTTGCCTTTCAGACATTCTTTCCTATTTTTGCATGTCGAAAGCAACTTCCATCTTTTCCCACAATCAATGCAATCGATTTGTTTAGTGAGATATATGAATGATAGTGTTCATTGTAGAATGATCTTATTGCAAGGTAAAGGATAGCCTGTGACCTGTAGAACTAACTTTGAAATGTCATTCTCAATCAAGTTAAATGAGTCCTCATGTATTTATTCAAAGAATTTTCCTAGCTGGATGTGATTCTCCTCTCTCTCTCTCTCCTATTTTTCTCTGCTAACTTCAGGTATCACATAAGGATTTTAATGAAACTGTGAACTTGGGCAAGGAACTTAGCTGTGGCTAATCTAGGCAGAAGGATATTTGGATGACCCTAATTACAAAAGCAGGTTATAGGTCCACACGAGTACTTACCCCATTTTTGCCAGAAAGCAGTCTCTCGCCTTGCCTGGCATTAAAGGTCAGGAATCAGAGCATATACCACAGGAAAAGGAGAGGAAAACCCCAGATCTAAGAGACTTAAAATGGAAGTAAAAGTGAAACATATCTTATTTCCCCATAATTACCAAAACAGCATACACAGTCAGCCCCACTTTGAACAATGTTTCCGACGTCTCTAGGAAGGATTGCTGAAGGTGCAAAGAAGTCTTGACCTCAGTAGACCTCTGTTGTCAAGAAAGATGGCCAGTCTTGCATCATAATATATCTGCATAGCTCCATACAGAGTGGAACTGCCCAGAAGGAAGGAATAAAGAAGTGTTGGAGTTATCTTTTCAGCAAAAAGAGCACAGGCATCCTGTCAAAGTTCTATATAGTTTTACCAGATCACAGGACAGGGCTGGAGTGAATGCCCCACTATTGATAGATAGTGGCTGGGTGCTCTCGTTTGCCAGCTGGTGAGCTCCTCTCTGCACCACTGTGGGACCCTGGGGACCCCTCACCTCATGCTCCCTCACCCACCACCAACTGGCCATGTTTTCTCAGAGCTTCCCAGTGTGTGTTCACTCATTCTATTCAGCCTTGATCTGTTTTGAGGTTCACTGGTCATAGCCCTTGGGGCAGTCACACCTTTTACAATTTTACTTCCTGGGGTGTGAATACCCCTCACTGTTCCACCAGGTGTTGAGCTCATTCCCCGGTGACTGGCCTGGGCACACAGGGCGTCTTGGGAGGCAAGGGTCTTCTCTCCTCTTCTGCAAAACAAGCCCATGAGTGTTGGGGTCAGAGAGAAACGAGTTAAAAACACCAATCTGCCACTTAGCAATTTGGGGTAAGTTACCGTATCTCTTTAAGCCTCAGTCTACTTAGCTATAGAAATGGGTCAGCTGTAGCATCAAAGTGGTAGTATGTGTATAAAATTAAATGCAAAATATATGTAAAGCACTTAACAGGATGCCTAGCCCATATGGTAGGCGTTCAGTAAATATTAGCCCCCAGAAATATTATCAATGGCTACTGATGTCATCACAAGCTGTCCTTACTGGTATCATAAGAAGCTATTTCCTCTTCTATCCTATACTACTGAGCACCCAGTTCAACACCAAGATTTTTCTTAGTCTTCCAGTTTTCTCTTGGGCACCTCGGTCTGTTTCTATAGCCGCTGACTATGTATGGGGACATTTGTCCACTTGCACATGGGGCTCTATGTTTGCCAGGGATGGGTTCAGGGGAGGAACCTCATCAGTCCCCTTTTATCTGTATATTTATGTTTTTATACCCAGTCATTTGCTTTCTTTTTTTTTTTTTTAATGTAAAGGCAAAATGAGCTTTCCTATTACCACTTAAAACATGCCCAAGAAAAAATATTTTTCTGACTATCTAAGCCAGCCAAACACACTTTTTGGTGATATATTGTGCCCCAATGGCTTTTTCTGATTAAAAGGCTCATGACTTATAATGAAAGGCTGTAGCTGCCCGTAGTGTGGTGATTAGCATATAAATGCTCATCTCTGTCGTGAATGTGTATAATCATGAAATATGCTACCATCTAAGTAGGAGCACACAGTAGACCAGAGTGCAGAACATTATAGCATCTTACAGGAATGTAACATTTATGGTTGAATAGTCTTTTTCAATATGAGCAGGTATAATAATTTCCCCCCAAATAATGTCAGGATAAACATTCTTAGACTTGGTCAAGGGCCAGAAAGAAGTGCTTTTGCTGGTACATGAAGACAACCATAGCAACTCCCCCACTAGTATAAATATCTTTCATGTATTTAGGCTTTAAAAATTGTAGTTCCAGACATATGAAATGTTTTAGATATTTTTGCCTGAATTAGAGGATCAACTGACCAACAATGTAAGGATTTCATTTTGAAATTTAGATTTTTGGAATGGAAAGAAGCTTTCATTTGCATCTTGCCCTAGGTGGCTGCCTGCAAATTATGGGTGGTGTCTCATCTCTGATATCCCTGAATTATCTTGAAGGCAGGGTCTGTTTTGTTCACCATATCTGTGGTACCTGTGACTTTTATTTTTTAAAATAAAAAAAAATTATTTATTTATTTGAGAGAGAGAGAGCATGAGCAGGGGCAGGGTGGGGGACAGAGGGAGAAGCAGACTCTCTGCTGAGCAGGGAGTCGTAGGTGGGGCTCCACCCCAGGACCCTGGGATCATGACCTGAGCCGAAGGCAGATGCTTAACCAACTGAGCCATCTGGGCTCCCCAGTACCTGTGACTTTTAAATTAGCCATTTGCTGAAAGAATTCACAGCTTAGTGAACTTTGTGAAGTAGATGTTGTTTATCTTTGAGGACCCTTCCTTCCCCTCTGTGCTCTTCACCGTGAGCCCGTGAGCTTGGTCTTCCTTGCCACGTCCCCCTATGCCTTGTTCTATTTGTGCCAAGTCCCCCCCTTCTCAGCTGCTTCCACCCACAGCAAGCACACTCAGTGGTGCCTGTGCCGTGGAGATTTGCAGTTCACCAGGGGCAGAATTCACCTACCATGGAAGGATGGGAGTCTGATAAGTAAGCTTTCAGGCATCAGTCAGCCTGATGTGCGAGTACATGATGATGAACATCGGCACTTTCCTAGAGGCCTAAAACCACACACATTTATGGTCACTCAGTTGCTATGTGTTCATAAGACAGCTGAATTCAACTGTCCAAATGCAACACCATTTTTCAAATAACTATTTTCAGTTATGGATAGAATTGAGCGTTTTAATATTATGTAGGCATGAGGTAATCTGGGTATTTTCATATACAACCTCTTTTACATACTTGATTCTAGGTTGCTTCTTTTTTTTTTTTTTAAAGATTTTATTTATTTATTTGACAGAGAGAGATCACAGTAGGCAGAGAGGCAGGCAGAGAGAGAGAGGGGGGAAGCAGGCTCCCTGCTGAGCAGAGAGCCCCATGCGAAACTCGATCCCAGGACCCTGAGATCATGACCTGAGCCAAAGGCAGCGGCTTAACCCACTGAGCCACCCAGGCGCCCCTCTAGGTTGCTTCTTAATGAAGGATCTCATTTTTATTAGCAATATTAGTTTATGTCAGTACTGGGACCAGCATCGAAATATTTATTAGTTCTCTCTAAGACGCTGCTAATAGCTTAACCAAAATAAGCCATGATATTTTATTTTTATATTAATTTGTTTTAAGTCTATGTATATATTTTTAATAAAAAATATTTTAGAACTAGATTCTGCCATAAGTAATATAGATTCTGAAATAGTAGCTTAAACAGAAGTTTGTTTCTCTCTTACATAAAAGAAGGCTAGAGGAGGTAGTATTACAGAGCACTTTGTCATCTCCATGAAATCACCTATGATCCAGAATTCTGGCAATTTACTGTTCCACTTAGCATGAAACTCCTATGCTTATGGTTTAAGATGGCTGCTGGAGATCCAGCCATCACAATCTCTTTCCATGCAGCAGAATGAAGGGATGAAGAAAGGTGCAAATTCTCACTTAAAAATGCTTCTGGAATGTCCCAACATCATTTACATTTAAGTGTCACTAACCAGGACTCAGTCACATGCCAAATTAACTGCTGTGTCCATCATACTTCAGATAAGTCTGGGGAACGTAGTTTTTAACTGTGTAGCAATGTTCTCAGCTAGAAATACAGATTGCACCACAAAAGTAGAAACCCTGTTAGGTAATGCATTCATTTTCTATTGCTGTGTCATGAATTCCCACACATTTAGTGGCCCCAAACAATGCCCATTTATCATTGTGCAGTTTCTGTGGGTCAGAGTTTAGGCACAGCTTAGCTGGGTTCTCTGCCGAGGATCTCACCAGCTGAAATCAAGTGTCAGGTAGGTGTTACTCTCATCTGGAGTCTCCACTAGGGAAGGATCTGCTTCAAGGCTCTCTTAGGTTGTGGGCAGAATTCATTTCCTTGTGGCAGTTCATTGTTGCTTGCCTCTTCAAGCTGACAACAGAGCAGGTGTCTGTGTTGCTTTGTTCTCTAACTTCAGGGAAGGTCTGGATCCTCCTTTGAAGGTTTCACCTAGTTAGTTCAGGCCCACCCAGGATAATCTATCTTTTGATTAACTCAAAGTCAACTGGTGATAGGCCTGATAACGTCTGCAAAAATATCTTTATCTTTGGCATATTCTATTGCTGAGAAACAAGTTGCAGGTCCTGTCCATGCTGAAGGGGAGGGATTACACATGGAGTGACTCACTGGAAATCACCCTCCTGTATGTCCACCACAGATAAGCAAATAATGACTGTTGCTACACACTTGTATATGATTCTTTCTTCTTTCTTTCTTTCTTTCTTTCTTTCACTGCAATCTTCCATTAAATAGTGGCATGTCAGACCCCAAGAAGAACTGCCTGTGAAATTACTTTATGGATTTATGCAAGATGTTTCAGCAATTCATTGCTGCATAAGCAAAATTTAGCACCTGCCAGTAAAACTAATGCTTATCACTTATTCAAGGTATGAGTTTATTTTATAATTTTCACTTGTGTTTGTAGCATTTTATTGAGTGAGTTTCTTTTTTGAATTTGTTATTTTGTAATGAAATTAAAAACTGTTTTTTTTCCATTTAATCTAAGTACAAGTTATATTTTATAAGTGCTGGTTCCTCATTCCATCCCAAAACTGTAATTAAAAACGTGTCTCAGTGTCAGAAGAACTTGAGAAACACTAGCCTTGGCAATACAGATGGATTCTTCAGTAGAGGTTAGGGTGGGTAGGAATCCAACTCTGTCCATAAGAGGAAGTCTCTTTAATGGCTCTTTCACTTTAAGAGGGTTATTTAATAAGATTGTTACATCTGAAGCAATAAGACTGCCATTAAGAATAAGCAGTGTATCCATAGGTCTCTTGGCTCTTGTCTCTACCTAAAAGAACATGTAATAATGAAGAATAAAAAGGCACCTGAGCTATGAATGTAGATATTAAAAAGCTAGGGTAGAAATGCTCATATTCTTACTCAAGGGATAGACTTTCTCAGAGGTTTTGCCATTTGCTTTATAATTCTATTAGTCTTAGTTACCTGGTTTCTTTGTCCTTAGAAGAGAAGTAATGGAAAGAAATGAGGTATTGCAAGTTGAGACCCAAGGGTGTCAAGGGGTGACCTCTCTGGGAAAGACAGAATAAATACAAAATAGAATCACAATCAAAAAGCACAGAATTGTGAGGCCGTTTTGTTCAGGGACATATGGCAACGTGTTACTACAATCCTCTTTATAAACTCTACACAGTTTACTGTGGGTTATCCAAAGTGATGAATATCTTTTTAAAAGTTTCCAAAGATAAACTTTTTCTCCTCCAAAATCCTTTCTCACAACATTATACCAAAATGATGGCTATAAGGTTCATGACAGAGGAGCTTAACGTAGTAAATCCTCAATGATGTTAGATATTATTCTCTATTACTAGAACTATGGTCATGACTATTTTTGCTTTTTCCTGGCTTGTCTCAGCCAGACTGGATAGTTCTCAGTCCTAACCTCATCCATTCTGTACCAGCATATCCTGATTCCATTCTTAAGTCATAATTAACCCAGGAGTTTAATAGTAGTGTGGGGTTCATAATGCCTCAGATAAGCACACATACTCCTATTTTTCTAAATAAAAGTCTTTCAGGAAGATTACTCTGGATATGGGGCCAGGCCAAATCAACTTTGAGCACCTTGTGCATCCTCGTTACCAAAGCTGCTTGGTGATTGAACTCTTATTTCTCTAGGTATGTCAAAGCTCCATGTGCGGACATACAATTCAAGAAATAAGTGTGCAAGGGACAATAGGTTGCTATGGAAGCTGATATTACAATACCCAAAGTCATCTAGCTCTAGACGCTGATGCATTAATAAGATGTTTTATCAGTTAGTATGCCCTGGAAGTGTACGTGAATGCAAGGCTATATTCTTCTCTTAATACTTAACATAAGAATCTCATCTTCAGGTAGTTACTTTGGACATCATCATGTGAGATAAAATGAAGATGGATATTTTCATTATGTATCTTCTTTTTTTTTTTTTTAAGGAAAGCAGATATTGCAAACATATCACTTTATTGTTCTTGTTATATATCCTGTGGGTTTAAGAATAACAGCTCCATTAGAGTTTTATGTATCTCCTGAACCAGGGAATGGTCAATTATTGGCAACAATCACATTTCCCACACCTACCTAATGGCTGGTGGCCCACACTGTAAATTAAATAGGAAGCATAGAGCAAGCAGAAAATGTGGACCCCTGCTTTGGCTAATTTAAAAGGTGTTTCATAACATTAACCCTGCATGGAAAAATCCCTGCCAATTGCCAGAGTACTATAGAAATATATGTAAAGTATGGGTTTCAGTTTTGGGCGCTACACTTTGAGACCATCATTAATTATCTGGATGGTGACCAGGATAATGAAGGAAGTGGAAATCATACTGGATGATTGAATAAATGGTTGAAGCAAATAGGATGATTTTCCTAGGAGAGGGGGACATTTGGAGAAGACTTAATAGCTATCTTTAAATATTTCAAGGCCTGTGGGAAGGAGTTGACATATTCTGTTTTAAGAGGTCATAACAAGAGCCATGGTTAGAAATTACTGGTGTTCAAGCTTAACATAGAAAAGTAGCTTTAAAATAATCAGAGTTCTCTGACGAAGGAATGATCTACTCTTCAAGGAGTTAGATGTTCCTTCTTTAAAAATGTTCAAGCCAGCCCTGGTGAATGTGGTTTATAAATGGATTCACTGCATAGCAGAGTGAGTTGGACTAGATAATATCTTCAATATCTTTGATCTTGGGATTCATCTGTTCCCCCATGTCACTGATGTCTTGGTTTTGCATCATATCCTTCAATGGGAGGTGCTTTGAGCAAAGAAATGGAGAGAGATGGACACTAATACTTTCTTCATTCACTAGCCATGACTGTGTGGTTGGCATGCATAAGCACCTATGTTTGGGAGAACTGCAGGCAGGCCCTGAAGACTTGTTTTTATAGGTTGGTTCTAGACCATGATACTGGAAGTTTGCTTTTTGTGCGTTGTCTAATGAAAGAGAGATCAATGAAAGAATGAATGAGGATGCCACCAAACAGTTTCTTGGAGTTGTTCAGTAATTTAAACTAAGTAAATTTAGATAGTCTTTTCTCAGGTTTTAGAAGAGATGCTATACATTGATAGTTCCTAGAAGAAATATATTGGACAGATGGCAGCTTAAATGAAACCAAGAGCAGCCCCATATCCTCACTACTCATTTTGAATGGAAGGGAAAGGAAGCAAGAAGTAGGTTGATGCCTTGTATGTTTGGTCATTCTGTTGGCAGAAGTAGTGAGGAAAAAAAAAACCAAAAAACTGATTTTGCTCTGTCCATTCCTTTTAACTGACTGCATAGCCCAGGAAGCCATAGATACCACATGGGGATGACATGTTGAAAGTGTTCTTGGTCCCTGTCAAGAAGAAGGAAGTGTGGCAAAGAAAACTTTTATAATGTGTGTTATTTGAACCCAGGCTGCATTTCTGACCCCAGTGAGGTATTCTTTCTCCCTCTCAACTGCCAGACTCTGTCTTTGTGGGTTGACTATAGGCATCTTGTTGTAGTTGTCCAAACCAAAGTCAGCTTATGTCAATCCATCTCATTTTCAGCTTTGTGTAAAGCTATTCCCTTTATTATTTTTGACACACATTCTTAGATTAGATCCATATGTTTATTAATTCCAAGAGAAATCTATTGGAAATCAGATCTGGGCAATTTATGACTCCTCAAACCCTGGAAAGAGTATGGAAATCTTTTAATAATAAAATACAATATGCAGTTATTCTAAAAATTTTTGCTCGCTTATCTTCATAATCATAAATTATTTCATACCTAATTACAAATAGGCAGACTGAATAATTGTCTTCAATGAGGGATGTTTGACACTGAGAAAATACAGCCTTATTTTATAAACCTTTTAATGTTCAGACTATAAATATGTCACCGCTAAGGAGTACTGCATCTTTAAGTGTATTAAAGTCACTCTTGTGTAACCAAACATAATGGGATTTTTAAATGAATTATAACTAAAGTAGTTAACAAACAACTTTTTAAACTTTCAACATGTGTACAGCTATTTAAAATTGTCCTTTTCATATTAAATGTCCCAGCATATATTCTACTCATAGCATTTGGCAAAAAGTTATATTGGTAGAAGCTTTTCCAAGATATAGATTTAATAGAAAAAATAATTTGATAGGAAATTTGATACATGTTCTCCTCTCGTATGCACAGGGAATCACATCAATGAGTTCTTGGAGTACTGTTTGTGTTTGGGAGGGTTTTGGAGCAAGAGCAGCACACGTGCATATAATTTAGCAAGAAGATTGTCCATGTGTGCTCTCCTGCCTGGGATGTAGAGTATTGAAACTGTAAAAACACGAACGCTTTCCTTCTGTTTGAGATCTCAATTCACACCATGGATGGGATGGCCAGCCCTTGGAAAGTAAGAATTTACACATTTATCTAGTTTTCATTTATGTCCTGTGCATCTTATTTCATAATTCTTGTGACAGATTGGAATGGCTGGTTTATATAAGTACTTGGTTGCTATTGAGATTGGTTTCTAAATTCCAAGACAGAAAGATTTTTATCTATTTCATTCACTGCTGCATCCTAGGAAATAGTAGGAATTCAAGGATTTTTTTTTTTTTTTTTTTTTTAAATGAGAGAAAGAACAAGCATTTGTTGAAGTCTTGCTTCTTGGAGTTTGGAAGTATAAGGACAAGCAAAAAGTCTTTGCTTTCGAAAAACCTACTCTTTAGAAGAAAGAATGGTTCTAACAACTCACAAATCTGGAGAGCTTAAAAGAGAATTGCTGTTAATCAAAGCATCATTTTCTGTTGCTTCAGTGTTTAACAGGCAGTGATGTGACTTAGTATAAGAGAAACAGAAGGTCTGGGGACAGTGCTGTTGGCCTGGTATCCCCAGAGATTTGATAAATAGTACTGGGATCTGATTCAAGCATGGACAGAAAGACCCTATTTATGGGAAACCACTGTGCTGGAAAATTCTTTTGATAATGGAACAAGGACACTGCCTCTATCTGGCGATAGACGTTATAGTTACCATTTCCATCAAAACTCGCTGAGGTGGCACAGTCTTTGTGAGTGGCATGAGGGACAGTACAAATGGCCCTACTGTGAATCTCTCTGTAGTATCTGAGCCCTACTCTCAGAACAGGAAGTTTTCTATCAGATTCATTGTAACACCAGTCACTAAGGTACCTGGTGTATGTCCTTCTAGGTTTAATATATTCCAAACCCAGACTGGAGACTGGTTATAATCTATGTGGATTCAGAACAAATTATTGAATGTGGGCAGTCTACAGGTCTCAGCTGTGAGTCCCATGAGCTAATGAGAGCTCAAGTCTAAACAAAATGAGCCACTACTATGCCCTTAAGCACCATTCTGCTTCAACAATGAGACATAATCTGCTACATGAAGCAAAACCGTCATCACTACGAACTTGGTACAACAATTTAGATGGGGGAAAAAATGGCTCCTTTTCCGCACCTTCTCTCATGATTCTCTAAATTCAGAGTATAAACGTGGGTAGCTTCATCTACAAGGTGGTTGGTGATAACAAAACTCTCAGCCAAGGGAAGAAATTCTGACTGAAATAAAGCAGAGGGACTTAAGTTTTCTCCCCCTTCTTCTACCCCTTGTAGTTAAATAAAAGCCTAAAGCCATATATTTCTTACTGGCCAATGGTATCTCTTTCTCATCATTACCATCAGGAAATATGAGGCTAAGATGGACTGAGACTCATGCTTTTCACTTCATCTTTCTGATACTACTTTTGGAAGTGTGGTTTGCTGAGAATAAAACATATTCTTTGGCCCCAGTGGTAGTGGGAAAGAGTGCTCCATTTCCGCCATCTGACATCCTAGGTTGCTAGCATGGATTAAAGAAAGGTTCTACAGCAGAGCAGAGCTAAACAAGCAGGGAAAGTGGTGCTAGACAACATGGTCTTCTGCTGCTGTATTTCAAAGAAGGGCTCCATAGAGATATTTCTTTATTTAAGGGAGTTTTGCTAAAAAATATGCACTTTCCTTTTTCCTCCCATCAACTCTGTCCTCTTATCTCACCTATTCATTCCCAATAAAGTTGATTGCTGCCGCTATGGTTCAGAAAAAGCTAGCGACCTCTATAGACTTCTCCTCTTGCCTTATTTATGAGAGCAAGAGCCCAAACAGACAGAAGCTGTCAGACTTATCAGTGAAAAGTCAAAAAGAGTTTATTTTAAGCTATGAAGAATGCAAAAGTCTTTAATTTTTTTTTAATTTAAGCACTGAATATTTATTTTCCCTCTTCCCAAACGTAATGAGTAGGAAGTGATGTGAATGGAATTCAGTGGGTCAGTAGGAGTGAGCACAATGGAAGAATAAGTCATACCAGCTATTGTCATTTTTGTTATGTTTGTGCGCACAAACCCATTCAGAAAAAGAAGCATATAAACTGTTACCACAAAGGCTTCCATAATAATTCTGAACCCACGGATAAATCACAGAAGGCTCCTATTGGCTTGCATATTTGACTTCAAGTTGATGACTTATATTTTTCCTAGTGTACCATATATTGAAGTTTTAACAAGAAAAAGTCTGGCAAAGAGGTCCAGTTGGGTTCCATGGAAGGCTTCCATTGTTCTATGGGATCCTTGGCACAAAGGACATTACATGTGTCTTCTCTTTCCCAAGTACCTGGTGTGAAGGGTAGGATACTTTACTCTTCTCTACCAAATCCTTATCCCTATGAAATGGGAATCTCTGGGGCATAGTGATGAACACTGAGTCAGTCAAACAAACTTCTTTTATGTCTGACAGTGTAGTATCCGAGTCAGGAGCATGGAGTCTAAATCCAGAGTGCTGGCTCCAAATCTTTGGCTTTGTCACTTACTAGAAGCCAGCCTGAAGCTCCTGTAAGGTGAGGGATAATGATAGAGGGTACCTGGAACAAAGTAGGTACCTTATGACTAATTGTCATTGATGTTATTGATATTCTTATCACTCACTAGTTCATGCATTTCTTTTTTTTTTTAAGTTTTTCTTTATTTATTTGAGATAGATAGTAAGAAAGAACATGAGAGGGGAGAAGGTCAGAGGGAGAAGCAGACTCCCCATGAATCTGGGAGCCCTACGCAGGGCTCAATCCTGGGACTCTGGGATCATGACCTGAGCCGAAGGCAGTGGCTTAGCCAATTGAGCCACCCAGGAGCCCCTAGTTCATGCATTTCTAAATTCAGTAAATATTCACTGAGTGCCAGCTACAGGCAAGAACCTATGCTAAGATTTAATCTCTATTAGTAAAAATAAATAGAGCTTCTCTTTCGTGGAGATTCCCATCTGGTATGAAGGAGCCAATGTATAGGAAAGCATATTTTAATGATAATTTCAGATTGTTGTAAGTGTTAATGATAAATTATAAGTGTGATGAGAAGGAGATGAGACAGTGTAACTTTGGTATGTAAGTAGTAGGCATTTTTTTGAATCAGGGACAGCTTAGGCCCTTTCCAAGGCCTGAGTCCTCTTTTAATATGCGGTTCTCAAAGGGGTTTCCCTGAGTTGTGTAAGCCTCCATAAAACCTGGATATGCCTCTGCTGAGTGGTGATAAATGACAGACCATCTTACTATAGAGTAAGAAGTGCTGATCCATGTCCAGACTCAGGGGGAGTGTCTTCCAGGTAGAAGGATTCACATGAACAAAGCTCTACAAATGGCTCTACAGGCATGAGAGACATTAGAAAGGCCAATAGGGTCAGGGTGTGGTGAGGTAAGGTCAGAGAATGGACAGGGGCCGGATCCAATAGAGAGTTGTCAACCAATTTGACAAACTTAGAGTTCACTGAGGTTGGTGCTATGAGTTGAACTGGATCACCTCCAACTCAAAAGAAAAAAGATACATGGAAGTCCTAACCCAGGACCTCAGAATGTGACCTTATTTGGAAATAGAGTCTTTTAGCTATCATCGAGTCAACATGAGGATATTAGCGTAGGCCCTAAACCAAAATGACTTGTGCCCTTATAAAAGGGGAAATTTGGACACAGAGACAGCCATGCACAGATGGAGGGAGAGTGAAGTCCCAGTGAGGACAGCGCACAAAGACAGAGAGCTGGAGAGATGTACCCACCTGCCAAGACAGAGAGCTGGAGAGATGTACCCACATGCCAAGACAGAGAGCTGGAGAGATGTACCCACATGCCAAGACAGAGAGCTGGAGAGATGTACCCACATGCCAAGACAGAGAGCTGGAGAGATGTACCCACATGCCAAGACAGAGAGCTGGAGAGATGTACCCACATGCCAAGACAGAAAGCTGGAGAGATGTACCCACATGCCAAGAAATGCCAACAATTGTCAGCAAATCTCCAGCAGCTAGAAGAGGGAATGAAGGATTCCCCTACATGTTTCAGAGGGAGCAGGACCCTGTTGACACCTTAACTCCAGACTTCCAGCCTCCAGAACTGTGAGACAATACATTTCTGTCATTTTAAGACAGAGTGGGGAGGTGCTTTTTTCCTGTAGTTATAGGGAAAAAATGTAGATGGAAAGGTATTAGAGAATTTTAAGCCAGTGAGTGACAATTTATTTATTTATTTATTTATTTATTTATTTATTTTTAAAGATTTTATTTATTTATTTGACAGAGAGAAATCACAAGTAGATGGAGAGGCAGGCAGAGAGAGAGAGAGAGAGGGAAGCAGGCTCCCTGCCAAGCAAAGAGCCTGATGTGGGACTCGATCCCAGGACCCTGAGATCATGACCTGAGCCGAAGGCAGCGGCTTAACCCACTGAGCCACCCAGGCGCCCCATGACAATTTATTTTATACATAAATATTTCATATATACACACACAGATGTATATATACATATATGTATATACACATCTATACATGTACACACATGTAAATATGTACATACATGTATGTGTACATGTATTCATACCCTAATATGTATATGTACACATGTACATGTATATGTACATACATATATGCATGTACATATGTATATATATGTGTGTGTGTGTAAAGATTTTATTTATCTATTTGAAAGAGACAGAGAGAGAGGGAGAGCGCACAAGCAGGGGGAACAGCAGGCAGAGGGAGAAGCAGGTTCCCCACTGAGCAAGGAGCCCAATATGGGACTTGATCCTAGGACCCCGGGATCATGACCTGAACTGAAGGCAGAGGCTTAGCTGACTGAGCCACCCAGGTGCCATCACAATTTATATATTTATAATACACATATATATTATAAGTATATTATAATATATTTATATTTATAAGATGCCTTTGTAAAGACTACATTGAAAGTGAGCAGAAGGAGGGAGGCCAGACTGCAACTTTTAAGACCCAGGTCTTAGATGATGGGCATAGGGACTGTGGGGATAGAAGTAGATGGATCCTGGATTAACTTTGTCAGTGGACCCATGGTATTTGGTAGTGGGTTGGATGTGTGGAGTAGAGAAAGGAAGAGCCCAAGGATGACAGGGTCCCCGAGTCCCTCTCTGTGTTTCCTATAATGTGCTGTGTCTTTTTGCTGAGAAATATTCATAGTGTCTCTGAAATCCTTGCTCACCAATTTCATGGCATCATTTTACTTAACAGTCTCTCTTGTTTATTAACTTTAATCGTGTTGTATTTAGTTACCGTGTTACGAGGGCAGCTATTATGCCAGATGGTTCCACAAATAATTATCTTCATTCTTCCGTGAGTGCTCTATTTATTTTTGCTGATTATTAGTGCGTTTTTGAATCCATTAAAGCCCTAAAGCTCTACCAATAGGCACCTAAATAAAGCCCCATAATCCTGAAGAAGAAGAATTTAGTATGTGGTAGTGGAGCTACTAAAATCTCCCCAGCTACACTACTGTTTCAGTCATTGAGAGTTTAACGGAGGAGAAAATCAGAATGTATTGATTTCATCTTATGTCCCTTGGAGGAGGCATTCCAAGTTGTTTTTATGATGTTTTGAAACACACGTGACAGAGCCTCTTGAAGTACTTGAGGAAGCCCAAATATGCTGGGTGAGTCCATGACTTGCTTTCCCCTGAGGTCTGGCTCTATGTTGATTTAAAGCCCTTTATTAGAGCCGGGAGGCGCGAGAGAGGACAGATTTTCTCTGCTGGGAAGTGCGTATCCTCAGACCACAGACCACAGGTTAGATTAGAATATCATATTCTCCATGCTGACTCCAAGGACTGCACCCTAACTCTGTTGAAGCCTGTGTCCATTTGCTCATAACTCTGTCTTACAGTTTTGTAGGTGAAAAATTCACCAGAAACAGTCCCTTCTGGTTTTAAATCCCCCTAAGCCTGCTGCCAGACACCTTTCTTTCTTCTCCCCTTCCTTCCTCCCACAATCCTTGCTTTTCTCTTTCCTCTCTCTTTCTTTTAACTTAGATCAGGAGGGCGTATGTTTTGGGAGTCATGGGTAGTAAAGATTGCAGAACCTTGCCCCAGCGGTCATCTTCTAATGATGAGCATGTGTCAAGTGGTCATAAGTCAAACTAAGTAGGTGTTTGGAGGCAAAGACACATCGTTGGAGTGGTGCACAGCTAGAGGGGTGGGAGTGCCTGGATGGTGGGCATAGCTGGGTTTTACTTCTGACTTGGACAACCTCTCTGACCTTTAGATTCTTTATCCTTGATGCACGTGGATAATGATCCACATAGTGAAGGTCAGATGAAATAATGTACGTGAAAGGACGTTACGCGCTCTGAAGTGCTAGATATACGTGAGGGAGGAATGTCTCAAGTAAAATACCGGAGAGCTCTATGTCCTGACCTGGAAAGAATTGCAGGACTTATTGCTCAGTAAAGTAAAACAAAACAGTATGGACGGTGTGATGCACATTTATGCAAATTTGTATTCAGTGAAAAGAAACCGTAAAAAAAATGTGTCTTTGTGTTCACAGATGATTGTCAGTGTGTGGAGAAATGATGGGATGTGTGGGAATGGCCACACAGTGGACACAGTCCTCTGTGGGGAAGGAACAGGCTGGAGGGGCTAAGAGGAGATTTCCACACATTGTACCCCCATATTGTAAAGCAAGAATGTTTTCTGTGTAACTATATCTACTGCAGCAATATAGTTGTACAATATTACTTGTATTAGTGATGTAGTACTTCACTATAAGACCAAATGAAGCCTTTTTAAGTTAAAAAAAATACTGTTAAAAAACTATGGTTAGCAGTAGAGTTCATGACATGAAAACTCTTTTGCTGTTTATCTGAGTCACATTTTTCATTCATCTTCTCAGCCAGCCATAAACACTTCTTCAGTACTTTGAAGTTATACACGGTGCTAGGCACTGGGCCTCCCCCAAATGTAATAAAATGTCCTCCCTGTGGTTGGCATTATTTACAGTGTTTAAGTTCTGGGGAGGTCCTGGCTTATAAGGGAAACAACGATAAGATTGTAGGATCCCCACTAGGATGAAGATAGTATTATATTTAAAGACAAAGAATTCTGGCAGACTTCCTTGGTGACCTACTCAGTATTCGTTTCAACCCGAATACAAAGAAGATCTCAATTTTGTTCAGGCAGTAATGTGCCCAGCATCAGGAGGTAGATCATGACTGGCCTAAGTTTACATGAGATCCTGTTGTTTCTTGCACCCCGTCTAGCTGGGAAAGTCCATGTGACCTGGGCTACTCCGGCAGTTCCTAGAGAAGCTTTTGCTTTCCTAACCCAAGGAACAGAGCCGGCTCCTCTCCTTCTCCCTCTTCCTGCTGGGTTGTCAATACAAAGGTTGGAGCTGTAGCAACTCTCTTGCTGTCTTAAAAGAAAGATCCAGAGGACAACAGAAGTGTGGGCTTTAACCCTGTTGAACCACTAAATCAGTGTCATCAACATTCTATCTTCAAACTCCTTGTCCTGTGAGAAAGTAAACCATTTAAGAAGCACTGTCCACTAATTGCAACTGAAAGCATTCCTAACCAATACAGGAATGCACTAAAAATATCACACTCGAGTATGATAAAAAAAAAAATAGTAATTGCACAGAACATTTAAACCCAACTTTATATAAGCAATCCCCCAATGAATCTGGTAAACTTTTGTGGAATACTAATGTGAAACCTAAGTTTGGACTATGTCTCTGACAGGAAATTGGGAGCCAGAGGGACGTAATGCTCAGATCTAGCTATTTGGTGCTAGGATAAATTCTGGTTGTACATGCATGGAACCATGTGAAAGAATGAGGCTGTGGTCAGGAACCCAGAGGGGCTGTCTCCTGTGGTTGTACTTAGTATGATGGCTAAATATTTTCCATTCTCCTATTTACAGGTAGGGTTGCCAGATTTAAAACATAAAAGTATAGGATGCACAGTTCAGTTTGAATTTCAGATAATATGACAAGTAATTTGTGGTAGAAATATGTCCCATGACATATTTGGGATCTGCATTCATGAGAAAGACACACAAATACGTCAAATTAAGTGAGCGAATGAGCTTGAAATAGGACCTTTGGTCTCCAAAAGTAGGTTATCCTGCTTGTCAATTAGTTTTTCCAGAAGAGTTTGTTCCCTTCTCTCTGTATGTGTGCTGTTGACTTTTTTCATCATCTGTGCTTTCTCTGTATGTATTTAAAGATTAAAAAAAAAAAAAAAGTGAGTCACGGCACATTAGACTCACTTAGACCCGCTGTGGATTCTCTGGCGCATTTTCTTTGATTTTCTCTGGAAGCCTGGGGAGGGGCTAGAAGCAGAGAGAAGGGAAGGCAGCAGCCACCACAGGAGGGACGGGCAGAGATGGCACTGGCTTGGCCCCGTACTTCAAATCAGACCCTGGCGAGATGTCACGGCTCCCGTGCAGAGCAGAGAATTGAATGCCACTGTAGTCACCAAACGAGTCACCCATCAGCACAGTCCCTGATGCCACTTGGCTCCCCAGACCCTCTCCCATAAATCTCCACCTAAATTAGAACGAGAAGAGATATTCAGCTTCAGATTTCTGCCAGGCTTTCATTAATCCTCTAGACAGTGGCGGGATCTGTCTCGCCTTCTTCTTTTCTTTGCCAGCGAAATGACACTTAACGAAGAAGGTACCTCGGAACACGCTGGTACAGCCCTGACAAACTTTCATAAATATACCCAGCTGTTTCTTCAATCTCGGCTCCGTGTAGCCTCCAAATCGCTGATTAATTTGCACACAGCTGCTACAGATTCTAGGGAGACAAGCTCCTGAAAACATTCAGCGGTGCTGGGATGAAGCCTCTAATTTCCTTAAGTGAAAAGTTTCTAAAGCTGTTTAAATTGTCTGAGGAGGCTGCCGAGGCAGGACTCCTGGGCTCCCTCCTGGCTTGTCTAACAGCCTCACGATTGTGCAGAAAAATCCACTTAACTGTTGAGTGCGTGTGTTGTCTGATAGCTCAGAGCCGCCAAGCCTCAGCTTAACATCTTTTCTTGAAGGATTATTGGGCATCTATGTTCCCCAAGGCACAGAAGGAGACAGGGCATTTTTGCCGATGGGACTCTGACCTTTATCGTTGAACAGACCCAGATGTAAACCCTACTTCTTAACTCGGGCCTTGGGCAATGTTCCTATCCGTAAGAACTGAGTCTATATCAAAGGGCCCCTGGGAATGAGATAATGAATTCAGCAGGAACAATTTGAAATGTTTTTTTTTTTTTAAAGATTTTTAATTTTTATTTATTTGACAGAGAGAAATCACAAATAGGCAGAGAGACAGACAGAGAGAGAGAGGAGGAAGCAGGCTCCCTGCTGAGCAGAGAGCCCAATGCGGGACTCGATCCCAGGACCCTGATATCATGACCTGAGCCTAAGGCAGAGGCTTAACCCACTGAGCCACCCAGGTGCCCCAATTTGAAATGTTTTACCTAGACTTTCTCCTACCCGCTGCCTTAGGGAAATTTTGGGCTCTCTTGGCTGCTTTGTTTGTGCAAGTGGGGATAATGAGTAGAGAAGGCAGTTTGGAAAGGTCTAGAAGACCATCTGCAATGACACTGGTAAGGCCAGAGATATAGTCCTGGAAGTGACTTGTCATTGTAGCCAGAGGAAAGAAGAGGCAGGGTGCCAGACAGACTGATGTCTGAGAACACTTTTGGAAACTCAGAGAACAGAGGGCTGATGAATATCTCCTATGCTCTGCTCTGTGACATATGGGGGACGAAAAGGGGAAGAAGGAGAGAAAATGTGTTGCTGTGGGTTATAAATCAGTCTTCTGGAGTTGTTCGATGCTGTTTGGATGTTGGAGCCACTGATGAGTTGTGGGCATGGAATGCTTTACGATCATTTCCAGGCAGGGGGGAAGAAGGGCTGGGAAGGGGAGCTGAGCAGGAGGTGGGATATCAGAAGGATAGACTAGACCAGACCTGATCAGACCAGACGAGGTGAGGGAGGCAATGAGCACTTTCTAGTCGCAGAATGTCTGTAAGATCTTCAACTCCGTCCCGAGATGGTGGGTCATAAATAGGATTGTGTCTCTCCTCTTACCAGTCTCTTAATCTAGGGTCCTTTCCCCATGAGACCCACCAAGCCACATTCATCTCCTGTAAGATCCAACCCAGTCTCTTCCACCTCCTACATCTCCCCACCATGCTCATCTCCATGATTTCTGAAGTTCAGTTTTGGACTCATAGTCTCTTCTACTGTCTTCACCCTGAGACACACAGTTGGATTATTTCCTGGGCCTCACTTTTCCTTCTAATTAGATCATGAGCTCCTGGAAGGCAGTGGTTCTGTAACTCCTTTTCTTTTATCCTTGGTGCTAAGCACTGCTGAAAACAAACAAATAGCTGTGGGATTGGAACCAAGTTGGGTTTCAGTGTGTACCATGCACCACCTCAATCCTATGTCTTAGAAGAATGAGATACATACAGAAAACTGTAGAATTTTCCATGGAAATGGAAATCATCCTGCATTATCTTTGAAAAATTTGGTAAGTCAACTAATATAATATAAATCTATAACAGAAACTTATAATATATTCTATTGCTGGGCTAAGCAATGGTCCTCTTCTAGAAACAGGTAAAAGAACAAACAAGTCACTGTTTGCACACACCCAGGTACAAATGGCTCCTTTTAAATTGAGCCAAGAGGCTTAAATAAGCCAAGAGGCTTTAATTTATTAATATAGATTGTTTAGGCGGTTCTGTATTTATTGAATTTCTATAATCTCATGTCTCCAAAAATCCTGAAATTATGCCTGGAGAAGACTGCACCTGAGTTTAGACAAGAGTTGTTGTTGCTGTTTCATTGTACAGGTTGAGGCAAGGGAATAGTGGCCCTAAGTAGCAGGAATCAAAAGCCCTCTATGTCCCTAGAGTCACAAAGGTGAGGTCTATATTGACAGTGACCAAGAGAAAATGCAGAGGAGGAGGGATGTGGAAGAGAAAACAAACAGCTCATTTGGTAATCGTTGGGGGATTTGATTTGTGTGTGCTTTTCAAGAAATGAATTCAGAGAACTTAAAAAAAAAAAAAAAAGACATTCCAATAGTGAGGTTGGTGGCCAGCAAACAATCATTTTCCCGGTTTCATGTGGATAAACTGAGGCCCCAAAACACGAAGACCATTTGAAAATAATCAGTTAAATAACCCTGGCTTGGTCACTGAGAGAATTTGACTTGAAGAATATTTATCATGTAAAACCTTATAAGATCTGTGCATGAGGGGAGGTCCTATGACAAAGGATATTTGCTTTACAGAAGGATTTTTCCAAAGTTCCTTTAAAAATCAAAATGCTCAGTGTACTTGAATTTCGATTTGATTTTTAGATATTTGATTTACCCACAATTTTTCAAGAACTCTGCAATTGCATAAAAACACATTGAAACGGAGGTAAAGCCAGGCCAGTTCAGTTTCAACTTGAATTAGAAGTGGCCCAAGTGTCTGAAGGGTGCTATTTCTTCCAGATCAGTTTATACTTAACTTTATTTCCTTACAAAATGGAAAAAAATTTTTTTTTGACTTTGTGTGACTTTCCATCACAGATATATATTCTTAGGTGTGATTCAGCTTTATCTTCTACTTTCTTATCTGCCTAAGAAGATGCAGTTGTTCAAAACCAATTTACTTGGCTAATTCTTTCCTCTGTCATCTTTGTAATTATTTCCGATAGGCCTTGGCCAAACAATTCTTTCTCCATCATGTGGTTTCATCTGGGCTGAAAGTTTGTGTCCGCAGTCTGTTGCTATGGCAACAGCTGGGCTGTTACCAGCTCAATATTATGGTTTTACTGTAAGAAAAGGAAAAGAAAAATGAGCAGGTTTGGAGGGGAACATTTGGCCATTTCCAGATATCTGTTTTTAAGTAATTGATCTTACCTCTTCTGTCATAGTTAATTTTTTTTGCATAATTCTCTCCTCTCAAGGACCTTGAGATCTGCTAAAGGAGTCCTCTTATGCACATTGATAATTTAATTAATATTTATTGAGAAGGGACCATGCAGTGTGGTCTAGCATAGACATAATGATTCATTGATTTGGGCAAACAGTGCATAAATATGTATTGAGCAACTACCCTATGCTGAGTAAGGTTTTAGGAGCTAGACCCAGCAGTGGGTATATCAGACAATGGCATGTCTCTCCTAGAGCCTACATTCTCTTAGAAGAGACAGGAATTGAACAAGTAAAGGGATACATGAGGTGCATTCAGATGATTACATGTGGCGTGAAGAAGATAAAATAGCATGGTATGACAGAAGGATGGGGGAGCAGGGCAGGGGGCTCTCAAGAGAAGTCTGAGACTTGACATTGGAGCTGACATCTGAATGATGAGGAGTGGAACATGTGAACTTGGTGGGAGAAGGCTTTCCAGGCTGAGGGAACAGCAAATTGCTTGAAATGTTTTAAAGGAGAAAAATGCCCAAAGGGTCTGGAGCGTGGTTAGCAAGGGAACAGAGAGCAGGAGGGTGATCTCAGAGGTCATCAGGATTCTAATGATTGGTGGTGATAGGTAGGAGGGTCAGCTTCACAGGTGAACGACCCATAAGTCAGTCACTCAAGACCTTGTGATCTGACTTAATGCTATGCTGTTTCTATGTTGAAGTTCATAATGATTTTACCTTCAAACTTGTGTTTCTTGGATGAAGTCTAATGAGACAATGGATCACGTCTGTGAGGAGACATGGTATGTGTCTTTCTGCTGTTCCTTACCAGCCACTTGAATATAGCCTTTGTGATGACCCATAAACACAGAATTCCAGCAGACCCTCCATGTGTGGAAGTTCAGCAAGGCTCCAAGTGAGTGCAAGTTAATTGTGTTACATCAACTACTCAGTAAGTGGGGCACTAACAGCCCAGAGTGGCCATGAACTCTGAACTGGAATTCTCCTGGAACACGGAAGGCAGACAATGACATTCTAGGAAGCACTAAGGATCAAAGAATCATATCCTATCCTTTCTCACTCATGTTTCTTCCCCGTACTGCCCAATGGCTGCCATTGAAAGTCATGACATCAGAGGAAGAGGAAAGATAGAGCAACTCATTTTCATTTTAGTCCTTCCTTACGCATTCATCAATAAGCCAAAGGTAGACAGTGTTGGTGTAACATACAGTATCTAGAAGTGAAGTAAAAACAGTTAAATTAGTTTTGTGCAGAATTTCCACTCTTCTGGTAAGAAGGGAATACATATACATGTACGAGGTACTAATTACAGATTGTATAATACCTATGATTTCACATGCTAATTATATGCACTTACATATGTCTGTAATACTGACATTGCATAATGTAAAGGTGAGAATTAAAATCCATGCCCAATAATTTAAAATTTTCATGTTCCTTTACTGAGAATAATATTAAGTAACAAATTAAGAAAAAAATCACGACACATTGAGAAATTGTGGAAGAAAGGAAAAAAAGCCTTATATATTAGTGCATTGAACAACACACTTTTCTTCCTGCTTTTTTGAACAGGGGGTGTCTTAGTTTATCCAGGCTGCTCTAACAGAATACCATGGACTGAGTGGTTTATAAACAACATAAATTTATTGCCCACAGTTTTGGAGGCTGGGAAATTTGGTATCTGGGGAGGACCCTCTTCCTGGTTCATGGATGGTATCTTCTTGCTGTGTCCTCACATAATGGAAGGGATGAGAGAGCTCTCTAGGGCAGAGCCTTCTCACCTCCAAAAGCCCCACCTCCTAATACCATCCTTTTGGGGTTAGGATTTCAACATACGAATTCTGTCAGTTCCTAACAGGGAGAACTTCATTTTCATTTTTCTCTTCATTTTCACTTTTCATTTCAGTTTTCATTCCACAAATTAAGTGGCCATCCCTGGTGATAACATAAGTCACATAACATAACAACAGACATTATTACCTATTGGAAATTGGGAAAATTACTTAGCATTTCCAAGCCTCGATTTTCTCCCCTTTGTCATACAGATAAGAATACCCCATAAGTGGGCTTGCGATGAAGTTCATTTACGAGATACCGTGCATCTGTCACTGGGCAATCTTTTGTTTTCGGCAGGCATTCAATGAGCAGTAATGCAGGGCTCATAAACAGACCCTGTAAGATAAGATACGAGGTTCCGTGTGGATATGAATTATCTTAGCATGAGAGGGATAAGAAAGGCCTTCTCAGTGTAACAATTTCTACATCTCCATAGATAAATTCTTGTTTTAAAGGAATTTGAGAGGGAGCACACCGCTAATACATCCCATAATACCTTGGCTTCAGGAAAGCATTTGACAAATTATTTTATGTTCTTTTGTGGAGAAGAAACATAGGTGGTAAATCTGATAGATTTGTGTCAGTTTAGTAACTTTACTCAGAGTTTGATTAACGGATTATGGTAGCCTGGAGAGTGGATTCCAGTGATAGGTGGAGAACTTTGTTGTTGGTTCTGTCCTGTTTAATATTTAATTCATGGTTTCATGGAGGACACATCAAACATGATTATGGAATATATGACTGATGCAATGTTAGAAGAAAGAGATAAAGCTTTTGTGACTAATGCACAATTCAAACATATTTTCATAGACTGGCATCATGAACCAAATCTACGAGGGTGGAATTTAACATGGTTTAAGTTAGTTAAAAGTAAGATCAGGATAGACAATCCTAGGCTTACAAGAATATAAGCTGTGACAAAGGGCTAGAGGTCAGACTGTCTGTGAGTTATTCGTTAAAGCATGTAGTTTTGCTTAACAGCTAAAGTGCCAGTCAACATTCTGGTTGCTATGAGGAATATATGAAGGTGTTAGAAATAGGGAGTATAATAGCGAACATGGCAGTTACAGCACAACTCAGCCATGGAAGTGACTGAGGAGGGCAGGCAATGTGGACGACAACCAAACATGAACTTCATTCACTATTTTATTTGAATCACATGATCATAGACTTATTATATAGTCTCATTAAATATGGAGACCAAATGGGAGTATTCAGAAAAAATATTGCAAGATGCATCCAGAGGAGGGTACTATGAATAATAAACATTTGAAAACTCTGTCACTTGAGGAATGACTGGCTGATTTAGGGTTTCCTATTGCTATTACTACTGTAATCGATGATACCTTATTATAGAAAGGGAAACCAAATCAAAAAGAATCTCTGAGTCAGCTAATTTTGCATATTTAGCTGGGAAAAAGCAGCTGGGAAATGCTCAATTGCAGTCTTTAAATATTTAACAGACTTTTATGTGGAAAATAAAATTACACTTTCTCTGCATTGAATCTTATTTAGAATTAAGACAAATGAGTGGACATTGTAGGAAGATGGATTTTGACTCGATGTATGGAGAGCCTTTCTGCTGAAAGTTGATCTTTTCATAAATGGGATTGTCCTTTTTGGGCCTGAATGACCATTTTTCAGGCATGATGCTCAATTAAAGATTGAACCATACAGTTTCTGTGGTTGTTTCCTACACTAAGATTCCATCATGTTGTTATGGAATTTAATGCAATTCAACAATTGTTTTGGCCCCTCTTATGTGGTGTCTACTTCTCTGGGCAATCCAGAAGTTATGCAAACACTCAAAAAACATTCTGCCTTCACCAGATGTATTTTTGTCTACATAACTGACCAAGAATATTTAACCAAGAGAACTATCCTAAAGACATCCATCTTGAGTTAAAATTTGAATGAAGCAAGGATTTTAGTTCTCAGAAATGATTGGGAAAAATGACAAAATAGAGAAATGTTGAGGTATAACAGTAGATACTTAACTCTACCAAAGATGGAGGTAGGTCATGATTTGTCTACCACAAAATGATCTGTCAGTAAAGTTAAAAAAAAAAAAAAAAGTCTTTAAAATATGTATTTCCTCATGCCATGAAGGGTACATTGAGGGGATGCAAAGGGTCAGGAACTGTGAAGATGGCTTTGAGATGTTGTTTTCCAGATGTTCCCAATGCTCATACCACATCCTCACCCCTCTCTGCATGGTTCCTTGCACCAGGTCACCATTCTTGGCACCACATGACCCTGGCCACCACATCCCACACCACATTCCAGTCATGGTCAGTGGGAATGAGGACAAGTACAATAGGGAGGCCAATGTGGTCTAGATGTGGGTTGGTGTGAGAGCTGCTGTCAGTGGGAGAAATGAGCTGCTGGACCCAACATGTGTTTTCTCTTTGCAAATGTGAATATGAAACATGCAAAAGAGCCAGCCCAGCAGGATATGGCAGAGAACAGATTCCATGAGGGGGCAGAGGCAATGGCATGAAGATATCGAGAGCAGAGAGCCCATGAATCAAGGCCGGAACAGCTGAGGTGGGGTAAGCATGAGGTCATGTGTATGATGTGAGAGCACTAGATGCCCAAACAGTGGGTGCCAGGAACACAGAAAACGACATACCAATACAAGAGTGTACCTAAGTGTCAGCCTCTGTGCTAGATATGAAAACTCTTGTTGGAAAAATCAGAGAAGGAAAGATCACGGTGGTCTTGGGAATGAGGGAAGAGGTGAGAATCGAGGTGGAGAGAAGTTGAATTGCCAAGAATGCTGTAGGTGGAAAGTAGGAATGGGAAACCTCAGGTGTGGGGATGCAAAGAGCAGCACTACTAAAAGATGATACTTGGGAAAATGGATGAAGTGTGCTAAGTGAGGGCAGAAAGGACTACTTTCCCCAAATCCACTGACCTCTTTGAAAATGCCAAAATGGCCTCCATGGGGCACTTTCACAGGTGAACACTCTCTTCCAGAGAAGGTCAAGTTTCTGCTGGGGACAAAGCATCAACATAGAATCCCTCCTGCATGTCCTCTCAGTCCTTAAGGTCTTTTCCACAGTCACACTGAACTCCAAGCTTTTGCATTCACCTCCGCTGTGACAGGGTGAAAGGCTTGTTGTGACGGTTTAATACTCTCTACCGGCAAAGGTGTAAATTGTGAGGGTGATCTGGGGGACTGTGGACAGCTGACCACAGGACCAGGGTAGAGAGCTTCTAATCATTTTCTAAAAATAGCTGACCTCTTTCCAACTGGTAATGATTTTCTGTCTCTCTCTCAGCAAAGCCTGAACTGGAACCAAGAAGCGAATTGTTCTGACTTCTTCCATAGGTCCTCTGACTAAAAACAAAGTGGGGTCAGTCATCAGCCTGGGATGGTTAAGGAGAAGAGCATTGTTTTCTCCTGCCACTGATGGGTTGTAAATAAATTTGACTGCTAGTCTTTAACTTAGAGATTCATCGCAGCTCCAGGAGAGGTGTAGACAGAGCTCCCGATTCTCTGCTGCCTGCTGAGGGTTGGACAAAGTGGTTTCTGTGTTTTCCTGAATAGGAAATTTTAGCCGAGGGTCAACACGATGGGTCGAAATCTCAGCAAATGCACAACACTCAAAGCAAGGCCTGGTCTATTAAAATCCTATTAACTGGCTCACAAATTTCCCATTTTCACAAAAACTGCCAAGTTTGCCTGTTAGTTTATTATTCATACATGAAGAGATTCTTCTTAGAGGAGCTCGTAAATATAATTTCCTGTCAGCCAATGAGACTGAGGGTTTCCCATGAAGTGATAAACACAGTAGAATTTAGGGGGTTCAGATGTGAGGTGGAAAATGAAAGCCAAGTTAGTTTCTATGAGTTGCCTTGTGGGAAGCAGCCAAAGAGATGAAATGGGTTACAGAATATAAAAATGTCTTCATAATCCTACTGAGAGTAGGAAAGTGGGCTCCCAAACTCTCTGTTTCAAGAGCTGATATACCAGGAAGCTGATATACCTTCATATACCAGGAATAAGCCAGGAGCGTTGTACCCTCTTTTCAACATGTCTAGGAGGTTGGTACCATAACCCACTAGAAAAGCCCAATCTTCTGTGTTGCCCTTTTTTTTTTTTTTTTTTTCAGTGACTCTTCCAGAATATTTACAACTCAAGGTTACCTAGTGAGCGAATCTGCATTCTTACTGAAATCACTGTCTGTTCCAGCATGTGGAGTCCGGGGAAGAATTATAGTGGAAACGTGGTCACAGGAGATAAAGTGGCTTTCTGTAATTGTAAACTATAATACTTTCTTGGGGGTGTTGGATCAATGGGCGTTCCGGGAGATTTATTGCTAGGCCAGTGTGATTGCCTAAGAAGGGTTGAGTTTTCATCTGCTTAGAGAACAGGAGGAGGGATTGGTGACCTCAGTTCTGGTCCTAACTCCTCCTCTGGAGTGTTGTGTGAATTTAGTTAAGGGAAACCACCTTTGTGCTCTGAGACTTCGGATGACATAATAATGACTGTATTGATATTGATAGGTCCTTAGCTGGGGGATCACTACCCGGGTCCCTCTTGCTTCCTGCCACAAGGATGAAGGATACTAACCTGATTGATGAGCTTAGTAGATGCTCTAGTACTTGGTCCGTGTCCTCTTTTTAGGAGAGACCTCCCAAACTACTTGGAGTGTTGATTATTGACAGCTCCCTGATCTGTCCCTCCCAGGAATTGTCCCTGGCTAAAGGGTGCTGCCTTGCCCCAGGTTATGTGTCTTCTCCAGTGACTTCTGATACCAGGATACAAAAGTCCGGGCTTCTTGCCTCAATACAGGATGACTTGGAAGAGACATGCCAGTTTCAGAGCTCCTTATGGCGTCTGTAGAGGCCTCTGTCACTACTCCGCTGCAATTCAACATCTGTCTCTGCCCAGTCTTGCTTTTTTACTGTCCCACCCTTAACACACCCAAGGGGTGATCCTGAAATACCTTCCAATATATTCTTTCCTGTAAATCTCTGCTTCAGAATCTATGCTCCGGGAGGACCAAGCAGAGAGAGTGAAAGGCTAGGATATGGATTATGTCTTTTTATTTCAGAGCTGGGTCATTGTTGTTTGGTAAGTGATTTAATTTAAATTTTAACTCTTTAAATTTTAATTTTTTTTAAATTTTTAATTTTTTATAAACATATATTTTTATCCCCTCTTAAGTAATATGGCAGGAGGCCTTGAGATAATGCTGATCCTAAGAGGTCATGGGTTTGAAAGGCTTCGCCACACTCGTATAATTTCACGTACCAGCATGTAGCAAGTAGATGGGTTTTTCGGACCTGAGACCCTTCTACCACTTTAAAAATCATACCTACCAGCTATGTGTCAGGCAGGTTTCCAGGATGAATACAGCTGCTTGTTTACTGACTGTTACAGCATCTTCTACAAAGCACTTATTTTTCGTTAGCTGCCTCGACTGCTACAGAGCTGCTAAGAGCAGCCACAATCCTCTCCCATCCAAGCTCTGAACACTGGAGTAGTCTCACCCCCTGCTGTCTTCTGCCTCTTGGCCTCCCCCACAGGAAAGTTGAGAACTTTATGTTCTTTTGTCTCCTCTTACTGAAATAGTTCCACACTGAGACAACATGCTGTTTCCAGGGAGACCGTGAAAAGCAAAAGTTAACTCAACTCTGAGAAGAGGTGCTGTTAAGTACATGAGAGGTGTCTGTTTTAGAGGAAGGGAAAAATAACCCTGAGCTGTTTTGGGGGTAAATAGAGATCTTTTTAAAGGCCATAATGAATATTCAAAGGTCTTCACAGAGCTGAAATATATTTATTGAATGATTATAATCACGGAATAATATTTACCACTAGGGAGACTATTACTCATTAGTTGCAGGGAAAAAAAAAAATCACTATCCATGTGGGTACAAGAAGTCAATTATAGATGATACATTTTCTTACCGCCTCTCTTTGAATGCAGTGGAAAGTGACCCATCTCTTCTGGTTCCCATCTATCAATATAATACCTCTTGGCATTTACTATAGGTCACTGTTTTATTCTCCCTCGTGGCTTTCACTTCTTTAATGCTGCAGAATTTTTGGACTTTTTGGAAGAGATTAAAGATAGTTATTATTATCCAGAACTCATGGGTTCCTTTATATTTAAATCAGAACAGGGGGATTGTGTGGTTCTGTCAGATATACTCCAATACCGCTATTGAGGAAGCAGCATGGAGATAGATTGCTGGAACACAGATCAGCACGTGAGTGGCCCCAGAGAGGGAGGGAAGGGACAGACTAAGGTGAAATTTGAAGTGTAGGCGAATAGGAAGTGGGAATGAAGATGTCAAATTCAGGCAAATGAAGAAGGCAAACTTCTCAGCTCCTCAAAAAACAGCTTTTCCTAAACAAAACAAAAACCCCCAAATCACACAACCCCCGCCCAAACGTTGAATTACTTAATAGTGATAAGGGAGGCAGAACATACAGTTTCTTGTATCTTGTGTTGGTGTGTGTATAGTTAAATACTAGCTGTTGTTCATCTGGGCAACTGCCCCCAGCTTTGCAGGGAGGGCAGTTGACGTTCCAGGAAAAAGAACAGTGTGGCCAGTGACCACCAGAGAGCAGCAGAGAGCTGCTCTGAGACTGGTCTTAAACCGAGTACTCTGTGGAGGACTTCAGCTCACCAGGGTTACTCCCCCAGACACTCAGCCACGCCAGAGAGATGGACTCTGTTGTTTACAGAAGATATTCCGATCCAGGATCAAGACTCTCTTCCCAGATTAAACACAGCTGCGTTACCAAAGAGTTTTAGTTGTAAAACTTCTCTGAGCCTCAGTGTTCCCATCAGTAAAATGGGATAATAATAATACCTAGCTCACAGAGTTGTGATGAGCAGGAAGCACAAAGATACCAGCTCTGGGCAGTCACTCCACAAATGCTGCCCATTACCAAACGAACACTTATTTTTCTATGTGCCTGGACTCTTTCGGAGAGTTTGGGATTAGGATTTCTTCAGATATGAGATCTAGGACAGATTTTGTAATCAGTCTTAGTTCTGTGTCCTTCTGAGCTCAGAGAAAGTTCCCAGTGGGCCTCTCCACCGCCCTCCAGCTGCAGGCAATCACTCCCAGAGAGCATTTCCCCAATGAGGAGACCAGCTGTGAGAGACCACATAGTTTGTTATCCACAGAACTGATGTGAGAAGGAATTAAAGTCTTAAAGAACATGATATTCCTAAATGTGATATTCCCTTTTGAAAGTAGAGGAGGCTGATTTAGAATAGCAAAATTCGAAAATCCAGTTTCATCAACTCTACATCCTCAACCATCACTTTAACTGCATATGCATACGTGTATTAGAAGTTTTAGGGTCTTGCTGTTTCCAAAACTTTGGTCCTCAAGGTTAATATCATTGCAACAAAAGTGAATTCTTCATTCTTTCTTCATTTGAGAGTTCCAGCAAAATAAGGGCTTCCTGAGCCCCTATTCTGGGGATGTACTGTTTTCCAGCATTTGAGCCCCTATTCTGGGGATGGTATTGTGCTGGGTTCTGTGGGAGAGTCAGACAGTATGGAGGAAGTGGTCCAGGATCCAGCACTCCAGTCTCTGTGTCCGTGATGATTCTAAGACACTTTCCTGTACTTGTGACTTCCTGGTGGATGTTTCTGTGACGAAAGGTAGCTGGAAGATGTAAGTCGCCAAAGTCTTCCAAGTAGTGAGTCATAGGGTTAGGATCAAAATCATGATGCCAGAACCATCTTTCTTTTATTCATACTCTGAGGGATGTCATAAATACCACCAACTATTGACTTCCCACTACCTGTTTTCTCTTCTTCTCTGGTTAATGATGCATCCAACTCAGCTTAATGGACAAAGTTACTCACTAATCACCAGGACAGACAAATAAACTAAAATGATCTACACTGAAAGTGTAATGGGGGGAAAATAAATTAGAGTTTCGGTTGAATTAAGCTAAATATAAGTCAACTGTGGGATGTGGCAGGGAAAAGAGATAATGCAATCTGACATTACTCATGTACAGCCTCTGGAGGGGGGATGTGCTAGACCAGTGGCCCTCAATATTCTTAGAGTTACTGATGTCTCTGAAAATATGAAAGCTAAGAAACTCTCCTTAGAAATAGTCATGCACATATAAAAATTTGAAGAGCCTATTATGGAGTGAATATTCTTATTGAATAGTCATGTACTGTCAGTATTTAATTTCATATTCAGCAGTTCCTATGCATGAGCATCAGACCATGCCCATGAAAAAGGAATCACTCCCCCATTCTTTCACCCTCCCTGAGAGTAGGTAGGTGTTTCATGCAGCACCGTGACTCTAAGTCAAGAGCCTGCCAGGCACAGCAGGAGGGAGTCATTGCTGGGATTTCATGAGTCCTTACATGACCAGCTTTGCAGATCAGGCTTAATTTACACGCAAGGTCAGCAGAGGCAAGGATAGAACCCTAGAGCCACAAACCACAGTTGTAATCAGGAGACCCAGAAAGCAGGATGTTCCATTGGAATTTAATGAGAGGCATGTGAAATGTTTAGGGGAAAATGTGTGGATGTCTGCTACTTACTCTGAAATGCAACAAAAGATAAGACGGACCCGTGGATGAATGGATGCCAAGTAAATAGACAGGTAAATAATAAACAAGTAGAGCAAAATATTAATGGCAAAATCTAAATGTGATCAATGTAAAATGTGTTTTTCTGTTTGAAAATTTTCATATTAAAATTGGGAAAAAATAAAGTTAATGTGGGGTTCACTCAACCAGGTTGATCCCGATGGCAATAACTAACTGAATGAAAATATTCCACCATTGGGGTTATTTCCAAGAAATGAAGCTTAATAATCAATACAGGTTGCCCTTGTCATTAATCTTTTTGGGACCTGTCTCGCTGTGTGCCTTCAGCTTTATACGATAGTCAGTCATCAGAGAATCCAGTTTCATAGAATAACTGTTTCTCCTCACATAGGCTGCGAGTCAGTGATGGTGGTGGTGGGAAATAGTACGTGTGGAGGGCATCTGCTGTTCTAATTTCCTTGATGGGCAAACATGGTAGAAAGATCAAATGTTCATGGATGTAAATGTGAAATGTTTCTGTTTCTTAATAGCATAAACCCACTTGTTTTTAATCAAGAAAAGTAAAACCAACTAAGTCCACATTATAGTAATTTGGTCTTCCCTCTTGTACCTTCCAGAAGTTATTTATACTGTGTCCATGCTTAGCTCTCCTTTGTAAATGGACTGTTGGCTCTTTCCCATTTCTTCATGTTTTCAGGCAGAGGTGTGTGTGATTCTGTCCTCCCTGCCCTGAAGTCTATCATCTTCATGTTTAATTTTTATTGCATGTAGTGGTAAAATATAATTCTTTTTTTATAGTAAACCAATCCCTTTTTTGGCTTTATTTCATGGTACAAGTTTGACCATTTCTTTGGCCTTTTTTTTTTCTTTAGAAATAAATTTTAAACGTCTAGAGGTTACAAAATAATGGAGTTCCCAGGCACTGCATTCCCAATGTTGACAAGTTATGTAACCATTGCATAGTCCTTAGCATCAGGAAATTAACATTGTTGCAATACTCTTCACCAACCTACAGATTTTATTTTTATTTTACTGGTTTCTTCACAAATGCCCCCTTTCTGGTCCAGGGTCCAGTCCAAGATCCCACACTGCATTTAGTTGTCCTATGTTTTCTATAATCTGTGACTGTTTCTTAGTTGTTCTTTTTCATGACCTGGAGACTTTAAAAAAGGGCAGGCACCTTGTTTTCCAGCTTTTTTTTTGAGGGTGGGGGTCAATTTGTATCTGACTGATGCTTCCTCATGACAACTGAGGTTATGTATTTTGGGTAAGAACACCACGTTTCCTTCTCAGCATATAATGTCAGGGGGTACATGATGTTACTATATCATAGTACTGTTGATGGCTTGGTACTAGGATCGTTTGGTTATCATGGTCATGTTCACTGCTAAGTGACTAGGCTTCCCTTTGTAATTAATAAGTAATTCATGGGGAGATAACTAGGGACTATGCACAGATTCCCTTCTTCACCATGCTTTCTATTCACTAATTTTAGCATCGTTTCTTGATTCTTATCTATAGCATCAATCCTGTGTTTTTTCTCTAGTGGAGATCTCCTGTTTCTATTATTCTTTTATTTATTTACTTGGAATTGTATTTATTAATGGGAATTCTAATTATTAATTATTAATTAAAATTGTACTGCAATGAAGAGCTGCCCCGTCTTTCCCATTGACTTATGTATTCTTCTACTTATATATGGATGGATTCATGGATACTATCCATGTTAAAATGTATCGCTATCATTATTTATTTTGATGTTCAGATGGTACCAGATTTGAGCACTGACAAATTCCTTCGAGCTGGCCCTTGTGTTCTTTAAATATACTCTCCTCATCATTATTTGAGAATGACCTTACCTTCTGGCACCATAAAATATTCCAATGTTTATCCTGTAATTTACTTGTCCCAGCTCTGGTATTAGTCAATTTCCCAAGGAGCTCTTGATTTTCTTACTGAAGAATGGTGTTTAGAAAGTAAAATCTGGACCCTGGGTGTGCTCATGCCTACAAGGTGCTACGGTTCTAGGCCCTTTCATCAAGCAGTCATAGAAAACAGAACATATGCACATCTGTATTTCTACCCATCAACATTCATGAAGCCGTGAGTTCAGATTGAACCAATTTATTTAAAGGTCCATCATTATTCCAATGATTTAACAAGTCACCTTTATCTTATACTAAGTTTTCACTGAAATTTGTATTGATTTTTGGACTTTTGTATTTTATTCGACTGGTCTATTTGTGTATTTATGCACCAGTCCCACTTTCTTTTAATTACAGAAGCTATGCATATGTACCTTGTTATCTTGTTCAGTTGACAATAAAACTTCAAATCTCTTTCCCCCTCTTTTTCCTTTTGGAAAACATGATTTTCTTAGCCTCAGTGTCTGCTATTTATATTGAATTTAATTTTCTTATGTATGACTATCCCAGTACCTTCTTTTCATTAAGTTTGAATTTACCTACATATAATCATTTTTTTTCCTTTTATATTGGAGAAAAAATCCAAGTAAAGCATTCATAAAAATAAATGATTCAAAAAGTCTTACTTAAAACAAAACAAAACAACAACAAAACTGGTTTTCTGTCTCACTGTGTTTTCATTCATCATATATAACCTCTTTTAATCTTTTTGTTATTTTTTCTTATACTTATTTTTATATTACTAAATACTTTACTTAAATCACTATTTCCTAATTTGATAACAGGAAATGGGAGAAATAGATGAACTGTTTTATTTTGTTTAAATAAATTGAATATAAAAACTTATTTATTACCTGATAATAACTTGAACAAGTATAAAAATGCTAGAATTCAGCATATGGGCCATGAAAGCACATTTTGGTTCAGATTTTTTTTTAAGCTGCTACACAGAAACAAAATAAAAACCATTATTTGATGACTTCCAATCATGATATTAAGTAGAGTCTTGGCTCTTCCTCCTTCTCCTTCAATCCCCAATCATCACTGAACAGAAAATCCCAAGACAACACTATATATTTGTTTCTTTGTTGATTATATTTATTTTCACATTTAGCTCAACTTTATTTTTCAGTCATTTTTTTTCCTCCTCTTAATTTGGAAAACATAGTCAAATTTTTTTGTTCTTTGTGTTATTGATTTGATTTTTAATTAAAATCCTTAAGCTGCGTTTCCATTCCTGAAATTATTGGTGACCACTGACTCCTCCCATGAAAGATAAGGAAATAAGTCACTTTCAGTGATTCACAATATACCTGTGAGCTCTTTCCACTTTCTATTTTTTATAGGTAGACTCAAGAGTTTTTATTACAGTTCATTATAATTAAAATAATAAATACTTATAATGGACTATAATAAAACTATAATAAACTATAATGGTACAATAAATACTATACTAAAACTAAAATGCTATAATAAACTATAGCATAAGACTATGATATAAAACTATAATAAAATGGCTCTTTTTTCAAGAATTAGAATACGTATATTGAGTTCTGTAACCACAGTCAAAAAACCTATGTAGACTAAATTTTCTGCTGCAATTGTTTTAGGTCTTCCCAGTATGTCCGTATGGAAATTTGTCCATTTGTGATTTATTTAATTTGATTTTCATCTTGATTATCAGGGTTACATCGTTATAATATTTTATTTTTTAATTTTTGAAAATATTTATTATTTGAGAGAGAGAGAGAGAAAGCACACAGAGAGAGTGGGAGAGGGAGAAGCAGGCTCTCTTCTGCTGAGCAGGGAGCCTGATGCGGGGCTCTATCCCAGGACCCTGGGATCATCACCTGAGCTGAAGGCAGAGGCTTAACTGGCTGAACCACCAGATGCCTCTCATGATGATATTTTAAAGAAGAATGTATATATTAATTATGCTTCCTGAATCCTTGCATATTTGAGAACCTCCTTCTGTCATGATCACAAGGAATGAAAACTAAGTTGGGGAAAGGTTTTGGACCCAGATCCCTTCATTTTTCCAGACTTTAGAGTCCTGAATCCATTGGTTTCTGTCATCAACATTTATTTGAAGAAACCTGGGGGTAGTTTTAAAATTCAATAATTTATTAAAAAATTAAGGTATATTTCTCAATTTTTACAAATGTTGAGTAGTGCATGATGATCCTTTTAAATCTGCATTCATAAGTTACTTCAGTTCAGGAATATTCCCTTCCATTATGTCTTTATTTATTTATTTTTTTAAGATTTTACTTATTTATTTGAGAGAGACAATGAGAGAGGGAGGGTCAGAGGGGGAAGCAGACTCCCCACCAAGCAGAGAGCCTGAGGCAGGACTCGATCCCAGGACTCCAGGATATGACCTGAGCTGAAGGCAGTCACTTATCCAGCTGAGCCACCCAGGTGGCCCTCTATTATGTCTTTAAACAGTGTACGTGTCCTGGCAACTGTGCTGTCTTTCTCTTTAGGGCTAAAGAGCTAAGTATTGGGTTCCTATAATGGGTTACCCATACAGACCCTCTTCTGTGTGCCTTGAATTTTTCCTTTTATTTAATTAATTTATTTATTTATTATTTTTTTTGGTGCTTGATTTTTTTAAAGCCAGTACAATTTTTTTTCTCCCCTGTGGTGCTCATCAGCTCTTTGCTGCTGCTGTTTTGTTTTAATTCCGTTGAAAATGTTTTGTTATTTCCTTTTCATCTGAGTTTATGGAGTATATGTTTCTTTAATTTCCTTGAGAAGATGAAGCACTGTTGTTGAAATATTTCTTCTCTTTCCTGAAGGTAAGTTTGATTGCTGTCTTTATTCTCATTTATATGTTCTTTTCTTTTCTTTCTCTCTCTCTCTCTCTTTCTTCCTTCTTTCCTTCCTTCCTCCCCCCCTTCCTTCCACCCTTTCTGCCTTCCTCCCTGTGTGTTTTCGTCCTTGTGGATCATTTCTGCATATCTCTCTTCTTGCTCTTTAAAAGCTTGTATTCATTTCTCGAGTGCTGACAGTTCTATCCTGGTCTTCCTTTGATCCCCCGAACCACGCATAGATTTATTTTGGTTTGCTTCTTTGTTTTCATGGGCAGTGTTCGAATATTTCTTTAGGGTCAAGCATGGAGCATGGAAAGTATTTGGTAGGTTTTCTCCCCCTGTTCTGTTGTTTGATGGCTTCATACTGATACAAGCAAAGCTGGGGTCTGAGAGGTTGGAAGTAGAGGACAATGGTCTGCTGCCTGTGGTCTGTGGAGAGTGGCTAGAGAAATCCTTTCACTATTTTCTCACCCTGTTTTGGGGTTTATTATATTCAGCTTTTGGGGGAGAATATTTTCCCTAAGTCTTTTTCTCCCTGCTTCTTTATTGTTTGGAAGTTTATCTTTTGCTTTTCAGCACACCTGTGCCCGTGAGAAGAAAAAGGAGATAGGGGAAGAGAGGAGAATCTAGCTGGATTATGATTTTTTTTATTTTGAAATCCATATCTCAACCCTTTCTGTATGTTCTATGCAAAACCTAATCCAGTGCCTTTCTTTTTTTTTTTATTTTACGTTATTTTATTTTAATTCGAGTATAGCTCACATATAATGTTATATTAGTTTCAGGTGTACAATATAGTGATTCAACAATTCTTCTTTTATATATATTTTTTAAAATTTATTTTCAGCATAACAGTATTCATTATTTTTTCACCACACCCAGTGCTCCATGCAATCCGTGCCCTCTATAGTACCCACCACCTGGTACCCCAACCTCCCACCCCCTCACCACTTCAAACCCCTCAGATTGTTTTTCAGAGTCCATAGTCTCTCATGGTTCATCTCCCCTTCCAATTTCCCCCAACTCCCTTCTCCTCTCTAACTCCCCATGTCCTCCATGTTATTTGTTATGCTCCACAAATAAGTGAAACCATATGATAATTGACTCTCTCTGCTTGACTTATTTCACTCAGCATAATCTCTTCCAGTCCCGTCCATGTTGCGACAAAAGTTCAGAATTCAATCTTTCTGATGGAGGCATCATACTCCATAGTGTATATGGACCACATTTTCCTTATCCATTCGTCCATTGAAGGGCATCTTGGCTCTTTCCACAGTTTGGCTCTTCAATAAATGGTGCTGGGAAAACTGGACAGCTGTATGTAGAAGAATGAAACTCGACCATTCTCTTATACCATACGCAAATATAAACTCAAAATGGATAAAAGACCTCAACATGAGACAGGAATCCATCAGAATCCTAGAGGAGAACATAGGCAGTAATCTCTTCGATATCAGCCACAGCAACTTCTTTCAAGATATGTCTCCAAAGGCATAGGAAACAAAAGTGAAAATAAACTTTTGGGACTTCATCAAAATCAAAAGCTTCTGCACAGCAAAGGAAACAGTCAAAAAACCAAAGAGGAAACCCATGGAATGGGAGAAGATATTTGCAAATGACAGTACAGACAAAAGGTTGATATCCAGGATCTATAATGAACTCCTCAAACTCAACACACACAAAACAGACAATCACATCAAAAAATGGGCAGAAGATATGAACAGACACTTCTCCAATGAAGACATAAAAATGGCTATCAGACACATGAAAAAATGTTTATCATCACTAGCCGTCAGGGAGATTCAAATTAAAACCACATTGAGATACCACCTTACACCAGTTAGAAATTGGCCAAAATTAGCAAGACAGGAAACAACATGTGTTGGAGGGGATGTGGAGAAAGGGGAACCCTCTTACACTGTTGGTGGGAATGCAAGTTGGTGCAGTCACTTTGGAGAACAGTGTGGAGATTCCTCAAGAAATTAAAAATAGAACTTCCCTATGACCCTGCAATTGCACTCCTGGGTATTTACCCCAAAGATACAGATGTCGTGAAAAGAGGGCCATCTGTACCCCAATCCTGTGCCTTTCTTAAAGGAATAGTAGCATTAGCTTCTAGTGGTAGTAACAGTAACTGCATATGGAGTAGCCACTCTGCCAGGCATGTCACCAAACACTTCTATAGAGAATGTTTCATTTTCATTTTATATTTTCAATAATCTTAATGATCACCGTTATTGTCCCGTTATATATAATGGGCAAATTTATCAGAAGGTTATGTTGCCAGTAAATGGAGAAACCAGAGACTCTCTGACCCCAACGCCGAGGCTCTCAATTGTTCATATTCCTTTGAAAACAAAAGCCTTCAAGTAGGATGTCTGGTGCTCCAAGACCTTTTCTTTCTTTTCATTTTGTTCAAATGCTTTATGAGCTCTCTTTCTAACATTCCCTTGGAGGAGTGTGCCTGAATGCCTCAGTTCTCAAGAGCCTGGCCCCAACAGGGCTCCTGTTCTCAGAGTTGCTAGTGTCCATGGGTCCTTCTTTGCACAGAAGGACCAGACTGGAATCCTCTTGATGAAAACGGTGAAGGCCACCTTGTAATTTCTTAGGAATAGGATTTTAAATGGCATGACAAATCCTAACTATGGTGGCCTAAAGCTGGCCGTGGGAGCTGCTGTGGGAGCAGCCTTGGGAGAACCCGATGCTCTCTGTTGACAACACATACTTCTGAGCTACAATCCACAGATTTGTCCCCAGAGGATGGGTAGAGACACCTGGATCTTTACTGGCAGTTTGGTAAATTCAGCTTTACCTCACTTGCTTAGATCCTGCTTTCTCCAGCTCATAGTTGCTCTCAGGAAGTCAGGTTTGGCTGGGTCCATACTCATTCAGCACAGAAAACAGGAGCGTTGAATGTGTCTCTGCACTCAATTTGGTGCCCTCTTACTGACTACATTTGTGTGTGTTCTTCAGTATCGTGAAAGGAGATACTACATTGATATATGTATATATGTAAAATTTCAGAATGTTTAATAGAGAAAATTTAGGAAGTACATAAAAGCAGTCATGATTCCACTATCCAGGGATATCCACTCTCCTATTTTGATGAATCCCATGTTTTCTCTACTTGCGTATTTGTGCATAATAATGTGGATCTAATGTGGATGAGTGTTTTAAAATATTAATATATATGAACTGATTCATGAAACAATTTTATTTTACAGAATGATTTTTGTATGGGTATCTAGTGTTTCTTTACCAACAAGGACTTTTCTTGATGTCAGTTTACATCGTACATGGTGAGAGAGAGGATTCTGACCAGGAGCCTCAGGGACATATGCCGGTTCTCTTAGACCTTGAGTTTCTTCCTTGGGCCTTTCTGTGTCTTTGAATTCTAAGAGGAACTGTGAGGACAGTGTTGCTCTGGCACCTTCAGGATTAGGTCTTGCCCAGAATGTCAATATACTGAAAGGGTAGACAGACCTATTCATGTGTGTAGATTGAAGTCTTTAAGGGATCAAATCAGTGAAGACATGGGGAGTTATTTCAACTAATTCTGTTAAAAAGAAGGAGGAAAAGAGGGGAGATAGATAGAAAGAGAGAGATAATGGGAGGGAGGGAAGGAAGGGAATGAAGAGAGACTAAGACTTCACTTGTTATTGGAAATTTTCTTTACGCTTTCATAAGCTTGGGAATGAGAGCTCTGTTCAGGGAAGCATAGAGCAGTGATATTAATAATTGAGGGCAAATGATAATAAAATAATTGCACACAGTTTTAGAAAAGATTTGTTTATTTATTTGAGAGAGAGAGAGGGAGTGCTTGAGTGGGGGAACAGGGGCAGACAAGAGCGAGAGAAAGTCTCAAGGAGACTCCCTGCTGAGCATGGGACCTGATTTGGGGGTTTGATCCCACAACCCTGAGACCATGACCTGAGCCAAAACCAAGAGTTGGACACTCAACCAGCTGAGCTACCCAAGCACCCCTGCACGTGTAAGGGGCCACTTTTAATCCTTGTAGTCACCTTTGGTGGAAGGTTTTATCATTATATCCCTATTTTACAATGGGGAAATTGAGGCACACAGACAGAAGTATAGAGCTCTCGTGCTCAGAGTGGAAGAGAATGACCCAGCCTTCCTTTGTCACAGACCAAAAGAGAGGGAAGTGTTCCAGTGAACTCACCACATAGCCTGCCATGCCTGGAGCTATGGTGTTTGTAGGAAAGGACACCCTCCTGTCTGTTGCCAAAATGCCTTGAGATTCCAACTCTGGTGGTCTTGACAACAGTATGTCACTCAGAAATAGGGATCAAAGTACCTATCATGCTCTAGAAACCCTGAACATTGTCATGATGTAACAAGGGCAGAATCATTCAAAGATCTTTTTTTTTAATAATTCACATACACTTCTCATCCCTTTTGTACTCTTTGACCCATCCCTCTTTTCTTCCAAATATAATTCTCCTGAAGCTTTTTAAAGAAATCAATGTCTGAAGTTCATGCTTAATTTCAAAATGGCCACTCACCATGGCACCAGATTGATTTTGAAGTGGACCCATGTAGGCACTGGAGGCTGTGAAGAATTACTGTTGCTTTGATAAGGACATGTTATTTCTGTCCTTGAAGGGGATGCTTGTGGAGACTTTCCTGAGTGTGTAGAGAGGTGGAGGGAACTGAAACTGTAGTTAGGGCCAGTCTCAGCCTATTTAAGGTCCTAATGCTGTTGGACATTGGTAACTAATGCAAAAGAAGTGGCTAAGAGGGTGAGGGTAATCTTGGTCTCATGTGGGTCAGGCCAGTGTGGCTTCTATGTAAAACTGGGCAGTGGCTGGGGGAGGGAGAACTATTTCATAAAGCAATATATATGATTATTATGAAATATATATATTTCATAAAGCAATATATAAAAGATTATAGTATCATTTGCTCAAAAACCCTCAAAGAGCCAAGGACTTATGGATAGGCTATTTTGTTTAGTTGACTTTTCCAGCTTACAGAATTTTAAACAGATAATTATTTATTTCAACCAATATTGAAACACTTTTTAAAATTAAGGGCATTATTGAAACCATTACTGGATCTTTGTTTTGTCCTTGAAAATTTATGGTACCTGAGGACCATCTTTACGAACTTGACTTTCATTATGTGGTAGTATAGTTGTAGAAGGTTTAAGATAAATGACTGAATGTGTATAAATCCCATGTTATCCTTAAGAACTTAAATTACAAATAATTCCTGACACAAACTTGCTTTGCTGCCATTTCTTTAACGCGGTGTGGTCTAAGAGAACAGAATGAACACAGGATCCAGACACACAGCCCAGGGCTCCAGTCCCTGCTTGTTCAGAGGCTACTGGCCAGGGAATAGTAGAAAAACAGCCTCCTTGGGCCTCAGGTCCTTCTTCAGTAAAATGAGTTGCTGCATCAAAGATCTTTAAGGACTCTTCTAGCAGTAATATTTGATAACTTATAAGTTGGGGGGAGAGAGAGAAGGAAGGAAGGAGGGAAGGAGAAAGGGAGAAGAGGCAGGAAAGACTTGAAAGAAATGAAGGTTCAAATTAGTTGGGCTCTTCTTATGTGCTTGTTACAGGGACAACATGCATGACTATTCAAACCTCTCCCCCTCTTCATGGGGATAGATTTTTTTAAAAAGATTTTATTATTTATTTATTTATTTGACAGGCAGAGAGGCAGGCAGAGAGAGAGAGAGGGGGAGGCAGGCTCCCCGCTGAGCAGAGAGCCTGTTGAGGGGCTCGATCCCAGGACTCTGGGTTCATGACCCGAGCTGAAAGCAGAGGTCTTAACCCATTGAGCCACCCAGGCGCCCCAATGGAGATAGATCTTTAGATGCTCAGCCACTCTCTAGCCATGACTCCTTTTGGCTGAACAGGGTAGATATCTAAAGTTACAGCACTGGAACTGGCTGAAAAAGACTAGATTGATTCGCATTAGGAAGGGCAGCAAACCAAATCTAGAAAAATAAATTTTGGAGGGAAAGACTGTCGAGCAGCTTCTGGGTAGATTTTGGGGAATAGAAGCACGGAGGAAATTTAGGTAATTTCCTCCGTGTGTCATGAAGATGTAAACCATGTTTTCCACTCTTCAGGACTTCAGGGAATGTTTAAATTGCTCGTCAGTGGTTCACCTTGTGCCTCATGCCATGACAAGCCCAGTCCCATTTTATCCGTGTTATGAGGTTCTGCTGGCTGGGAATGCACAACTTGGGTTGTGCATTTTTAGGAGGAGACTTCAAGTAAAATGAAGCTGAAGGAAAATGTAGAATTACAAAGGCAGGATGAAACTTTGAAAATGACAAGCAGGAGAAGGTGAGCATTCGTTGGTAGTGGGAAAATCACATTTGCCCCTGCTGTTGCTGTTTTGTTCTTAAGGGAGAAGTCTTCTTCTTTTGATCTTCCAAATACCTTGTTAGAAACTGAAAACTCCAATTGAGGAAATGCTCTTAGGAATGATTGGCAGGAGAGTGCTGACCGAGCGGAGCTGTCAGTGAAAGCAATGCTGGATGGAAGAGCCCTTAGGCTGAAATGATCCCCCAGAGATACTGGATAGTGCTGCCAACAGTGCCTGCTTTGGAGCACTGGACCAGGAGCCCACAGCAGCTCCTGCTCTGGGTGGCTGCTTCTGGACCCCGTATGCTCTAGACCAGCAGAAGGAAGGGAAGCATGGAAAATTTTTTTTTCTGGCTTGCTCCTTTTTTTGGTTCTCTAGTGATTTGAGGGTCCTCTCCAGCTGTGAGGATGTCTAACCTGGTTAAAAGCTAACAGATTGCTGTGAACGCATGACAATTAAAATTAGATAAAATCATTTATAAACATTATTCTAAATAAGGATGCCCCAGCTGTTGGTGGCTCTTTTGAAGGCATCCGATTTGCAGTCAGAGTGTAGGGGTTTATTGCTCTGTACTCAAATTTTCTTGTAACGATCTTGTATTTTTTTTTTTCTTTACCCCTTGAATTTCTGTAGGCTTTTTATTTCACTTAAAAAAATCTGCTTCCAGGAGGATTATTCCAGCTGAAAAATGTTCTGAGGAGTGGAGATTAGGAGACTCTGTGCCTCTGACATAGAAATTATTGGGGGGAAAATACAAACCTCCCTTGCACATTTTCTCAGGTCAGGAATGACCAGCAATAATAGTCATCCAGTGATCCAGTGATGTGGGTCTTTCTGCCCAAATATTCATGTCACTGAGCTGAGTGACAAGCCCAACACTTTGCTAGTGTGTATCTGTTGAAGAAGGTTGTTCCTTTTAGTGCAGCCAAATGTTTCAATTCTGTCTTTGGGTTATAATTTAAAGTATAAATACAATGGCAAGGCAGTGTCTTTCAAGCAGAAATAAATCTATCATCACTACACATGTGTAAGAATATAAAATAAAAATGCTTATTAGTAACCACCTACTCCAATGAACAAATTTTAGTAAGTTTGAAATAGCATTTTTTACTCACCTTAAAGGCACAAAAAAAATGTGGATGAGGTTTTTTTTTTTTTAATAATTTATTTTTTTTCTGCTCTCCTCTTAGCTGTAAGCTAACTCTACACTCACAGAAAATCTCACAGGATAGATGGTATATGAAATTTCATATCTTCTTCCCTGGAGTTGGGACTTTTGATGTTCATGTAGTTCGTCTACATATTATAACTTCTGCTTTGTATCTAAATTGAATGTGCTCCCTACAGAGAGTATACTAGATCGAATTTTGCAATTTAATATAGTAGGTAAGAGAGAATCCCAGTTGTTCGTCTTTAGGTAAATACTTAGGAAATGTGTGGAAAAGCAAAGCTTACTTTATACCTACAAATGTGTTCTCCAGTGCTTTGCCAAATCGGGGACAGAGCCTCTTGACTATCTAGGCTGGTGAAGTCTGGGAGAAAGGAGTCCTTTCTGTCTGAGTTTGGATTACTGTTGGGGCAACTTATCCACCCCAAGGCAGGGTCTAGAAGCTGGGCACCCCAGGAGGCATACTAAGGCCAGTAAAAACAACATCAGAATAGGATAGTCAGAACAAAGACCTGGAGAAGCTGTAGGACGGACCCCCAGGGGTTAAAGGCGACCATAAAAATGTTGAGTGACACATAGAGAAGTAAGCTCTTGGGGCCAAAGAAGTTGGTTGATGTGAGCAAAGTGATGATTGCACTTTTTGAATTACAAATATTTAAGTTTATTTTCTGCTTATAAAAGTGATACCTGTTTACTGAATAAAACTTGTAAAGTACAGAAATCTCTCAAGTAGGAAAAAGAAATTGGTCATGGTGTTTCTTCCCCCAACTAGAGTTAGCCATTTTGAATCTTGTACCCAGTGTCCTTCCTTTAATTCATATTTCCAAGCATGTAAACCTAAGTAAGATCACTTCATATGTGTGTATGTAACTGTATGTCATTATTTCTCTGTATTCATTTATTCAACATTTAACAAGCATTTATCACATGACTGCTGAAAGTCCTGGACCTTGGGGTTCAATAATGAGCCCTACAGAGTTCTTTCCCTCAGGCTACTTTTGCAGGTGGAAGATTTTAGGGGAATATGACCACACTCGGCTCTGAGACAACTTCCCTGTACTTTGGGGTAGGATGCAGGTCAGACATTCAAAGAAGTATATGAGAGTCTTCAACTAGGAATAGGCCCACACTTGCCCTTCGTGTTGGCTGTGTTAGGTTCTGGCTGAAGACAAGTCAGGTAAATGAGGAGTTCCTTTTCTTGTGGAGCTTACATAAAGTTGGCCAGTGGAGGGGTAAATATTAAAAATACAGCCAATGAGGCAAGACCACTCCCATCTTCCTATAACTCAGTCTATCCGTGTACCTGTGCAGGTACCCAGATGCCTTCTCCTGTCACATGGGTTTGTCACCAGTCCAGTCTGACACGAACTCTGTTCTTGTGTGAGGAATCCTCCCCTCTCACCTTTTCAAGGACTTTGTCTTGTCTTCTTTCCTGTGCTCTCTTGCATTCCTGTATCACCTACTTCCCCCTCTGCACAGGACCATTCTCATTAGCATACAAACAAATTCTAGAATTAACCATCTTAAAAAAATATTTCTCGACCCCCTCTCCCTTTTCAGTGACCAACCTATTTCTCTAACCCCTTTCATAGCATAATGTTTTCAGGGTGTCCTACACTTGCTGTAACATCCTTCTTTTTACTGCTACTTCTCTCCTCTTCGTTCCAATAAAGGCTCGGCCATATTTTTGTATCTGCCACTGATGGCTTCCATGAGGCCAAATCCAATGCTCATGTCTCGGTCCCATTCTTTTCAGAACCTAGAGTACGTTCAACATTCTTGAACATTTTTCCTGTCATGAAGTACTTTATATCAAAAACTTCCACAACAGGATAGTCATCTGTGATTCTTCCTACTTCTTGGCCAGGGTCCAGGCCTCCAGACTGGCTTCCCAGCTTCCACTCATCCCATCCCCATTCAACTGCAATCCATGTGCAATTTTTAAATTAATTTTTTATTTTTTTATAAACATATATTTTTATCCCCAGGAGTACAGGTCTGTGAATCACCAGGTTTACACACTTCACAGCAATTTTTAAAAATGGAAATAAGGTTATGTAATTCCCTCACTTACACTCTTCAGGGACAGCCTCTTTCCCACAGAATAACATCCAAGCCTGCTCTCTAGGCTGCAGTCTGATTCCTGCCTCCCCTCTGACCCCATAGCCACCATTCTGCTGTTGGTTCACTGCCCATCAGCTACCTTGGCTGCTTCATGTTCCAGGTCAATCCGGCCAAGATGGTTTTCCTCCTTGGGGCATTCACTCTTCTGCAGCCCTTAGTCTGGAGTGTCTGTTGTCTGTATCTTTTCATACTAACTCCCTCTCATCATTCAAGTTTTTTTTTTTTTTTTCCTGACATATTTGGATTTTATCACCAGAGCTTCCCCACATAAGTTTGAGAAACTTCCATTTGTATTCTTTGATTTCATTTGTGAAATGCTTTTTTTTTTTTTTTTTCTAAAGCTAATGTTTACTAAGGATTTGGTATGTGCCAGGCATTAGGTTATTTTCCACAACCCATTTTAGTGATAAGAGACCAGTTCTCTGAACAGATTGCGTTGTTGAGCAGTGTTTGCTGCATATCCATTATGTTGGCAAGGTATCAGAAACGTAGACATTTCAAGTTGTTAATAAGGCATGGATACGAGCTGCCCACATGGTGAAGGATAATGGTAAACTGGCTGTTAACATTGATGGGATGCTTGTGATCTGGTGGGTGCTGAGCTAACTTCTTCACATGCATGAGCGCCTTTAATCCTAATGCAATCTTGTGAGGTAGGTATTTTATCATCCCCATTTTACAGAAGAAGACACCGAGAATTACAGAAGTTAAATGATTTTCCAAGATGACACATCTATTAAGTCAAGATATATAAATCTAGTGGTCTCAACTTAAAGCTACACTCTTATATTTCAGAATGATATATTTAGTGTGATGCCATTTATGTTTTAAAAAAAAAAAAAACTTTACAAAATGATACCAATAGGACTTTTGTGAGTTATGTATATGGGATGTATATATGTAAATGAAGAGAAAAGATCAAAGATGATAGACCTTGAATTTAAAAGTGACTACCTCCCAAAGGAGTTGAGGGATGATGAGATTGAGGATGGCCGCAAAGGGTTTAGACTTATCTCTAAGTTTTAGAAACTTTGTTTTGCAAGGTAAATATGTATACCACCTCTATTGTAGGATGTCCTCATTTTTTCACTTTATTATGAACGCAGGAGTGATCATTCTTTTACCATTTATGAGTAACCACCCGAGAACCTACTATTTCTGGCCTTCAGTCTGCTTTTATATATTCTAGACTATTCCTACATTCTCTCATTCACTCTAAACCTGGTAAATTATAAGGAGCATTAAGGATTAAATTCATTAGCAATTTTATAGAGAAGTGTTTCTTCATATTTCCATGTATACATTTTTAAATGATATTTAATATCTAATGGGCAAGCTTTCAGTTGATAAAACAAGTGGCAGAGACTTCTTCTCTCCCCAGAGCTAAACTCTTATGATCGCATTTTGTGAACCATCAGAACACAGGTGATTCAGTGCTTATGAGGGTGTTAAATATGAAACAGAAGCTCTTGTCCATTTAGTCTTAAAGAGCATTATACAGAAATATTTTACAGTCTAGATAGGATCTCTGATGAGTGGTTATCAGAAGTCACCTTTGAACTTGAAACACTTTTATACCCATGGTGTCCTTTGAGGCTCAAGACTGTGAAGGAAGAAGGATATGGTATATTTTAAGTCCATTCTCTGGATGAGAAAACTGAGATGGGGAAAGGCGACTTGACTTGACCATTGCTAGAGCCACTCAGAGTCCGAGATTCCACACCAGGTTTTCTACATTCAAATGCTCTGGTATTTTTCACTATAGTGTGTTGCCTCCCAAGTTCTTTCAGGGTTGACCAGATGCTCTTTTACAATTACAGGCACTATAAATTGCATTTTATACATTTTATAATTTGCAGTAAGATTGAATAGTAACTAGGACACCTAATTTAAAAGGAGAAAAAGCAGGACTCTAATGAATACACTGTATTGCTAGTGAGTGTTTGCTGACACTTTCAGTTAAAGGGATCTTTATTACCATTTAACTTCTGGTGTTTACATTAGATGTGAAAGTTAAAGATAAACACCACTTTGGGGAAACATTAAAATGCTACAAGTGAGTTTTGCCTTATTTAACTAACTGGCACCATTCTGGGGATCCTATAGCGCTCGTTTTGCCTCTTAGCAATATTTTATTTTGCTTCATGGGTATGATGGGTGGGGCTCTGAAAATCATCTTAGAGTTGTCTTTGATATTAAAAAAAAAAAGCAATTCTGATCATACAGTATAAAAAAATTAGAAGAAATCCCAGAAGTAAACTTTTTCAATTTCTTATGTTTTGACCTCTTTCATTTCCCTCCAGTGGATTGAAACCTGTTCTCGAAAGTATAACATATTCCCTCAAAAAATAGTTCCCCGATTTGAGCAATTCTAACTAGAACTAACTAGCTAAAAAGATCTAATTTACTATCTTTAGTTTCTTTATATACATATATGTGTATGTATGTGTGTGGGCATAAACATATGTATAGAACTGTAAGCTACAATCTTATAACAACTTTCCCCTTTTTGTCTCAGTTCTGTTCTTCAGAACCACGCAGATAGAATATTTTGTAAACTACAAAGCACCACTCACAGGTAAACTCTTATAATAACACAAAATCCTTTTATTCCTCCTTCTACTTAGGCAAGCAATACAATGATCAGAGACATTAAGGTGTAGCTTAGAGAAGGGCTTTAGCCTCTCCCTGTTATTACCATCCAAATCCTCCATAGTGCAAATTAATGGACATTCTTGGTTTAAATATCACCATGCTTATCTTTTGCTCCATAAAAGCAAAAGCAGTTTCAAATGAATATACAGTTTCAGTGAGAACAAAGAGTTTATAAACCTTGCTTCTAGAGAAGTCACCATCAGATCACAGTCCCTTAAGACTATGTCAATAAAAATTCTGAAGCAGCCATTGCTCTAAATATTCATAGGTATAAATCCCATTCCTGTCAGTTTTCTATTTCTGCCTTAACCAAATACCACAAATTTAGTGGATCAAATCAACACAAACTTAGCTCGTGTTTCAAGAGATCACAAGTCTGTTACGAGTCTCATTGGGTTAAAATCCTTTCTGCACTTAGCAGGGCTGCACTCCTTATATTGGTTCTAGGAGGGGATCCATCTCCTTGCTTCCTGGAGCTTCTAGAAGCCACCCACATTTTTTGGTTGGTTGTGCCATTTCTCTGTTTTTAAACCCAGCAGCGTGACACCTTGTGGCTGTTTCTATCATCCCGTCTCTTTTTCTAGCTCTCTCTGTTCTTTAGCCTTCTTCTTCCACATGTAGGGACCCTTGTGATTACAACGAGTCAGTTCAGAGAATCTCGTATAATTTCTCCCATAACGTCAGTTCATCAGCAAATTTATTCTAACTGTAATCCTAATTCCTCTTTGTCATGTAACCTAACACATTCACAGGTTCCAGAGATTGGGACATGGACCCTTTGGGGGATATTAATCTGCCTACCATGCTGAGTTTCTCAAAGCTTCTCCTTTTCCTGACTATCCATCCCTACTTTCCTCCTCATATGACATGGTTTTGAATGCACATCTTTCTGGTTGCTTTTTCCTGGGCTTCTGTTCTTTCATAATACATTGGGGACCACTATGAATCAGGTGCTGTGCTAAGTGCTACGGAGTTCACACCTGGTGAAAGTTGACAACTTCACAGAACTACAGGGATAGTGAAAGAAGCATGCACGAGGTGCTATTGTAGGCTAGGTTGGCTGGGAGGCTGACTCTCACATAGAGATCAGTTGGGGTTCAGGAACTTTAGAGGAGGTCTTTGGATCAACAACCATGGGCAGCAAGGGCCGAAAACAGGATGGGCAGAGAGAGAACTTTCACTGGAAACCAACCAGTCTCCTTGATATTTCCCAACTCCCTCGTGGTCATCCCACCTTCAGGACATAGATTCATAGGGAGAGACCCAGATGAAAATCAGTAGTGGCTCCAGTAACTTCAGATATTCCCAAATTCCATTTTCTGTTATTCCTACTCTCTTCTCGGTCCCAGAATTTCAGTTTTCATGCGACATTTGCTTGACCAGCTCTAAAAATGTATCTGTTAAGCTCAGGGGTAGCGTGGAAATTACTGATCAGTTTAAATTCCAAAAAGAGGCTTGTAATTCTCCAGGAAGCAGGAAATAAGTGTCTGTAGAATTTAGGCATTCCAAGTTGGACCTGCAGATGCATGGAGATATTTTAGAGTCTCAGCACTTCCCCTACCCTTGAAATGATAACACAAGTCTCTATTCATATGTATGACAGGCTTTTTTTTTTTTTTTTTTTTAACCAGATAACTTCAGAAAGAAAACAGAACAAAGCAAAGCAAAAACAAAACAAAACAAAAATATGCTTATTTAGAAAAGAATGGCAGGGATACTCTTTCTGATTCTCACAAACCAGAACTCATAAGCCCCCAACACTGGGAAGTCTGGAATCTTTCTGTATAAATTGACTGCTATTTTAACCTGCTTCCTGGGGTCATTTTCATTATATCTGAAGACACAGTCATGAGAGGCAAATGAATTAAATTTCCTTTCATAAGTAATTACAATGCAAATCTCAAACTGTTGTACTCCATTTCCTAGAAATAACTGAGTGGGAGATTTCCTTTCTTTTTTTATTTTTACTTTCTGTCCCCTACTCATTTAGGAAAAGATGTAGTGATTAAGTAGAAATGGAAAAGCAATAATAGGAAGTTAAGTGTGAAAGGCAGCTTAATTTCCTTGTTGCTCTGAATGCTTATAGTGGAGTGTGGGTTTTCACCCTTTCGCCAAAGTAGCTTAATAATAGAACACACATCAGTGCCTAGCTGAACTTCTTTTTCTTTCCTACAGACAAACTAATTCAAAATTTTTGGTAGTTTACTTTATGCACCTTAATTCAGGTGCTTAATTGGTTGAAGAGCTGCAAAATGAAGTTCTTTAAATGTTCTATTAGGATAAACTGCAGGGAATATGGCACTTACTTCTGATTGTGATTCTGAGTGGTTTTTTTTCTTTTTTATCATTTATAACCTTTCTTTCTTTCTTTTTTTTTCTTTTTTTTAATGATTTTATTTATTTATTTCACAGACAGAGATCGCAAGCAGGCAGAGTAGCAGGCAGAGAGAGGGGAGGAAACAGGCTCCCTGCCAAGCAGAGAGCCTGATGAGGGGCTCGATCCCAGGACCCTGGGATCATGACCTAAGGGGAAGGCAGAGGCTTTAACCCACTGAGCCACCCAGGTGCCCCTCTTTTTTGTCATTGAAACTATGTATGTGAATAAGGATTTTCTCGACATTACACAACCAAAAGCAAACAACCAAAACACAGTAAGCAGAATGCTGAGGCTCTGATGCCACAAAGTGATTCTGAGTTTTTAAAAGACACTCTCTGTGCCCAAGCCCATTTGATCTGTGGGCAAACTGTGTTATTTCATCATTTAACACGACTTTATCGACATTTGCACCATCATTGACAGAACTCAAAGATAAAGAGCTTAGTTCCAAATGAAGCACACAACAGCGTAGGCTCTAACATGACTTACAGAAGAGGGATACTATTTTTACAAATCCATTTTCTGGAGATCTTTGCAACTCAGAACGGACTGGCAGCCACAACATCACCGGGGAGCTTGTTAGTGCAGAATTTCAGGTCATACCACAGAACTGCTGAATTGGAATCTGCATTTTATTAAAGCCTCATGAATATTCATAGGAAAGATTAATATTTGAGAACAGTAGAGAACATTCTAGGCTCCCATGATGCCTCTGTTTTCCTTTTTGCTCTGTTCTATCAAATAGTATTATGTTATATCAGAGTAGGTCTCTTCACCTAAAGCAACCCTAAATCTCAGAAGCTTAACAAAAAAAAGATAATTTTTCACCCCTTAGTCAATTGTGGACTGGGTGAGGGGCAATATTACCTATGTCATTTGGGGAACAGTCGTTCTATCTAGTGGTTTGTCTATCCCCAGGGATGTTCTAGCTCTTCACTGTACCCCTGATTCTGAGCTTTCCATGAAGGAAGAGCCAGCCCATGAAAAAATGTGCAGGACTCTTTTATGGGTCAGGAATGGAGGCAAACACATCATTGTTGCCTGCCTCTCTGAGGTCCGGACTCAGTCACATGGCCACATCTAACTGCCAGAGAGACTGAGAAAGGTCATCTATCTTTTTGTATAGAGAGGAAAGAAAGTGTTTCTGATAAACTTTTAGTCAGTCTCTGCTTTGCTCATTCATCATCCAAGATCCAGCTAAAAGCCCTATCTCTTTCTGAACTGCTTCAGGCAGGGGGATGTCTTCTAAATGCCTATGGCACTTATTACTTCCTCTTTTCATTTACGCATTCCATAAATATCCTGGTATATTATCATTCAGGGATGTATGTCTTATTTTCCATTAGAATTAATAAGCACTTTTAAGGCAGTTCGTCATGCCATTCATTTTTTTAAAATTTTGCAAAGCTAAGATCATTTTTATGCATGTAATGAGCATATTATTAATATTTATTGATCAAGTTAATGAATTTTTTGGGCAGTATAGCAGTTCTTCTATATCAGCATTTAATAGATATCTTGTGACTCTTTTCAATGTCTGGATTTTATGCTTAACCCCCCAATTTCACTGAAGTTATCTTCCTAATCTCTTGTCAACTTTTTGTATATGTTGTCAATTTTCTTGTCTTAATGCATCCTAATAGCTGTACCTTGGTGGGGGGGTATGGACCACTGGACACATCATTATGCTCATGTCATGGTTGAGGAAACCAAAGTCCCAAGCAGGAAAAAAATCATTTGCCTAAAATCATATAACTGGTAAGTATGGAGAAGCCAGGATTTGGATTCAGGTCAGCCTTATGGTTCCAATCCAGGATATTGTTAACTGACCCCCACATTTTCTCTGACAGATAACTACATTTCTCAGCTACTTCAAAACATGTTTGACTGGAGGGAGGGGGTTTGGAGAAGCGGGGGTGGGGTTATGGACATTGGGGAGGGTATGTGCTTTGGTGAGTGCTGATTCACAGACCTGTACCCCTGGGGATAAAAATACATGTTTATAAAAAAAACAACAACAAAAAAACAAAAACATGTTTGACCATCGACAACACTGTGACGAATTAAGTATAATTTAGATGGTTTTCATGTTTTAGTTCCCATTTTGCCAGTGTTGTCCCAGGGAATGTAGGCTTGTGGGTCAGAGCTTTCAATTTATCAATAAAGTCTGGAATTTTTGCATAAAATAAGGTTTCTTGTTGTGTCTAATCTAGTAGAGCCAGTAAATAAACTCAAATATAAGGAAACTGAGTTTTATTGCAGTTTTGTTGTCAAGACAAGTTTGGTTTTTGTTGTTATTGTTCCTATTTTCTTTGTTTCTTTTTTTTTTCCTTTTTTTTTGTCTGTCTCCCTGTCTGCTTATAACGTATTTTCTTTTCCTTAGAAATTAAAATAGTAGCTTGTGTATACTTAACCCACACATTTCCTTTTACTTTGCCTAGATCTCCGTCGGCTCTTTGAGTCTGAAAATTTCTTCTTCTGCTAAGTAAATATTCTAATATCATTAGTTTATTGCATATATTCTCTTTGCTTTGCTGCCTTTTGGAATTCTGGTTTTCAGTGTTTTAGGTCATGGATTAATCCTCCATCATGCCCTTGGTTTTTTCTTATTACAATTTTTTTTTTGGTCTTTATGTACTTGGAGGATTTTTTTGAGTTGATATTGTAAATCGTATATTTGATTTGCTGCATTACACACTATATAGTTCATTGTCCCTAAAACCTTTTATTTTAATTGAAATATAGTTGACATATAGTGTTATATTTGTTTTAGGTGTGCAACATATTGATTCAACAATTCTGTGTTACTCACTTCTCACTATGGTGCCCTGCAGCATTATTACAATATTATTGGCTATATTCCCTATGCTCTACTTTTCATCTCTGTGACTTGTTTACTTTGTAACTGGAAGTTCCTCTGAGAATCTATATCACCCATCCTCCTACCCACCTTCCCTCTGGCAACAACCAGTTTGTTCTCTAAGAGTCTGTTTTTGTTCTTTTGCTTTATTTTTCAGATTCCACATATAAGCAAAACCCAAAGCATTTTAAAGCATGTCTTTCAAGAACCAAATCTTGTTCCTACTTCAAATAAGCAACTTTCTCTTGAGATTCATTCAGAAAATGAATCAGAAATTTTTCCCTAAGAATTTTTTTTTTCTTCTTGGAGGGAATTTTTCTCAAAGGGAAATATTTGTCCTGCAGACTCAAAATAGTCATCTTATGATGTGATGATTTTTTTTCAGCGTGACTGGTGATATTCTTTCATCTTCTCTAGAGCCAAGGTGGCTACAAATTTATTCCTAAGAAAAAAAGCAAATTTTACATGTGATTATTTTCAGTTTAGGTAGGTATGGGTAAGAGTCTCTTATTTACTCAGTGGTTTCTGCTGATTAATATTTCTCCATTGCACTGTGTCCCTTTTTATCTCTTAATTAGCTGAGTGTTTGCCTGCCCCATTGCTGAAGTCCCTGAAAATGAAGGAGAGTGTGACTATTGATGCTGGAGCTTTCAGGATCCGAAGACCCCAGGATCATTCCCTAATGGTTCCAACAAGTGCCTGGTTGTCAATCTGTGTCATCTGACCAGCAAAGAGGAAGAAAGTGTCTTATACTATACATTAAAAAAAATTAGACTTAATTTTTTTTTAAAGTATTTATTTATTTATTTGACGGGGAGAGGGAGAGAGAGAATACAAGCCAGGGAGTGGCAGATTCCCTGTTGAGCAGCTGAGCAGAGAGCCTTTCATGGCACTCGATCCCACGACCCTGGGATCACGCCCTGAGCTGAAGGCAGTGGCTTAACCTACTGAGCCACCCAGGCACCCCATGGACTTAATTTCTTTAGAGGAGTTTAAGGTTTATATAAGCATGAACAGAAAGTACAGAGTTCCCATAAATTCCCTTGTTCCCTTCTTCCTTCCCCAATTATTAACATTTTGGAATAATGTTGTATATTTTTTATAGTCAATGAGTGAATTTTGATAACATTATTATTAATGGAAGTCTGCAGTATCACACAGAACTTTTTTTTTTTCTTTTTTTTTTGATCAGCTAAGTTCATTGTACTTCTTAGCTCCGCACAGTCACCAGTCAGCTTGGAAATAGTATCAGCCACATCTTTTAGGGCCCAGAATTACTGAAACTCAGAACTGTGTGTACTTCAAAAACAATGACACTGGCTGTTGTTGGGGGAGAACAGCAGCAGTGTTGCCTACATGGAAGTGCAATACAATTGGAAAGAAGTATGACCTTTATCAACATTAGAATGAAATTTCCAAAATCATTTATTTATAGAGCAGAGATTTCTTTTTTATTAAAAGTTCTGTTGTCAAAAGAGAGAAAAAAAAAAAAAGCCCCCCAAACAAAAAACTTCATGCTTTCCTTTTTTATTGACCCTGCTATTTTGTGTGTGGGGACTTCTTTATTGTTTCTATTCTATTGTTTATAGGAACTAGGAAGAGAGCTATACAATAAAGGATTCCTTCATGGATGAGTACTTAGATTGTTCTTGGTTTCTGGTTATGGAGTGATGAAGGAAACTGGGATCTATGCCCTTGACTAATATATATGAACTTCTTTATTGCTATTTCTGGCTTGTTGAAGCAATGCCCACTATGTCTCAGAATATCTCTCCCCTCTCAGATAAGTTTTTGAAAATGTCCCCATTTGCTTTTTAAGCTTATTTCTCTTTTGCCTGCATTGGTTGGCTGGGTATTATTTTTCTGTTGCTCTGTAAAACACTAACACAAATGTAGCAGCTTAAACCTACTCTCGTTTGTTATCTCAGCTCTGTAAGTTAGAAATCTGGGTGGGCAGAACTGGGTTTTCTTCTCTGGGTCTCACACTCCAAGTCTAGCTTGGGCTGAGCTTCCATCTAAAGGCTCTGAGAAAAAATCTACATTCAAGTTAATTCAGGTTGGTAGAATCCAGTTCCCAGTGGCTATGGATCTGAGGTCCTTGTTTCCTTGCTGGCTGTCTTCAACATTTCAAGACCACCAGAATTCCTTCACACATGTTCTCTCCATTTTCAAAAGAGCAATAGCAGGTCAAGTATTCCTTACATTTTATATGTCTTTGACTTCGATTTCCAGTCTGAGAAAACTCTCTGCTTTAAGAGGTAATGTGATTACATCAGCCTCATCAGGATAATTAACCTAGGCTGATTAAGGTCAATGGTGCTTTAATGTCTATCCTCATAGGAGTGACATTGTCTATAGTCTATGTCTATAGTCATAAGAATGATACTTAGATTAGAGCATGAACTCTTCTGGTGAGCATGCATACTAGCATGTTTAGAATTATAATTATGCCTACTTCCCATCCTCCTGCCCTTATCCTTTGCTCTATTGTGGTCATTTATTTTACTTTTATATGTGCTCTAAACACATAGAATATCATTACTATTCTTGCCTTAGACAGTTATCTCTTAGAACAATTAAAAATGAGGATGAAACACCCTTTTGTTTTTACTTTCATTCTTTCCATTTCCAGCATCATTAATTACTTTATGTAGATTCAAGTTTCTGACATATTCTTTTTGTCTGAGGAGCTGCTTTTAATATTTCTTTAGAATAAGTCTGTTGGCAATAAATACTCTCAGTTATTATTTGAGAAAATCTTCCTTTGTTCTTTATGTTAAAAGATATTTTCACTGGGTGTAGAATTCTATGTTGACAGGGTTTTCTTTTTCTTTTTTTTTTCAGATCTTTAAAGATATCACTCTATTTTCTTTTAGCTTATGTGGTTTCTAATGATGAGGTTCCTGTAACTTTTACTCTTGTTCTTCTATTAGTAATATGATTCATTTTTTTGGATGCCCTTCAATTTTGTGTATAACAGTTTGAATGTGATATGCCTAGATTATTTTTATTTTTTCCTGTTTGATGTGCTTTAAGCTTTTTGGATTTGGAATTTGGTGCCCAAAATTACTTTTAGGAAATTATTGGCAAAATATTCTTTTATGAAACAAGATCTCTTTCTTTTTCAGTGATTCCAATCATGTATATTTTAGACCATTTGATATTTTCCTATACTTCTTAATAATGGTCCTATACTGTTTTTATTTTCACTCATTTTCCCTTTGTATTTCAGTGTGGGTAATTTATATTGAGCTATCTCTAAGTTTATTGCTTCTTTCCTTTGCCCTGTTCAGTCTACTAAGGAATCCATAGAAGAGATGAATCCTCTTCATCTCAGTTTACAGTTTTTCAATTGTACCATTTGCTTTTGATTCTTTGCTATAAATTCCATCACTCTGCTGAAATCACCCACCTGACTTGCATGATGCCTACTGTTTACATTGGGATCTTACTGCAGTAATAATAGCTGTTTTAAATGCCTTGTCCAATAGTTCAAGCATATTTGTCCTATCCAGGTCTGGTTCCAGTGATTGTGTTTTCTCTTGACTTTTTGTGTGTGTCATAGCTTTTTGTTGAAAATCAGACATCTTATGTAGGAGAGCTATCAGTATGTAAATATTTTTTATGTTTAGAGATGTGAATGCCTTTTCTACTGAGAGGTCTTTAGAGTTGGGGGTAAGGGTGAATTAATCTAGACAGGAGGTGAGCTGTGTGGGAGGTTTGTTGTTGCTATGGTTACCCCGAGTTCACCACAGGCATCAAATTCCTCTAGTGGCATCTCCTGTTAAAGGTGAAGGTTGATTTGAGGTCTTCCCCCCCCCCCCCAATTTCTATTTTACCTTAGATCTGCATTTTTCCTTTGTGTTTGCCCTGAAAAGAATCTGTCTCCTGTACCTCTTCAGCTATACTTTCCTATTTCTTCTAGTAAGGGAATTCTCTGATACCCATAGGAAACCTCAGTCTTAACACAGGCACTTCACCCGGGCTGTTAGATGCATGCTTTTGCATGTTCTCTAACTAAAGCATGTGGTCCTAGTGAGTATTTCTGCTCCTCCCCCAGCTTTGTTTGTTTCTCCTCTTTACCCAGTGGCAGTGATTGCACCAATACCCCAAGGTAGTTATCTTTCTCTATGCAAATTAGAGTTTGTGTTCTTTAGGGAAGAAAGTGGAGCTAGGTCTAGATAGAATTTCAGTAGTGGCTGCTGTTCCACTTTCCAAAACAGCAATATCTGGGAAATTTTCCAGGATTCTCTCTCATCCTCCCTGTGAGTGCCTGTGGATTCATGGAAGGAAAGTATGCCCAAGAATGTAAACCCTCCTATACATCTGTGGCTTCCAGGGGCTTCAGACTCTTGCACTGATTATAATTAGTTAATTGTAATTTGTTATGGTTTTAGCAATTCATTAAAGCATTTTAGCTTCATACCAGCTTATGTGTTGCCCCTCAGCCTCTGCTCCAACTATACAAATTCTTGGTTCCTGTTTCTCCCTGAAAATACCAATCTCTTTCTAGGTGTAAAAATGTCTATTTTATGGATGAGCTAAACTTTCTGATGGGTCCAACAAAAGTTGGTCATTTGAGTTGGTCTAGTGTTGTAAGTTTGAATGCTCTTTTCAGCTCTCCATATTTCTGAGCTGAAACTGGTATACAGTGTATTTTAATTAACTCATTCTTACGCAAATATTTGGCAGCATCTAGACAGCACATCTAGATCTACCTGATGCAGCACATGCAATGATCTACCTGACAATCAGAATTATTCCTTTATGCCCTGAATGTAGATATCTTGTTATTTGGAGTTGTGCAATCAAAAATTGAACCTATTTTATTTGAAGGCAGTTATGTTAAATTGGCTTATGAATTTTACAGAAGGAAAAGTAACTCATTGACATTGGTGTTTCCATAGTGTTTTTCTAGTGCGTTGTATTGTTCTTGTGACACAGTGTTTGTGCATCTACAACCCCCTTCAGGCAGAGTCTTTGAGAGAAGGCGTGATGTCTCATCTACCATTGTTTTGCTATTGCCAAACACAATATCTGGTACAGAGTGGGAACTCAATAAACACTTGTTTAATGCTGCTCAATATCTCTGGATCTCGCACAGTGAGTTGATGCACTTTCTGAGAGTTCTTTGATTTCCCAGACAGCTATATCTCAAGAGCTGACCAAAGTCTTATTCCAACTATTTGGCTTGTATTAGACAATAAAAAGCACACAATTCAGATATGCTCTGAGAAAGCCTGGGGCATGTGCCAACCTGATGTGTGGTATTTTGAGGAGCCTTATTTCTTACATGGGGAACAAGAAGCCACTAGACGATCTCCAGATTTAACTACTGTGTCCTGTAGTTGCATTATTTTTAATGCTAAATGAAAAATAGCATTTTAATTTGAACTCTTTAAGGCAAGAAGAGGCTTACATTAAGGGAACAAGTATACGCAGACACGGAGGAGATGGAGGAACAGTGACTGCCTTCATTACGAGTGTGCAGTTCAGCAGAAATGATGCTCTGGGTGAATCTTAAATAGTCTGGCAAAGTGAAATCCCCTCAGCTCATCTGTGAAGTCAGTGAATATGGTAATCTGTGTGTGACAGAAGCCTCCACAGCTGCTTCTAGGCAGCGCAATCTGACGGGGGATTTGTTTTTGTTATAAGGTTCACTGGACTCTCCGTAAGGCATGAAAGAGAAAAGTTTGACCCTCACTTGCAACAAGTAACTCTTTAGATGCCGATTTCTGCTGCTTTAGGGTCTTGATTTATATGCAAGGAATAGGTAGTGGGGTTTGACTGGAAGAACAAAATTGATTATCACCTGGCCCTCTGGTCTCCCCACCTTCTTCCCTTCACCACTGTCCCTGCCCATATCATATATTCACAATACACTTAAGTTGCTCATTTCAACATCTCTGTAGAGGATTTAAAGATGCTGACTTGGCAGGTCAGATCCCATGTATCTTGTTGCTGGTCCTACATTGCTGTTGTACCAAAGGAGGTAGGAGGTATTGTAGAAAGAGAAGACAGACCAGGAGCTTTAAAGCCAGCCAGGGCTGGGTTCAAATCTGGACTCTGCTGTTTTCTAGTTTCATGATCTTGGTCAAGTGATACAGTCTTTCTGACTCTCAGTCTCAAATCTATAATGTAGGGATAGAAGCACTAAACTCATAGAATTCTTAAGAGGATAAAATAATGTGTGTACGATGTGTGATGAGGATAAAAATTTTGTGTAATGTATTTGGTTCCAAAAAAAAGGGGGGGGATTTAATAGATGGTAGTCATTATTAATATCACTATTGCTTATTTTTATCCCTGGCTCATGAATTTGCTTTCAGCTGTTTTCCAATGCCCTTACCCATAGACTCAGCCACACATGTTGAACTCCTCCTCCTGGTCAAATCCTTCATTTGGCAAGGTCCCTTAACTTAAAGATGTGTGAAGTCTTGCTTGGTCCTTTCTTATAGCCTGAGCCCATGGCAGGCTTTGACTTCTAAACCATGATGCAGACCCTCCCTGCAGGAGGATTAGATAGCTCTATCTCCGCGAGTACATGTGTGGCCATGTGATTTACCTGGACCAGTGAAATATAAGCAAAAGTGATGTGTTACTGCCAGGCAGAGCCTTTAACCTGTGGGTGATCATTTTTTTCCATCTCTCCAGTGACAGAGGCACATAAGGATGGATCTTCTCAAGGCTTGGGTCCTTGAGAAGCTGTGATGAACAGACCATGATAGAAGGAATGTGAGTAAGAAGTAACTTTTCTCTTGTAAGCCAAGAGGTTTTTGATTTGTTACTGCAGCATAACCTGGCCCATCCTAAGTGCTTTGAGCCCTATCCTTCAATTCTAGCTCCAGTTAGATGTCTCTGTAACTGCCAGCAGCTCCATCAATCTGTGATCTTTGGTCCCTGTCAAGTTGTTCTGCCCATCCAATGGCTGTCAGAGGGTGGGTAAGGCCACAAGCCAATGCTTCTGCTCAATCTGTCTTTTCTTCCCATTGATTGTACTCTGAATCTAGCCTGCTAAAACCTGTTCCAAATGTCAAACTGAATTGTACACAGGTATAAAGAAAGATGGGGCTGTGAAGGGTGGCTCTGGGATTCTTCAATTCTTCTACTTTCCCTGCATTTCCTGTCTCTGATTCTTTTTGCCTGCTGCTCAAACTTGACATGCATTGTAGTTCCCCACAGCCAGGCTGGGGCTACCAATAGATAGGCTGGTCCTGGGGCTGCTAGACAGAGGCTGCATTACTAGTCTTGGGCCACTTGTCCTCCCTCCAACTATACTGCTCATGGTGAGCAAGGCCTGTGTCTGTCTGTCCTTGTCTGCCTCTGGAGCTGTCTGTTTTCCTCACCAATGCCGGTCCCCTCATCTCCATATGTATCCTTAATCATGCTTCCAGGTCCCAGCACTATGGTCGGGGGACCTGAGCAGGTGCTGACCTACTGGTTAGGTTTAGTGTGGTCTGCCTTGCCACATTGAACTTCTGTCCTGTCCCTGAATGCCTCCTTGGCATTTTCCCTGGACTCAGGATCCTTCCAGGGTAAAGCCCACTTCCCTTTGCAGTCTCAAGGATTATAACCAGGACTCAGAGCTGAACTCTTTGGCCTGGGCCCCGTCACTTTGATGTCAATTAATTATTAGTGGCTACAAAGAATAGAAACCGTCTTCAATAAAAAAGGGGTTTACTGTGAAGCGAAACAAGTTCTTGGAACTAGAAAAGGAAGGTCATTGGAAACCAGGGGAACTCTAGGACCAGCTATAGTCTTGGTATCAGCCTCTCATGACCCTCATGGTTTCTGTGATAGGATCTCTATGTTTCAGCCACCAATTGTTGTATAACAAAATACTGCAAAATGCATCGGCCTGAAACAGTGATAATATCTTATCTCTCATGATTCTGTGGATTGGCCAGGTACTTCCTCTGCTTTTAGTGTCGGCTAGTGCCCTGGGTTGGCTGGAATTTCCAAAACGTACCCCTGCTTCTTGAATGGCAGTTAGTGCTGGCTGGGACTAATGGCCAGGCCTTTGGTTCTTCTCTGTGTGCTACTGCTTTTTATCTTAAATGGTTATCCATATGCTATTTCATGGGATACCTTCATTAGCTGCTACCTGAGCTAGGGAGCTTCCCAGGACTTGACTTACATCTATTGCAGTGTGAGTGCTCCAAGAGGGACAAGGAGCCAGGATTTCTGCTTTCAGTACCTGCCGTTTTGTCGTTGATTGCCTGAGCAGACAGGTGCTGTTCCACATTTTACCTCCGCTGGGTCAATTACAGTGATTTCAAAGGACATAAATGTGTCTGACAAGTCTCATTGGAAAGAAAATTCCTTCAGATTAACAATAAATTGATCTGATTACACAATCCTGGGATCATTCAGAAGAAAAACGCAAGGCTAAAGTGGAGTGGCAATCTTTATTCATATCACTCTGTGAGAAAATGGAGTGTAAGGAAAGCTCGAGGCAAGGAATGAAGAAATGTCTGCTCTCTGATGGCCAAAAAAATACCTGCATCTCCATGATGCTACTGCTCAGATGTGCAGGACAGGTATTTAGAAACTATCAAGAGAATTACAGATTACTTCTTGTAATGAGGCAAAGGTCTCAAAATCTTAATATTTGCAACATGATGGGCAGTGGCTTTGCCCTTTTGTTAGCGACTATCACATTATTCTTAGACAATTTTGTGAGCCTGGTGAAGATCTACAGAATGGTAACCTACTCTGCCTGTGACCTACAGTAGGCTTGACATGTATGTTAGTCACACCATCTAGCAGTGATGGGGAGAGACTAATTGATTGGCCTAAGAGAGACAGAGAGATTTTACTTAATGACAGGGTAGCTGTTGCTTTTGACGGATCACCTCCGTGGTAAAGACTTACCTAACTCTCCCAAGCAAAATGACTTCCTTCCTTCCTCTCTTCTCTCATTGTGCCTGGATACACATCTGTTAAAAGACTTCTCAAATCTGTTCAATCAAATATTTATTCAGTCCTTATTAGATGTCATGTTCTGTGCTAAAGGGCAGCAGCAGTGCATTAATTCACCATCCCTATCTTACTGTATTACTTCAAATCCTTACCAGCTCTTTCTTGGACTGTAGTACGTGGCAATATAATCCTCATTCCCAAGAAATTTATAGTCTGTTAGGAGAGCCATAGATGTTGTTGATTAAAAACGAAGCCAGCATTACTTCTACTCTTCTTTGCTGGAAGAGACCTCATTTTTTTTGTTGGGTTCTCCTCCACCCCATGACTTAGGCAAGATCACAATCAGTCCAAACCCATCATGGCCAATGAGTGATTGGTTTGTGGGGGGTCATGTGATTCAACACTTGTTAACATAAAGGGAAGTTGGCAGCAGAGCCCTCTAGGAAAGATTTCTTCCTTGATACAAAGAGACACAGAAATGCAGGATATTTTCATTTGTAGATCTGATGCCTGGGAGTGTTATATTCACTTATTCCTTGAAAGGAGAGCCTGCATTTAGATGAACCAACAGGGTAGGAAAAAGGTGGGAAGAACCTGGGTTCATGATGCTATCTTTAAGTTGTTCGAATAATCCAAACTAGAGGTATTCTACAATAGATATCTGTGATGATACTTACGCCAGTTACTGGCTGAATGCTTACTTTCTGATAAAGGATGGAACTGATAAAGGGTAAATTTACTGTAACGATTAAAGCAGAATATGAGAAACACAAAAAGAGAGATACAAAGTGCTTTAAGAATTCAGGAGAAGGAGGTAGTACAATTCACTGAGACAAGGGGAGACAATAAGAAAAATCGGACTTATAGAGCAGTCACAGGCAGTACATTTAGATCATAGGTGGTTTTGGATATGTGTCTGACTTACAGGAAATTTTAAGCCAGATGTTAAAAAAAAAAAAAAAAAGGTCTTCCCACAAAAGTCAGTATTTATTTTTGCATACTTTGATCCATTGCCCACCTAGCAATACAGGCTGGGGTTGGGGACTGGTGGTCCCAATCCGTGGGACTGCACTATTCTTGATGCCTGCTGTCCTTGCCCCCTGCCTGGTCCTGTTGGTGTTTGATTGCTGTCTCTATGAAGGGAGAACCATTTACTGCAGAAGAAGCTATTATACTTGCTATTACTGACATTGAGGGTAAAATTTATCAGAATAATAGTGAAATAAGCCAGGAGATTTGGGATAGGGAAAAAAAAAAAAAGAGAGTATATTTCTTTTCCTTCCTTCTTCCCTTCTTCCTTCTTCCCTTCTTCCTTCTCTCCTCTCCTCTCCTCTTCTTTTCTCTTCCCTTTCCCTCCCCACCCCTCCCCTCCCTTCCCCTCCCTTCCCTCCCCCTCCCTTCCCCTACCTTCCTCCCTCCCTTCCCCCTTCTTTCCTTCCTTCCTTCCTTCCCTCTCTCTCTCTTTCTCTTTCTCTCTTTCTTTCAGATTATGAGGGTAAAATAGAGGAGTGGACTCATCTGAAGTCATTTAAATGTTAGAAAGAAATCCATTTGACCTTAAGCCTGTTTCTAAGCAGAAGGATCGAGTTCATTGTGTGTTGAGTGCAATGAGACTTTTTAATAAAATGATTGATGCCCATGGAGTCTGCTATAGCACTTTGTCTTCGGGATCCCTAAGGTACTATATATCCTAGTGTTTTATTTTCCTAAGCACTTTGAGTATGAGGACACATTATGGGCTGCAGGATCCTGTTATTATATTTAATATACTCTTGGATTTACCTACTAAGGTGGAGGACTGATTAAGATAAATATAGACAATGATATCATCCTGGAAGGAATTTCTTTTGCAAAAGAATTTGACAAGAAGATCTCCTTTTTATCTGGACAATAAAATATATCAATTTCTCAAACTGTCATGTTTGGCCAGTTCATCTGGTAAGAAAATGGAAAAAGGGAGACATCCATCAATTTTATAATCCATAGTCTATCATTCTGACCAAATCAGGAAGAAGGGTACATGGAGAGCATATTTGCAAAGAAAAGTTATTTTCAAAACGTCTGGAGTAGGGAAACAAATGCCATCAGCTCAATTTCAACAATATATGCAGATAAGATTTCACTCTTGAGAAGTCTTCATTTGCCCCCATTAGCTGTCAAACTTTTACCACTAGCCAGCAATAGCATATTAGAATTAGTAATGTGGCTTTTAAAAACACACCCGTGATGCAATTAGCATATTAGTATAAGCTTAAAGATGTTAAAATGGAAAAGCTAGTGATGTGCTTTAAAAAAAAAAAAATCTAAGAAATTATCTAAATGAAATTGGCTTCCTTCCATTCTCTCTGCTTGTTCTCCAGGTTAACAACTTGAATGAAGAGTTAGTAGTGCCGCAGATGGGAATGCCTGCAAAAACATGAAACAGATCTTGAACTGTTTAACAAACGAAGTCCAGAGAGAACATGGGAATGGAAGGGGAGTGTATGTAAGGAAGAACAGCAGCCTGGCTTTAGCACTATTCAGCAACACTGAATATTTTGTGGAAAGTTTCACCTGGGATACCAGTTTAGCTACAGATAGCTAGAAGAATCAAAAAGATTTTTCTAAAATTGAGATAAAGGTGTGAAAACCAAAGGAAAGATTCCATGCACAATGAAATTCCTCTAAATGGCTGTCAGAATTCTCACGACAGAATACTTACAATTTTGAAGTCATTATTATTTTTCACAAATAAAAGTTAAAATGGTAAAATTATATATCATTTTCCAAATCAGACTGTCCTGGCAAATTCGAGGCCTAACCTGGGCTTTGATGGACAGCAGTAGGTATTCAAAACAAAGCAATCTGGAGCATGACGCCAGACTGCTGGTCTTGTCTCCCTCTTATTAAATGTGACCCGAAGTGTTTTACTTAACTTTTTGGTGGCTCAGTTTTCTCTTTGGTAAAATTAAGCTGTTAATAGTACCTCATGGGTTATTTGGAGGAATAAATGTAATGACACGTATAAATGTTTAACACTGTTCACGACCCACTCATGTATTCAGCAGTCAACCCACAGGAAGTGCTTATTAAATATCGGATATTATTGTAAAGATATCTTATATTTGTAGCGTTTGACTGACTTAAGTATTTTGAGACTATTACAAAATCTGGAAAACATCTATTCCTGTAAAGATAAATTTTGCAGAGAAAGGGCTTAGGAATTCTCTGTTGGATAAATATATATATGTATGAATTGGTCAATTTTAGGTTTCTGGCTCTGTGTGTTGATGTAAGAAAGATAGGTAAATTGATGTAAAAGTTGAAGAATGCCATTTTATAGTAAAAATTAAATAACACTTAGACATCATTTTGCAATCAGGAATACCATTAAGTCCCTTTGGATTTTATGCATCACAAAGAATCTATAGACATTTGAAGAAAGGTATATTTGTGCAGAAGGCATTTCTTTATCCAGTGAAGGATATTCATTAAGAGTCGTGAGCTCCCTATCAGTGGTTGACTAGGTGGGTGATACCACATACCTGATACCTAACTTCTGGGGACTTCCTCACTCATAAAATGAACATATTAGTAAGACCTACCACATAGGCTTGTGGTAAAGATTAAATGATACAATGCAGCTATATCATTAGCACACTTCCAGATACATATCAAGATCATGAGGTCAATAATATTATGACAGACAATGCATGGTGTATATGTGTGTTATAGAATTACTCATGTGAGTTCTGCCAGCTTGTGTGAGCTCTCAGCCTCCAGGTTGGAGCTTGTGGAAGGAGCCAGCATGGAATGTTTTGGGTTTGAGTTCTAGCTGTTCTTTTACTTGCCAGCAACACAGACCTCACATGCTAGGGAGGTTTACCAGTAAGCTATTTCTGAGTAACAAACCATCCCAATAATTAATGGCTAAAAGGAACAAACATTTAATTATTTCTCACACTTTAAGTGTTGCTTTATTGTTTTCTCTGGTTTGGGCCAACTTGGCTGAGGTTCAGTGCCTTAGGACAGCCTCACTCACATGTCTGTGGCCTCAGGTAGGACAACTGGCCATTTGGAATGGCAGAGACATCCCTCCACATGGTTTCCAAACCTCTAGGAGGTCAGTCCAGGATTATTCACATAGTTTTGGAAGGAGTCCCAGAAAGAAGGGAAAAGCCCAGTCTGCAAGAGCTTTTATAGCTTCTGCTCACTTCACATTTGCTAATGTTCCATCGGCTAGAGCAGATCCCATGGCCAAACCCAGATTCCAGTGGCACAGAAATGGACTCCATTTATGGACCAGAGCTGCTGCAAGGTAGAAACATACAAAGAGGGATGGGGAAATATTTGTGGAAATTTTGTTTCTTATTACAAAAAGAAATTTAATTTCAGGATTTTCCAAGCTTATTCACTTGCATTTAAGTTGAGCTTCAGATCTTTGATAATTTGTTGGCTTTCAAGACATTTGGAATCTCTTCTGAAATGGTATTCAACTCAATTCCAGTGTGGGACCATAAATTCCTCATTACCTTCCCCACATTTTGAAGATAGGTTCTCAACATGGTAAAATGCAACAGTTATTTTTCAAATGTATGCAAATAAATTTGAGACAAGCAAAAGAATGGACAGTGTATTAACTACTAGATTCCTTTTTGTATTTTAATTTATATTTGTCAATACATCAGTATTTCCACCTTGTAGTATCCAAATCCATGTTTGTTTCATGTTTACTAGTTGTCTCTCTGCACAACTAGTGCCAGCCTGTGGTAGATGACATTATGACACCAGGCCTTCACCTCTCCTGCATCCATAATGTTGCCATGGCCTCATTGCGAGCAGAGTCAATTTCTCTGCTCTTTGATTTTGGGCTTGGCCATGTGGTTTGCTTTGGCTAAAGGCATGTGGTTAGAAGTGACAGTATGTCAGCCCAAGACTAGGGGACTAGGCTTTAAGATGTATATAGACTTGTTCTCTTGAGTCTCTGCCATTGCATAAGAACATGCTCTGTGGGCTTTCTGGTTTGAGGTGAATGAGGCACCTGTACAGCAAAGCCACCCCAGGTGACCCACAGACCTGGAAGGAGAAGTAGAACTTCTCTAAAAAGCCTCAAGTGGGTGGACTCAGCCAAGCTTGATCTTGAGCAGCCTAACTTTAGTTTATTGAAGACATGTGACCCATGATAAATGATTGCTATTTTAAACCACCATGCTTGGGGTGGTTCCGTATACAGCAGGAAGAAAGCACAAGTCCCTGGAAGGTGGGTTACCATCCATGACATTTTGATGGATACACAATAGGGAGACAAGATACATTTATCTATTGGTTAAAGCCTGCACGTTGCATAAGCTTTCTGTTGTTGTCATAACAAACAACAGCAAATTTAGTGGCTGAGAACAACACAGATTTGTTGTCTCGTTATTCTATAGGTTAGAAGTTTGACCTAATTTCCACTGGGCTAAAATCAAGGCATTAGCAGGGCCATGTTCCTTTCTGGAGGCTCTAGAGCTGAATCCATTTCTTTGCATTTTCCAGCTAATGGCTGTCTACATTCCTTGGCTCAAGAACCCCTTCTTTCATCTTTGTTGTGGGCTCAATTATGTCCCCCACACCCCCAATTTGTATGTTGAAGTCCGAGTTCCTAGTACCTTTAAATGTAACCACGATTGGCAATGAGGTCTTTGAAGAGATGGTTACGTTAAAATGGGGCTGTTATGGAGGGCCCTGATCCAGTATGACTGCTGTCCTTCTAAGAAGAGGAAGAGAGGTCAGGGATGCATGTGTACAGAGAAATGGCCACCTGATGACCCACAGAGCACGAAGCCCTGCAGGCCAAGGAAAGGGGCCTTAGAAGAAACCACACCCACTGACTCCTTGATCTTGGACTTCCAGGCTCTCAAATTTGAGGACACTAATTTCTTTGTTTAAGTCTCCTAGTCTATGGTGCTTTGTGTGGCAGCCTGAGCACACTCAAACAATCTTTGAAATTAGCAGTGTGCCTCTCTCTGACCATTTTTCCCTTATCCGTTCTTTACAGCCAAGAAAAATTGTCTGCTTTAGAAGAACTCACAGGATTAGATTAGGCCTACCCAAATAATCCAGGATAATCTTCCCATCCAAGGGACCTAACCCAAACAGTACCTACAAAGTCCCTTTGCAGCCACATCCCAGGTTCCAGGGTTAGGATGTGAGCATTTTGGGAGTGAAGGGGCATAATTCTACTGACCAGAGACATAAGAGGTAGTCCTGAGATTCTATAAATTCATAGTCCAACCAATAATGAATGAAGTATTAATGTTGTCATTTTGAGAGACTAGTGCCACGAGAACAATCATTTAGTAGAGATGATTTATTTTTTTCCTTGCATTTTCTCATTTCCCAGTTTTAGGGTCTACATGTTAACTTATATTTACCTTGCTCCTTGGTTTCTAGCAGAATGCCTGAGGATTTAGTCCCTCCACATTTCTGCCACTAAAGAACCTTCTACACTAACCCTTTTTTTTGAAACTTGCCTGTTTTTTACAAGATTCCCTCTAGCTCTTTCTGTCTGTTGAACCCTGCCTCTCTACTGAGAAATTATTAACAAAAACTTTCCACTGCAATAGAATTTCTTCCAAATTATAAGTATGCTCCATGGAAAAACCTCTGTGAATCTTTTTCTTTGGAAAGCTTCATGCTGCCATTGGAAAGCTGGGGAATAAATTGCACGGCATACTTGGTTTTTTTCATGACGTGGGTCTCAGAAGCTCTATTAAAAGTCTATTAAGTACCTCATCAGCTTCCGTTGGAGCCACAGATGAGGACTTCGTGTTGGAATTCATTTTCCACTCACGCCAACTATACTCTCAGAAGTGTGCTGTGCTGAATTTTTGTATTTGCATTAGATAGCTTGGGCCAGCTGGTAAGCACTTTCTACTGTAAATTAAGTGTCATGTGCATCCTTAAATTTAGATATTTAAACACATACAAAATACTATGCTGGAAAGATGCAAAGAAATACCAAACAGGAACTGCATTTTTGGCAGACTCACAATTGTACATTTGGCCATCAGTGAAACCCCTCTACCCACAGTAGGGCCCCGGGGGTGGGGGGGCTGCAGTGGGTGGTAGTCAGTGGATTACAACTCTTTTCTCCCTGGTCAGAAACCAACTTGCCTCTTCTTATGACAACTTCTAACTCTTCAACACCTTAACATTCAGCTTTTGTATTCCGGAATAATTTCCCCAACACACAGTGACAGTTGTTTCCAAGTGATGAACACATCCCTGAATCCATTATGACCTCCTCTGATGTTTCTGCTAGGACTTCAGCTGGTGCTCTGCCATTACGGCGGGAGCTGAACCCAGTGTCCTGGGTGGCATGTGGCAGTGTGTGATCTAAGGCATGTAAGTCAGGGACTGGGAGTCCACAGGGGCTTTCCCTCGTGTTGCTCAGCTTAAGCAGAAGGAGAGGAATGAGGACTTAACGTGCCATGGGTTTCATGCTAGAAACATTTGGATTTACATTCTGTTATTTCAGCTGTCAAGTTCCTGCAGTGGATAAAGATGTTTGCAGTCACTCCATGAGACGTCTCTGTGCAGGATCAGATTTTTTTGTGGATTTAGAGAAAACAACAGTGACAGAAGTTCAGCAAATATTTTTATCACCCTAACTGGATGTCGACAATCAGTAAGAGGTAGAGGAGGAGTCCTGCACACAAATTTTGCCTGTTTCTAAACACTCTGTTTTGCACTGTTTGGCAGTTCATGGGTAGGACAAGAAAAGGAAGTTAATTCCTTTCTTTCCTGGTATTGTGCCCCAGGAGAAAAATCTCCTTCTATAAGGAGATTTTAAAATTATAAAATTTTAAATTTATATTATTTATGGTTTTTATAATTTAGATTACAAAAATCTCTGCATAAACACATGAGGACTTGTCAGCTGTTGGATCGGAAATATGTTTTTTCATAACTAGATTTTATTTTTTTATTTATTAAAATGTATTTATTATTATTATTATTAATTATTGAGGCAGAGGGACAGAGGGAAAGGGAGAGAGAGAGAATCCTAAGTAGGCTCCACCCCTAGCAAAGAGCCCAACCTGGGCTTGATCTCACAACCCTGAGATCATGACCTGAGCCAAAATGAAGACTCAGAGACTTAACCGACTGAACCACCAAGGCACCTCACATAATTAGATTTTAAAGCCAAAATTTAAAAGCATTATTTTCTGCAGTTGATCAGTATGCTGTTCAGGCTACTACTGAGGACTCTTACATTAAAGAGAATATTAAAAGTTGTAGTAATTGCACCTATAGTCCCACTTTTCATCCTTCTCTGGATATACCTCTTTTGCCATGTGAGTTTGCCTTTTCCATCCTTGGAGAGGCAGAGGTGGTTTCTCTGTCCCATGTGATTTGCCAGGAGAATGAGGCAGGGGTGATGGTGTGGCATTCTGAGCCAAGGCTTCCCAAAGCATTTGCATATTTGTTCTTTTCTTCTGTCCCTGTGTTGCCCTGTGGAACCTCCAGCCTCCCTACAGATATATGAGTCAATGCCTGAAGACACAGGAGTGAGAGGAGTGAGTGAAGCTGAGTCCCCACATAGGTCAGCAGACTTCCCACTGATCTCCAGACACAGGAGACATAATAGTGAATTTATTGTTTTAAATCCTGTTTTGTACTTTATTAGGCAGCATGTTTATGGCAACAGCTCATTGACACTAGAGTGTTAACAATTAACAAACATTTGATAGATAGTTGCAAAATGAATGAACGAACAAAACCACGTGCAGAATATTTCTCTGCGTATATTTTACACAAATGTGTATATAGACAAAAGCAAAATAATAAACAAACACACACCACAATGTTTGTTTTCACCTGTCTGCAGGTAGACCCTTTGTGTTTTAGCTCTCCCAGTTCTCCATTAAAAGGTGATTTGAGATTAATTGGCTGGTTGCCAAGCTTACCCAGTGTGAGAGGCAAATCTTCCTCACACCATGGCTGTCCAGTTTTGTTGTCCCACTGAGTATGATTTCAATAACTGTGTAATTCATTTTCATTTATTTTGTCATTCACCAACTAGCTTTCCAAGCTACTATGTAAAATAAGTAGTTTGCAGAGAAAAGGACAGTGATATTGACATGCCTTTCCACACAGAAAGGAAATACATGAAATTTTTAAAGTTTCCTTGTTGCTATTGCCACTTTAAAAAAACACAATGTCTATTATAGGCAACTTTAAAACTGTGCTGCAGAAAATGATCAGAAAAATTTTCTTCTGCATTAGCACTGTAATTGCACTTAAGGAGAATATAGAAGGATTAATTAATTTCACTGCTCAATGGGAGTTTGATTCTGGCTTTAAAAGCTAAAATTGGAAGTAAAATCCTGAGTTGATAATGGCATTTGAGTTTTCTAATCAATTACTGTCTCTTAACCTACTCAGCACAGTGGTTCCAAAGAATGAAAAGAGAAGACATACCTTCCAGAAGTGAAATGAAATGATAGTTGATAAGTTACTGTAACCAAGCATCTTATTCCTAAAACATTTTAGTTTTTAAAAAATTTATTTTGGAGTGCTCAAAGCATTTTAATATATATCATATTATAATTATATATTATACATATATTATATTATGTATATTTTTGTGTATTAGATATATTATGTGTATATGTGTAACATATATCTCTGTATGCATGTATATATATAATTTATATATAACATATATATTTGTGGGCCAGTTTTTGGTCATCAGACTGGATATAATTCTAACTTGGTACAAATTACAATTCCCAGTGAGTGTTTAGAAAGCCCCAAGACTGTGGTTTTGAGATTAGCTAGGACGTGGCCTGATGACCTTTACTCCCACTAAGATAGTGGGAACAACTAGTGAACCACTAGCTCCTTCCCATATGTACATATTTTTAATAGAAAAAAAGCATGTCAAGGGAACTAGAATTTGAGGAGAACATGCCCTGGGCCATTAAACAATTGCCCATTTTGAGCTTCTAGGATTTAACAGAAAAAATATTTGGAGTATTGTTCATGCCAACCAAGTTTCAGACTTTCTTCCTCCAGGTCCTTGTAAGATTCTAAGTGCCTTATTATGTAAGACCCAAAACAATCTGGGTTTCCTATCAATGACAGAGTTATTTTATGCATAAATATATATACTTTGTTAAATCTATAAAAATAACAATATCAGAAAACTATATCTTAGGGGAACATCAGGGATAGGAAAATTTTCTTAGTCTTGTTCTGACATATGTACCTGTAACTGCTGTCTTCGGTTGTAGGGTTGGTAGAGGAAAAAATTCAAGTCATCATTGATAGAATGACCCCATTGATTGCATGATTGATTTGACCAATAACAGAATGATTTGATCAACAAATAGATATGTAAATCATTTCATTTCTAGGAAAGTTTTGAATGCTAAGAACTATTCCAAAGACTGCTTATGAGTGTACGTTGTTTCCCTGGTGAATTTAGAGCAATTTTAACAAAACACAAACTTGTATAGTGATAGTGCATATTTTGAGGGCTTTAAAAAAATAATCTTTCTTATGTGATTATTTAGGTAATTTTTCCCTTTATTTATAGGATGCTTTCATGTACATCTGAATGTTATATGCACATCTGTATGTGTGCATGTGTATATGTGCTGGGAAATATGAGTAAGAATTTAACCCATTTCGTTTTCAAAAAACACTAAAGAGGCAGACTCATCTCAAGTTTTAGATTTCTAGCATAAATACATTTTATAGACAATGTATTGCTTTTAGGAAGTAGAATGGATAATCTTCTTTGGGGATTACTTATTGATTTTCTTTAGTTTTTAACAACATACAGTATTGTTATTGCTTACTTTTAAGCAAATCTAAATCAATAGTAGGTTATACAAGCACACGGTATATAAATATAAATATATATATATATATATATATATATATATATATATCTCGATAGATAGAAGCATAACCCAGAACACATGCCATAGTCATAATGAGAACTTGTAGAAATGCTCACTTCAGATGATCCTTATTAATCGTTGCAGCAGAGATGTGAAGAAACAGAATGAGCCTACATTTCATCCTTAAGACTCAATTCTTTGGATAACTTATTTGTACTCCAACTTTGAAGTGGGTTAACCTAAAAGTGACTGTATTTTTAATCTGTGTTTTATAATGGATAAGGGTCATGGTCAAATTTTAAGATGGAGAATTAATAATGTTAATTATGAATCCTGACTCTGATATTGACTGATTTCTTTTTGAAGGTTATTTGATCTAACTTTTGAAGTTAAAAATAGAAATATGCGTGTTTTTACCCACATTATGGTATATAATCTATGTCAAACAAGACAAAAATGCCTTGGGAACATGATATATATTGGAACAAAAATGTCTACTATTTAAGTGCTTTTAGAGTATTTTTACTGATTTGGACAGAAATAGAATAGTTCCTAATGAACAGAAATATGCGACCATTATTTGCTGGCTTTTCTTCCCTTTTATGTTTATGTGCATTTCATTTCTTTAAAGTTCCGTGAGACTTTGATCTTCACTCTCCTCAATGACTTCTATGCACTGTAAAGGATGCTCTTTGTGAAGTATGAAATTCGTGGCTTATCTGTGTAAAAAGTGAAAATGAAAGACTGTTATATATCCTTAATGTTGGTTTAATTTTTAAGTGATGAAATACAGGTTTTGTCTACAAGTGGTACGTCTTTTTGTACATTTCACACTTGTTACCTTTATGCTACAGCAAAGTGAGCAGAACGTGTATTAGTTTTTCTAATGAAAGAAAAAAATGAATCTCAGCGATAGTAAGTCCAAAACCTGTATGATTCTTAGGTCTCTGGCAAAGTTTACAGGTGGTATTAGGATTCCTAATTTTGTCTGCTTTGCACCATCACACATTTATTTGGCAGCTAATGAGAATCTGTGTCAGTGGTGATCTTTTATAAAGGTGACTAGGCTGAGGTCCTAATAAACCAGCTGAGGGAGCAGACATGAGAAAGACGTATAAACAGATAACAAGGGTGCCCAGGTGGCTCAGTCATTAATCGTCTGCCTTTGGCGCGTCGGGAAGTCTGCTTCTCCCTCTCCCACTCCCCTTGCTTGTGTCCCTTCTCTCGCTGTCTCTCTCTCTCTCTCTCTCTGTCAATTAAATAAATAAATAAAATCTTTAAAAAAAAATCTGTATGAATGAATGCAGTAGACACATAAACTAAATGTTGGTTGAATTGGGGAAAGCTTTACTGGAAGAGTGATTTTTGAGGGGGGTTCTTGGAGAACTCCAGAAGATGGAAACAAACCTTGACTTTTCTTTCCCCCATCCATACATCCAAACTATCGACATATCCTTCAACTCTGTCCCTCGAGTATGTATGAAATCCAAGCCTTTCTCTCCACCTCAAGTCTGCTACTCTAGTCCAGGGCATCACGAATTCTGCCCTGACGGCTTCCAGATGGCTCTCCAGCACTTGCCCTGGTCGTTGTCCTGTGGTTGTTAGTGACGGCTGTTGGCAACAACACTGTGAATGAGGCTACCCACGCCGTGTCATCTTTTGGTGACTTTCCATCACTCTTAGGATAAGGTTCAACCTTCATCGTGCTTACAAGCCCTGCACAATCTGTCTCTGATGCTTTTATATCCTCATGCAGCACCATGTTCTTCCTGGCTTGTTCGCCCCCCAAATTCCTTCGGGTCTCCCAAAGACTGAGACCAAATGTGATGGTCAGTTTTATGTGTCAACTTGAATGGGCCACAGCGTGTACATATTTGGTCAAATATTATTTTGGATGTTTCTGTGAGAATATTTTCTAGATGAGATTAACAATTGAATTGGTAGACTTTCAGTAGGACAGTACCTTCCAGGATGTGGTGGGCCTCATATAATCAGTCAAAGGCCTTAAGAGAACAAAATCTGACTTCCTGTGAACAAGAAAGAATCCTGTCAGCATACTGCCTTCAGAGCTGAGTTGCAACACTGACTCCTTCCTGGATTTCCAGCCTGCTGGCCTACTCTGCTGATTGTGGGCTCACTAAGCCTCCACAATTGTGTGAGCCAATAATTAAAATCTCTCTCTATATATTTCTTTCTCTTTTTATATGTAGATTATAGACATAGACAAAGATAAGATTTGGATATGTATGGGTAGACACATATGTACATACACACACACACACACACACACACACACACACTCTGTTCTGTTTCTGCTTGTCTGAGAACTCTTACACACACCTCAAGGCCTTTGTGTGGTTCTCATCCGGGGAAACCCTTGTATCAAACTCATTCTCATCATTCAGGTTTCAGCTTAAAATGCTTTTATGCAGAACTATTTTCCCTGCCTCTTTAATCACAAGGATTTTTTTTTTTAAAACATTCACCTTATAACACCCTTTGCTTTTGCTTCCTAGTATATGTGATAATTTGTAGTTATATATTTATTTATGTAATTAGGTCTTTCCTACTTGTATTTCACATGATAGCACTGCTTCTCAACCTCTTTATCATCACCCATAAGGACCCTTTGTAGACATTTTTTCTCTAATCACCTGCCACCACAAATATATTATCCCTTTGTATGTACTATATGTATACACAAACAGAGGAAGGTGGGTTTTTTTTGCCCCTAATGACCAATTTTCAGCTGCTAGGGGCTGATATCGCTGGTGCTGGGAAGTATGTGGTACAATGTAAGCCCCACAGTAGGCCATTGCTTTTCCCTTTCCCCCCGTACCCCCACCCCCAATACTGCAGCATAGTAAGCGCTCAATAAAGAAGCCTTGAGTAAACTGAATAAAGGAATTGGCTGCCTGGGAAGAGCATCCAGGAACCAGTACCCTTGGGTACTGCTTCTGTATTTACCACCTGTGGCCTCAGACAAATCTCTTCACCCTCATCTCCTCATTTTAAAAGTGGGAAAAGTAACAGTTCCTAAATCACGGTACACTCTGAGGGTGAGACAAGATAATCCATGCAAAGGGCTTAGTGGAATGCCTAATGTAGTCAGTGCTAAATAATATACAAAGAAAATAGCTACCTTTGCCAGGTGGTATGTGTGTGTGTGATGTCAGGAAAAGCTCCAGTTGAGAAAAATGCTATGATCCACACCATCTCTACCATATTTCCCCTAATTTAGAGCTGACATTATTCAGTTAATAACCCTAAGTAAATACCTGAATTTCCCAAAATGAGTTGCATAGGATGCATACTTGTTCTAAATAGTTCTTTTAAAAAAATATATTATTTTTGAGAGAGAGGGGGAGTGTGTGTGCACCAGCAGGAGGGGAAGAGGGAGAAAAAATTTCAAGCAGACTCCATGCTGAGCCCATCTTGGGGCTCACTCTCAGGATCCCGAGATCATGATCTGAGCCAAAACCAAGAGTCTGATGCTCAGCTGACTGCCCTACCCTGGTGCCCTTCTTCTGAATATTTCTTATGGGGGAGAAATCAATGTTTTGGAGACTAAGAGGGCAGTTCAGTGAGATGTGGAAGGAACTCTCATCACTGATCCCCAGATAGTCACTCAAAGGTGCTCTTTCTCAGTTTTCCCTTCTGAAAAACAGTGATGGTCGTGGTTTCTGTCTTCCTGATTTATTTTGAGGCTTACAAAAGGATGAAATTAAGGTCTCTTTGTAAAAGTAAAGTATGCTTGTGTTTTTGAGAACAAGACTACTCCATATCTGGTTGCTTGGTATGTACCAGCTTTGTGCTAACCTGATGGAGAAGCATTTGTTTAATTAATCTTCACCGTAGCCTGTCAGGAAGGTGTTATCATTTTATACTTGAGGAAACTGAGGCTGGGGAAAATTTAGTTACTTGCTCACAACCACATTGCCAGCAAAAGATAAGATCAAGATTCTTTCCTGGAGAGAGGTGCTTGCCAGGGCCCACCTTAAAAATCACTATGATTTATGAATCGCTACGATTCTAACAATCACTGAGATGTTACAGGCATTTTGCTAACTGCTTTACCTTCATTTTGAAATTTAACTCATATAACCATTTTATGATTTGGGTGTTCTTAGTAATTTCTTTATAACAGATGAAGAAATTGAGACAGAAATGTGACAGTTAATTTTCTGTGTCAACCTGACTAGATGATTCGGTGCCCTGACATTCTGTCAAACATTCTTTCAGAAGTTTCCTGAAGGGAGGGTATTTTTGCATGAGATTAACATTTAAATAGTTGGATCTAATAAAGCAAATCTCTGCTCCCCAAGGTGGGCCTTGTCCAATCAGCTGATGGCTTGACTAGGGCAAAAAGGCCAACCCTCCCTAGAGTGGGATGGAATTCCTCTTGCATGACTGCCTTCATACTGAGACGTAAACTTTTTCCTGACTTTAGACTTGAACTGACACATAGGTCTTTCTGAGTGTGAAGCCTCTGGGTTTCCTTTGGGTCTCTGGGTCTCATGTCTTCAGACCAGGACTGAAGGCACACATCTGTCCTTCTTGTGTTTTGTGCTTTCTTGTGTTTTGTGCTTTCTTGTGTTTTGTGCTTCTTGATCTTGTGCTTTCTGACTCACCCTGCAGTTCTGAGTCTGGTCAGCCTCCATCACCGCATCAGCCAATTCCTTATAATAAATCATTTTTGTATATGGAAATCTCTCTCTCTCTCTCTGCGTATACACACACACACACACACACACACACACATAAATATATCATATATATAAGATTAAAAATCAGATGAAGATAAGAAAGAGGGAAATAATTCTGACTCCCTAAAGAAATATATTTCTCTTTTATATAACACCCTAAATAATAAAAAATTAGGTCATGTGTTTAGTATAATATGTTTATGTGTGTGTGTGTGCATACACATATATACACAGACTTACAAATATGGGCACATATGTATATATAGAACATCATTATGTGTGATTACATATACATACACACACACACACACGCACACATAGATTGGTCTATATAAAAACACATGTGTTTATATGTATGTATAGAACAAAAATACAATGTTTTCCAAAATTTTTACTCTTCTTTTACATATATTAAAACAGGAATGATATACTTGGCAAACAAAGATAGCAAGTCTAGTTACATGATATTTATGTTTTATCTCATTCCCTGTAAGGGGAAAGTCAGCTGGTTATTGCTTCTTTTCAGTGTGTGCTCTCAGAGAGCTCATCCTTTGAAATAAAGAAAAAAAAAAAAAACCCACAGTCAGACAAGTTTGGCATTAATGGCAAGGAGATAGTGCTCTGCTCATACATTACCTTGTTTACAGGAGCTCCAGCACTAGATTTTATCTGTCAAGAAAGCAAAGATGCAAAGAGAAAAAATGGTTCACTATTAAACTGAGAGGTTCAAATCAGTAGTGTGGTATCATGGAATAACTGGCCCTTCAATGTATTGTCAGAAGAATGCTTTAACTTGTTAATACTGTCAACTGCCTTGACAATGGCCATCTTTCTTCTCATTTGAATAAAGGGTCATTTGCTCACTATCATAGTTTCTCCAACAGCTTTTAACTAGATAACGTAATTACATATTCCCCATAAAATTAAAAATGGAGAACTGTCAGGGTTTCAGCGGCACACCCTCTGAAAGTAAATTCTTCTTTGCCCTTGTTCTCTTTCTTTCTCTCTTTTCCTTCCTTCCTTCCTTCCTTCCTTCCTTCCTTCCTTCCTTCCTTCCTTTCCCTTCCCTTCCCCTCCCTCCCCTCCCCTCCCTTCCCCTCCATTTTCCTTTCCTTTCCTTTCTTCTCCTCTCCTCTCCTTTCCATCCCTTCCCTGCCCTCCCCTCCCCTGCCCTCCCCTTCCCTCCCCATCCCTTCCCTTCTTTCCCATTCTCAGATGGAACTTCTCGTTGGGTGGTGCAGATCTACATTGATGGGGGGAGGCATCTTTCAAATGAGCCATTAATGGTCAGTTTCTCCTCTGACATGACAACTTGGGTTTTCTTCCATCTCACAGGGTGATAAAATGGGAAGAGGGTAAAGTAGATACTTTTGAAATATGTCTGTCACATCAGAGAAGACCAGTCAACTTTTTAAGACCTCAGGCTGGTTCTTCTACGAGGAAGAAAAGAACTAGTAAATAGTTACTTCCAGAGTTTATTGAGAGCCTGTAAGAAAGTTCTTTTCAAGAGTGTGCCTTTTTGATTTGTAATTTCCATGGCTGGGTCAAATGCATTTAAGATCATTTACTCCATGCGGGGCTTAGGTGGCTCAGTGAGTTAAAGCCTCTGCCTTCATCTTAGGTCATGATCTCAGGGTCCTGGGATCGAGCCCCGTATCAGGCTCTCTGCTCAGCAGGGAGCCTGCTTCCCCCTCTCTCTGTCTGACTCTCTGCCTACTTGTGATCTCTGTCAAATAAATGAACATAATCTTTAATAAAAAAAAATAATTTACTCTATCTATCAGGGTACCTGGCTGGTTCAGTGGGTGGAGCATGCAACTCTTGACCTTGGGATTGTGAGTTCAAGCCCCACATTGGGTGTAGAGATAACTTAAACAGAAAACCTTTTTATTTTTTTTTTTAAGATTTTATTTATTTATTTGACAGAAGAGATCACAAGTAGGCAGAGAGGCAGGCAGAGACAGAGGAGGAAGCAGGCTCTCCACAGAGCAAAGAGGCCCATGTGGGGCTCGATCCCAGGATCCTGAGATCATGACCTGGGCCGAAGGCAGAGGTTTAACCCACTGAGCCACCCAGGCGCCCCCAGAAAACCTTTTTAAAAAGATTATTTACTCTATTGTAAATAATTTATACTTTCAGTAATCAAAGTAAAGTTTTCTCTTGTATTCTCTAATCTGAAATTGTTGAGTGGAAAAATGCAAAATAACATCGTTATTTACTTATACACTAATGATGCTTGACAATCTTTTAGAATCCCTAAAGCTGGGCTCTAAGATAGTAAGTCTTATCTAAAATGCAAGATGAAATAGAATGACGATGGGGAGAAAAAAGATCAATTCTCCAGACATGAAGTGACATGTTGGCATGAAGTTGGTACAGGTAATCTGAGATCTTCAGCAAGCACAGCTGCAGATTTCTTCCTACCGGGTGGAGCAAGATTAGGGTCTCTCTACCTCCCTGGCAAGCCTGGTACCTAGTCCTCTTTGGCTGTAGTCCCACTTGATTACAAAGAACATTTATAAAAATGGTAAATGTTGCCTTAAATTTTGCGCTATGAATTTTTACTCTTGCTTATTTTCATTTTTTTTTCTTTCTTTTTCTTTTTTTTTTTTAAAGAAAGAACACACACATGTGGGCAGGGGGATGCACAGAGGGAGAAGAAGGGGGAAAGAGAATCTTAAGTAGGCTCCACACCCAGGGCAGAGCCCAGCTTGGGGCTCAACTCCTGTCCCTGAGATCATGACCTGAGCCGATATCAAGAGTAAGATACTTAACCAACTGAGGTACCCCGGTGCCCCTGTCTTTTTCTAAATGAGCACTGGCCTTCAGTACCTCCATCAGTCTCTACTCAGTCCATTCTTGAGGTTGAGATGAAAGGTAATAGTTCTTTCAAAACTACTAGAGAATTCCTGATTCCTACTTCTCTTGGCTGTGGGGCACCTGGGTAGCTCAGTGGGTTAAAGCCTCTGCCTTTGGCTCAGGTCATTATCCCAGGGTCCTGGGATCCAACCCTACATCAGGCTCTCTGCTCAGTGGGGAGCCTACTTCCCCTCCTCTCTCCCTGCCTGCTTCTCTGACTACTTCTGATCTCTGTCTGTCAAATAAATAAATAAAATCTTTTTTTCAAAAAACAAAAAACAACCTACTTCTCTTGGCTGTTTTCAATATCTGTCTTAAGGGACATGCTCAGACCATTCTATTCTCTTACTAGTGCTGGTTAGACCTCAGATTTCAATTGACAATGCCAGAATAGTGAAAGAAAAGTAGACATCAATTGGCAATTGTATTAAGTACAAAATTATATGCTAGACATGCATATGTACATTATACACATGCACATATAAGGCAGGTGTGTGTTCAGTTGCGTAACAGACACCGTACTAAGCACCTATTCAATGGATTCAATGGATTCTAAGAGGGGGGGGTTAATGAGTTAACATCTGAAAAGCACTTTGTGTGATACCTAGCCACAGTAGTGCTTATTACTGTTATAGAACAGAAAATGAAAACCTTAAGAGGTTAAATAACTTGCCATAGCTGGTGGCTGTGTCACACAGCTATTAATTGTTCAGATCCAGATATTTTGACTCTATCACATTTATTCTACAATAAAATGTTTATTATACTTTGAGAAAAACAAGCACACTCCTAAGCATACATCAGTAGTGGGTGTGGGGGTTCTTTTAAGTAATTATACTAATATATTCATTCTAGATCTACATTTATACATTTTCTAATTTAATTCTTGGTTAGCCAGTGATCAGGTTTAGGAGAAGTAGATAGATGGTCCCTGATGGATCTGCCAGCTGGGCCTGTACTAATCTTTGTGAAATGGAACACAGGGTGATCTGAGTACTTTGAACTGATGCTTAGGAGATAGGTTCAAATAAGGGACACAGAGGAAAGAAAAAGTGGTGAAGGAACAAAGGAACAACATGGTGAGGTGGGATCTTTTTTTTTTTTTTTTTTTTAAGCTTCAGAGGTAGAATTTAGTGATTCACCAGTTGCACATAACACCCAGTGTTCATTAATGACATCTAAAGTCCTCCTTCATGCCCATCACCCGATTAGCCCTTCCTCCTACCACCTCTCCTCCAGCAACCCTCAGTGGGTTCCCTACAGTTAAGAGTCTCTTAGGGTTTGCCTCCTTCTCTGTGTGTTATTCTATTTTTCCTTCCCTTCCCCAATGTTCATCTGCTTTGTTTCTTGAATTTCACATATGAGTGAAATCATATGACATTGGTCTTTCTATCATTGACTTATTTAGCTTAGCATACCCTCTAGTTCCACCCACATCATTCCAAATGGCAAGATTTCATTCTTTTTGATGGTTGAATAATATTCCACTGTATATATAAACTACACCTTCTTTATTCATTCATCTGTCAATTGACATCTGGACTCTTTCCATATTTGGGGTATTGTGGACATTGTTGCTATAAACAATGGGTACATGTGACCCTTTGAATCACGGTATTCCTTGGATAAATACCTGGTAGTGTTGTTGTTGGGTTGTAGGGTAGCTCTATTTTCAACTTTCTGAGGAACTTCCATACTGTTTTCCAGGGTGGCTGCAGCAGTTTGCGTTCTGAGGTGGGACCTGGTAGTGCTTAAGAGCATGTGTGCCATCTTGCATCAGACTGGTAAAGTTCAAATCCTACCTCTGTCACTTTCTAGCTTTGTGATCTTTGTCATCTTATTCAACCTCTCTGAGCTTTGGTTTCCTCACCTATAGAATGAAGAGAATAATAACATTTACCTCATAGGTTTATTAGAAAGATTCAGTAAGTTACTAGACTTAGAACACTTGCCTGATGCACAGTAGACATCAATTTAATGATAACATATGCTGTTGATGTTTCCAGTATTTGTGAAGTTTTAGAATATATCGTGGGGGAGGGTTAGCATCAAATCACCATGTAAAATGTGTGTGATGATATAGTAGCTTTTGATTTTAAGGGGGTACATAAATGGGGGTGGGCAATGGGAATGGAAAACCAGCCAGCTGAAAATGAAACATCATTAGCTACATGCATGTCTGGGAAGGGTGTCTGTGCAGTCATGAACTCCAGGAGCTGCTCCAGCTGAAAAGCACAGTGAAAGCGGTGATGCTCCAGGGCACCAGGACTGTGAGTGACCAAAGGGCCTGGTACGTACCCATTCACAGGGAAGGAAATCACACTTGCCAACATCCTCTCTCTTGAGACAGTCTTACAAGGAGCACTACTGCTTATCTGGGAGTTATCACATACCTAAGATTTGCTCTCAAAACTCCCTTGGGTCTATTGGTAGTTAGAGATAGAATCTTGCATCTTAACTCTGAATCTTATCAGTTTCCAAGGTAGTGAAGCTTAACTTTATTTACAAATATTTAAAACTGATTGATAATTAATTTGAGTGCCTTTCCTTGAAAGTTTGAATTAATGCAGTAGTGCCCAATTGTGTAATTTATGTCAGAATCAGAATGAAGTATATGAAACATTTCTTGGGAAGTTTTGTAGAAATGCTTATCTCATGGCTTGACCCCATCCTAATGAATACAAACTCCCAGAGGGGAAGGTCTGAACTTGTGTATTCTAAAAGAACTCTGTGCGTGATTTGATGCCACAGTGCCTCCACTGCTACATTGCCTTGACATTTTATTCCTTTTAGAAAGACCCAGGTGAAGACAATCTGGTAAGCCTCAATTGAGTTTGAACAACTTCTTCAATTTTTTAGTGCCAGAAGATTGAGTCTTCTTGAGTTGGCTAGAAGCAAGACAATTTATGAGGAGCTGGATTCTATTGTTCTGATTTATTTGTGCCATTATGGAGACTTGGTCTTTGGGATGAATGTCTGACCTCGGGTGACTGCCAAGGGCTTTGGAAAGTGAGAGAAAGTTTCCATGGAGCTGTAGGAACCATGAGCCAGAGGCCAAAATTTACTCTTCTTTAAGCAGCTTCTCCATTCCAAGCAGGGTGACACTCTGGCAAGACACTAATCTTTGAGTGTCTGTTTCAATATTTTTGCATTGGGACAAAACCTACTGCAGAGAGGTTGTTGTAAGGATTAAATGAGGGAAAATATAGGATGCACATAGCTTGGGTTATTGGTGACAAACAATATTAGTATTCTTGCTTTTTCACCTGCTACCTCTTTTTCCTCCTGTAGCATCTGTTCATTATTAAACATAGTATCTAGCAGTCACTTAACCTGCTTAACTAAATCACAGTAGTTCTCAAGTGCCAAAGCAGTTCCCATCATCAGTATAGAGTTTGCGTTTTGTGTTCTGGTGGCCCCCACAATTCACTTGGGTTATTTTCTATCTCTCAGCAGTATAGAAACTGGTTGTTTGAAACTATACAAATGTTGCAAGTAGGACTTCGTATAAATCTGTGCAAATTCCTGAATTCACTTCTTCATGGTTTCCCTGTATTTTTGAAGGTTGTTTAAGTCTTGTCAATCCCTGCTGTCAGACCCTTGCTAGCATCCAAGAGAAGTCATTGAGAGTATTTCCTTACTTTTATAGCTATCAAGAAGACTTGCATGATAGAGCGAGAAATGGGATGTCACGTTGTGGCTGCTCTCCATTTGCCTCTTATCCATAGTCTTCCTGCTCACCCTCTTCACACAGTATGTGTTCCCCACACCAGCCTTGCCCTCAGTTCACCCTGGAGCCCCTGGGAGATAGAGTCCAACATCCTTGGTTGTATATCATGATGCACTCATGTTCTTGAAGATGCCAAACCTTGCAATGCTCAAAGGGTGAAAACTGGTAAATACTCCTGAATCAACAGCCTCTTGAACCCTCTTATTTCTACAAATATAAACATAATTTGGAAAGATTATTAGTACCTGTGGGAATTTAGAATCATTGCTAGGAGAACTTTTTGAATGCAAATTCCTGCCCTCTTGATTCTGTCTGGTTTTCTGTTTACTGCTTAGTACACTAAGAAAGCAGACAGATCTTCATAGCTTGAGGGCCAACAAAAGAGTTAGTTTTCTCATTTTTCATGCTGTGGAGAATTGGATAATCAGTGGTACTAAATTGCCACTCCCTACATGCCTCTTTCTGTACCCAAATGACTTTCAAGATTGCATTCCATCATTATTGTTGGCCTTAATTTTGTCCACATGTTTTGTCTTTCCAGGACACAGGTGAACTTTCGTAGAAGAGGAGAGGGTGACTTTTATCCTAAGGAACTAGATTTTTCTTTCTTAAACATTGACATATTTCTCCTAAACTGAAGACACATGAGTTAAGGATATCACAATTTGGTCCCCTTCTCCTCTTTACTGATGCACTCCCCCTCCTTTTTTTCCTATTTTCCTCAGTTATTTAAGCAGATTTATCCCAGTGTGCTGAAGACAAACTCAGATTCTTTAAGTTCAAATTCTGGCCTTTCAACCTATTAGATATATAGCTTGGGGCTCTCTCTCTGATGTGGTTTCCTCGTTGTTAGATGAGGATAACAAGTTTTGCCTATTAAGTGTGGTCAGATGGCTACATGTTCCAACCCATGAACCCCTTTCTTCTAGAGTCATTGAATTCCACATTCCTAGTTAAGCATTTGATGTTCTGGAATACAGACTGCTTTAAGCGTGGCCATATAACTAAATTGTGAATAGTAGAATATAAGGAGAAGCGGTATGTGCAACTTTGGAGATGTTTCTTTAAAGGTAGCAGCCATGTAATTTTCCTTTCTTTCTTCTCTTTTCTGTTGAATACAGGATGGAATGCATGGAATAAACTGGGAACAGCCATGTTGAAGCTTGATGTAAAGAGGTCGTGGTAGAGACACAGTGCTCCACGGTGTCAGGACCCAAGCCCTTTCCGTATTGTTGCTCCGCCATATATGGCCATCCCATTATTATATTTTATTTCTGTTGTCATCCTTAATAATTGCTGAAATCAACTTGTTATTTTTTGTTTGCTTTTAAATTCTTACCTCACTAGAATTTAAGAGAAATCTAACTTGTTTAATCACTGTTCCAAGTACATAGACAGTGGTTGGAACACAACAGGTGTTAAACATGGATGGAAAAAATGAATGACTGAATGAATGACTGAAGCCTCAGTCAGCTTCAGGGGGTTGAAAGTCTAGTGGGGGTCAGTGGCCGTTGCTGGCAGGAAAAAAACAAGTCCTACTGGGTGGCATGGAAGAGCACCAGTGGGTGGTGGTATCCAGTAGAGTGGTGGTGGCCACCATCGGGAGAAGATGGGACAGGCAAGTAGCAGATGAGACAAAGGGCCACAACTGGATATGGGGAAGAAGTGGCACATTAAGTCTAGTGGTAGATTTATTTGTGAACACATTTAAAATATCCCTTAGAATACACATAGTTGGGTGGACAGAGAGAGGGAGCTTTGCATAGGATGCACAATCTGTGTCAGCAGATAATCCATTAAAATTTGAATTATTGTTGCTTTTCTGAGGTCATCTGTACTCACAGGCTGGTGACAAGTGGACACTTCAGTTAGAACCTTCATAATCTATGGCTTTAAAGACAAAGTCAGTTTTGTTTCTGAATGTCTATACCTTGCTGAATGCTAGATCCTTAAAATGCCTCCTTTTCCCCCTTATATCTTGCTCCTATTATCCTTAAAACTTTGCATTCTTCTTCCTCATGCATCTTAGAGGTGGGTCAGAGGTTCATTAAAATTGTCTATTTTATTTGCCTTTGGTTTCTCCAATTCATTAATCTCGGGACTCAGCCTTTTCTTTGCATGTGCCCTTTGCCTTTGTGCTATCTGATTCACGTGAGTCACAGAGATAATTTAAGGGTAATGTATGTTCTGTCTGCCTTGGCTTCAGGTGTCTGAAGTGACCCACGGGGCAGTGGTGTATATACTGTCTCTGTGGGAGGAAAGCAGAGATAAAATGCTCTTTGAGGAATTATAAAGTATAATAAATTATTTTGTGCTTCACATGACTTCCTCTCCATCACTGCTCCAATATCATCATGTGAAGAGTAGGAGAAGAGAGGATGGGAGGGAGCTATAGGCATTTATGAATAATATTATTTAGTTCACTTCAAAAAATGCATAAGAAGTGCTGCCAAAGCTTGAACCGAGAAAAGGAGATACAAAAGGCGGCTGTAGCCACAATGCATTGAAAATTTGGATATTTGGAATAAGTTGCTGACAGAAGAGTCAGGGAAAGAATCTGTTATGGATAAAATGGCAATAGGAGATTGGTTGGCTGTAAAAACATGTAGAATTAGGAAAAAATATTGCTTGAAGGGGATCTGCTTTATTGTTCAATATTATTAGCACATAGATTTTTACAAATTCCTATTACCTAAATATAGGAGAGTGATTGCTCCTTAAAACCCTTAAAAGTGTCTGGCATTGATTTTCTTGATGCCGGTGTGTGTTTGGGATTCTTCATCTTCAATAAATCTGTCTGGAAGTGGGGCCATTGTACTTTTGGATTTTTCTCTTCTGAAAAGTGTTTCTTGACGTCTTGGTGGAGGAGAAAGTAGTATGGTGTTTTGAAAGAAAAAAAAATAAGTCTAGTCTGACTCTTGAATCCAAATTGCCTCAGGCGTTTGTAAAGACTCATGGATTTGTCTGGTGCTAGAAGGAGCAGCAGAGATTATATAAAAACATTCACTTGTGTTTTTTTAGGTGATGAACTTGAAGAGGTCTAGTGATTTAACCCATTATTGTGTGGTTAACTACCTTTTAGGTTCTAAGCTTAGAATGAGACCTCTGCATTTTGAAAGCCCTATTTTTGTTTATTTATTTTTATGTAACTAAGGTGTATAATTTGATGATTTGATATATGTATATGTTGTGAAATAATCATTACAATCAAGCTAATTAGCATATCTGTTACCTCACATAATTATCGTGTGTGTGTGTGTGTGTGTGTGTGTGTGTGTGTATGTGTGTGTGTGTATGTGGTAAGAACACTCAGGATCTATCTTCTTGGCAAATGTCAAATATACAGTACAGTATTGTAACCTATAGTCACCATGCTATAGATTAGATCTCTAAATCTTATTCATCTTGCATAAGTGAAAATTTTCACTCCTTAATCAACATCTCCCCTTTTCCCATCTCCTGAGTTCTGGTAACTCCATTATACTCTCTGTTTTTATGAATTTGATAATTTCAGATTCCAGCGAATGAGATCATACATTATTTGTCTGTGTTTGACTTACTTCATTTAGGGTAAGTGTCCTCCAGATCCATCCATGTATTGCAAATGGTAGAATCTCCTTTTTTTGTAAGGCTGAATAGTATTCTATTGCATGCATATACCACATTTAAATAAATCCATTTACCTATTGATAGACATTTACATTGTTTCTGTATCTTAGCTGATGTAAAAAAAAAAATGCTGCAAAAATATGGGAGTATAAGTATCTCTTTGAGATCTTAACTTCATTCCTTTCAGCAAGTACCCAGAAGGGGGATTGTTGAATCACACATTAGTTCTATTTTTAAATTTTTGGAGAACCTCAATACTGTTTTCAATAATGGCTGTACCAATTTACATTCCCACCAACACTGTACCAGGGCTCTCTATTCTCTACATCCTTGCCAGTGCTTGCTATCTTAAAAAAAAAATAGTGATTCTACACAACTATCATATGATCTCCCTGATATGAGGAAGTGGTGATGCAACATGGGGGCTTAAGTGGGTAGGAGAAGAATCAATGAAACAAGATGGGATTGGGAGGGAGACAAACCATAAGTGACTCTTAATCTCACAAAAGAAACTGAGGGTTGCTGGGGGGAGGGGGGTTGGGAGAAGGGGGTGGGATTATGGACATTGGGGAGGGTATGTGCTTTGGTGAGTGCTGTGAAGTGTGTAAACCTGGCGATTCACAGACCTGTACCCCTGGGGATAAAAATATATGTTTATAAAAAAATAAAAAATTAATTAAAAAAATAGTCATTCTAATAGGTGTGTGGTGGTATCTCATTGTGGTTTTGATTTGCCTCTTCCTGATGACTCATGATCTATATTTTTATATACCTGTTGACCATTTGCATGTTTTCTTCAGAAAAATGTATATTCATGTCCTTTGACTATTTAAAAAATTGGATTATATTTGTTTGTCAGTTTATTGCTATTAAGTAATATGAGTTCCTTATATATTTTGGTTATTAAACTCTTATTAGATATATGGGTTGCAAATATTTTGAATCATTCTGTAGGTTACCTTTTCCTTTTGTTGTTTATTTCCTTTGCAATGCAGAAAAGCATTGGTTTGTTGTAGTATCACTTGAATATTTTTGCTTTTGTTGCCTATACTTTTGGTATCATATCCAAAAAAATTGTTGTCAGGAGACAAGGAGATTTTCTCTATGTTTTCTTCTAGGAACTAGGCTATAAGTCCTTACAGTTAAGTCTTTAAGCATTGTGAGTTTATTTTTGTGAATGTTAAGGGCCGAATTTCATTATTTCACGTACACATATTCAGTTTTCTCAATACCACTTATTGAGGAGACTGCCTTTTCAATGCTCATTGTGTATTTCTGGCACCCTTTGTCAATGATTATTTGACCATATATGTGTTGGTTTATTTCTGGACTCTCTATTCTGTTCTATTGGTCTGTGAGTCTATACCATACTGTTTTCATTACTATAGTTTAGCAATATAATTTGAAATCAGAAAGCATAATGCCTCTAGCCTTGTTCTTTTTTCTCAAGCTTCCCTTGGCTCTTTGGGGTCTTTTGTGGTTCCATATGAATTTTAGAAGTGTCTTTTCTATTTCTGTGAAAAATGTCATTAGAATTTTAATAGGGATTGCATTGAAGCTGTAGATCACTTTGAATAGTATGGACTTTTAGATAATGTTAATTCTTCTTACCCATGAGCATGAAATAACTTTCCATTTATTTGTATCTTCTTCAATTTCTTTCAACAATGTCTTACAGTTTTCAGTGTACAAATCTTTCACCTCATGGGTTAAGTTTAATTCTAGGTTTCATTTTTTCTGGTGCCCTTATCAATGGGATTATTTTCTTAATTTTTTGTAGAATCTTTCACTGTTAGTTGTACAATGGTGTGCACAGCTGTCTTTCTACCTACTCTTTATTTTTTAATTAAGATTTTATTGATTTATTTGACAGACTGAGATCACAAGTAGGCAGAGAGGCAGGCAGAGAGAGAGAGAGAGGGAAGCGGGTTCCCTGCTGAGCAGAAAGCCTGAGGTGGAGCTCAATCCCAGGACCCTGGGACCATGACCTGAGCCAAAGGCAGAGGCTTTAACCCACTAAGCCACCCAGGCACCCCTCTACCTACTCTTATAACTTATATTTTCCACTCAAATGTCTGATTGAAATGGTAAAAAGAGTAAGTGAACATGGAAAACCTTCTCATGTCTATTTTGGTATATAAACCCAGCATCAAAAAATGGTTACAGAGAAATACCCCAGGAAAACTTGATTGGGAAGTCCTAGGCCCCCCTTGAGTTAAGAACATGTTTTTCCTGACATAGCAAGAATTTGTAAATCTCTAGTTATTTTTTGAGATCAAACATGTATCCATGACTTCTAGAGTGTAAACACTTTAAACAGATTACCTTTAAAATAAGACTACTCTGTCTTCTGTAGACTCTGAAGTAACAATAGAATTTTTACAAATGGAATACAATTAACACTCTTTACCTTATATTTTTATTAATTTGTTTTCTGATAAATCAATTGTATATCAGTTGCGGTTGTGTATCCTAATCATCATGAAATCACCATGGTTATTGAGTTCTTACTATAAAAGGGAAAAATAGAACAGAAAAAGCCTTTGTTGAAAACATTTTAAGATGGGCATTTTTATTTCCTCATTGAATAAATGTTTCCAGGTCCTGTGCCAACAACTGAGGATACTTCAATGAATAAGTAAGTTGTGGCTCCTCCTTCACTGAACTTACTATTTCATGTGGATCACAGTCATTGCATTAGTAAAGTAAAGCTATTGTGATGAAAAGGGAAGAATAGTTGAGAACAAAAGATTATGATTTTTTTGTGTATTTTATAGATTAGAAAGCCACAGCTCAGTTAAGCTAAGAACATTGTTCGAGAGATAATTTTGAACTGAGCTCTCTCTCCTCTCCTCATTACTAGCATTTCTACTTTGCCATGTTTGAGTCACTGTCCTAGGGGATGAACATTTAAAGGATTTGAGGCTATGGTCTACAGTTTCAGAAAAATGCAGCATGTATATCAGAAAGAAAATGTTGGTATAGACATAGTCTGAAACAATAAATTATGTTTCAATGTGAATGAAACCATGGGCTGAGATGGTTGAGAAAAAGCTTTGTGGGGGAAATGTAGGTTAGTTGGGTTCTGGAAGACACAAATCTTAGGTGAATGGATAGGACGGAAGATGGGTGAAAAAGCACATTCCACATGCAAGGCTAGAAACTTGCTAGAAATTTGACTGAGCTGTTAGTTCTTTTGGGAGAATGTTGGGAAAGAAGATTGATAATGTATTGGAATCCTTGAGCAGTAAGATAAGAACTGGATTTTATTCTATAATCCAGCAATCAGAAAGTTTCCTCTTTAAAGTATAGGTAATTTTTGAGATTTAAAGACCACACAACTTCCATTGAAACCACTCAGTTTTGCTCTTGTAGAGCAAAAGCAACCATAGACAATAGGCAAATGAATAGGTGAAACTATGTTCCAATAAAACTCTCCTAAAGCCTGCTATCATTGATGGTGATAAATTCAAAGCTTCTAAGCTGTAAATTCACAAATAGCTGCTTGGGGAAACATGATCTGATAGTGTTGTGTCAGGGATGATAAAGACAGGCCTAAGTGACATAAAGAAAATCAAAGATCTTTCCACTGAGGAAGTTCAGAATGTTATGGAGGAAAATATAGGTTGCAAGAAGGGCACAGGTTCTACAAAGGAAAAGGCAAATGAGAAGATACTATGAAGGAAATATTGATAACTTTTGGCAGCTGACCAAATGTGAAGGGTGGGGGAGTCAATAATGTCTCCATTAAGGGAAGTCTAAGCAAGGAAAAATGGCAGAAAGTACTTTCATAGAAAGCAGTTCTGTGACTCCCTATGACTTCCCTAAGAAGTGCTTGTAAATGAACACCACCAGGCTGTGGGAAAGGGAAATATCACTTCTGTAATCAAGATCAAATGACATAGTCTTGGATCCCAGACCAGGTGAAGAACTGAATCTGATATAACCAATTTAAACTAGGACCATCTAAAAAACGAATTGACCCAGGTCAAAGAACAATATTTGAACTTTTGCAGAAGAAAATATCACTATTTCTACCAAAGAACATCCCCAAGTGGGCCCTGCATATTTCCATAAATTAATTTCAATATGTTATAAAACTGCTACCATGATTTACCAAACACATAAGGAAAAAAAAAAACCCACCATTGTTTTCTCAAAAAAGCATGTTTCAGCTTCCAAAGTCTTTGGGTATATGAAATAACCTGTTCATGAAATCTATAAAAACATAAAAATTTTAAGATTTAAATATGCATATTTAAACTTAATACACATAAAGAAATAAATGACCGAAATCTACCAAAAATTCAAGGAAGTTTGCAAAAGAATTAGAACTTTAGACATCAAAAACATAGTTGTTGAGGTTTTATAACTTCAATGAATGATTTAGATTAGAGAGCATTAATGAGTAGAGAAATTATGCAGAATGCAACACAGAAAGATTAGAGAATAAGAAAAAAGGTAAGAAAAAAGAGTTAAAAGTCATGAAGGATAATTTGAGAAAGTTTATAATATTTCAAATCAGATTTCCAGAATGCAAAAATTGGGAATATGGATGAGGCAATAATTGAAGAGCTAATGGTTCAGAAACATGGCATTAGCCACAGAATAAACTAAAGCGAATTCATGCTTACACAATGTGGTGAAATTTCAGAAGACTCAACAGAGAGACTATCATAAAAAAAGAAAATGCTACAGAAAATTCCATTGATAATAGATTCCTCAAAAGCAACAGTGAAAACTAGAAGAATGTGAATGCCTCAGAGTTCTAAGGAAAAAATAACTATTGAGCTCAGATTGTGGACCCAGAAATCTGTCAAGAACAAGGGCACAATATAGAAATTTCTAGTTTGAAGAGGATAAACATGAGAGGTTTATTTACTAGACCTTCGCTAAAGGAAATTTAAAGGATATGCAATAGTAAGAACCCTCTGAATAGAATTGAATTGGTTTGAATGACAGGTTGACCCCTCACTGGTTGCATGACTTTGGTGTTACTTTCTCCAAACCTTGGTTGCTTACTTCAAAAAATGAATATAGTGTTGACTTCACATCAAATGTTCATGGTTCCTGGCACAGAGCAGAAAACTCAATGTGTTTGGTGGACAGTGAGAGATAGAACCATAGAGCCATGGAAAGGAGATGACTCATGCATAACCCCCATAGTTCCATCCTTTTGTTGTGTGGTAAGTGACTTCTTCCAGATCAAGCAGTTCTATAACTCCCTGTATTGTGTTGAATCCAATATAATTTTGCTGTCATGTTGTACTGGTAAGGCTCTTTGAATTTTAAGCTCATGGACTTTTACAGGTGATAGAGCTATCAAAGGGCCTTATGCCAATAGATCAATGTGTACATGACAAACTTAGAGGCCTGGAAATATTGAAGTACTTGTTTGCGATCATACAGATTGATCATAGAATCAGTGTACTTTTTTTTTCTGAAAAATTGTATAAGCAAACAAACAAAAATTAATAAAAAAAATTAGAAATTAGCTTATCATTCAAAGCCCTCTTTAATTTGATGTTACTATACCTATTTAGCTCTACTACCCTCTGTTCCTATGTGTGAATTATCTCCTCCTCCCCTCTGGCTCCATCAGATATACTGAAATCACCCAGACCTTGGGTCTCTCTCAGTTCTTTCCCCATCTGGAAGATCTGTTCAATTTTCTCCAGGATTTTACCCATCTTCTTTTTTGGAGCTCAAAACTCACTTGTTTTATAAGGCTCTCACCAACACTTCTCTTCACTTTTAATCACCTTTTCACTGAGGATTAGCCTCCCCTCGATGTCACAGTTTGCATGCCCTCAGTCAGTCCACAAGCGATGTGTTGTCTCCCAAATAAGGCATGGAGAGTATACAGACAAGGTCCATAATTCATTCTTTCCCCCCTGGGTAACCATGGTAGGCATATAATAAGAGCTCAATCAATGAAGGAGCGTGTGCATAAAAATCTCAATTTAAAATGATTTCTTCAGAATGAAAGGTGTTTACATCCAAAGAGTTATTCATTTGAGGCTGGTGGGACACGCCATTTATTACCAGCCTATAAGTCATCTTACTGAGTCTCATTAGTCTATCCATGTGTCACCTCACTTTAAAGGTTGTTTGGTTTAAAAAGCATTAAACTTTTTAGTGGGAGAATAGCCTGTCCCCAACCTCTTTAATAAAGGCTTAATAACCATTTCTTTCACTTCATGGATAAATAATTGTGCAACATATTTCAGGGGAAGGAAAAAGAAGTGTATACTAACACAGGCCTCTGTAATTACCACAAACTCTTCATTATTCTTATTGATAGCCTGTTCCTTAGGCCCTAGAAATAATCTTACCAATTAGATAGCTATTTAAGGTTATTGAAAAATAGCCAATCTTTGAAAAATTAAATATCATACTTACTCCCTGTTTTCCTAATTTAAAAGACATAGTAAGACACTGATTAGAACACAGAGTAGACAGTTTTATGAGGGTAGAAAATTTGAAGCTTGTCTCTAAACCCAAACTAAATATGGATTTATGTGGGAATTTTTGCCCTGCTTCCCCAGCACAGTTTGTTCCTACTAGCCAGGCATGTAATAGGTAAGTCTCTTCATTTGGGGAGATCAGGACAGATACTATGTAAGACTCATCTCTTCTGTTGGGGAAACAAAATCCAGAATTTTAACACATGGCTAATTATTAGACATGTGGCCTCTAACGTCAAATACAGATTTAAAATACTTGTGGAGGATTTGAATGGTTTCACATTTAGCTAAAACAATCTGCCAGATCCCTTATTAGATAGCTGGAGGCCAGTTCAAAAGATTTAAGTCTGATCCTTTCTTTAGTCTGTTTCACTCTAGCGGAATCACTGAATCAGATTTTATAAAACTCTAGGCTGTAGCGCAGTGAAATGTTAAGCACATCTTGCTCATTAGAAACAAATGAAAAACTCATCAGCCTTGAGACTCAGCCATTTATATTAAATATCCATATAAAACGCTACCAGAGACATTGGGTCTGGGCTGGTCTAATCTGCGATATAGTCTATTTAAGAGAGTTTTAAATTATACAGTCTATTTCATACTACTAACATTGCCATGGCACCAACGGATAAAAAAACCAATGAAAAGATACTCAAAAAGCATATTTTACTTTATCAGCTATTTAAATGTCCCATTTTATTTTTTAATTTGGAATTTCTTTGGTGCCATTCTCTAAAGAAACTCAAATGTGGATCAGAATAAAGAGTCTTCCGCAATCCTGTGTTTGGTCAGTAAAAACTGGAATATTTGAAATTTAGCACATAATACCAGATGTTGGTCATATATTGCAAATCACCCACCACACAGGTCATTACTGATAATTGGGCTCCAATTAGAAAACTTAAAAAAAAAAAGAAGAAGAAGAAGAAAACAATACTTTGAGAAATGAAGTCAAAGAAATAAACTGTGGGTAGGATATGTTTCTTTTCACTTCACTCACTTCTCTTCACCTCACAGCAATTTCTGTGAGGCAGGGAGCACTATCTCCAGCATCTAAAATACTGAGGGGCTCATAAAAGTTGCTCACTAAAACATTTATGGGTGACCAATGTGGTTTGTAGTTACACACAGACTTTTTTTGGAATAAAATTGGAGAGAAACAAAAATTTTGTTACAAAAACAGAAATCTGTAGTGAGTAATTATTGCCTGTAGGGCCCATGTTTTCTTATAGAAATGCGGCTATTCCTATGTATATCCTCTAACCCCATGCTCAGCACAGCCCCATGTGGTTTGGAGAGATGATATTCCAAGGTATGTATATATATATATATATATATATATATATATATATATTACATATCTATAATATATATAATATAATTGCAAATTATATATAATTATATAAATTATATATTTAAATATAAATTATATATAATTTTAATATATAAATTGCAAATTAATATTAATATAATATTAATATTATATTAATAATATAAATTGCAAATTATTAAATTATACAACAAACTTGAAAACATTTGATGAGGGACCTGAGGCACCTTCACTTGGTTACTTATGTATCCTTACAGTCCATAATACAAGCATCTTCTAAAGAATGACATTGGTTCTTGCCCTCAAGGAGTCCCGGAGCTCATCACCACATTCATGATTGAGGGCAATTGCATCCATAGAATTCTTTACAGGACTGGGCACTGAGGTTGCTTGGAGGAGGAGGAAAAGATTAATTTACTAGAGATAGGAGGGGGATGCCTAGAAGTTCAACAGAGGAGGTCAAGCTTGAGTGGTGTTTGGGGATTCCACATGTAGATGAGGAATAGGAGTGTTTTCAGATAGAGAGAATACCTTGCCTTGAAACAGGTATGAAAAACGTCAGCATGCTTAGTCCAAAGAATAGAAAAGGGATGATGTTAATAGGGGGGTAGTGTGTATATATGTCTGTGCATGACACGTGTGTGCGTATGGGTGCGTGTGTGTGTGTGTGTGTATGTGTGTGTGTGTGGTAGGAGAGGAGTGAGAGAGGGCAAACTGGTTAAGATCATAAATACCGTGCTCTTTCATTTTTCCAGGGAGATTGCACTTCATCTGTAGGGGATGCCAAGCTCGTGAAGACTTTTAAGGGAGGTTGACTAGTTCAATTAGCATTTAGAAAATGAATTTTTCACTGCTTTATAGTTCCTGAACTATTTTTGATTCTCTAACACCTTTCAAAGTGATATAAAAACCCTTGACTCTCTACCTTACCCATTAGTTTATTCCTTCATAATTTCAGGTGATTTGTGATGAAGTAATTTTAAGTACACACATTTATTTCAGCTCTGTATGTTAATATTGTACTATACAGTTCTTTTAAAAAACCCTTACTATAATATAATATAATTGCAAATTATTCAATTATACAACAAACTTGAAAACATTTTGCCATGTAACAAATAATATATGCACTTTCTGTTAGTGGTCATTCTGTTTGTAGACAAATGATTTGTCAATGAATGAATTTTGAAATGACATTCGTTTTGTTTTGTGTTGGGAATGAATGCATGTTAAGTGTTGGCACTATATGTTCCAACATCAAAAGACCTAAGCTTCTTTGACTAATGTTAGAACTTATTAAATTTAATGTAATGCTAAGAAACTCAGATACAGTAGAGATACATTTCATGTTATTTTTAAATAAAAATATGAAAGTGGCAAAAAATAAGTAAGAGGGGCTTTTTGCAAGCATTCTTCTTCAATTAACACATTTTGAGAATGGTCTTTATTTCTAACAAATAAAGAATCAAATAGGGTTTAAAAATTGTTTCATCTACTCTATTATTGTGTTGGTGGCACAAAAGGCCTTTAAGTTGCCATATGTATATTTGATTTGATACTGCAAACTCTTTTTTTTTTCTAAGATTTTATTTATTTATTTGATACAGAGAGAGAGAGACAGTAAGAGAGGGAATACAAGCAGGGGGAGTGGGAGAGACTTCCCACTGAGCAGGGAGCCCTATGTGGGACTCAATCCTAGGACCCTGGGATCATGACCTGAGCTGAAGACACGCTTAACCGATTAATCCACCCAGGTGCCCCTTGCAACCTCTTTCTTTGATGATGTTAATCTTGAGAAAGGCTTTATGTTCCTCTTAAATTTGCATCTTTTCTTTTTCTTTTTCTTTTAACATTTGAGAATATACATTGAGGAATGTGGTACAAAGGTGAAAATCTATACAAATCATAGAGAACTGTCTATCTCTCCCAGAGTTCCTGGCACATAGTAGATGCTCAAAAAATATTTGTTGAAGGAATGAGGAAGCAAACTACAAAATGATAACAATGAAATGTACTTCAAAAAGTGTTGCAAAAATAAAATGAGCTGTAACTGGAACCAGGTCTCTTACGATGGAGATTCTCTGTAAGTGCTGGCTTTTGTCAAGTGTTGGATTGTGTATCTCCAAATTCCTGCATTGAAGTACGAGCCCTAATACTTTAGAGTGTAACCTTACTTGGAAAGAAGGTCTTTACCAGAGTTAGTCAAGTTAAAATGAGGTCATTAGGGAAGTTTGGAGATGGACATGAACACAGGGAGAACATCAGGTGAACAAGAAGACAGAGATCAGGAGTGCCTGGGTGGCTCAGTGGGTTAAAGCCTCTGCCTTTGGCACTGATCATGATCCCAGCGTCCTGGGATCAAGCCGTGCTTTGGGCTCTCTGCTCAGTGGGGAGCCTGCTTCCTGCTCTTTCTCTGCCTGCCTCTCTGACTACTAGTGATCTCTGTCAAATAAATACATAAAACCTTAAAAAAAAAAGAAGAAGCAAAGATCAGTAATGATGCTTTTACATGCCAAGGAATGCCAAAGATTGCCAGCAAACTACAAAAATCTAAGGGAGAAGCATGGAACTGATAGATTCTTCCTCATAGCCTCAGAAAGAACTAACCCTACAGGCATCACAACTGTGAGACAATAAATTTTTGTTCACTTGATGGTACTTTGTCACAGCAGCCCTAGAAAATGAATACAGTTCCTGTGCTCCATTTCAGCATATTTTTGCCTCCTTTGTGACAAACATAAAGGGAAAGCAGAAAGTGGAGTCCAGAAACTTAATGAAAACTAGGAATAATTACAGCTTGTCAAGATAATTTTAGAAGCACTTCATGAGGTTTGAATCAGGAAAAAAATCCCATGGGATTATATTTATATAGAATTTAAGCTGTGTGTAGCGGTAGTTTACAATAACATTTCATTCTTTCAAGATGCCTCAATAGAAATTTAATTTGCTCAATATCAAATCTGATTTTGTCATTGAATTTTTGAACCACAAAAAAACTTTCATATACTCTGAAGGTTTTTTTTTTTTTTTTTGAGTCATAGAAGTACAATTTCAAGAAGAGTCAAATGCCTTGATTCTAAGAAAGCCTTATGCCAACTGTCTTTAGGGAGTAGACAAGGGAGTTAAGGTGGCTATTTTACATTGTATACTACAAAGCTTGCCTGGTTCTTTCCTCTTTAAAAGAATCTCTCATGCCCCAGGGACCTTTGTGGGGTTCTGAAACTAACAAATTTTCAAATCCTCACCAAACATCTTGGAATGTCAGCTGTACCCCATTCTTTCCTATCCTGTGTTCTTTGTGGAGGGCACAAGTACTAGCAGTTTGTACAGTTGAGAATGAGGATGCCAGGCATAAAGTGCTCATTGTGAGTTTGCGGATGTGCTCAGCATCCTCTTCTTCCTGAAACCCACTGGGAGTTCAAGACTTTTGGACATACTTTTGTGCCTTCTGCATACTCCTTTGTCCTTGTCCTCTCTGCTTCGTGTCATGTTTATAATGATCTGTCCCTATATCTGTCACCATGACTGACTTTGAGTTCTTTGGCAGCAGCAGTGCTCAACTCTTAAACTTTCTTATATCTGCAGTAGCTTATACAACATCTGGTCCCAGGAAGTCATGGGTCCCTCCTTGGCACTGGTGCAAGGCAACACTCTGTTGCTTATCTCTGCTGAGCAAATCTGAGAGCCAGGAGAAGAACACAAATCCCAGTGTTGTTCTATCGAGGGTCAAGGAAGTGGCGCTATTTCCACACCAACCCTGATCAACCATTGATTGGAAGCTTCTGTCTTGTGTGTACAGGCAGTGTTAGCATCCAGAGAGAGAGCTTACAGGCAAATCCCATCAGGTGCTGGGCAGGTAGAAGTAAGGCAACATGCCCTGTAATGACAAGGGTGAGTGGGGCATTGCTTCACCTACTCAATCTACTCTACCTCCCATGGGCCAACTTCTCTCAAGCCCCAGATTTAGTGCCTTGAAATCTCTTGAATCCCTGGACCCATATGAAGTCCTGCTTCCTCCCTGAAGGGAAGGAACTCCATTATGACCTCCTCCCTGAAGACTTGTCTGGCTCCACTTGGACCCAGGTGCTTTCTGTGTCCTGATGGCCCTAGCAATAACGTCTGGAGCAGGCTAGGTAATATCCTTAAGTTACATGTGGAAGCTACAGGGGGCATTTGTTCATACACATGCTATGATGCTGCACTGAGGCTGTGTGACATGCTGTGGAAGACAGCTGGCTCCTGGCCCCTCAGAACTTACTAAGAAGGAAGACAAATTAAATTCACATTTAATCACAGAAACAACAAGCATAACAATTATATCTACATGGTGTGTCATTTGTGAAGGCAAATGAAGAATGTGATGCAGGAATATAATCAGGACCTATAACCTAAGTCATAGGAGGAAGGGTTGGTGGAGAGGCTGCTCTGAGGTAGCGGGTGTAGTGAGAACTTTCCAGACAATATCATTCATGGAAGCCAAAAGGTAGGGAAAAAGCTTGATACACTCATGGAACAAAGGATGTTCCTTGCTTATTTAATGCATTTGTATTGCAGGAAATAGGATCATGTAGAGAAAAGTGTAAAGAGGAAAATATATATCCCACCTGGGGATGATCTGTCCATTGATTCTTTTCCTTCTTTCTCACAACACATACATACACATGAACACACACACACACACACACACACACACACACGCACGCAGAGCAGAGTTAGGACAAATTCCCAGATGTTCCTTTTGGAGGTACCCAGCATTGAATCAGAGATGGAATTGAAGGTTATACCACATAGATAAAAGCATCATTTTCCTGTTAAGAGAAGTTCATTCTCTTAGTTTTCCAAGACATATTCCGAAGCCTCCTTGAATTTATATTCTCAAGTCAGACCTCACAGCTTTTTGGATGCAGTTTTGACTTAATCCAGTTTACTGACACTTTTTAAGAAAAGAATGGCGTAGGAAGTGACATCACCAAGGTGGTGACCTAGATTGTTCTTGACATCACTCCCCCTCACAAGAGGAACAACTCACAACTTTTCAAAAATGAGGCACCTAAGGACAATTGGGCAGAGCAAATTTCCCCCAGAGCAACATAGGGGTGAGGCTGAAGCACCCTGCAGCATAGAGACCAAGGCAGACTGCCTTAGAAGAAGAAGAGAAATGGCTGTGTGTTGACTACATTGCCCCTCCTGCAGGCCAGTGCAGCACCATGTGGAAGAGGTTTTGTCTGAGCCTCTGGTTTCTCCAGTGGGAAAAGAAAACACATGGAGGGACAACCAGGCCCCACCCCCAGCATTGTGGGTCACTTTGTTGGAGTTCCTACCCTGATCTCACAACACAGGGATTTTTGGGGGAATCTGTGAGGCCCCGCCACGGGGAATCTGATGGTGACAAGAAAGGGGAAAGATTTGCAACAATTAGTGCACAGATCTTGGCAGCCTGAGTTCATGCCTGCAGTGGCCAGGCTGTAGTTCCAACTAATCTGATTCCTGAGGGACAAATGCTGTCAACCTGACCATGGATCGAAGCAGAGAAATACAGTGTTGGTGTCAGCAATTGCTTCCTGTCTGCTGCAAATGGGAATAGGGAAGAGAGGTAGCTGAATTCACTGAAGCTGAGTCAGTTTTAGACTTAATCCTGTGGATTGGCTAATGAGGTCATTCATATCCGTTCAGTAGCCTTTTATAGAGCATCTGTCAGGTACTTTATTAGACACTGAAAATATGAAACAAAAAGAAAAAAAAAACAATACAAATCAAAGCAATACCAATAGCTAATGTTTTTCCATCAAGCTCTGACTAAATTCCAAGTGAGCATCTAAGCGCTTTCTTAATTTATTCTCCTAACTCTATGGGTCAGTGCTATTTCTGAGCCACTGTGCAGGTAAGGAAACAGGCCAGAAAGGTGGAGAAATTTGTGCATCCTCATGGAGCAAATAGTTCCAGAGCAGAAATGAGAACCAGGTCATCTGACTCTGGTCCTATCCTCTACTCAAGTTCCAGATCTCAAAGAGCTTGGGCTTTCTTGAGGAAGATAACAGATAAAAAAGAAAAGTTTAAAGAAATGGAAAATACTTACTGAGTGATTTCTACTGCTATGTACCCACCCAAGTCTTCTGCATGTATGATTTCATTCAATCCTTACCATCACCCTCCAGAGAGCCTCTCATTTCCCTAAGTTATAGATAGGGAAAGTGAGGTGCCACCCAGTTATGGAACTTATTTGGATTCACTGTTGGTGAAGGGCAGAGCTGATATTCAGAGGTAGGCAGTTTGGTCCCATGTAACCTATTCTATCTCTTACTCAGGTGAAGTTGAACATGGGGAACTGTGAGCAGAAAGAAAATGTATCAAAAATCTATAGGAAGGAAGGGATGGAGAAGAGCCCCTGCTATGGGAAGGTTGAGTGGAGTGGTTTTGAAGACTGTGCAGCACTGTACCTGGTGAAATTTTAGGAAGAGGGCATGCCAGCCTGGGAGTAGCCCAGGAGAGCATGTATAGGGGAGAGAGAGCAGGATTGTCTGGTCAAACTGTATGTGATTCCAATCTGCTCCAATACAAGGCAGGATGGAGGAGAAAACAAACAAACAAACGAAAAAATGAGGTGAGGTGTTAGGTCTAGGCCAGGGAATGAAAAGTCCTGATATCCCGCATGAAGGAGTCTGGCTCTTGTCCAAGTAATGAGGAGCCATAGAAGGGGTTTTAGCAGAGCAGTAACAGTGATGGATCCGTGTTTGAGAAAGATCATTATAGTTTGTGGGCAAGACTGCAGACTGGCAGACCCGTGGAGCAGGCCATCGTCACCATTCTCACAGTGAGAAGGCAGTAACTTGCAGACTAGGTTTGGAGCAAGAGGGATAAAGAGAAGGGGTTTAGGCAATGTTAGGAAATAATTCAAAAGGAGATGTGATTGGACACGCTGGGACAAAAGGAGAGGAGTGAGGGATGACCCCAGGTTTTTGACTTGAGCAAGTGGGTCGAAGGTGGGCCATTTATTGCGGTAGAAGATCGGAGCAGGTTTCAGTCTTGCTGAGGATAGGTTCCATTTCAGACTAGCAGTTGGAGGACATTGTAAAAAAACCTGATGGGTGTCCTACATACAGTCTAATATATGAGTCTAAAACTCAGGAGAGAGGTGGTCCAAGCTGGCATAAGAACTAGAGGAGAGTGAGCTTATGTATAGGTGTTTTTTTCAAGCTTTAGAGCAGATGAAGGTGTCAGTTCTGGGGTTATGGGACCTCATTACAACTGGTGAGCTCATATCTGAATCTCAGAAATAATCTCATCCAATATTATAGTTCATTTTTTTAAGAAAAATTCAATAATACCGTATATCAGTCTAGCTCTTTGTAGTTTTTCTGGGACTTTTATATATGTTATCTCATTAGAATAGTGTCTGGTTGGCAACATGGATGATGAGGGCTCATCATCTCTAAAAACATGAGTGGTATTTTAAAGGTCTGTATAACTTTCAAATTCCTGGTTAGCCAGGAGCAGGGCTGAGATGGGTGTCGTGCTGTTCAGATGATAATGTGCACTAGAATTACGTGGGGATCTTGCAGATTCTGATTTCTGGTTCGTGATAGTGGTGGCAAAGGTGGGATTCTGTTTTTAACATACCCCTAGAAGACCTCTCTGCTGCTGCTCCAGGATGCACTCTGAGTATCAAAGGAGTAGAGAATAGATTTTCTATCTCTTCGTTCATCGTTTTGTTCATTAATCCATATAGAGTCTAGGTCTAAAATTTAGAGTGGGCAGGACCAGATGAAACATCTACTGCTGGGACTTCAAGTAATGGAATTTTCCTGATCTTAGAAGCAGACCTTTGAGGAGCACCTAGGTAGCTCAGTCAGTAAAGCATCTGCCTTTTAGCTCAGACTCAGGTCATGATCCCAGGGTGCTGGTATTACCTCACACTGAGCTCCCTGCTCAGCAGGGAATTCTTTTCCTTCTCCCTCTCTTTGCTTGTGCTTTCTCTCTCTCTCTCTCAAATAAATAAATTAAAAAATATATATTTTTAAAAGAGGTTGACCTTTGAGATCTTGCAGATGATAAAGCCATGCCTTTTGCAGAAAGGGAACTGATATGCTCAAAGAAATTGCCCACCACACCTCCATGTTGTCCCCTTTGCATGTTCCGAGGCATATGGAGTTCCAACCAGATCCAATAGACTTGGGTGTATAAACGCCCAAGTCACGTTGGTTCCTTAATGCTGAGGCTTGTCTGGCCAAGTACAGTCTGGGCATAAGTGACCCTGGGGTTGAGGGGAAGGAAAAGTTTGCATCAGGAATATTTAATAAACAAACTCAAATGGGGGAGGACCGAGTGGAGAGGCAGCACTTTTGGTGTTAAAACCAGACAGATCTAAGGCCAAGTTGCCGTCCTTTGTTCTGACAGGAAAAGTTGGGCTGTTGCTGAATCCTGCTGAGTCATCCTTTATCCCCAAGCCTCTGAGTTAGGGAATTATGCTTTCAAAACCTTATTAGTCCAGCCAGGATGTGCCTTTTGTCGCCAGCTACGGTATCATTTCTCATGCGATGATCTTCAGTTTTATACTTAATTCCAGTTTTCTGTAATTTAAATTTTGCTGAAAACAGCCATATTGCTGTGAGTGTAAATGAAGGTAGATGAGCATTAATGGTGTCAGTTCACAGATGTTCTTAAGTTAAATAATTACTGCTCACTCCCCTGGATCTCTGTTCAAAATGCCTACACTATTCAATTAGAAGCACAAAGCACTTTCCTTCATCATTGTTATTGGGATCAGGTTCAGCCTGGAGAATAGGCATGAGGTATGAGACCTCGGAATAAGGCCGGGGCTCCAGTCGATTAAACAGAGCCGGTTTATGTGTGAGAGGGGTATGGAAGCTCTGTTGTTTTTACAGATTTATTACATTTTCTTAAAAGCATCTAAATTAATGCTACATTAATTACTGATGGGGATGCACCCTGCAGCATATGCTGCTATTAATTGTATCCATTATCACAAAATAAACATCTCTTTATAAAAACAAATGATGCTTCATTTTAATATGTGGCTGGAAACACCCTCCTCCGCAGCTGTTGCTTCTTCTGTTTTGGTGCTTTTCCTACAAAGGGCCACCTGTTACAATAGACGGGTTTCATTTGTTTTTATTTGGAGAAACAGGACCCTTAGAAAACACACCCCACCTCCTTAAGACAGAATAGTCATAAAAAAAAAGAAGCCCCAGAGGAAATTTGCATTTTATTCCCATTCTCAACATGAGGGGTGAGGTGGCCTCTGCACCTTTCCTCTTCTAACCCTCCATGTAGACTTGTTTGAATTTTAGACCTTGAAGGGTCTCTTTCTAGTGTAAACATCTTCACATTGTTGGTGAGAGCTTGGTGTTAACTCAAGGCAAAGACAATGTCTTCTGACTCTGTAATGGGTGCTTATTGTTCTCTAACATTTGGCTTTTTGAGTGCATTAGCCTGTTACTTTGATTGGCTGTGTGACCTCAGGCAAACTACTTAACCACTCTGACCCTCAAGTTCCCTGCACTCTATAAAGGGATGGATAGCTACTTCATTAGCATTGTTGGGAAGATAAATACTTAATACAGGAATATTGTTTAGAATAGTGCCTGGGATTTGGTGAGTCCTCAAAAGTGGTGACTATTCCAGTAACTGATGTTGTTACCATTACTATTATGACTATTAGTGCATGTACTGAATATTCCAGAGTCTGTTCTTTTTTTTTTTTTAAAGATTTTATTTATTTATTTGACAGAGATCACAAGTAGGCAGAGAGGCAGGCAGAGAGAGTGGAAGAAGCAGGCTCCCTGCTGAGCAGAGAGCCTAATGTGGGGCTCCATTCCAGGACCCTGGGATCATGACCTGAGTTGAAGGTAGAGGCTTTAACCCACTGAGCCACCCAGGCGCCCCAGAGTCTGTTCCTAAACCATGTGATATGATGGTAAATTATACAGCATCACCAGTATGGAACCTCCTTCAGACATCCCCAGGGCTGCCTTTATGCACCGTCCTTGATCTTTGGTTGTTACTCAGTGTTCATGGATAAAGAAATACAATTACAAATTAAACTGAAATTGAATTATAAAGGGAGACCCAGTATAGAAGTGATTAAATCCTAAGATTGAAACTGTCAGAAAATATTGGGAAAGCTTTCTTCTCATTGGCCACTTTTCTGCCCCTTTATTATTATTTTTTTAAACATTTATTTATTTATTTGAGAGAGTATGAGAGAGCACAAGCAGGGGGAACAGCAGAGAGAGAGGGAGAAGCAAGCTCCCTAATGAGCAGGGAGCCCCATGTGGGGTTCTCTTCCAGGATCCCAGGACCCTGGGATAGTGACTAAGCAGAAGGCAATTAACCAACTGAGCTACCCAGACACTTTTCCCTTGGCATTTTTAGATTGATCACAAATGGCCAAGGACTTCATTCCAGATCTTATTTAACCATAATGACATCCACTCATTCATTCACTGTTGAATTCCTACGCGTGTGAGGAGGCACGGAAAGTAATTGTTATAGAATAAATGTCAACAGTTGACTTTTTCGTGAACTGTATGTATAGGAAATAAAAGTAGGTAGAAAATTTTCCCTTGGGGGGAAAAAATCCCCTTGGAAAATGTGGGATTTGTGTGAAGGTCAAAGGTATAGTGTTTGATACAAACTTGAGTATTCAGGTAGCCATGAGCTGGAAGTAAGAGAAAGAACATCCTGCGTGAAGCTTATTGCAAGGAGATAATCTGGAGTGATACTGTTTCTGTAAGCCTCTGTTGTCTCCTGCAGAGAAGGGCAAGGCCACTGCATCAGTGCTGTGCTTCTGTCTTTAGCATCATGCCGCACATGCTCAGATTTATCATTCTGCTAGCTCACCATTCCTCTGGTTTCATAGTTTCAGCAAGTTGTTTATAGCCATCTATGAAAATAAAATGTTTGGGAAATGCTGACTATGACATAGCCAGCCTCCTAGCAGTATACAATGTATTTTGCAAGTTAAAAGTTCAGAGAGTTATTTAATATATATTATCTTAATTTATAATTTGTAATTTTAGAAATTAATTTATAACAAAATTAAGTTATTTTAATTTCCTTAAATTATTATTACTATTATTTAAAAAATATTTTATTTATTTATTTCAGAAAGACAGAGCACAAGCAGGGGGAGGGGCAGAGGGAGAGAGAAATGGACAAGCAGACTCCCCACTGAACAGGGAGCTTGATGTAGGACTCAATCTTAGGATCATGACTGAGCCCAAGTCAGATACTTAACTGAGTCACTCAAGTGCCCCTAAATTATTATTTTTGATATGGAGTTCTTTTTGGTGAAACGCCTCCAAATACCTCCCAGGATTCTAGTGGTCTGGACTGAGCCTACTTAAAGCATAAGAATTGTCATCTTCCCCTAACCTAATCATAAAATGGGAGGAGAATGACTCCTTCCCTTTCACATCTCTGCCACCTGTCCACAGCCTCCTTCTTTCCCATTTCTTTCAACATTCCTGACTGGTGAGTGGTAATAATCCAAATTTTCATCTCACTCTGCTGCTTAAAAGCGATGCAAAGTTGGATAACTTCCTTCCCCTTTTTGAGCTTACATTTCCTCATCTGAAAAATGAGATAAGAATATCCATCTTCTAGATAGTTTGTGAGTCTTAGAATCCAAGGAAGATAAAGGACATGAAAGCACTTTGGTTGTGAGGCATGATGCCAATATGTGAGTATATTAGGTCTAGTTGATGTTAAACCTTAGCCTATTTATGTTCTTGGCCTGGTCAGACTTTTGGGCCTAACATTTGAAAACATTTAGTTCTGCTGTGTAAAAGAGTGGTTCCTTTTGATGAGGGAGCACGAGACTGGCTGAAGACAAAGCAAAAGCTGGCGCCTTGCACCCCCATCTCCATCCGCTCTCCCTCTGTCCTATGTGTAGCATCCCTCAGGCAGCCCTGACTGCCATGAACAATAAGCAAATAGTTAACTTGCAGAGCTCAGAATCCCGCTAGACAGGAGTCTCCCTTGGCTTACAAATGTCCTAAATCTCACTAACAAAGGTGATTGATAGCAGGATTGTGACACCCCACCAAAAAGTCTCCCAACTATCTTAATGGTAATGGCTGGTCTAAAGACAACATTGATCCAGCCACAAGGGCAAGGCTTCCTGTAGGCCTGGGACATCCTGGCACCTTGTAGGCCCTCTTTAGCATATGAAAACTCCGCTGAAACCTCCCTTCCCCTCACCTTCCCACCACCTTCCCCCAACCACAGGTTACATAACCTGCCATCCCTCACAACCCGGGGCAGCAGCTCTTTCTGCCCATGGGTCCTGTCCCCGTGCTTTAATAAACCACCATTTTGCACCAAAGATGTCTCAGGAATTCTTTCTTGGTCATCGGCTCTGGACCTCAGCCCACCGAACCTCACCTAGGTTCTAGAACTTCATCACTTTAGTTGTCTTAAAATCTGCCTTCTTAAATTCCAAGCAGTACTTCTGAGGATTATTTAGATGGACTCCACGATTTTAGCCTGCGGGAGGACCCATTCTTCCTCAGTGTTGTGCTGGCTGCTACCCGGGGCACCGTAGTGTCTGACTCTGATTTCTTCCTTGTACCCTATAGGGAGGCAACACTGGCATTCCTTTGTTCCCTCTCTTTTCCAGACCCAAGACTATTCTTCTTTTGCCTCAGCCTCCATTTCCCCCCTGGAATGTAGGGGCCTTGAAGGGCTTGGTAGGTTTATTGGCGACATGTTTAAAAATCTCTTCCAAGAATTGTATTTAATTACAGATTTGGATAAAAACATCTCCTCCTTCCCTATTTTCATAAGGAAACAAGAAACTGACACACACATAAAAAAAGAAAGGCGTGAACCTAGCAAATACTGCCTGAACACAAAAGTAAATAAACAGGGATGTGAATTATGATGTTAGGCATACTTTATTATTCAAATAACTCACTGGAAGTATACTAAGCAGTTACTACGTCAAGCACTGGGCTAAGGGCTAGAGATACAGAAATGGGTTTGAAATGGACTCTTTCTCTTAAGGGATCTTTCCTTAAAGCAGCTTAAGAAGATTGTGGGAGGAGAATGACAAGATGAAAAAGACAAAAAAACAAAACAAAACCAAAACCAGAAACCCTGTTATGGGTACTAATACATTTGCTGGATCTCTCTGCCGGTATGAAGTCTCTCCATTTTAGTAGGTGACAGTTTGTCTTCTTGGACCCTGTCCCTCAGGCATGCTTAAGTTTAAGTAATCTTAAAATTATTGACACAATCATCTGTAGAGATAGATGAGGGAGCTGAGAGGAACATTCTCTACCCAAACACGGATTGTTCTAGATGAAATCAATGGTGGAGGTCTTCAAAGACAGTATTTCCAAAATTCTTATGCAAACAATGCATCCATCATTTGGGTCATAAAGGCCATGTCTAATGAGTTCGATATGTTTGGTATAGAAAATCTTGAAAAATGTGAACTCTCTGTGGGACATTTTAATCATAAAAAGAGTTCTAGGTGGTTAACAAGTCAGAAGCTAATATTTTAAGATTGCAAATAATGTTAAGACCTCATGGATGTTTTGGGAATGAAGACTAGAAAACTTCCTGAACCATTTCTAAAAAGCTTAGAATTTAATTTTGTACTACAGTTTTCTCAGCATTGGGGGAAAAACCCAAACAAACAAACTTTAAATTTTAGAGGAATGTCTAAAAGCCATCTAGTATCTTTAACCATCACAATCCTTGTGGGCTGGCCTTGGCTTTCTCTCCCCTCACCCACCCTAATAACATTCCATGTTCCCAAAACTTCTCCAGCTGTTTCATGCTTCTGTGCTTCCTGCCCAAAATGCCCTCCCACTCTTGCCCAAACTCCCATTCATTCCTGGAATTCCAGCTCAGATACCACTTCTGTGAAGCCTTTTCTGCTCCTTCTCAGGCAAATCTGAATCCCGATGGTTTGTTATTGAGGCTGTTTTCTACAGTAGATGATGAATTAATTCCACAGGGTGGGATCAGCAGCCCCCAGAGCAAGGTCTGACCAAGAGTAGGTGCCTCAAAGTGTTTATTGAATCTAATTGAAATGAATCCTCTGGTGCTTTTGTGGAGATTTTAAAATTGAAGGAAAAGCAGTAAACATTGATTTTTAGTCCCAAGATTAGTCATTTCGTCAGTGTCTGTTATTTTAATTATACAAAGAGAATGTCAAAACAAAGAATAATCACACTGTGATGACTAAATGGTGGGGGAATAACATTGAACTTTGGGGATTGGAAGCTTTGGAACTAAGTGGGTTGTGTACTGATGGGGAAATGACTTCCAAGCACTTTGCTTTGTCCCTTCTTGAGGTGGTAGTGAAACACTCATCAGTAAGGCATTTAAAAGGACAGGAAGGGTTGAGCGTTTCTCAAAATGTAATGAACATTTGAATGGCCTGGGACTGTCGTCCATATTTTAGTTCCTCTGGGATGGGGCCCAAGAGTTTACATTTCTAACAAGCTCCGAAGCAAATTGTCTACTGCTGGATCAAGAACCTCTCCTACAGTAACAAGAGTCACGTGTGCAAGATGATTAGTTCAGTCGTTGTCAAAGCTGTAGTAATAGTAATCCTAACCAGTCCCTCAGTTCTATACACTGCAAGCACATAAATGCAACTCAGTCTTTTTGTCTGCCTACCTGGTGATTCATATATTACCATCAAAATTTTTCCTCTCTGTAAGTCCGATCTTGGACATGATTAAATATAAATTGGTTGCTAGGAGAAACAGTAAATGAGACTTCACAGTGGGAATAGAAAACGTAGCTGTTAGGGAGTCAAGTGAGAAGAATAGAAAAGTAAATTATTAGCTAGCTTTATTCTTATTCATCATACAACTTTTAAGAATAACAGGATATCAATTAAGTGCTAGATATCATCTTCCTCCACATTAAAGGTGTTAATTGACACTGCATTGCTTAATCAATCTTGTATACACTAATTAAATAACTGCAGGGTTTTTTGTTTTTGTTTTTGTTTTTGTTTTGAGGATGAAAGAACAATTGGTTACCATTTGATAACAGTCATTGTACACTGAAATCTCCTCCTTTGGGTGAGAAATCTGTTTCTTATCCTATCTTGGGAACTAGGGAGATGTAAAAGATGAAATACCACTGATAAGAAAAATGTCACCTGTTCAGTTACTAGCTCCAGAATAAAAATGGTGAATGTAAAGTGGATCTGGCTATCTGGAAAATAATAGCAATTATAATGATAATAGTATATATATATATATATATTTTTTTTTTTTTTTTTTTTTTTTTTTCTTTTTGTAACTGAGATCTGAGCTCCAGAAGTGGGTCCTGAATATTCATTTATGTAAGAGGAATTCAAAGCAGAAATCTGGTTAGAAATTCAAGATGCTTGTCTTCAAACCCAACTAATGTGGCAAGGTTATATTTTTTTAAATAAAAGGCTTTTGGGGGAAGGCAAAGGGGAAGTCACTGATGGAGTTCTCTGGGAGGTCAAAACCTCTTGCTCTTATCTCAATCTCCAAAGCCACCCCTTGGTACTGCCATTAGCAAGAAATGTACACAGACGTGTCAGTATTTTTTAAAAAAAATGTGGTATGGCCTACGAAGCACTACTTAAATTATAAGGTTTTTTTTTCCTATTATAATTGAAAGAAAAGAAGTCATAAATGAAAGTGAATGCAATCTGAATCTGTGTTGAACCCATTTTTAAAGAATTGCAAGTGAAGTTTTAAATCCATAAGAATGTAATTATGCTTCCATTGCTTAATGTATGGACTGAAATTCTGACTTAATTATTCTGCAACTAAATTTATATGTCATTTATGTAGTAAATCTTGGCAATTGCTCTCACAACTATCATTGGAAATGTAATTAACTTGGGTTAGATAAGTTTTTACAGTGAGAACTAAATGCAGTGTAATACCAAGGCATTATTTAAAAGGCAAAAGCTAAATACATCTTCTTTCTAAACTTTCTTGTTTGTTTGCAATTCCTTTTCCCAGAAGGCTAAATGCTGAGCTTGTTTTCTTTTCCCAGTCTCCCATTTTAGTCTGCTAATTGAAAGCTTTTTTTTTCTTTCTTTTAAAGGAAAAGAGTTTTTCTCTTTGTATTACAACTTTTACTAAGAATAAGCTTTATTTTTGAAAAAGGCTTCTCTGTATGTGATAAAGCTGTTGGATTATATTTTCAAAGCTCTACTTCCTTTGTTTTACTGCAGTTTAGTACTGAATTGATTTTTACTGTTATTTGCAACTAAGATTTCCCTAGAAGGAACATTTTATAGCTAGAAACTGTATTTTTATGACTTGCTAAGAATTAATGATGTCCTATATTACTTTTATTATGAAAAATACAAATGATATTAAAAAAAAGAGAGAGAGGAAAAGAAGGATTCATAGGCACTGTGCCTACTTTCTATTTTAAGTTGATTGAGGATATATTAGTAGATAATAATTGTCTTCCCACAGGTTTGGGAGTTGGATAAATCATGATATCACATCAAGATTATATTATGTAGTCTTTTGTTATTATAAGTTAATGTTCCTATTTTTTTGATGAGTTGCTGAGTGATATTTCTCCTTTATTGATGACCAAAATGTAGAAGACCATTTTTTTGAAGTTTGGGTTTATCTCCATATTGTTCCATCCACTTCCATAGACTTATGGTTACACTAACATAGATTTCTTACATTTATCTCACATTTAGTTATTTATTTGTTGTGCAGGGCTTTCTGGTAAATTTAGTCATATATATAGACATGAAAATAAATAATAAGGAAATTACATACTCCCAAATCAATTCCAAGTAGATTATATATTAAAATATGAAATGTAAAACAATAGAGCTTCTAAAAAATACAGGTGAATATAGTCAAGAGCTTGAAGTACATAAATATTTGTTAGAATTTGTAAAGGGTTTTGGGGAACCTGGGTGGCTCAGTGGGTTAAAGCCTCTGCCTTCGACTCAGGTCATGGTCTCAGGGTCCTGGGATTGAGCCCCACATTGAGCTCTCTGCTCAGCAGGGAGCCTGCTCCCCCGCCCCACCCCGCATGCCTCTCTGCCTCCTTGTCATCTCTGTCAAATAAATAAATAAAATATTAAAAAAAAAAGAATCTATAAAGTGTTTCAACAAATTAATGGAAACCAAAAATTAATCTACAAAAAGGAATATCCAAATGGCTAACAAACATATAAAAATGTTCTCAACGACAATTATTATAAAGGAAATAAGAATCAAAACCATGCCTAAGTATCACTACACACCAAGTGAAATAGTTACATTGAAAAATCTGATGATACCAAGTATCAACAAATACACAGAGCACATGAAATTCTCATGTAGTTGGTGTGTGTATGAAAAAGGCCTGATCACTCTGGACAATTTTTTTAGTAGTATATACTGAAGCTAATCACCCTGTGATCCAGAAATTCTGCATATAAGAATATGCCCATGGAAGGACATACATATGTTCAAAAATGTTAGATCACAATTTCTCATAATAACACTCTTTGCAATAGCTAAAAACTGGAAATGACTCAAGTGTTATCTACAAGAGATTTGGTAAACCAATGGTGGTAGATCTAAGCAGTGGAAGTCTACACAACAATGGCTACAATTCTTCTCCAACCTACTGATACAAAGCAGATGATTTTCCCAAATCTAATGTTGATGGGAAGAAGCCATATACTTTTTTGTTTCACTTATATAAATTTCAAATATAGACAAAGCCACATTATGGTGTTAACATCAGGGAAGTGGTTACCTTCAGAGTGGTCAGTGGCGATAGTGAGCGAGAAGAGCAGGGACATTTGGGAATTTTTTGACTTGTGATTAATAATCAGTAAAGCTTTCCATAGAAGACAGATTGGTGGACCCAACAAAACCATGAAAGAAAGAAAAAAACTAACAAAGCAATTAAATTTGTATGGAATTTCCAGTTGAGAATTTAATTCAGTTAATAAGTGATATAACCCATAGTACCGTGTTTGACCTTCCAGCATAAGTGATAGTTAAGATGGATGGCACACACACTGAATCTGAGTTCAGCATAGAAAATGTCTCCCTCAGGACACCTGGGTGGCTCAGTCAGTTAAGCGTCTGCCTTTGGCTCAGGTCATGATCCCAGGGTCCTGGATCAAATCCTGCATCAGGCTCCTTGCTCAGCAGGGAGCCTGCTTCTTCTTCTATCTGTTGCTCTCCCTGCTTGTGCGCTCTCGCTCTCTCTCTCTCCCTTTCTGTGACAAATAAATAGATAAAATCTTAAAAAAGTAAAGAAAAGAATAGGAAATGTCTCTCAACTACTCATTTGTTTAACATATTTCTTTAGTAGTTACTGTGAACCAACAGTTGTATTGGGTAATAGTAATAAAATGAGAAAGACAGATGTGAATCTTGACCTTGTATAGCTGATAATCTAATAGAAAAGGAGGGCAAACAAATTTACAATAAAATAAAATTAGGGCTATTCTATGAATTCCAGACCGCTCCCTAACTACACATGTGATTTTTGATACATTACTTAAAATCTCTGATTTTTAATTTCCTCTACTATGATAGCCATGATTAATTTTGTCAATTTGGCTGAATCATGGTGAGAAGATAAACAGTCAAACATGATTCTGAGTGTTTTGGTGAGGGTATTTTTGGATGAGATTAACATTTAAGTTGATGGGCTTTGAAGAAAGGGTTGGCTTGCCATATTGTGGCTGGGCCTTATCTAATCAGACCTGTTAACAATAAAAGACTGAGGGCACCTGGGTGGCTCAGTGGGTTAAAGCCTCTGCCTTTGGCTCAGGTCATGATCCCAGGGTCCTGGGATCGAGCCCCATATCGGGTTCTCTTCTCAGCAGGGAGTCTGCTTCCTCCTCTTTCTCTGCCTGCCTCTCTGCCTATTTGTGATCTCTGCCTGTCAAATAAATAAATAAAATCTTAAAAAAAAAAAAATACTGACCTCCTCTGAACAAGAAGGTACTCCTGCAGCAGACAACCTTTGGACTTCAACAACAGCACGCTCTCTTCCTGGATCTAGGGTCTGATTGCCTTTGAACTTGAACTGCAACTCTTTACTGAATCTCTAGCCCATTAGCCTCCCCCATCAGATTCAGACTCACCAGTCCTCCACAATTATGTGAGCCAATACCTTAAAATAAGTCTCTTTCTATAAATACATCAAAATAGACATCCTGTTAGTTCTGTTTCTCTGGAGAACCCTAATACAAAGACAATTAGCACTTATCTTATAGGATATTACAGGGATTAAACAAAAACATATGTTGCATGGCGCACTGGGTGTGGTGAAAAAATAATGATACTGTTATGCTGAAAATAAATAAATTTAAAAAAAGCATATGTGAAAAGCTACATGTATACTGTCTCTAGGTAAATTTTAATGGAGTTTCATTTCCTTTCTTTGCAGATACAAACAATATCTTATGTATGTATAGCTAATGGTGCTTGACAGCCTGAAAGATGTTCGGAGACCAAAGTTAATTAAACTTTTACTGAACATTGAATGCATACTTGTGAAACTTTTTTAGATCAGGTGTTAACTTTTTATCAGAATGGGAATGTGATATGTTTCTTGGGAATTCAAGGTTGACAAGGGCCAACTGCCAACCTTTTCAATTTCTTCAGGCTGATAGATAGCCTTTTCCCCTACACGTGTATCTCGAAGAAAAATTATCTTTTCAAAGTTTCTAGTAACTGAAAAGTGACAAAACAGTTTGAGTTTACCAGTATATCTCTGTAACAGATGATACAAAAATAATCCTCTCAGATGAGAAGGTGGTATTCTGCACAGGTTCAGAAGTACCCAAGAAACTTAAATTGAATAAATAAAACAAAGGTAACACTGATTTTTTTTAATACTTTTTCCCCCCTAATGAATCAAAGTCTATGGTTTGCAAATTGGATGCTTTTAAAAATTCTTTTGCATTGTATTCTTATTTAATAGCTATTTTAGGTCCCCATCAGCATCATCTCCGCTTTGAGATTAGTCAAATGAAGTGCAGCTTTATAAGCGATTTATAAAGAACTTTTTTTTTCCCTCTTGGGAACAGAATTACATTCCTGGTTGATTATCTGAAACAAAATTTGAAAGAAAAAAACAAAAAACCCACCAGCGATTCCGAAAATGCTAATGTTTTATGAAGTCTTTATATGTTTCCTCCCTTATTAGCAGAGAATTACTGGCTGTGGAAAATAGAGACTAATTTACCTGATCCTTGCCACAGAAAAATGAGCACAAACACATTTTCTTTGGAACACCACCTTCCTCATTGCCTCTCTTAGCTGTGTGAGCAGTGAAGATGTTTACACAAAGTCATCTGTCTACACCAGCAGACTTGAAGGCAGGGTGTGTGTATGGCAGAGGAGACTTGGACTTGGATGTTCAGAAACTGTTTATTTTGTTTTTATTTTTTAACGTGGCTCGATTGGGTTTAAAATTCTAACTCAATTTCCCTTAGACATTTAAGGATAACATATGGTGTTCTACTTACTCATTAGTGCTGATGAGAAAGCAGATATGAATCTACTTCTTTCTCTTACATAGATACCTTACCCTCGCCTCACTCTGGAAATCTCAAGGATATTTTCTTCTACGATGTGCCATGCTTTATCAGTGTTCTATAACTTATGGGTCTCTTTCACTTATTCTACTTGGCCCCTGTGGGGCCCTTTCAAGATGTAGACTTATTTCTTCAACTCTGGAAAGAGATCTTCTATTATTTATTTAATTATTTTTCTCTTTTCCATTTCTTTCATTCAGTCTTCTTGAAGTTTTATTGGATGGACGTTGGTCCTCTATATCTCTTGCTTTTTTTTCATGTTATCTTTCTCTTTATCCCTTTTCTCCATGTTCTGATATATTATCTGTCCTATCTGATTTTAATTTCACCAATAAGAGAACTTTATTCCTAATTGCTCCTTTTTCATACCAACTTATTTCATGGATATAATATTTTCTCAAATCTCTCTAAGGGTATGGATAGAATATATATCTTTTCTTTTTTTTTGTTAAGGTAAGTTAGTTATTCAGCTTATTAATTAAAAATAAATTTGTCCTTTCTATTTGTAATATTGCTTAACAAATTTAGGCACTTGGTGATATTTGATTCTCATATTTATCAATGAAGACCTTTGTTGATTTCACAGAGAAGGCTTACCTCTGCTACACCATGAAGCTACACTTTAGGTTATTTGCAGTCAAATGCTCTAAGACTGAGCTATACCCCCTCTAATACTTTAGGCTATATGACTAAAGAAGGCTCTCTGTCTTTTGAATAAAAACTAAGAATGTATACTAGGAACTCTATTTGACAATCTTATCCCTTTAGACAAATGGCTCAATTTTTAGAAATATATCTTAAATATATTTTTCATGGGGAAAGAACTTCCAGCCATGGTGATGTTGAGTTTAGGGAATTTTTGCTACAAAATAAAATAAAATAAATATAAAAGTGGACAAACTTGTGAGAAATAACCATTTCAGTGCTCTGGAAATCAATTTAGACAAACAATAAATTGGAGAGTGGTTCTTGAAGTGTAGAGGTTACAGTCTTGTTTCCTGTGACTGCTCTTATTCCTCTCCCTCTCAAGTCAGTCTGCAAAGTAGTTTCATCAGGGTGGGATTGGCTGTAAAAACAAGAGGTTTTGCTGCCACTGGGCCAGGTTTTGTTGGGAGCACAGAGTGGAAACTCATGCCCATTGGGCATTGTTGGGAAAAACAGCAAACTTGGTAGAAAACAAATAGGGAAAACACACAGCTCTTAGCCTGAGGTTGTAGACCAAGTTAGCGGTTTGGACCAACTATAAACTCTACGAAGATCCAGGAGCCAACAGAGCCTTAAAAGGGCTAGACAACCTTGCCGCACAGCCTTGGCTGATGGGAAATTTTTATGCATGCACAGTGGAGAACTGAAGACATATTATCTGGTTTCCAGACTCATAAAACCATTCCAGTACTGTGGTACTGGGCAAAGTGTAGGCATGTGGAACAATGGAACACAGTAAGAAGTCCAAAGATAGACCTACACATAGTCAACTGATTTTCAACAAAGATGAGAAGAAGTTTCAATGGCGAATAGTTTTTTTCAGAAAATAATACTGTGTCATTTTTGGATATCCATATGCAAAAATAAGAACCTTTGTCTGTAATTCATACCCTATTAAAATTAACCCAAAGTTAACTAAGTGTAAGAGCTACAACTATAAAATGTCTAGGATAAAATATTTCTGACCTTGAGTTAGGTAAAAATTCTTAGTTGGGACTCCCATAAAATAGAATTTGATACATTTGACTTCCTCACCAGAATGAAAACCTTTTCTTTTTTTTTTTTTTTTTTTTAAGATTTTATTTATTTATTTGACAGACAGAGATCACAAGTGGGCAGAGAAGCAGGGGGTTGGGGTGAAGCAAACTCCCTGCTGAGCAGACAGCCTGATGTGGCAGGGGTCTCTATCCCAGGATCCTGGGATCATGACCTGAGCCAAAGGCAGAGGCTTAACTGACTAAGCCACCCAGGCACCCCAAAAATCTTTTCTTTTCAAAAGACACCACTAAGAAAATGAAAAGACAGGCCACACAGGGGAAGAAAGTATGTGAATATTGTGTATCTGAAAAATAATTCATATTTGGAATGAAGAACTCTTACAACTGGATAATAAGAAAATAAATAGCCAATTAAAAATTGAGCTAAATATTTAAATAGATACATCACCAAAGATGATATAAGGATATAAAAATTGCTAATAAGCAAACAAAAAGCTTCTCAACATCATGAGTCATTGGATTAATGTAAAATTTCCCAAATGTAGATTATGTTGTACATCTACATCTATATGCCCTCTATGATGATGTTTTTCAAAAACTGAAAATTTCATGGTTTGGTGAGTTTTCAGAGAATTTGGAATCACCATATATTGCTGCTAAGAAAATAAAATGGTATGACTACTTTGGATTAAGATTTGACAGTTTCTTAAGATTTTAAGCATATACTTACCATAAAACCCAATGGTTCCACTCCTAGGTATGTACCCAGAAAAAAATTAAAACAGATGTCCTCGCAAAGATTGATATGAAAATGTTCAGCAGTATTATTCACAATAGCTTTAAACCAGAAATAGTCTAAATGCCCATCAATGGATAAGTAAAATGTAGTGTATTTATACAATAGAAATAAACTGTTTGGCAATGGAAAGAAATAAATGACTGATACATGCTACAGTATGAATGAATTTCAAAAATGTGATGTTAAGTAAAATAAGCCAACGTGAAAGATCACATGCCCCATGATTTGATTTTGAGATAGTTAGAAAAAAGTAAGTCTGTAGGGACAATCAGAGTATCAGTGATTTCCTGGAGCTGGGAGAGGGAAGGGGGATTGTCTGATAATAGACATAAAGAAATTTTGGAGGATTATGGAAATATCTTAAAATTGGATTTTGTTGATGATTACACAAAAATCTGAGAACTTCTTACATTGGGTGAAGTACATGGTATGTAAATTAGTCTGAAGAAAGCTATTATAAAAAGAAGAGAATCTATTCCTGATTCAACCTGAAACAACATTTATTATTATTATTATTATTTTTTAAACATGGGCCTACAGTATTGGAGAAGAATGTGGAGGAAACTTCACTGGACACCATTTCCAACACAGAATTTTAATAAGTTGAAAACGTGATAGCCAATTCAGGAATATACCAAGTGTTTATTCTCCTCCTCAGCGATTGATTCATCTGGTTTTGGCAAATTCTAACAATAGAAAAAAAATGGCCCTGAATGATATCTGAGCAGACCCATATTTAAAAAGGTATCATTGAAAGACCAAGATTCCACATATGAGAGAGAAAGAACACAGAGTTTTACAAGAGGACATTGGTATTCCTGATTTTCTGATACTCAACATGAACCTATCATTGGATCATGCATGGTAAGATGTGGATATAGACACTTAGTCTGGTATTTTAAACGATCATCCTGAAGACCAAGAGGTCTTTCTTAAGATTACTTTGACCAATTCTTTCTGATGAAATTATTCTTATAGTAACATCTGCTTTTAAGTTCCTCTAGAACAAAAGTTTCAGAATCTTCTTTTTTTAAAGATTTTATTTATTTATTTGACAGACAGAGATCACAAGTAGGCAGAGAGGGAGGCAGAGAGAGAGGAAGGGAAGCAGGCTCCCTGCTGAGCAGAGACCCCGATATGGGGCTCAATCCCAGGACCCTGGGATCATGACCTGAGCTGAAGGCAGAGGCTTTAACCCACTGAGCCACCCAGGCACCCCCAAAGTTTCAGAATCTTGAGGTGCTTTGTGACTCTCTATTAAACTGGATTGTACCTACTTCAGAACTCACCCAGTTGTTCCTATGCTTAATTGTATTTTAGTCTTTATTTCTAAAATTTCTTCTTTCATGGACTCTTATTTTTCCAACTTTATTGAGACAAAACTGACATAAAACATTATGCTACTTTAAGGTGTAAAACATGTTGATTTGATACAATTGTGTATTGGAACATAACTAACAACCATAGTGTTAGCTAACACCTTGATCATATATTTACCATCCTGTGTGTGTGTGTGTGTGTGTGTTGAGAACATTTAAGATATATTTTTAGAGCAACTATCAAGTGTAATAGTACATTGTTATCTATGATCTCAATGCTGTACATTAGATCCCCAGAATTCAGTCATGCTTCTCATGGGAAGTTTTCACTTTTTGACCAATATCTCCTCATTTCCCCCACCCCCTCAGATCTTGGTACCCACTATTCTTCTTTATGTATAAATTAGACTTTTCTTGGACCCTTCTTATCACTGTTGTGTTCTTAAATACAAGTTTTAGGCATAATTATATAACTTTTGCAAATAATTAGCTTTTCCCAAAGCTACACTTTGATAGCCATAGAAATTGTGCCTCCATTAAGTGGTATACTAAGAAATTCTATAACTATGTTCTATCACATAGATGGTGATTATCAGCAGTAGGTCATTCATCAATTATCTATAGTCACATTAAAGAATAAGGATATCAGTTTCTTTTAATTTTGAAACGAGAAAATTTATCTCCCAAGGATCCCTTTGATTAATTCATTGCTTACATTCACTCCCTATAGGTTGCTGATCATGTTTCTTTCACATAAATAAACTATGTGTTAAGGTTTCTTTCTTTAAGAGATAAAATTGATTACTTTATGATTACCCCGCTTTATTGGTTTAAATGATTATAGCTTAGTGGATTGCTGTTATCTTATTAATTATGAATTAATTTAATTTGTGGAGGTTGAAAGCATTAGCTAGTTTTCTTTAATTAATTGTTTTTTGGATGAATTGCTGGAAGAGCCTTTTATAATGGTGATGTGGGCTAATATACAGGCTTTCGTCTCTGAAAACCATGTCCTGATTTAGATGAGAGTCATAAATAATCTGAAACACATCTTGTTTAGGTGTCCCTCATGTCCTGATACTAACTCAATCAGTTAACTGAGAGGAGTATGGATTGGCCTTGGTATAGAGAACAAGCCTGAGGAACTTCCCTAAGACCTGAGACCTTTGGGAGGGTTACATGGAATGCTCTGTGCATCTGGTAGACTCTGCCCTATACTGTGTAGTTCCCTCATCTGACTGTCCTTAGACTCTTTGGGATTGAATACTGGCCCCATTGAGTACTAACTGCAGATATCTTGCGTGGTCTTGGACGAGATACTTCACTGTCTTGTTTTCAGCTTGCTTTTGACAAAATTAGGGAAAATAATTATAATGACTTGAAATGGTTGGTGAGAAGTTCAAATAAAAATCACAAGTACATATATAAAGTGATATTGGACACACAGTTCAATGCTTGATAGATGTTAACTGTATTATTATTGTCGTGTTGTTTTTGGGTGATCAACCAACTTTCTTTGAAGCCCCTTCCTCACTCTTCAGTTCTCCCTTCTTTCTTGATTTCATTCTTCTGTGACTCTGGGATTCTTGGGCATTCTTTTACCTGGACCTAAAAACACCAAAGAAGAGCTTATAATAATTTAATACCTAAGATAGTTTTTTTCTCTATGCTGTTTAAATGAATTTTTCTTTGAATATGAAAAACGTTTTTTTTCCCCTTCATTGACTATTAATGCATGACTCATATTTTATGCTGACATGTCTAAAAGTTGATTGGTTGGTAAAATTTTGATTCATGTAGTAATCATTTTTGACAGTACTTTCTGCAAGTATTACCCTCACTTTTTACTCTGAGTATAACCTTGTGCTTTTTTTATTATTTTTAAAAAATATTTTATTTATTTATTTGACAGACAGAGACCACAAGTAGGCAGAGAGGCAGGCAGAGAGTGGAAGGGAAGCAGGCTCCCTGCTGAGCAGAGAGCCTGATCTGGGGCTCGATGTGGGGCTTGATTCCAGGACCCTGGGATCATGATCGGAGCCAAAGGCAGAGGCTTTAACCCACTGAGCCACCAGGCGCCCCCCAAAAAGTTCTTTTTATTTATATGTTCAATTATTCATGCACCTAATAAATGAAGCTTGAACACCTGCTGTATTCCAGGCTTTGTTCTAGTACCTGGCATATAGCTTAAAAGTGACCACTGGATTTAACAACATGAAACTCTTTGGTAATCTTGATAGTTGATAGCCTCATCAGAGTGTGATTGAGAGTGAATGAGAGTAGAGAAATGGAAGAAAGAGAGTATAGATTATTTTTTAAGAAGTGTTTCAGGGAGGGGGAATAAAAAATGGAGAAGTAAATGAAAGAAACTATAGAATCATCAGAGGTTTATTATTATTATTATTGAAATGGAAAAATAATAGCTTGATTGCATGCTAATGAGGATAATCCAGTACTGCAAGAAAGATTATTAATTCAGGAAAGAGAGGAGCAATTGCTGAAAGTATCCTTGAACAAGGGAGAGAAAACAGAATCTGTGCAAGAGGAATGCTGACCTTTGATAGGACAAGAGAATCATTTATAGTAAAATAAAGGAAAATTTGGGTATCAGTCATCAATGTTCATTAGCTAAATTGTGCTTAGACATGTTCTCCTTTAATTAATTGGGCTTCCACAGAACTGCTTTCCTCATAATGGATACTTACTATCTGCTCTCATCTGTGGCTTCTTTTACAGCCATCCTATCTACCAGTCAGGACTCACCTCTATCTTTGCTTCTAGCTCAAAATCTTATAATTATGTCTGCATGTGTCTATCTCTCCCATTAGGACTTAGGCATCTTTGGGCTGATAGATCTTTTTACAGGCAAGATCAAGGGCAGTAGGAACAGAAATCAACTATTTTCCTCTAGCTAGGGGGTAGCTGTTTCTCATTTTTCAATGAAGTCATTTTCTGCTTAATGAAGTTATTTTCTGCTTTCATCTTTTCCTAATTTTGCCCTTCCTGTGTAGTGAAACTTAGTTCACAAAATACATATGACACCTTTAGGATGATGATGTGTGTGAATTCATGTATATGGTGTATGAAAATGTGTGTTTATGTATAAACTTTAATTAGAAAAACTAAGAAGGAAAGTAGGAACACGAATTTGTGAGAAACTCCATGCAGATGTGCATTCTACATTTCTTTCCAAGCATAGGCCTTGAGTGGAACACCTACACACACCTGCCTTACCCAACTGATTGGAGCACTAGTCCTTTGGTACATTTTGGTGGAAGACTGGCTCAAGGATGGGCACACACTAAAAGAGAAGTCTGCTCCTTCTCCTTTAATTATATTAGAAGAAGGAAGTTTTAATTACTTTAATTAATGTCTTGAGTTTCTTTGAAATTCCCTTGCTCTTCTCTATAGTCATGATAACATCACAGCCTGTGTGTGAATTAGTTCCAGGAGCAGTGAGGGACATTGACTTTATTCACATGAAATAGCCTTTGATTTCTTCTCATGTAAAACCTGCTTATCATGGTTACCACCTTGGCTTTGCCAGTTGCTGTGAACTAATTTCTCATTCCTATTATCAGAGTGATGTTTTATTTAAATGAAAGTTCTGCTCAAGAACTTTTTCCATTTTGAGGTAGGATAGAGAGAAAAAAATATGGGGAGGAATGCACTCATTATGGGCTCTTTGTGAACTTCGAGATTCTTCACTTAAAAGTTGATCTTTGATTGGATCTTGAATCAGAAATAAGAAGTAGGAATAATAGATGAAATCTGAAAAAAATAGAGTAAGATAGTAATACATCAATGATAATTTCTTGATCTTGAAAATTATACTCTAGTTAAGTAAGATGTTAACATTTGGGGAATCTGGATGAAGCTGTAAGATTCTTTGTACAATTTCTGCAATTCTTTTGAAGCTTTGAAAACTTTTTAAAAAAATTTATATATTTATTTATTTTAGAGAGGAAGCATGAGTGGGAGGGGCAGAGGGAGAAAAAGAGAGAACTCAAACTGATTCCATACTGAGCATGGAGTGTGATGCAGGGCTTGATCTCATGACCTAAGCAGAAACCAAGAGTTGGATGCTTAGCCGACTGAACTATGCAGGCTCCTCAGTTTGAAAACTTCTTGAAATGAATAGCTAATAAGTGTCCTAAAGCCAAATCTAACCTTACCTAAACTGGGTGACAATGCAAAAAATGAGAGGCTTGAGGGAAACAGGAAGTCTGCTTGAAATGGCAGATTTTGGAACAAAGCCATTTTCACAGTTGCTGAAAATAATAACCTTGAGGAAGACTTGAAAAAAATCATAGGAATTGCCAAAATAAGGATTGTGGACACATCTCACATGAAAGGGGGATTGGATTTCCTTCTACATCAATTTAATGGGTTAGTTAAGGCCAATAGATAAAAGGTATAAAAGATGAATCTGGGGTTATTGTGAAGAAGACATTTCTAACAATTGGCCCTATTTAGAAATGAAGTGAACTGCTTTGTCGTAGTTTCACTGCCATCATTGGAAAGTTAAACCAGAGACCAAGATATTTTTGGCATTTTAATACCAAAGAAAGGGGTCCTGAATTGGGTGGAAAGTGAGACAAAACTTTGTAAGTTTTGTAAGGTCCTTTCTGCCATTAATAGCCTATGTTTTTCCTTCTCACTAAGTGTTTGAATGATGCTTCCAATTGTATAGTTCACTATGTTGATACTACCTCTAGCACTAACATTGTGTGTACGTGTGTGTGTGTGTGTGTGTGTGTGTGTGTGTTTGTGTGTGAGTATTCTACTCCCTGATGTTTAGGGTGTTTAAAATATTTGCTCCAAGATGATGATTTATATGGATTATACATGTGGATAATATTAGATACTGCACAGTACTACTAAAGGTGATTTATTTGTTTGTAGAAAAGTGGCCCAAGACTGCTCCAAATATCTCTATAGGGTGCACGTTTGAAATTAATGTGCTAGAGTACTTTAATGTAGGGGGCATGCTGGCTGAGTTGGTGGATGTTTGGTGCAGCCAAAGGCTCTCACCTTGATGGATGGTTGTTTCTTTCTTGATCAATGCATGAATCATCTCTCCTAGGTCAACAAAGAGAGAAAACAGTAGGTGGGCCTGCCCACTGCTGGATTAAGTTCAAAGCCTGTAGAGAAATTTACAATGTAGGGCAGATATAAGAAGGTATGTTTATTTGAATCCCTGACACATTACCGTTTTTTGAGTTTATGCTACCTGGGCTGGTTAGAAACAAAACAAAACAAAGCAGTAGTTTTTCTTTACTCTTTGGAATGGCTTAGATGAGCTCCTGGAAGACCATCCTTAGAATTATGTTTGGATTTTCTATAAGGAATAACAGTTGATTTATAAATGAACCATATTATTAGGCTTTATCTATTAGATCAAAATAAACTCTTGCAAATGTATTCATTTTGTAGATTGTCTTTTTTCTTAGGAAATAACATAATACACAAGGGAACAATGCAACAATGCAATTGGTCAGTCTTTTTTCAATCTCTAGGCTGAAGGAAGAGAGTCTTATAAGGTCTGGCAAAGACACAGATGCTATACTCATTGACCTTACTGGCGGATCGTGGAAAGACAGCATATGGGATAATTAAGTGTCATTACCTAAAGACTCTGCGGTTTCAAATATTAATTTTAAGACGGTGTTAGGGATATCTGGATATGGTAAAAATAAAGGTGAATTCTACATGATAAATCATTTCTCACTTAAATTCAGCAAACCAAAATATTTGTAATAGAATGGAGGAAGAATCCTATCCGTGGAAACCGTTGCCTGTACTTGATTTAAAAAAAAGAAGGGGGAGATGCTTTGGAATCAGGCAGGTCTGCAGGAATTTACATTGTTTTGCTAAACTTTTTTTGTGGTACTGAAAAAATGACTTCTTTTTCCTGAGTCTTAGTATTTTTATTTGTAAAGTGGATAAGTAATCTCAATTTCAAAAAGCTGTCATGAGGATTAAAAGATGTAATCTGGAGTACTTAGCACTGTGTCTCCCACAAAATAGACGGTTAACATTTTCATATAAAATATTCATTGTGTAATTATTTATTTTTCTTTGACACTAGTCGTAATTAGGACAAGAACTATGTTGCTATGTAGTATTCTTGGTAATCCAAGAATTTAGTGCTGTGCTTTGGGCATAACTGTTCACTAAGTATTTATGGACTTAATTAATTTAATAATCATAGTTTTTATTCTCCTAGGAGTTCAACTGAAGTGTGAGATTGGTTATTTAGCGAGGCAGTGGAGAAGACAGGGATGATCTTGCAGTGCCCAGTATTTGGCTCTTTGACCCTTTCCATCTGTTAATTCAAAGATTTTCTTCTCCCAAGAAAGGAAAAAAAAAAAAAAAAAAAAACCACCTGGGAAATGAAAACATGATCTTCCTTTTAGAACTGGTAAAACCCAACCTGTTCTAAATTTACAGCAAAACTCTGGAGTTTTTGCTAGAGGAGGAAGTCTGAGGCAGTGGGGTCATCAGGCATCAAGAATAAGACAAGGCAGACTTAGAAAAATCACATCATTCTGGTTTCTTCCCTAAGTGTGGTAACACTGATCATCTTGATGATCTTTTTTAAGGCAACAGCAGAATCAAGTCCTTCTGGATCTGTCCTCCTTAGACGTCAGATGAAGACAGCTGTTTCAGGCTTGACTGAAACTGCTCTTATTCCTTCAAGATTTGGATATCGCCTTCATCTTTCACATTAATCAGAGAAGCGATGACATTAACTTTCCCAGGTGGCTTTCAGTCCCTTCCTAGAAGTCTCTCCATCCTTCCATGAATAGCAATGTACGTGTGTGTTCTGCAAACAAATGAATTGCTTGAGCTCTCAAGAGTGTCACATTATGCAGACCAATTAGTTCAGAAGGTGGCTCATTATTTTTGAAATTTCTGCCATCAGGGCTCTACAGTTAAATATATCAGATGAGGGTTTTCAATTTTTTTTAATTACTAAACTTTTTTCTTTTCTCTCATTTTTTTCCTTCATTCTTTTTTCTTCCTTTACAATGCACCTGAGGTCTCTGAATCGGTTCTGATCTTTTTCTTTGTGTGTAATGAGAAGACTGAGTTTTTCTTTCACATTAATAAAAATGAGAGATTCTGTATCAGTGCCCCCCAAACCTTCCCTGAGTCCTCCCTTAAAAGCAGCCAACTACTCTTTAATATTAATGGCCAGACAAAATCTATGGACAGACCACAGCAATTAAAGAATGTTACTCCAACCATACCCAGCAGTTCATTTCTAACATTGGTAAATGATTTGGAAGCAGAACAGGGAACTCTTGTCTGGTGTTAACTCTATAGGTCTGTAGAGACTTAATTATCAGTGTAGCTACTTGGAAAGTCACACCTTATATAGAACGTTAGTGAAACTAAACAGTGAATGGGGCTGTGGCAGAATTCATTGAGGTCATATTGTACATCAAAAAACTATGAGTTTTGAAGTCAGAAAAACCTGGCTTGAATTCCTGGTTATGTGACTTGTTATGTGATGTCTAGACACCTCAGTGTTCTTTCCTTAAAAACAGGAGTATTTCCATATATCTCAGGCAGTAATTCAATGACCAAATTGGGAGAATAAAAGTAAACATGGAGGGGGCACCTGGGTGGCTCAGTGGATTAAGCCTCTGTCTTCAGCTTAGGTCATGATCTGAGGGTCCTGGGATGGAGCCCTGCATCAGGCTCTCTGCTCAACAGGGAGCCTGCTTCTCTCTCTCTACCTGCCTCTCTGCCTACTTGTGATCTCTGTCTGTCAAATAAATAAATACAATCTTAAAAAAAAAGTAAACATGGGTAGGGCCATGTATGTTTCCTTGGCCTTTCACTAGTCCTTATTTGAGAACCTGTCTTTGAAATATCTTCACCAGGGGAAATTACTTACTGTTTGAGTTAGTTTGCTTCTTTTTTTAGATAGGCACTCAGGAGCCTCAAGTTACTTACTCATCATCCTCAGTTCATTGGACACTATTGTCATTGGTTTATGTAATTCTCTTCTTATTGTATTTATTCACTTCCATTCTTAGTAACTCAGTTCCACTACTCTTGCTTCCCCATAGGTGAGTATTTTAATATGTTTTGATGTGTATCCTTTAATTTGTATATATTCTTGTAGAACATGTAATATTGTTTTGTTTGTATGTAGTTCTAATTTACATAAATTATATTGTACAATAGATCTCATTATTTTATCTTTTCCACTCAATACTTTGTTTTAAAACTTCTACCTGTGTTCTGTGTGTAGAACTCTACATTTTATTGCATCTTGTGCCTCCGCTCTACTGTGTCTCTCCATTCCCCCAGTCATGGATACAGGAATTGCCTCTAGTTCTCCTATTGAACTGGCAGATATTAGGAAATTGAACAATTCTATATGATAGGGTAGAACTGGAGATGTGTGGATGTGTGTGTGTCTGTGTGTGTGTGTGTGTGTGCGCATCTCCACACATGCATCAGCAGAGAGATACAGATATAGTTTATAGGGGGTGTAGAAATATATGCAGAATTTTCTCTGAAGAAAATATACAAATGGCCAACAGACACATAAAAAAATTCTCAATGTTACTTGGCATCAGGGAAATACAAATCAAAACCACAATGAGATTCCACCTTACACCAGTCAGAATGGCCAAAAATAACAAGTCAGAAAATAACAGGTGTTGGCGAGGATGCAGAGAAAGGGGAACCCTCCTACACTGTTGGTGGGAATGTGAGCTGGTGCAACAACTCTGGAAAACAGTGTGGAGGTTTGTCAAAAAGTTGAAAATATCCAGGATCTATAAAGAACTTCTCAAACTCAGCATGCGCAAAACAGATAATCATATAAAAAAATGGGCAGAAGACATGAACGGACACTTCTCCAATGAAGACATACAAATGGCTATCAGACACATGAAAAAATGTTCATCATCACTAGCTGTCAGGGAGATTCAAATTAAAACCACATTGAGATATCACCTTATACCAGTTAGAAATTGGCCAAAATTAGCAAGACAGGAAACAACATGTGTTGGAGGGGATGTGGAGAAAGGGGAACCCTCTTACACTGTTGGTGGGAATGCAAGTTGGTGCATTCTTTGGAGAACTGTGTGGAAATTCCTCAAGAAATTAAAAATAGAACTTCCCTATGACCCTGCCATTGCACTACTGGGTATTTACCCCAAAGATACAGATGTAGTGGAAAGAAGGGCCATCTGTACCCTAATGTTTATAGTGGCAATGGCTATGGTCACCAAACTGTGGAAAGAACCAAGGTGCCCTTCAATGGATGAATGGATAAAGAAGATGTGGTCCATATACACTATGGAGTATTACGCCTCCAGAAAGGATGAATATCCAACTTTTGTAGCAACATGGATGGGACTGGAAGAGATTATGCTGAGTGGAGTAAGTCAAGCAGAGAGAGTCAATTATCATATGGTTTCACTTTATTTGTGGAGCATAACAAATAGCATGGAGGACATGGGGAGTTAGAGAGGAGAAGGGAGTTGGGGGAAATTGGAAGGGGAGGTGAACCATGAAAGACTATGGACTCTGAAAAACAATCTGAGGGGTTTGAAATGCGGGGGGGGGGGTGGGAGGTTGGGGGAACCAGGTGGTGGGTATTATAGAGGGCACAGATTGCATGGAGCATTGGGTGTGGTGCAAAAATAATGAATACTGTTATGTTGAAAATAAATAAAAAATTTTTTAAAAAAGTTGAAAATAGAGATACCCAGCAATTGTACTACTAGGTATTCACACCAAAGATACAAATGCAGTGATCTGAAGGGGCATCAGCACCCCAAATGTTTATAACAGCAGTGTCCACAATAGCCAAACTATGGAAGGAGTCCAGATGTCCATCAATAGATAAATGGCCAAAAAAGATGTGATGTGTGTATATATATATATATATATATATATATATATATATGTGTGTGTGTGTGTGTGTGTGTGTGTGTGTATACACACACACAATGGAATACTACTCAGCCATCAAAAAATGAAATCTTACCATTTGCAATGATGTGGATGGAACTAGAGGATATTATGCTAAGTGAAATAAGTCAATCAGAGAAAGACAATTATGTAATTTCACTCATATGTGGAATTTAAGATACAAAATGGGATCATAAGGGAAGGGAAGGACAAATAAAACAAGACAAAATCAGAGAGGAAGAAAAACAGTAAGACATTTTATTTTTAAAAAATATTTATTTGAGAGAATGAGAGTGGGAAAGAGAAAATATGGTGGGGGTGGAGTCAGGTAGAAGCAGACTCCCCGCTAAATGGGGAATTTGATGTGGGACTTGATCTTGGGACTCCAGGATCATGACCTGAGCCAAAGGCTGTTGCCTACGAACTGAGCCACCCAGGCACCCCAAGACACTCTTAATCATAGAAAACAAACTGAGGGTTCCTGGAGGGGAGGGGTTAGAGGGATGAGGTAACTGGGTGATAGACATTAAGGAGGGCATGTGATGTAATGAGCACTGGGTATTTTACATAAGACTGATGAATTACTGGATTCTACCCCTGAAACTAATCATATACTATATGTTAATTAATTGAATTTAAATTTTAAAAAAGTATATATTTAAAGTACAAAAAAAACACATGTAATATTTTAAGTCTGTTCAGTGCTTCTAAATGTTTTCCAAGTTACTGAAGCACAGTATAGCTTTGCATTCCTTTGTTTATAAAAAACGTCATAAACGTTGCTCCATAAATATTGCTCCATGAAATCATAACAACAAAAAAGAAATACATACATATGCATGCACATACATATGATATGACCCAGCAAATTTTCTGAAGTCTGGGCAGTATATAGAATTCCAGTTTCTGCAGTATAGGAATGCAAATTAGGAGGAGGCATGAGCAAATGTTGAATGTCAATTCACCATTCTGCCATAGTCCTGTAACGTGTATTATGGAAGAGCCAGAGACCCTTCATGTTTCTTCTGGTGAGATTAAAGTGGGACTTTCTAATCCTTCTTTGGCCATAGACTAATTTGGCAACCTGGGAAAGTCTGTGACACCCTCTGACACTACTTTGGCAACCTGAGAAAGCCTATGACACCCTTTTCAGGATGTCATCACAAAATGCATAAAATAAAATTTATGCAATTACAAAGGAAACCAATCATATTGAAATTAAGTTATAAAATATTAAAACATTGTGTTATAATTATATGGTCTTGTTAATAGATTAAATTACAAAATATAACATTATGTTTATAAATAATTGTCATAATTTTGAAGGAGCAATGAAAGTAAAAGGCTATTTTAGGATATCTGCAATAACTATAATATAATAAGAAAATATCTGTAATTAAGTTGGTGCCAAAGTCACAGGTACTGCTGATACTATGGTAGTTTTCCATATTTATCAACAAAGAAAATTCTCTGAACTCCAGGTTAAGATCTTTTAGTTTAAGGAAAGAAAAGGACTGATCCTTGGTCCTCACTGGCCTCGTGACAACACCCATTTGCTGTCACACCACTGGGCTTCTGCTTCAGTCAAGAATACACATTTGTCCTCTAAAAAAATTCAGCATTGTAGTGCCTTAGATGACTCAGTTGGTTAAGCCTCCAAACCTTGGTTTCAGCTCTGGGTGTGATCTCATTGGTAGTGAGATTAAGCACCCTGTCAGTCTCCCTGCCCAGTGAAGAGTCTGCTTGAAGTTTCTCTCCCTCTGTCCCTCCCCAACTCATGCTCTCTCCCTCTTCTTCTCTCAAATTAAATAAATAAATAAATAAATAAAGATTCAGCATTAAAAGGTACAACATCCTTTCCTATATATCTGGAAGTTTGAAGATAGAGAAACACAAGGTCAAGGGTGACTAGTCACAAAGATATATCTCATCAATATGCCATCCCAACAAGGTCTTTGTCCTGCTCTGCTGTTGTTCTATGGAAACTGGTGGCAGTCAGTCCCTGAATGGAAGGTATAACCCATGATTATCTCTCCTGAATGTGTGGGTGAACATTTGGTGAAGAGGAAGAGCAGAACTGAACATGTTCCAAACTCTCCTCCCTCTGCCCACTCTGTCCACCCTTTGCTCCAGACCATAGCACAGCCCCTCCTGTTTGGTCTTCTGTAGACATCCTCCAGCTCACAAGAACCTTCAGATTCTCCAAGAGCTCCTGACAGTTTCATTGTTTGCTCTTTAGATCCATGCTCCCTTCTTACTTCAGTGGTTTCTCCAGGGTTTATTTTGAGGAGAGGCAACCAACAGTTCTTGCTAGTTCGTCATCTTGACAGGAACATACTAGTTTCACTGTCTGAAAAATAGCAGTTTAATGTTATCTTTATATGATTATCTTGAGAATGGAATGAGGCAATGCAACATATTTAGCACCGTTGCTGGCCCGTAGTAGGTCACAACTTCAGTACTCATACATTGTTAGCCTATGCAATATGCCAATGGTGGCCTGATTTGTTAGTGTCCACCATCGGGAGTGAAGCATATAGTGGAGGTCCTTCCCTTTGAAGTAGTGCCTCTCGACCTTGGCCACAATTAGAATCACCAAGGAGCTTGTGAAAGTCTATATGCTCAGACCACACCCCTATCCATTAACTCTCAGGGAGGGACCTGAGAATTTGTACTTTTTAAAGCTTCTCAGATGGGCCTCCTGTGTGTCTCAGTTAGTTAAGAGGCTGCCTTTGGCCCAGGGCATAATCTCAAGGTCATGAGATCGAGCTCCACATTGGGCCAAGTTCCCCACTTAGCGGGGAGCCTGCTTCTCCCCCTCCCTCTCCTGCTCCCCTGACTTGTGTTCTCTCACTCTCTCTGTCAAATAAACACATAATATTTTTAAAAGAAAATAAAGTTTCTCAGATGATTCCAGTGTGCAGTCAAACTTTGGAATCTCTGAATGAGATTCCTGACTTGGAAATTGTTCCCTTTCCTTCGTACTCTGGGTGGTCATTGAGAAGAATACAATTTCTAGGTGAGATATTCAACTTCTAAATAAAGTCAATAACCTTAATGTGTTATGCACAGTTACTCACACACATACACACTGTATGTGTGATAAAGCAAATATTAAAAACACTCAGGAGTGGGATGGATTTGAGGTGAAGAGGAGAGGCTATGACAATTCTGAACTACAAGTATCTTTTCAGTGGCAAAAGGATATATTCTATATGAGTGTAAAATTCTTAAAGTTAGTAAGCAGAGCCCTTTGGAAAAGGATGGGTTTACTTGAACTTCATGGGAAGAATTCAGTAATAGTCCTTGAGGTGATCACGTCATTTATTATTTATAAAGTTTGTCTCTGTAATGTTGGGTCTGCAGGAGATTCGACCTGGTGAAATGTATGGTTCTGTGTTATATGACTCATCAGTAGTTCTTCTGGCTCTATATGATTTGAAATAAACCAGATTTGGAACATATTATCTAGAGTTATTATAAACTCTAGTGTTTTAAAGTTGGCTGCCAATTCAGAGTTATATCTGTGTGTTCTTTCCACGGAGTAAGGCGTGGAAGTGGGGGAGAAAGACTTGGCACAAAAGACCCTTTCTTGGGAAGACAGTGAGTGCAGATGGCCCTGACAGCTGGGGGTAAGGAATTGCGAGCTATGGAAGACATCATAGCTGAAGACAGATTATGAACTTCCCCTAGAAAATGTTGTCTGAGTGAGAGATAATGCAAGCTTATGTGGTTACATTGAATGGAAAAAGGCAAAGACACATACACACAAAGCTTCACATCCAGTTTCTCAAGGTGTCATTCTGAAACCCTTAAAACTACTATCATGATCCAGTGGAATACTGGAATTCAGCACCTAGTGGTGTGATCCTTATGTTTTCTTTCTGTTTTAACAATGCCTTCCAATTGCCACTCTGTGTAACATCTAGCCAGCCGCTGAAGAACAGATTGCCAGCACTAAAATGTTGAAAAGAAGAGCACAAAAAAGGATAAAAATTATCTTTTTGGTTACTCTAAAGAAAAAAATCTGAAGAACATCAATATTAAAATTGTGGGGCGCCTGGGTGGCTCTGTGGGTTAAAGCCTCTGCCTTCGGCTCAGGTCATGATCTCAGGGTCCCGGGATTGTGACCCACATCGGGCTCTCTGCTCAGCAGGGAGCCTGCTTCCCCCTCTCTCTCTGCCTGCCTCTCTGCCTACCTGCAATCTCTGTCTCTGTCAAATAAATAAATAAAATCTTTAAAAAAAAAAATCGCAGTGACCTTTCTGCCAGAGTCTCTGAGTCAGGGTTCAATCTGGAAAGACTCTTCTCCCTGCTCCCCAATCAAATTTATCTCTCCTTGTCCTGTTCTCTCTGATCCTCCTCTGCTAAATGACAGTTAATTTGACAAATGACTCCTTACTAATAGATTGAGTGTTAATGCAGTCATTAAAAAGTAATAACAAGCATTTATTGAATGCTTTCTATATGTCAGGAAATGTATTAAAAGTGTGCACATATATTATCTCCAACCAAGTTAACATTTTCATTTTGAAAGGTATCTAATGATTTAACTCAAGAAAATGGCCTGAATGGCAGACCTTTGGGCTCCTAGCAGGGGAGAAAGAGTGTATTTATTGGCTAGAAAACATGATAGAGCTTCTCAAATCACATCTGGTGGTCTATCATCTGTTTCATCTGTGGCAAGATATTTATTAGAAAGCATATAAAATAGGAGTCAGAAGTCCTAGATTAGAGGTGAATGGCTTTTATAGACCATGATCTTCAGTCATTGCTTACATTCTCTGACCTTGTTTCCTCATCAATAAAAGCAGTGTAATCAATAAGACCTTTACAGTTGTTGGTGGAGATTGATCTCACTCTCTATTTGTTTATAATTTTAAATGATTCAAATATATCCTAGTTATGGGGGTGTTTGCTACAAATGAGGCTCCACTCTGTTCTTAGGAACCCGAAGGCCATTTTTGGGATATCTATGGACATCTTTTCCCTATAATATTTTGGAAGTCTTTAATTCATCAAGGACTTCATCTTATTTAAGAAAGTCATACGAAAATATTTGTCATGATTATTGTGGATTACAGTTTAGCTGACGAATGGTTGATACCACCTTGAGGGGACTCTTCTTAATGAAGTGTTATAATATTTTGTAGACTACTTTAATTCCTTGCTCAGTATGTAGATGTTTCTAGGCCATGTGAGTTTCTGATAAGTCTTAATAAAAGTTTAGATACAGGAGCATAATAATTTTTATTTAAGCTTAAAACCATGTCAAACAGTAGCTGTTAAATTATCAATTGTATTAGCATTACCCAAGCACTTTCAGAAGGACTGGCTAAAATGAATATTATGGGGAGCCTGGGGGGCTCAGTGGGTTAAAGCCTTTGCCTTCAGCTCAGGTCATGATTCCGGGGTCCTAGGATCGAGCCCTGCATTGGCTTTCTGCTCAGCAGGGAGCCTGCTTCCTCCTCTCTCTCTCTTTCTCTCTGCCTACTTGTGTTCTCTGTCTGTCAAGTGAATAAATAAAATCTTTATAAAAAATTAAATTAAATTAATATTATCTTTTATTATGTTAGAACTTCTAAATTTATTCTGGTTTGGCAAAAAGGAGGCTGCAATACTTTGGGAAATTTGATTCATTTGGGAAATAATAAAAATGGAATAAGGATTTTTCTTTTTAATTTCAAGATGCTTTGCTCATCTGGTTGGGAGATTTTGCTCATTAATCTGACAGGTTTGTGTTAAAGGAAATGAAATCTGCTCTGGATAATTTTTATTGTCACATATTTAGTAAAAGGAGTGGTTGATATTTCTCACTAGTTTGTTAGTAATGACAGTATGAGAGATCTAGATTATTTTTCAGTGTATATCAATTTCTTATACAGGCTTGGACGATAATCTCAATATGGCTGGATCTGTATTTGAGGTTGGTTTTGTTTGATAATTCCTTCCAACTCTCCATCTCTAATGCCATGCATTCTGTACCAGAGTAAGCAACTTTCTCTGCCTCTTTTCCTAGAAGATGTGAATGTCCCTGAGGTTGTGTCATACTTACCTTTCATCCACAACATCTTGCTCATACTCAGCATCAAAACATTCAGAATGATCTGTGGCTGTGACAGCACAGTTCCTCTGGTCTCCATCTTTACTCGACAAAATGCTAGCCAAGTGTCAAAGTGCTCCTTAAAATCCATCTTCCAGTTTTTTTAGATTCAAACTTGATCTTTCCAAATGATGGTCTTAATTAGTGTGCTTTCTACATTCATAATAGATATTTAGAATATTAATATTCTTGCTAATTTGTAAAGTCTTTGACAATAAATATAGTGACATATACTAGCATGGTTCTTGGCGGCGCTGTTGCACTCCAGTGAATTTCAGGAGTGGTGCTGGATAGCTTAAATTTTCCAGGGAAACAGCAAGAGTTGACATCTGTTGGTCACTGCATGAACTACAAGCTGGATGTAGTTATAATTTTCATATTAAATCACACTATATTCTTTTCAGTGAGATCACACTTTGTGAAACTGGGTTTGTACAACTGTGGTGGTAAAAAATAAAAAAAAATTGGGATGCCCGGTTTGAGTGTCCTACTCTTGGTTTTGGCTCAGGTCTGGATCTCAGAGTCCTGGTATCATGCCCTGTGCTCTCTCTGTGCTCAGTGAGGAGTGTCCTTGAAGACTTTTTTCCCTCTGCTCCTCACCCGATTCACATATGTGCCCATATTTGTGAGCGCTCTCTCTCTTTCTCTCAAATAAATAAAATAAAACTTTGAAAAAAACTACAAAAAAAAAATCAACGTGGGGGCAATAATACTTGAATTTCTATAACAGTAACAATGTAATCTGATCCTAATATCAGAGAATTTGTACTGAGTTCAACAGGTGTATATATCCCATTAGTAAACACAGATAAAGTTTAAAAATATTATGTTTTGGGGGCACCTGTGTGACTTGGTGGGTTAAAGCCTCTGCCTTCGGCTCAGGTCATGGTTTTGGGGTCTTGGGATGAGTCCTGCATCAGACTCTCTGCTCAGTGGGGAGTCTCCTTCCCCCCTCTCATTCTGCCTGCCTCTCTGCATACTTGTGATCTCTCTGTCAAATAAATAAATAAAATACTTTTAAAAATATTATGTTTTCTTTCAATGTTGTTTATTATTTTCAAACGGCTAGTAACTTGTTTTGGTATAATAATTAACAAATTGGTGGGACCTAATTATTTAATACATGAAACTTTCAGTTATTTCTTTCTTCTCCGTTAGTGCTGTGAAAAAAACCAAATGAGACATCAAGGATGCTGTGAACCAAGAACGTTTGGGAAGCTCTGGTGTATCTTATGTTTGTACTTTTTTAGTACCTAAAGTGCCCTATATAGTAGATATTCAATCGAATTTTTTTTTATTTGAAATAACTTATGCCGATGACATAGTCATGAGTTTACTTAAATAGAATTTTACTTCTGCTTGACATGAATAAAACATATGGAAGATTTCAAAATGAGAAAGCAGCAAGCATCAAACACAGCTCACATGCATGGGTTCATGCTAGGTACATTAGTTGTGAGATGTAGTAAGAATTTTCCTTCACAGAGTTCCCTAAATTCAGGCCATTATTAAGTGATCTTTTCATGTTAGTACTCTTAATAAAAAGATTTTTCCATCTATCTAGACTCTTAAATGTCAGAGAAGATAAAAGAAAAAAGAAGATATTTGACCTAAAAGCAGACTCATGGCATAGAAAAATTTCATTAGTAAAGGTGAAGACAGCATTAGTGCGAGCATTGGCAGTTGGTATCATCAATGAGGGTGGCCCAATAGGGCTGCGACATGTTTAATTTAAAGGGAATCTTGAGGAAATCTCTCTCCACAAAGTCATAGTATTGATTGCCCTTTATTTATCATCAGATATTAGGTAATTATACCCACAAAATAGCCACACATACTATTACATGTGATGGGAAGCACATTGATGAATAAGCCCAAGAAGTTTCTTATATTAACAGAAATCATTTCCAGAAGAATCTGTGCAAGTACAATGAATTAAGTATACGGGGGCAGAGGAATTTCTTATTCTCTGAGATGGGAAAATTCCCATGTCTGAGGTACTTGTGAGAAAGGGCAGTCCAGAGCAGGGTATCATGGGAGATTAGACTGAATAATCAAGATGAGTGGATATCATCATGGACAGGTGGGCAGAAGAAAATAGAGAGGAGCCAGGAAAAGGACAAGAGAACACAAAAATCACACTTCACAGATTTTACAGTTTTGCCTCAGGGTAGCCCTGGAGCTATCTGACAGTTTGTCATTTAAAATCTGAATTCCTAGTTTATTTAAAAGAATGTGAACCTTAAAATAGATCCTTACCTTCCTTTACAATGGTTTCTGGGGCATTTGGGCCAAATGAATGCTTTCTTGCACATAAATTCTTCGGGTCACCCAATATTAAAACTTTGTAGAGTTCAATATTTTCTGTTACTGTTCCAAAAAATCTGTTGCTCATGTACCATTTTGTTTTAATGAATTACGAAATTTTAATCAAGAAAAAGAGAAGAGAAAAGAGGGAATTCTTACATCTCTTAGGAAAATGATTTCAGTAGTGAACGTGACATTTTGACTATTGTTGCATGAGTTACTTTTGAAGTTTGAAGCAGTGATGTATGCAGTTGATTCTTTTTGAATAACCTAAATAAGACTGTTAGGTGCTATAGTCAATTAACAACGGGATTATTGTTATTAAGAAAATTTATCTAAAACCCAGAAATAAAGCAAAAAGTTCATGTCCTTTCAATGGTAAATTGCAATGTTGTTTAACAGACTCACACATGGTTTATTTAATCATTTGGGAAAGCACATTTGTTTGACTTTGCTATTTACTCTTTGGTTGGAGTCCAGACACTAAGAAGTAACATGATAACTTGAGGATGTCTTCTAATAAAAGAGATAATCTCAAAGGTTACAATTTTATTGCTCTATAGGGCATTAATTAATTTTGTATCTATTACCAAGCTGATTTCAGTATTCCTTTGACTGATTTACTATATACATCAGCATTCCTAAGATGCCTCAATCACCATTATCCTCCTACTGGTCCTTTCTTTAATTAATAAGTTGAATAAAACATTAAGGGAATAGCTATTCTATGTTTGCATGAGAGTCATGTTTTTAACTTTTTGAGAATTATACTGGGATACCAATTGGATGGATAATCTTCACAACATTCTCTGACCCACCTTATTAAATAAATCAGATCTCACGCTATTAGCTGTTTAGAATTCCAGACAGGCTTAAACTGTAATTTGGACGAGGAAGAAGTACTCATTAGAAAAACTGCCTATGCAATTCAAGTTATTCATGTGTGTTGACCATATGTTTTCTGGCCAGAAACGATGCCTTTTAAGTGGAATATATGTTGTATCCCTAAAGCAGACATCACATTATCTTGGCAACTAAATGAAGCATATCAAGGGGATGGAAATGATAGGGAATGAAACTGATAATTGCTGAGGGCCTCCTGCACTCCAAACAGTTGTTACTCATGCTCTAGTTTAGCTTTTAAAATAGCCCTCTATGGTGAGATTATTATCCCACTGTATAGATGAGAAAATGCAATTCAAAAAGGGAAATTTGCTTGGCTGTACGACATCATATGGGTCAGATCCAGGTTTGTCTGCTGTTAAAGTTGTGTTCTTTCTACTGCTGTGGAACTGAAGTTGAGCATTATTTCCATGACATGAGTTAGAAACTATGAGCTCAATAAGAATACTCGAGCATTCACCGAAATCATCACTTTTTTTCTGCTTTGCTAGCAATCAGAAATTTTGGTCAAGAATTTATAAGGGTATTTTCTTTCTTTCCCCTTTATTTATTTGAGAAAGAGAGAGACAGACAGACAGACAGAAATAGAAGAAGCAGAAGGAGAGGGTCAGGCAGACTTCAGTGAGTCCTGATACAGGACTTGATCTCAAGACCCAATAATCATGACCTGAGTTGAAATCGAGAGTCAGATGCTTAACCAACTGAGCCACCCAGGCACTCCCTTAAGGTATTTTCAGTACTGCACGACCAATAACTGCCAGAGTTGATAATACGTAAAACTAGAATGAGTGGACAAATGAAGTGAATGAAGGAAAATCATAGGATAATTTTGAGGCAAGAGCTTCTTTATAATGAAATATTTTATAGCAGGTTTCAACTTACTAATATCAAATACTCTCTTCTAGGCATCCAATTTGGGGAACTTCTCATCACGTTTATTTTTAGTGGTGTTAGTGCTGGGACCCATGATGAAATTCAAAGGCATGAATCCCCTCTCTTCCTGCCTCCGAATATCCGTGGGTGGATACTTGCTGATTTTGGCCAGGTCAATATGTCTCTCTTCCCTGAGATTCTGAAATTTACCATGGATAGATATAAATATATGGGGGGCAGTAAGAGGTCAACCTCAAGGCAGTAGCCAAGGACCTGTGTGGACCAAACTATTTTTGCAGAAGGATGTTTGCTGTGGCTCTGACTAGGCTTAGCATTTGGAATTTCCTTGATGCGGCTGAGACAGCTAACACTCCCACTGCACCTGCCCTCCTCTTACTCATTTTGTTCAAATGTAATCTGGGCACATGACTGATAATTACAGACTTAAATTTCCATCCTTGCTTATAACTAGGTGTGACCAAATGACCACATTTCAGATAGTGGGATGTGAGTGGAAGTGAGGAGCTTAACCCCTGGCTCATTTCCTTGCCCTTCCTCTCCTTTATTTGTCCATTTCTGCAGACTTAAGTGAGGTCATTATAGCAATGAAAGTCTGACCTTGCAAAAATGGGCAATGCCTTTGGGGATGGTTGAGCAACGAAATGGAAGGGACATGTACCCCTGATTGTTGTTGTGGAAAGGGCTGCCCCACCTCTATGGACTAGACTGACTCATATGTGAGGGAGAAATCAAGGCCAGCAAGCATACTACACAGTATTTGGACATTTCCTTATGATAGCAGCTGAGTCCACACTCGACCTAGTTAACAATATTTGGATTCTTCCCATTATATTTTATGCTTGACCCTTGAGGATGTATCATCTCAGTATATTCCCAATATCCCTACAGTGAAGTCTCTTGATTAATATATTCAAATTTGGTTTCTGTTGCTTCCTGCTAAGAACTCTGACCTGTACAATTTCCATTGTAATATCACTTAGAGTACATTTTAGTTTCTTCTGAGCCTCTGCTACTATAATCATGGTTCTTTGCTGATTGTTTTCAGTGCATCAATGCCAGAACACTAAGTTCTCTCTCAATAGACCTGCATTTACTAATTATGGGTTTAATAAACATGTGGACAGCTGTCATCATCATGCTTCATAGCTCTCAAGAAGATTGTTAAAAAGTTGGCACAAACCACCATGAACAACCTGAGTTGAACTACTGGGAATGAGTAGGTGAAAAATATGCTGAGTCTATCAGCATTCAGGGGCCAGTCTCGAGTCACTGGTCAGCCCTGTACCTGATACAGAGTTGGTGTCTAGGGAATGTTTGATGAATTAGTTATTGAATTGTCACTGAATTATCAGCAATAGGAGGAAATAAATCCCACTGAATTTCTAATTAGGCAGCTTATCAGAAATTATTTTTAAAATCCTCATCAACATAGATGCAGACATAAAAGCAGAGGATAATGGGTTATCTCTGTACCTATTGTTTCTGCATTTCTTTAGCAGAACTACTCTTTAGGCTGGGTGTCTTCATCCTTCTCCAGGCTGCTCTCTGTCCCAAGAGGTTGGCCTTCTGGTCCACATCAGTAGGGCTCCTGGGTGCTCTGCTTTCTATTGAATTCCCATTCTTCAAAAGGCCCCTTTGTGGGAGAGAGAAGTGAGTGAGAAGAGTGAGAGGTTTTTTGACTGAAGGACATGCCCCTCTTAAGGGTTCCAACTCTTCATAAATATCTCTCTATCAGGGGCTGAGTGACTACTCACTTAACTCACATCTTAGGACCTAGGTGTGGTCGTAGCTCAGATACTATTAGACCTGCACGTGGCACTGTCCCTTTGATTCCCCTATGACCACAGTATTATAATTATCATTTTGTAGGTAAATCTTCTTTGAGTTATTCTAATTTTTGTGTGTGTTTTTGTTTCCTGTTGGATCCCTGGTTGACACTCTTTATTTCAAATTTGGAATGATAGTGTTCAATTAGTTAGGATGTAAACTAACAAAGAGACCCAACATACAGTGGTTTAAAAAATATTAGAACTTACTTCTCCTTCATATTGCAATCAGAATGAAGGGGGGAGTGTAGGGCTGGGAAGAAGCTCAGCCTTCCCTGACCCATGACTTCCACTGGGTAGATGAATCCGAGTGAGTGCCCTGGTTTCACTGTCTCCCAGCCCGCTGTAGTGAGGGAAAAAACCAGGGGAGGTCATACATTATCCTTTGAAGAGTAAGACCCCAGGATGGACCCCATCACTCCTCATACTGTATGAGCATTACCTTAGTGTCATGGATGCAATTAGGTGACAGAAAGGCTGGGAAATTCAATCCTTCCTTGAGCAACATGTGCCCTACTGACATTCTATTACTATGGAAGCAGAAGGAAATTTTTCCAGGGAGTGACTAAGTTAAGTCCATAGGCTCATTTTATTTCAAGAAGAGGCAGTCAGACACCAACTCTACCCCAGGGATATAATATTCAATATGATGCTTCTTCTTTACAATGAAGTAATGACCTAGGTATAGAGACAGGCACTTAGGTAATTTCAACTCAGTATATGGGACAAGAGAAGGGTCTGGTGCAAGGGCAACAACGGAGGACCGTTAATCCAGGTTTATTGTTCCATAAAGACATAAAAAAGTAGTATTTGAGCTGTGTTTGAGACCAGATCACAAACTGTTGCTTTGTTGCCAAGTTAATCACCAGTGAAATTGTTAGTCCTTCCATGAAGAAGAATCTATGACAATGTAAAGGTTGGCCAAGCTCCTGTTCTCTCATGAAAACTGACCTAAGTGGATCTTTCTGCATGATGTGGCTCTAGCTTTTGCCACAAAGCACATGGGAAACCCATTCATTTAATCCTGACTTTACTGATTTACCCTGAGGTCATGGCCTGAGTCAGTAGAAATCAGACATGGCCTGGATAGAAAGAGAATTATCTTCAGGTTTGGCATCCTCAGTGCAGTGAGAGAACAACCTAGTATGGGAACAAACCCACCCTTCATGACCTCCTTTTGAGAAAGTCAGGGGCTCCTGGGCCAACCTGACCAACAAAGTATGTTGAGCTGTTTTTCTCATTCTCCCTATGCATTCCAATAGCAGAACATCTGAGACCCAGAGTGACCATTTATCTTAGAAAGGAACAGTGACCTTCATTCATTCACATATATTTATCAAATGTCTGCTACATACCACCATGAGAGAAGCTGAGGGGTTTCTCCTAATCCCTTATGTCCTTATAATAAATCTTGCTTTATTTAAGGAAAACTGTCTATATCTCCTCTTCACCTTTAGAAAATGAATGCCTATATCTTTCAGATCTATTTCTATAAACAGAACAATTAGAGGCAGGTCTTCAAACTGGGATCCGTTGACTCTGAGACTCAAAGAATTTCCTACAGGACCATGGCAGTATGGGAGGGTGAGACTGAGTGGGTGCAGCTCTGGATCTTCCAAACCCATTCTGCTGGAGGTACTTTGCTTTCACTGGTATTTCAGATCAGGATTCCATATCAACTTTCTTAAACAAAATAGAAAATATAGGGTTGGGTTATAAACAGAGTTCTTGCAAGTCACTGACTATTCATTTAAAGCTGCATTTGTACTGTTCTGAGTTTGGTCCCTACAAGGGCCGAGAATCCACATATTACGTTTTCAGACTCCTTTGCCTATGGACTTCGGGATGGGTTTAGCTAGTGAGGGTGTTGCAGTGGGGAGGGCATGGGAAATGAGGAAAGAATTCACTCCAGCCTTCTGTGGTGATAGAAGCCATGAAGAGGGTGACAGGGGGATGAGAGCATGACAATAACTGTAAACTGATTACACAGGTTCCTGGGTTTCACAGGGGCAGCTCATATTCTCCTATGGTCTTTGTTCTCTGGTGGAAACTGATCCTGGGCTCTCAGTAATGTGTTCTACTATTTTGCATCTCTAGCACATAACTATAACCAATACCTGTATTTAATCCTTTCTGTTGGAAATACCTGTAGTGGTTTCTGTTTTCCTATTTGGATCCTGACATATTCAAACAGAGTGAGTGTGTATTGGTTGTTCAAACAAATACAAACATAAAAAGGAATTGAAAACAATTACTATAAAACAAAATGTTGCTCAATCAGGGTATCTTCAAACACTGCTGGATTTTAATCTGTGATGAGAAATGGAGGAAGATAAAAGCTAGTGCCTTGAGCATTATGATGAAAATATTTTAGACACAGCTGTCCCTCCATTGATGGTTCATAGTCCCTGGGAGGGACCACATATTTAAACATGCATGTCTGCAGATCTACAGTGGACAGGGAATGATAATTTTGTCAGTATAACTACTGGTCTAGACACTACTCACATATAAAGAAAAGTCTCAGAAATGGATTTCTCTGACCACTGGATTATTTACTGTAAAAATGAGGAGAAAGGTGGAAGAATGTTCTGTGTGCTGAGGAAACTGTGGTGGGTTATGTCCCTTTAAAATACATGTATCTGTCCACCACGGGGATTTAAGATTGAGCTTGCCCAAATTGGATGCACCACCCCCATGTCCCCATGACAGATTTCCACTAAAAGTATAATCATCTATTGATTGTTCTTCCCCACTCCAACACAATGTTCAGATGCCATGGGTATATTTATCAAAATTAAAGCATATTTAGGTATCCCTTGAAAATAAAATTGAACTGAATTAGAAGTAGGTGAGATAAGCACAAAGTCGGTCAGAGGCGAAATCTGTACAAAAGAGAGACAAGAGGTGTGGGGCGTGACCATGTAAAGTCTGACACTAAAAGCTTAGGTAATTGAAGTGCAATTGATCACAGAATAATGGAGTTCATCAGCCTAAGAAAGAAGAAGAGAAGGACCGGAGCTGAAAGGATAAAATAACCATGAAAAGCAGAGTGAGACCAATACCAAGGGTCGGTGAGTAAGTTCTAATGGACTCAGAAATGAAAGCAAACAGGAGTTCAGCTTCTCTGAAGCCTTCTGAAGGGTATATTAATTCTAAACTGAGATGAAAGAGAAACCCATAGCCCCAAAGTGTAAGGAAAATAATGAAATATCAATATGTGTGTGGCAGGAGAGTTTAAGAGTCTGAAAATGGACAGGCCATCAAGATACAATGGGAAAAATTACAGAGGAACAAATAGCATCTGAGAAGCGGTGGAAAGGTGAGGGGTTATGTCTGAGAGTTTTATAAAGAAGAAAAAAACAGTTGTGATGGATGGAAGGCAAGATCTAGAAAAGTTTGATTTCATTTTCTTTCTCACAATGCAACCCTGCAAATTTCAGCAAGCAAGGCAGCGCCTGGCATTCCAACAGTCTTACTTACTGGATATATTGCTCTCACTTGGCTAATGGACAACAGTGCCCCAAACAGGAACACTTTTGAGAGCAAAATGGGGTGATATACATAAGTAAACTGGATGACAGGCATCAACAGGAATGGTCTCATGCCATTAGGACATCAAGTCATGAACATTTGTGGGGAGAAGGACACACAAGAACAGTTATGGTGAAAATGGGTAATGTGGAATATGGACATGACCATGGACGTATGGGTCCAAATAAACAAAAACAAACAAAACCAAATAGTGAATCTGTTCTTCTCTACCTTTTTCTTCTGGCGTAATGAGTACAAATGGCATCATGTCGAAAAGCCCAGCCTTCCCAGGATGATGGGAAGGGGATACCAACTCCTTTTAATTCTGGAGCAACTAGTTGGACCAAGTAAAACTGGTGGCCCAGACCATTGTGATGGTGATGAAGAAGGTTGAGGCTAGGTGTCAATAGCTCGTGCTTGAAAGAGTAAGCAAGGATAGGGACCAAGAGGAAATGGAAAAAAATTGAGAGAAAGACAACCTGACTGCATGCCTTTGGTTCTATTAATTGATCCTAAGGTGTCTCTGGGATGAGGAAGACATGCTTCTGAAACTCCTTTATTTGGCAAATATTTGATGAGAGCTTACTATGTGTGGGATAATAAGCTTTACGTACAGAAATGTCGCTTTCATCTCAGAGCTCTGTTCACCTGACAGAGAAGGTGGATGTTTAACAAATACTATAAAAAGAAGCATGATGATAGTGGCAGTATGAAGTGTTATGGCAGGCGGTGTGGAGGAAGGAGGCAGAAAGGCCTCCTGGAGGGAGGAATGTCTTCTCTCTCTTTCTCCCACTTTGATTAACTATTCATCCCTTAATTATTTATTAACACTAAATTATTGGCTAAATAAGAATGAATCACAACCTGTATATGCATTCTTCAATCTTTAAGAACTCTGGAGAACAACTGCATGGGGAGGGGGCAGCCCAATTTCCTTGGAAAGTCTGATGGTGGTTGGTAGAATTGTCCCCATCATGATCAGCCTGGGGCAAACTAGTGAATTCTGCTGAGCTGTGTCTTTGACCTGTCCACTTTACAAGTTCCTACATGTTTCCACCTCTCAAAATTTCTACTTTATTTACACTCACACCACTTTGCATTCCACAGGGGCATCTCTGACTCTTCCTTGTTATTGGATGCCCAGACTTCTACCCTACGTAGTCAGTCTTTAATCCTCTAGAGGTATATCTGATTCATTCCCTGTTCTTTTCCCTGAAAAATGCTAGCTTCTGCTGGGTACCAGGCCATATCACCAGAGAAGATATTGGTACATGCTAATAGCTGTCAAACTGAGGTTATGGTAGGCAGAATTTTAAAGATGTACCTCTAAGATGCCTGTTCCCCAAGCATTTAAACTGTAATGCAGGATTTCTTAGGGGAATTTGCAGGTAGAATTACAGTTACTAATTACTAACTGGTTGACCTTAAAATAGGGAGATTGTCTTGGATGATCAAGTTTGTCTCAATGTAAGCAGGGAAGAAAAATTTAAAAGATGTGGTAGAAGAGGGTGGCAGAGGAATGATGAGGCAAAAGGGAACAGGTTTCAAGAGTGAGAAGGCTTGATCCACTGTTACTGGCTTTAAAAATGGAGGGAGAGGGAATCTTGCCAGACTCTAGGTGTTTAGGATGATCCCTGACCCACAGACAGCAAGGAAATGGGGACTTGCATCCTACAGCCAAATGGAATTGAATTATGCCAACAATCTGAATATGCTTAGAAGCAGATTCTTTCCAGAGCCTCTTGATAAAAGCCCAAATTTTGATACCATGAGAGACTTGGGGCATAGAAATCAGCTAAGCCCACTGGAATTCCAACCTAGAGAACTGTGAGGTAATGCATTTGTGTTGTTTTAAGTCGCTAAATTGTGGTACTTTATAGGGAAAAAATAGAAAAGTAATTCAAAGGGACAGGTAGTAGATCAACATCTTGAAGGCCACAACAACATCTTATGAACCCTGAATATCTGACACCCAGCATACTTCCTGGTAGACAGTAGACAGACATGTTTAGAATTGAATGTGCACACGGAGGCAGAGAGAAACAGCACCATGGGATCCGAAGCCTGTCTGCCTGGAATTATATCCCTGCTCTACAATTTTTGGATGTGTGGACTTACACAGGTTTTTACCTCTCTGACTCAAATTCTTAATTTATAAAATGGGGATAAAAAATAGTACTTTAACGACAGGGTTCCTGTATCAATTAAACTATATATCCATAAAAGTGAGCAAATGTGTGTGCATGGTGGGGGTGTGTATAAAGATACTATGATATAACAGCTCAAATATAAACACTCACCATAATTTTAATACTGTAACTGTGATAATTACCATGCTGTTCCTTTGTGTCCTGACCCCTGTTTGGCCATGCATCTATTCTATTTGAGGATAGAGCTAACCTTCCTTTGTTCTCTGCTACATCATAAACACTGAGCCAAACACATGTACTAAGTTCTCAGTAATTACTTTTTCATGAATAAATGAATGGAAAATGAATAACATCATGTACAAACTGCATAGACAGGCAAAGTCAGCAGAGAATGTTAGATGTGAAAGGTGTAGGAATTGACCTGAATGTGTTTTCCTGAAGTTGGTTTTTTGTTTTTTGTTTTTTGTTTTTTTTGAGAAAAAATTCTGATCTAGGCTTGTTTTCTCATCATTTTTCTATTCTGATAACTGTGCAGAATATTAAAAAAAATCGATTTTAGTTCAAGTTGGTGATATAAGCTCACAATTTGATGTGACTTGCTACTCTAAACACAGAGAACCAATAGGAAAATAAAAAGAGATATGCAAAACACATAGGGAAACTTAAAAACACAATAAACACTCTCTTGTGCAGATACAGATTAGAAATGGAAAATGGCTGGTAGTGGGAGTCCTAAGCAAGCTGTTTCCTGGGTCTGGAAACCTGTAATGGCAAATGCTCAGTGTCTGAGCATTTAAGAGAATTTAAAATGCTCTTCTTGAGTTGGGGTCAAAACTAGGCTTATTCCTTGAATCTGAAAGATGGTTTGGGACACTTCCCCTTCAGCCAGTGACAGATATTGAAGAGGAAATGTGGAAGCTCATTGCTTAGAGCTACAGCTTTATAGGAGGCTCTAACCTAGACACAGGGAAGGCAAAGACCACATGACAGTCAGGACTTGAATCAAGCTACTCCTGGCTTGTCTCTTGTGTCCTGGATGTTCCTAATATTTCTGAGGCTGGAGCTCTAGCATGTATTCCAAGACCTAAGTCTAAACACGGTAGCTTCTGATAAGGAAGGAGGAGAGAAAAACAAACCAACAAGTAAAAAGAGTCCAACACAAAACTAAGAAGGCCAGGAACAGCAACAACAAAAAGAAGGCAAAACCAACAATTAGAACATGAATTCACTCCTGATGAGCTTAATGTTATGTAGTACTGTCCAGGATGCTCAGGGAGATAACTACAGGGATGGTATTCATAAAACTAACAAGAAATTTTGAAGGTAATTCAGGCCAATATGAAACTAGAAAAACAACTATGAATCTTGGAATATATAGATATTGAAATTATTTTAAAAAGACCTCAATGTTGGTATAAATCTAACTTTGACATAGATGGAGAATTGGGGAATTGGAAGCTAATGCTAAAGAAATCATCAAGAATGAAAGCGAGGGACAAAAAAAGAAAAAATTAAATACATGAAGAGCAGAAGGAATAAGGATGTTCAACTGAGAAGCTCTAAATTACATCTAATTGAAGCTTTGAAGAAAAATGGTAGAGGTGATGAAGGAGAAGCAATTTTTGACAATATAAAAGCTGTGTGTTTTCAGATTGAAGGGAGATGAAGTATGCTGACTCTGAGCCGGATAAATAATAAGTAATCTACTAACACATTATAACAACCTCCCTGAACTCTAGGCCTGGGTATCTCACATCAAACAGTATGTGCATTCTCTAGGACAATCATTTCTCCATTCCTCACCTCAAATATCCAATCCAATAATCCCTTTCCTCACATGCAATTCATCAGCTTGCATCTTCTTTTTCGGACGAATTATGATTCATCAGGAAAGTTTCATGTGTATTAATCATAAAATCTATGCCCTTATCCTGATCTGTACCCACACAATCTGTTTTCACTCCTTTTGCAAGAAATGAGCTATTAGTACCCCATTAAGTTAACCTTCCCATTTTGCCTCAGATCTCCTCTCTTCTTCCAGATGTCTTTGTTGCCAAACTTATCTCTCTCCTGCATCATCATTCTTCTACTGAACCATTCCAATCTGAATTCAACATGCTGCATTTTCTCCCTTCCTAAAATTACCCTCCCTTAAAGGAAATTAAAAACACAGTGAGATGCTACTGAACATTCACAAGACTAGCTAAAACCCAGACAGCACAGAATGTTCCCCTTCAGGCACATTCTGACCTCAGGACCTTTGCACTCACTATTTCCTCTGCCTACAACACTCTTTCCCTAGATATCTGCATAGCTTAATCTTCTACTCTTTCGGGTCTCTATCAAGTCTTACCCTTTAGGCCTTCCCTGACCACAGAAACTGAAAGAGTATCCCCATAATTCTTTATCTCTAATGCTTAGCATTTTCTTAACAGTTATCACTATCTACAATTTTATCTGTTTATTTATTTGCTTATGGTTTCTCTCCCTATACTAAAATCCAACCTCCATAAAGGAAAGACTTCAATATATTTTGTTTGCTGGAGAACCTACAGAACCTGGAAAGTCGAGGGCATACAGAAGATAGTAAATGTTTTTTTTTAATTTGAGATATGATTGACACGTAACATTGTGTATGTTTAAGGTATAAAATGTATTGATTTGATACATTTATATACTGTAATATGATTACCACCATTAAAGTGAAACCACAGTATAGTAAAAATAAAGGGACAATCTTGAACTCGAACAGAATAATTATCTTAAAAATAATAACTTTTCAGCACATCTTAAGTAACTATAGATGCATGAATATAAGGAGCAATAACTTTGATATTGAGGAACATAACTATTAATGTAAAAATTACCTTATATGCAATTATGTCCTGATTTATAAGAGAGCACACTTAAGACAAATTCAGAGATATAGAACTAAGAGATAAAGACAAATTCAGAGATATAGAACTAAGGTATCTTTACTGAGAGGACAATTAAAAATGTACTTTAGTGAAACAAAGGATCAGCCCAAAGGGAAGACCCCAGGTAAAAAGAAATTAACATAAGCATCATTTTCTTAAAAGTTAGTAAATTTGTTTAATTAATAATTACAAAAATTACAATAACTAGTTTTACAAATAATTAATAATAATAGTAGTAGTAGTAGTAGCAATAAAGACAAAGCTAAAGCACTGAAAACCAAACTATAACAAAACAAAGGCCCATGGAGAAGGGAAACTTTATCAGTGATTAAACCAAACTGAGGACATATCTTGAAAGAAGTTGCTGTGGCTGATATCGAAGAGATTACTGCCTATGTTCTCCTCTAGGATTCTGATGGATTCCTGTCTCATGTTGAGGTCTTTTATCCATTTTGAGTTTATCTTTGTGTATGGTGTAAGAGAATGGTTGAGTTTCATTCTTCTACATATAGCTGCCCAGTTTTCCCAGCACCATTTATTGAAGAGACTGTCTTTTTTCCACTGTATATTTTTTCCTGTTTTGTCAAAGATTATTTGACCATAGAGTTGAGGGTTCATATCTGGGCTCTCTACTCTGTTCCACTGGTCTATGTGTCCGTTTTTATGCCAGTACCATGCTGTCTTGGTGATCACAGCTTTGTAGTAAAGCTTGAAATCAGGTAACGTGATGCCCCCTGTTTTATTTTTGTTTTTCAACATTTCCTTAGTGATTCGGGGTCTTTTCTGATTCCATACAAATTTTAGGATTATTTGCTCCAGCTCTTTGAAGAATACCGGTGGAATTTTGATAGGAATAGCATTAAAACTATAGATTGCTCTAGGCAGTATAGACATTTTAACAATGTTTATTCTTCTGATCCAAGAGCATGGAATGGTCTTCCAACTTTTTGTGTCCTCTTCAATTTCTTTCATGAGTGTTCTGTAGTTCCTTGACTACAGATCCTTTACCTCTTTGGTTAGGTTCATTCCCAGGTATCTTATGGTTCTTGGTGCTATAGTAAATGGAAACGATTCTCTAATTTCCCTTTCTGTATTTTTGTTATTAGTGTATAAGAAAGCCACTGATTTCTGTACATTGACTTTGTATCCTGCCACGTTGCTGAATTGTTGTATGAGTTCTAGTAGTTTGGGGGTGGAGTCTTTTGGGTTTTCCATATAAAGAATCATGTCATCTACAAAGAGAGAGATTCTTCTTCATTACCAATTTCGATACCTTTTATTTCTCTTTGTTGTCTGATTGCTGTTGCTAGGACTTCTAATACTATGTTGAACAAGAGTGGTGAGAGTGTGCATGTTTGTCGTGTTCCTGATCTCAACGGGAAGGCTGCAAGCTTTTTCCCATTGAGGATGATAGTTGCTGTGGGTCGTTCATAGATAGATTTTATGAAGTTCAGGAATGTTCCCTCTATCCTTATACTTTGAAGCATTTTAATCAGGAACGGATGCTGGATTTTGTCAAATGCTTTTTCTGCATCAATTGAGAGGACCATGTGGTTCTTTTCTCTTCATCAAAATCAAAAGCTTCTGCACAGCAAAGGAAACAGTCAAGAAAACAAAGAGGCAACCCACGGAATGGGAGAAGATATTCGCAAATGACAGTACAGACAAAAGGTTGATATCCAGGATCTATAATGAACTCCTCAAACTCAACACACACAAAACAGACAATCATATCAAAAAATGGGTAGAAGATATGGACAGACACTTCTCCAATAAAGACATACAAATGGCTATAAGACACATGAAAAAATGTTCATCATCACTAGCCATCAGGGAGATTCAAATTAAAACCACGTTGGGATATCACCTTACACCAGTTAGAATGGCCAAAATTAACAAGACAGGAAACAACATGTGTTGGAGGGGATGTGGAGAAAGGGGAACCCTCTTACACTGTTGGTGGGAATGCAAGTTGGTGCATCCTCTTTGGAGAACAGTGTGGATATTCCTCAAGAAATTAAAAATAGAACTTCCCTATGACCCTGCAATTGCACTACTGGGTATTTACCCCAAAGATACAGATGTAGTGAAAAGAAGGGCCATCTGTACCCCAATGTTTATAGCGGCAATGGCCATGGTCGCCAAACTGTGGAAAGAACCAAGATGCCCTTCAATGGATGAATGGATAAGGAAGATGTGGTCCATACACACTATGGAGTATTATGCCTCCATCAGAAAGGACGAATACCCAACTTTTGCAGCAACATGGACAGGACTGAAAGAGATTATGCTGAGTGAAATAAGTCAAGCAGAGAGAGTCAATTATCATATGGTTTCACTTATTTGTGGAGCATAACAAATAGCATGGAGGACATGGGGAGTTAGAGAGAAGAAGGGAGTTGGGGGAAATTGGAAGGGGAGATGAACCATGAGAGACTATGGACTCTGAAAAACAATCTGAGGGTTTTGAGGGGGTGGGGGGTGGGAGGTCGAGGTACCAGGTGGTGGGTATTATAGAGGGCACGGATTGCATGGAGCACTGAGTGTGGTACAAAAATAATGAATACTGTTATGCTGAAAATAAAAAATTAAAAACAAACAAACAAACAAACAAACAAAAAACCAAGCTGAGGTCTAGACTATATTTGAGAAAAGAATAATAATAAAAAAGGACTAACTTTAGATTTTGGAGCAGAGGATTTAATAGATAAATGTATTTTTGAAGAATACTAATGGTAGCATTAAAGAAAAGGAATGTAGCTTACAGCCTCCCAATAAGCAAATGAGGAAAAAGGGTGGGGGCAGCAACTTCCTTTTTAAAAAAGAGGTATATTGGGGTACCTTGGTGGCTCAGTGGGTTAAAGCCTCTGCTTTTGGCTCAGGTCATGATCCCAGGGTCCTGGGATAGAGCCCCCCATCGGGCTCTCTGCTCAGCGGGGAGACTGCTTCCTCCTCTCTCTGCCTGCCTCTCTGCCTACTTACCATCTCTGTCAAATAACTAAATTAAATCTTTAAAAAAAATAAAAATAATAAAAATTTAAAAAATTAAAAAGGAGGTATATTTAAAAATAGAAAAAAGAATAAGCAACAAACGCAAAGCTTAAGTAAAACACCTCAGAAACCAAATAGATGTTAACATATTTAACTCACTAATTAATAACGGTCATATTAGTTTAAAATAAGAAAAAAGAAAAGCAGATGAGGAAGCCACAGTTTTGCTCGTGAGGCACGGGCAAAGATGGGCGCATGCATACTCTGCATAGCTAAGAGAAAACGGGAATGAAGACAGGTGTAGAGGTTATTATGGGGCTCTGCCCAGATTTATCTGGATCTCCATCTAGAATCAGATTTTTGTCCGTCGGCACCTCCTCAGCTCCCCGCAGAGGGAGGAAGGAAGAGAGAAGATGGCATTAGAGATGATTCACATAGCAGCTTCAATTCTTTCCATGATGGTGTATTACTCATAAAAAATAAATCTGAAGCAAATGTGGCAAAATATTAAGACTGAATGAAACAATGTCATGCATTCATTTGTAGTCATATGACCCTCTATTCTTGTCTATATGTTTGGGATAATTTGTAATTCAAAATAAGGAAAACAAAAGTTGAATTAAGAAAATGTCTTTGGTAATCTGGATATTCTCAAAATTGGTTTTCTAAGTTTTCAATAGTGTGAATTTGAAGAAAGGCTGATTTAGAGAAACGAAGTCTGTGTGATTTGAGGAAATGAAATCTTCCTGAGTTCTTGTAAGCCATCTGACTTACCATTTAAGTTGCAGTTGTTACCCTCTCTGAGCCTCTGGCTCCTCTTCTATAAAACCACTGCTATACCAAGATTATCCTGACGTCCCTGCTGTGACACTGCTCATTCTGTGATCATTTTTACACGATGGCATTACACAAATGTAAACTTGAGAAGACCCAGATGGGAAAATACCTTTATACCAACTCTGGCTCCGTTGCTGCCTTGTCAAATGGCCTTTGTGGAGAAATTTACTTATAGCTTCTACGTGTCTTTTCTTTTCTTTCTTTTTTTCCCCTACGTGTCTCTTCTAATAATACATGCTTATCTATTTGATTATTTACTTTTTACCCTCATCAACTATTTAGGGACTGGCTGCTATTGGAGGTAACAAACATATTTTTTCTTTTTCTTGAGGACCATTGATGTTAAATTATTTGAGAGGAGGCAAATGAGGTGAAATGTATGACAGATTCTGAGACATTCCTGTTGGGGTTAAGGTGGGTAGATTATTTTGAGGAAAAGAAAGCAAAAATAGTACTATTAATACTAACAATATGTTGAGTAGTGGTGATATTGCTACTTATTAACACATGCCACAAGCCAGAAACTGTGCTAGGAGCCTAGATACATTCTCACTTAATTCTTCAAGGCTTAATTTTTATAACAATTCTTCAAGGGACGCATTATTATCCTTAGGTAAGGAGGCTAACCCAAGAGTTCTAACAACACAAAAACAGAAAGCATCAGTCCTTAAGCATCAGATACAGGATGGCATGTCCTGTAGTAGCTCCACACAGGCAATACTCAAGCTCGGATGCTCAATGACATGACTGGTATGGTCTAGCCCACTGAGCTTTTTGTTCCTTCCCCAAACAATGGGACCTGTCTGGCATGATTTTAAAAGGTGTTAGTTAGTACTTGCTTGGGGAAATAGATATGCTATCTTCTGATGTCTCTTCAACTGACACCCAACAAAAATGGTATCCACTTTTCCCATATGACAGTCTAGACTTGAACATACAGATCTTCATTTGGATGCCATAGGAATTATGATCAATATAAGTGGGATATAGTTAAACAATCAGGTTTTTCACCAAAAAGCATTGTAAGGAAATGAAATGTTTATACAAATCTCTGTTTACTTCCTTTCCTGAAATATTAAACCCTATAATGTGGGAAGGTCAGTCTTTTCTCTTTAATGTGTCATCGTGTATACCACATTGTGAAGAATGAGAGATACATTCTTCTACTGTCATTGATTCTGAGTCAAGATTTCATAAACTTTTGAATCCATTTGTAAATTACAGAAAATCTCATGCATGCCTTCAGATGGTTTTACATTTTACACAGTTTTTAATTAATTCATCATGTTAAAAATTCTTAAATATTAGCACAGTTTTGGGGTGCCTGGATGGCTTGGTCGATTAAGTGTCTGCCTTTGGCTTGGGTCATGATCCCAGGATATTGGAATTGAGCCCTGCATCGTGTTCCCTGCTCAACAGGGAACCTGCTTCTCCTTCTCCTTCTGTTTATCACTTCACCTGCTTGTGTTCTCTCTCTGTCTTTCTCTCTCACTGCCAAATAAATAAATAAAATCTTTTTAAAAAATAAATAAAAATTAGTATAGTTTAAAAATAATTTTATAAAATTTACCTTACTACAATATTTAGTAATATTTATCTTGTGATTCTTTGTTTTCTTCATTAGGTTCTGGCACACTTGTACTTGGTTTATCTTAAATGTCTAAAAGAAAGCATGATTTGTCAACAAATGACTTTCTTTCTTTCTTTTTAAGAGGGGGAGGGGGATTAACAGAGGGAGAGGGAAAGAGAGAATGTTAAGCAGGCTCCATGCCCAGTGCAGAGCCTGATGGAGGGCTTAATTTCACAACCCTAAGAGACCTGTGTCAAAATCAGGAGTCAGATGCTTAACCAACTGAAACACCCAGGTGCCCCAACAAATAACTTTTTTTTAATGACATTATATGAAGTTTGAGTTTTGTGACTAAAAATATATCAATGTATAGATTGAAAGCTAACTGCTTATTGCAGCATCAAAAATAAAAATCTGCTTTATTACATGGGGCGCCTGGGTGGCTCAGTGGTTTGGGCTGCTGCCTTCGGCTCGGGTCATGATCTCAGGGTCCTGGGATCGAGCCCCGCATCGGGCTCTCTGCTCCGCGGGAAGCCTGCTTCCCTCTTTCTCTCTCTCTCTCTCTGCCTGCCTCTCTGCCTACTTGTGATCTCTGTCTGTCAAATAAATAAATAAAATCTTAAAAAAAAAAATCTGCTTTATTACCTTCCATTTGGAGTTCCTTCGTTTTTCTTTTTAAATACCCAATCAGATTAGTCCTTCTTTGTGTTTTTGTTTTTTAAGTCATGAAATTAGGGAGAAGAGCCTCTGTTTTGTAGGGGCTTCACCAATTCATTTCAGATATGGCCAGTCTTTATATTAAGGCTTGAAAAGCTAGATTGTCACCATCCTTCTCTTTAAAAACTCTTTTTTAGCGAATTACTGGAAACATCTTGCTTTGTCAGATGAGAATCCCAGTCTTTTGAATACAGATATAATGAAGATGATGGTGAAGCACATTTGCAAAATGATTTTCTTTTCAGTAGTTTTTATTAACTTGTTTTTCCACATCAATGTTCTTCATGTTTCTTGCCTTTGACCAAGTATCCCTAATTGAAACAAATGGAATATAACTACGAATAAAAGTAATTTAAATTTGCATAAAGGTTAGAGCACTTTTACAAAAGTGTAGCTGGTTGCCCTGGCTGGTCCCAGATCCAGACATGAGACACAGAAAATTTTGAGTTAGACAGTCTAAAGCCAGGGTCCCCTGAGATACGTAACCTGGGACAGGAACTTTTTTTGCTTGGCTGAGTGTTATTGGTGATAAGTGCATTAATGGGTGAAAATCACTTAAAAGGAGCATGTGATTTAACTTTACATTTAAAAATAATGTTAACTGAGGGGTGCCTGCATGGCTCAGTTGGTGAAGTGGCTGACTTTTGGTTTCACCTCAGTTGATGAGTTGTGGGATGGAACCCTGTGTAGTGTTCTGTGCTCAGTAGGGAGTCTGTTCCCCCCACCCCATGCTTGTGCCCACTCTTTCTAAAATAAATAAATAAATCCTTAAAAAATGGTGTCAACTGATTAGTTAAATAAATATATGAGTGATATTATGTGTCAGGCAGTGTTCTTGGGAGCTTTTTTGGAAGGAACAAATACAAGCTTGACTCCCCAGTGCCTTGTCACACATTGCGCACGTGCAGTGGTTGCCAAAGGCCATGGTAGTAACTGTGATGTACAAATCACTTGCAGTGATGAGAAATGTTGGGATGAGAAGCCAGGTTCACTTTGAATCACAATCCAGCTGACTTTGGGTAAATAACTTCACCTCTCTGACTCTTGGTTTTCTTATTTGTAACATGGGCATAACACTAATCCCTCAGGATTTTATAAGAATTCTCAGGATTGTGTACACATAAGGGTTTGCCGTAATTGCCTGGCATGGGGTAAATGCTCAAAAACAGCAGTTACCGCACAGTTCTGACTTCTGCTGCTGCTGCTAATATCACACATTCCAAATCCTGCCTTAACCTTAATTCCAAAGTCCACCAATCCTAAAAGGATTTCTTCCTTGCTTTCTTTTTTCCTTCCTCCCTCCCTCCTTTCCTTTCTTCCTTCCTTCCTTCTTTTCTTTTCTTTTCTTTTCTTTTCTTTTCTTTTCTTTCTTTCTTTCTCTCTCTCTTTCTTTCTTTCTTTCCTTTCTTCTTTCTTTCTTTCTAACATATAACGTATTATTTGCTTCAGGAGTACAGATCTGTGAATCATCAGTCTTATGCAATTCACAACACTCACCATAGCACATTCCCTCCCCAATGTCCATCACCCAGCCACCCTATCCACCTCCCTACCCAGCAACCCTCAGTTTGTTTCCTGAGATTAAGAGTCTTTTATGGTTTGTCTCTCTTCTTATCTTATCTTGTTTCATATTTTCCCCTTCCTTCCCCCCATGACTCCCTGCCCTGCCTCTCAAATTCCTCATATCAGAGATAATTGTCTTTCTCTGATTGACTTATTTCACTTAGTGTAATACCCTCTAGTTCCATCCACGTCATTGCAAATGGCAAGATTTCTTTTTTATGGCTGCATAATATTCCATTATATATATACACAACATCTTCTTTCTCCATTCATCTCTTAGATTCTTTCCATCGTTTGGCTATTGTGATCATTGCTGCTATAAACATTTGGGTGCACGTTCCCCTTTAGATCACTACATTAATATCTTTAGGGTACAAATGTAGTTAGTCAAAGGATTTATTTATTTCTTGACTAATAGTGGTTCTTTATTCTTGACAGAACTGATGTGAAGCTACTTCTAGACCTTGTGCTACTTCGTGTAAATATTCAGACCTAAACCTGAGGAAATAGTCATGACGAAATAGTCTTCATGACTATTTCCTCAGGTTTAGGTATGAATATTCATGGGGTTTTGCCAGTCCCTGTTACAAGCATTATATAATAAGTTGCATAGACAACCTGCTTTTATATTGTTGTTGTTCATAATTCCAAAGCAACAGCTGTGAAAAGCAAACAAAATTTTAAAAAACTGAACAATTGGCTTCAAGGTTTTTGAAAAGGGACTGTAGTCTAGCTTTACACCATTCTTGGTGTGATGTCAAGGCTATTTTGTATGTTTTCTATCACTAAGTATTGAATGCTCCAACTAAAATGCGTGTGTCCCTTGCTTAAGGTATAATTCCTTATAAACAGATGATATAAGTTGCTATGCAATAGAAAACACTTATCTCTCCAGAAGTGTTTTTTTTTTTTTTTTTTTTTTTAGTAAAAACTTATTCTGCATGAGTTTCATTTGTGATTTTGCATGCTGTGGTTGCTGAGTAAACATTAAAAAATAAAGAATCTTAGCAGGGTTGTTATCTCCTTTTGTGACATTTCTCATGTTCCGAAGTGTTTAGTGAGGTAGACAACAATTTTCGTTGTAGTTGGTACACTCATCTCAACACAAACATGTCAGAAAATAGTGCTGGGAAGAGCCAAGAAAAAAACAAAGAAAAAAAATCAGAGATGAACGTTTCTGAAATTCACATTTAGGCTGAAATAGAAGTATATGATTGCTCCATTTTTGCAGCTTCAAGCTACCTCAGTTCTGCTTGGAAGAAAAAAAATACATACTCTTGGCCATGTTAGCCTGCTTCATCCTGCTACTTTATTTTTCTATAAATGGCTACAACTATGAAGAGTTATAGGCAAGGATCTTAAATAGAGAAACAATATGAACCAGGCTCTTATTCCTTCTTCTTAACTATCTATCCCTTATAATTCCTCATTCAGTGAGAGAAGCAGTGATTGAATAAATAGATAAATGCCCCCTGTTTCAGTCAATGAGTTAAGGTATATCTTGCTGTTCAGTATATATTTTTAACCAGAATTCAGGGGATGCATAGGCTGCTTAAAGACTCCAGTGTTTTCTGTGTCACCGTAAGTGTCGTATGGTGAGAAAACTCAGCCTTTGATGGGAAGACCAAGATAGGTTCAGATCCCGGGAGCCAGGCTCTCATCTCTGTGGAGAATATGATGTAGGTCATTACAGAAGCCAGACAGAATTAGAGAGTGATATCATAGGAAGGAAGGTCATTGGGAGAGCTCAATATGATTTCTGGGCTAAAAAACCTAGTGGAGAAATTCATGCAGAAATCTGAAACACATTACAGCGCACTCTAACAGGTAACTTTCTCGTCAGTGCTCTGAATTGGACTACCTCCTATGAAACAGAGTACCAGACACTTGACCAAATGGCGAAGTCTTATAGAAAGTTTTTCTGCCTATTTTGTAGTATTCAAATCACTTCAGAAAGAATAACAATTTTAGGAATTTAGCTTATATCCCTCCCAAGAAACTACAGATGAGTGAATTTAGCTACTTGTCAAACACCTGCAGAGTGTTATTTGTTTTTGTGTAGCCTGTTTTATGCTAATCTTATCCCACATTGAGTTTTTAAACAGATGTGTGAAATTCATATATTAGTTGTAAGGGACATTAATTAATTAAACTTCATGTAAGCTGGGAGTCAAAGTAGGATCTTACCCAAATGGAAGCAATAGACATAAAATTTCCCCTGGGTCTTTCCTATCTATCCCAGACCAGGTATTTGCTTGAGTATATAACTGGCATTAGTTTAAATGACTGTCTGATCTAGTGATGCAGAGTGAATCAAAGGTTTCATAGCAAGGTCGAGTATTAAAGACATTTAAGCTCTATTTCCTTTTCTTAGTGACTACCACTGTGAGGTCAGTTTGATACCCTTCAGAAAGATGATTCTAATACACAAAGTATAATTTGAAAACTAATTCCTAGTGCTGCCTAAGCATATTTGACCACACATTCAAAACTTCTCTAGTTGTCTAAAGAAGCAGTTTCCTATCAGAGATCTGCATACTCCCCCATGTTGATTACGATAGATTTAGGACAGGGGCAGGAAGAGTGGTGGGTAGGAGGGATGACGTGATTAATTCTTTTCTTTCTGTTGGGCTATGGAGACCTTTTAGATACTTAAAAAAATACTTTCTGCTTTTGTCTGCATTCTAAAGCTGAGTTTGATATTACTGATTAGCTAATAGACAAAGTATATTATCCCCATTCTTGAAATACAATCCTCAAAACCTTGGGTTTGTGGCATAGATGGGGAACTCCTGATCTAAAATAAAGTATCCTATCTTGAAACTTTGACTCAGTCTCTCACCTACAGCCCTGACCACTGTGCCTTAGGCAATCCACTTTGGCTCCAGCCCGACTCCCCAGAAAATCATTTGATTTCTCTTCTCTCCTGGCTAATAAGGCTGTACAGGGCTCCAGCCAGCCGAAAGAGCCTATGACCTATCCTGCCAGTTCGTGAAACCAGAACCATCCTGGTTTCTCTGTTGGGAAACAGATGGCTTACTTGAAGGGTAATTAAAGAAAGTTTAATCAAAACTTTCATAAAGTGAGAGGCAGGGTTAAGGGAAGCAAGGAGAGACTGTAAAGTACTTGGGGACCAGTCTATGCCAGAAAGGGCAAGGAGGAGCAGTCACTACAACCCAAATGGAACTGTCATGCTTGAGGATGAGCCACCCAGCAGGAGCTAAGTAGACATATGCAGCCACTGACAACTCATGGGCAGCAGAGAAGGAGCCTCAGGCTTATACACTCTGCCTGGCCTGCCTCCACCCCGCTATCTCCCGCTGATGCCTCCCAGCGGCTGAATTCAACTGGATCTCTGCTGGAAGTGAGTGCAGAGTTGCTGGGTGATGCTGTTCGCAGCGTTCAGCTCCAGGAGCACAGAGGGGGTCACTGAAGTATGGAGCATATGGGATAAATGGAAAACAAGGGGTACCATCCCCAGCCTCAGAAGGGCACATCAAAAATTAAACCACAGTGCATGGACTGTTCTGTGGAACAAGTGTGCCTTCAGGTCTATGGTTCACCAGGGATAAACTATGTGACTCTGAGCCAGTAACTTAACGGCTCCAATTTCCTTTCTATTCTGTATGTAAGATTGTTAACAACCTACTTTTTGTGGTTGTGGTTATTAAATGAGATAGGCCTATGTAAATGTTAACAGCACTGACTATATTTTATCAAGGAGTCTACAGGACTGAATAGTATCCCTCAAAAGTTTGTGCTGCTACTATGGTCTAAATGTTTGTGTTCCCTCCCACCCCAAATCCCACAAAGGTGGGATTGTGAAATCCCACAAAGGTGAAGGTATTAAGAGCTGGGGCCTTTGGAAGGTGATTACATCAGTCACTAGAATTAGTGCTTTTAGAGAAGAGATTTCACAGAACTGCTCACCCCCTCAGGTGAGGATAAAGCTAGAAGTCTGAAGTCCACAAGCTTGCAACCTGATCTTGGACTTTCAGCCTTCAGAAATGTAAAAAACAAATTTCAATGTGTGTAACATTGTATACCCAGTCTGTGGTATTGTGTTACAGCGGTTGCAACGGACTAAGACAGTGACCTTATTTGGCAATGTGGTCTTTTCAGAAGTAATTAGTGAAGCTAAGGTGAGATCATACTGGGTTAGTTTGGATCCTACATCCAGTGACTGGCATCATCATAAGAAGGCCATGCAAAGACACAGTGAGAGACATAGATGGAAATCCATGTGAAGATGGACACAGATCGGAATGATGTGTCTACAAACCAAGGAACCCAAGAAAGGCTAGCACCCACCTGAAGCTAGAAAGAGAAAAGAAAGGAATCTTCCCAAGGAGTTCAGAGGGAGTGGAGCTCTGCTGATACCTTGATTCAGATTTTGGGCCTCCAGAACTGTGAGAATATACATATGTTGTCTTAAGTCCCCCCCCGCCCCCCGCAGTGTGAGGTACTTTGTTATAGCACTCCTTGAAAACTGATACATGCACTTTGTGCCTCCCACATTTCTAACCTCAGAAAGCAAGACGTGTCTAGATATAGAAGACATCTTACAATGGCTGTCAGCCAGGCACATCCACAACCCCCCAAGGTGGCAACACTGAACCCGGCAGAGTGGTGTTGGCTATTATGATGAGATACTCATGGGCCAGTTTTTAAAACTGTGGGAAAGAAAGTATGTGCGAAAGGCAGAAGAAAAGGTAAATGTGACAAGTTCTGAACATCCCCAGCGCTGGAGTCACAATTAGCCTTAGCTCTAAAAGATTGCCTGCGTTAGGTGCTGAGTACCAATGAAGCTTAGTTCTCTTACCCGTTCCTCAAATAGAAATGTTCTATTAGTAATGATCTTTGTTGCACTGAGGACCATCTTGTATAGTAAAACACCAAGTCAGGGCACCTAGGTGGCTCCTTGGGTAAGCCTCTGCCTTCGGCTCAGGTCATGATCTCAGGGTTCTGGGATCAAGCCCCCCATTGGCTCTCTGCTCAGCAGGGAGGGTGCTCCCCACCCCTACCCTCACCCCACCCCCGCCTGCCTCTCTGCCTATTGGTGCTCTCTGTCAAATAAATGAATAAAATCTTAAGAAAAAAAAAATTAAAACACCAAGTCATGAGTCCTAGTTTCAAAGTGATTTGAGGAGGTATAACCTTAACACCTTAACATGAAGAAGGTTTAGGAAGAGTTGCAAGAATTTATTTCAATTTATTTTATATTTTATTTTATTTTTTTAAGATTTTATTTATTTAACAGAGAGAGAGAGAGATCACAAGCAGACAGAGAGGCAGGGGAGCAGGCTCCTGCTGAGCAGAGAGCCCAATGCTGGGCTTGATCCCAGGACCCTGAGATCATGACCTGAGCTGAAGGCAGAGGCTTAACCCTCTGAGCCACCCAGGTGCCCCTGATTTTTCATTTTAAACATGCATAATCATGCTGTATGATCAGAATCCATTCCTGAATAAGTCTGAAAAAGTTATCTCAATACATACGGAATAAAAATTTTAAGTGGTGAATATACCATGTTGTGGCTTAATTGGCAGTGGTTTATTTCTTTATTTCAGTAGCACACAGGATGGTCTCGCTTACAGTGGTCAGTGTCTCAAATTCAATGCTATAGCATTGTTTCTAGCTCAGATGATTCAGATATATATTTTTTTAATTGTCCTAAAATATGTATAACATAAAAGGTACCATCTTAACCATTTTTTAAAGAGTTTATTTTTGTTTATTTATTGGAGAGAGAGAGAAACATAAAGGAGGGAGGAAAGGGAGAGAAAGAAACAGACTCCCCGCTGAGCAGGAAGCCTGATGCTGGGCTCGATCCCAGGACCCTTGCATCATGACCTGAGCTGAAGGCAGATGCTTAACTGATTGAGCCACTCAGGCACACTCCATCTTAATCATTTTTAAGTGTACAGTTCCATGGTATTAAATGCTTTCATAATGTGAAACCATCACCACCATCCATCTCCAGAACTCCAGAACTCTGTTTATCTTGTGAGACTGAAACTCTACACCCATTTAACAAGTGATCGCTGCTCTACCCCCACCCCCAGCCCTTGACTACCACAATTCTCCTTTGTGTGTTTATGATTTTGACTATTCTAAGTACCCCCGAGAAATAGATTCAAACAGCATTTGTCTTCTGTGGCTGGCTTCGTTTTCCTACAAAAATTCACTCTGACAGGTTGAGTTTTAAAAAGTCACATTTTGAAAGTTCAAGAATCAAACCTCTCTCCTTAATGTAGTCTTGTGAAAAGTTTCTTTGAAAAATGGTGTTGGTTGAGCAATGGTTTCAAAGGCCAAGGTTATACCTGATGTAACACAAGCCAAGAATGTCTTTTGGATAATTATTCTTTAGCACTGTCATTTTAGTAAGGGAAGTGTCAGATTCTGAATAATATTTTCTGAATGCACCCCATTAGATTGTAATGTCTCTCGTGAGTGGAGCTCAAAGGGCCATTTGCAAACCTATCGGCAGTATTTCCCTTTACTATATCTTTCCTTTTGTATATAAAGAAACGGGTTATAAGGACATGACTATGAGGTAAGTGGATGGAGATACCGCCATATTAGTCTGCTTTACCACTTTAAAGAAAGCATAAAATCTCAGAAAATCATTGTGTGCACATTTTCTGCATTTCAAACACATACGTTAGTCTCATAACGTTGATGAGGTAATATAAATTGTTTATGACATAGTTAAATGCAAGATGGCATATATTTAAGAAGACACATATTAATAATTTTTAAGACTTAACTCATTAAGTAGAAACTCTTCTCTTTCTCACCTAGTGAAAAATTATAAAATTTTAAAGCTAGAGGGAACCTTAGATTGTCAAGCTTGTAGTGTGTTTTAGGGCCTAACCTAATAATTTGGATCTCAAACTGTTCATCTTTATTTCTGGCATTTTGCGAACTCAAGAAAAAAAAAACAGTACCTCTGTCTATGTTACTTATTTTTATTCTCATAGTGCATGGTACCCAATCAGTGTTGTGAATTTGTTTGTTTTTGTTTTTGATTTGTTTGTTTTTTGGTTTTCGTGGGGTTTTTTTTGAGAAGGAGAGAGAGCAGGGAAGAGGGGCACAGGGAGAGGGAGACAGAGAATCTTAAGCAAGCCACACGTGGGGCTGGATCTCACAACCCTGAAAACATGACCTGAGCAGAAATCAAGAATCAGACTTTTCACCAACTGAGGAGCAGCAACCCCCACCCCACCCCCACCAATAAATTTTGAGTCAGCAATCTCAAGTCAAATATCTACAACAGGGAGGTGACAACATGAATACTATCTAGGTGATGTCAGGGGAATTCTGAAGAGTGCACACCTTCCTCAAAGGGGTGGGAGCCAGACTTCAGCCCCAGGTGATTGGGAGGGGTGTGTGTGTCAATAAATCAGCCCCATTCTGGCTGCTTCTTTCCTTTCCAAGAGATGTCAGAAATCTAGGTCTTTAATGTGAAGTCCTGCAACTGAAATTGAGAATTAATTAAATATTTTGAAACTCTATATAGGATAAGCAAAATACATATTTATGCTACTTGCTTTCAATTTCTGCTCTTATTATTTATACCCTGAAACATGCAGTTTCTCTTGAAATAGTAGTCAGGCCCTTTATACTGACTGACTACAGACAGATGGGTTTGTACCAGGTAAACTGTGTTAAAATTTCTTGTGGTTTAGAAATCCCAGAAGGGTGAACAGAAGTGAAAGCATGGCAGCGAACACTTACTAGCTTAAGCAACAGGCATATGAAACAGTTTTCCTTCCTTTGCTGCCTGTTGTATAGGCTTATATTTCTGCTGTCCAGTTGTAGAGACAAAATATTACTCATTTTTTAGTTGTTAATATGAAACCTGCAACATATTGAGTTATGTGATTTCCATTTAATAAGTAGTTATTCTGTATCTACCCTGCAAACGATACCATAACTGGATTCTAGAGATAGAGTTATGAGTAAGACGTGCTTCTTCTCTCAATCTGTTCAGCATCTTCTGTGTGGCAAATATATCCCCTCATGGCTTCTTCTCTTGGACATACTTCTTTCTCAATCCTAATCGCTTACCGTCTGGCACTTATGTCATAATGATGGTAACTTGCATTTTTGTGTAGATGCTGGGGTGTGTGTGTGTGTGTGTGTAGATGCTGCCTTAAGTATTGTGTGTCATTATTTCAGGCATTCTTCACAGCAACCGTAAGAGTAAGGTTTCTACTTTCTATTCCTTTTTTTTTTTTTTTAAAGATTTTATTTATTTGTTTGACGGACAGAGATCGCAAGTAGACAGAGAGGCAGACAGAGAGAGAGAGGAAGGGAAGCAGCCTCCCTGCTGAGCAGAGGGCCTGATTTGGGGCTCGATCCCAGGACCCCAGGATCTTGACCCGAGCTGAAGGCAGAAGCTTAACCCACTGAGCCACCCAGGCACCCCAAGGTTTCTCCTTTCTAATAGTGGTATGTACCATTTCATTCCCATTTCACAGACTGGGAACCTGCGAGGTGAAAGTAAATAATTACCTGCTGGGTGTACAGATTTCTTCCCAGAACTATCTTATTCAACTGCTTAAGCTCTCCCTTATCTCCATGCACACTGGCTGCCTGCCAGGGTACATCATGTGCCAGTTTGGTTTATCAACACCTCCTTTCCCCAGACTTACAGAACACCTGGAATAATGTGGGTACTTTGCACTAAAACTAATGGAAAGAATCATGATTTACACCTTCTCATTCTAAGAGAAGTTTTAAGTTCCTATAGTTAAAAACTCTAGAAAAACTGCCTGCATGGAACTTAAAAAAAAATATTCACTTTGTTGATAGCATAGGACAAGAAGTCTAAGAAAAGAGGTGTATCTTATAGAGCTCATTACTGTTGGAGAAAGATGAAAAATATAATTCAAATTAATGAAAATTTGGGAAGTCCTGAATAACAGCTATCTAAGAATTCTACCTCCTGTTACTACTACTCACTCTGAGTTCACCAAACAGTGTAAGGCCTTGATGTTGATATATTGATAAATCACTGGATCATTCTACTGGCATTTGTTAAAAAATATGATTTTGTTTGATGTTAAGGATTATCATTATGTCAGTGGACAGGGGACCTATTGCATTAGTTCCCAGTTCAATAAATGACACCACAGATTTCTAAGCCTACAAATCAGATGCCTACTTGTATTCTGAACAACTTCTCTCCTTTACCACTCTTTTGCAATTTATCAGTAAATCAGTCAATCCTATCATCTAGAACAACTCTTGAAGCACTTCATTTCTCTCCCTACTACAACATAGGTGTCTGATGAATGTTCGCTGTAATTCATCATTACTGTTGTTATTTTTCAGTCACCAAATTAGTCTCACCATTGTAATGACTTCCTAAACATTTTTAAAAAGATTTTATTTGTTTGTTTGTTTATTTATTTATTTATGAGAGAGAGAGAGAGCATGAGCACAAATGGGGTAGGGAATGTCAGAGGGAGAAGCAGGCTCCCACAGTTTGGTGACTGTCGCCATTGCTGTTATGAACATTGGGGTACAGATGGCCCTTCTTTCACTACAACTATATCTTTGGGGTAACTACCCAGTAGTGCAATGCAGGGTCATAGGGCAGCTCTATTTTTAATTTCTTAACAAATCTCTATACACTGTTTTCCAAAGTGGCTGCACCAGCTCGCATTCCCACCAACAGTCTCCACATCCTCTCCATATGAAGAAGATATGGCGCATATACACTAGGGAGCATTAAGCCTTTATCAGAAAGGATGAATACCCAACTTTTGTATTAACATGATGGGACTGGAGGAGATTATGCTGAGTGAAATGAGTCAAGCAGGGAGAGTCAATTATCATATGGTATCGCTTATTTGTGGAGCATAAGGAATAACATGGAGGACGTGGGGAGATGGGGAGGAGAAGTGAGTTGGGGGAAATCAGAGAGGGAGACAAACCATAAGAGACTGCAGATTCTGAGAAACAAACTGAAAGTTTGGAGGGGAGGGGGTTGGGGGTTGGGTGAGTCTGGTGGTGGGTATTAAGGAAGGCACTTATTGTATGGAGCACTGGTGTGGTGCATAAACAATGAACTTTGGAACACACACCCAAAAACTAAATTAAATTAAATTAAAACAACAACGACAACAACAACAAAAAGAAGCAGGCTCCCTGCTGTGCAGGGAGTCCATCATAACTTGATCTAAAGGCTGATCGAACCACTCAGGTGCTCTTTAAACAATTTTTTGCGTACCAGAGCTCATATCCCACCATCTGCATTATATTTTTGCCTTAAAAATAGATGGCTTTTTAAAAATGCAAATCTGATGATATCATCTTCCTTTTTAAAACACTCACATAGTGTAGGTGCCACACTAGCTTTAATCTCATATCACATTCTCCGCTCCCAAGGCACACTGACTTACCTTTGGTTTTATGAATGAGCCTTCCTTCTCTACCTCAGGGACTTTGTACATGTTGATCTCTCTGATTTGTATGCTTAGCCTTTGTCATTACTGCTCTTATTTACTCCTATGCATCCTTCTTTTATCTCTTCCCTTAGAAACCCTGCTGGAGAGCCTGCATAAAATGCATTCCTCCCTATTATAATGCACTCTCTCTTAACACCATTTACTCTCTTGTTGAAATACTGATCATTATTGTAATTTCACATGTATTTATGTGAATCTTTGATTAATGTTTCCTTCTTACTAGACTATAAGGTCTCTGAGGAAGGGGACTATTTACATTCTCTATATATCTGCTGCATTAATGAATAATGCTATTTGAAAATATCAGCTTCAATAATCAAAGGACATTACAGGATAATATAGTCATAGAAATTATTCAAAAGAGCACATTCTCTTCAATCTGAATGTTTATGGTTGTCAGGGTCTATACCCTGCAAGTTCTGTTCCAATGTGTGTATTTTAAATAATGTTTGCATATTTCGGGTCTTCAGAAGGGGGTTTAACTATAGGCAGAACTAACAGTGTCTACAGGGTCTGCTATTTGATTCTCTTTAATCTTGGTAAGAAAGTAGACTAGCATGGTCCATTCAAAAAAAGAGTGAATTGTGACTTATGTATCCCCAGGCAAATGAATGCATTATTCACATGTTCACAAGTTTATGTAAAGCAAAGTAAGCCTAATGAAGATTTATATCAGGATCTACTTCCTGACTAAAATGTATTATTACTTGGACTTATCATGCAAGGGAAGTGGTGGAAACCCCATCCTCTTAGCTATTAAGCTCCATGAACAACAGATCAGAAAGCACTCTAGGGATCCATCTTTCATGGATTTAGTGGGGTGGCGGTCATGGATTTGATGATACAGTTGGTCATCTATCTTTGCAATTTTTGTAAGTGGGCGTAAGAAGAGAATGTGGCCAATGGAAAAGCTTTAATCATTGCTGAGTGTTCTTGTTAAGTAAATACAGCAAGCTCTGGAAGGGGATTAGCATCCTATGTTAACCTTGGTCTTTTACATGAATTGATTTGAAACCTCTGGCTCACCCAACAGATACCTCTCATAAACCCAGTATGCATTCTTTTGCAGGGGTCTTCGCCATGTGCTCTCATCCACGCTGAACTCTCCCGGTGATCCTGCACCTTCAGGGACTGGCAGAGTACCTGTCACAAAGAAGCCATTGGACATTGTTGGTGGCAAGAATGAGTGGATGGATGGATGGATGGATGGATGGATGGATGGATGAATGAATGACAGAACTTGGCTTCATTCCTGGGAATTATATTGACTCAGCATCAACTTTGAACAAAGAATCCCAAATTTTGATACTACAGTCGGCTCTTTTCACTTGTTCTTTGCACCTCTTTTTTTTCTGACCCTGATTTCCTGTTGTGTCTGCTTCTCTTTCTCTTTCATGCTCTCTCGCTCTCAAAATTTCTTATCCTTAAAGGTGAGTATCGGTGGACTTTATGACATCAAAACCTCATTCTGACTGACAAAATCCATTTGACTTTCTGTATTCTACTTGTAAAAACCTTTGGCATAGGTTGTATTACTAAGTATGGCCACGTAGGTTTTCCAATTTGGAAACTGGTGGAAAGGAGATAACTTTTAATTGTCTTTGAACTGGTCAGCTTAACAGTTAAACCTGGTACTCAGAGGCTATAATACAAAAAATCCATTTCTGTATTTGTTTTTGAAAAGGCAGCCATCCATTCTCTGAGCCAGTATAAAACCTCCTTAATCTGAAAGTTTCTTTTCAACTTTAGTAATGTATGAAGATTGGGCTCTTCAGAGATGGACCACAAATGGAATTTTAGGGACTCTAAGACATTTGTGTGAATATTTGTGATAATACATTGCAGCTGTTACCTGTAACCGCAGTATAATTTGTCCTTTCTGAACCTGGTAGTCGAGATGCTTTCACTTTCTCATAACATAATTATTTTAAGATTATCTCCTTAATGTGACATACAAAGCATATCTCAAATATGTCTCCTTAATAATAAATATCATAATTAATAATTAAAATGTTTATATTTAAGATATGTAATTTAATAATAAACATGAGCCTAATTTACTCAAAGTCATAGGTTTACCTAAAGTCACACATTGAATGCTAAAACATCAGGTCTTTCTAACCTTAACAATCACATTACATTCCAAGACTTCTTCTTAACAAGTTTAAAGATGACATTGCAACTCACATTTAAATTTTGAAAAAATACTTTTATTATCGGATTGTGGATAGGGTGGTTCAGACAGTTCAGCAAACTTCAAATGATTTTAAGAAAAGTTTCAGTGATACCTAATATGATGCTCTCTGAATTTTGAAACTTCTTTTGTATGCATTTGTGTTTGTAAATTGCTTTCATTTCATTAAGAATCCTTGTCTGGTAAATACCTAGAACTTTGCTGCGAGAAAAGCCCAAAAGGACAGATTCCCATAGCCACCACCAATGCTCACTTAGAACTCACAGCTGGGAGGTAGTAGAACTTCTGAATGACAAAAGTGAGCACTCCACTGAAATTGTCACTTGGGGCATAGCCCACATGATCTCTCTTTGAAGAGGAAGATGTGCTGATTTCTTTCTTGGAAAATATACAGTTTGGGGGCTTTTTTTCCCTCAAGGTCAGTCAAAGAGAAGAAAAATGTAGTGCCATAATTTCTTTTCACATACACAGTAAGTTTGTCTTTTTTTTTTTTCCTAAGATTTTATTTATTTATTTGAAAGGGAGAGAGGAGCAGAGGTAGAGAGGAAATCTCAAGCAGACTCTGCACTGAGCACAGAGCCTGACAAGGAGCTTGATTTCCTGTCCCTGACATCAGGATCTGAGTGGAAATCAGATGCTTAAGGGACAGAGCCACCCAGGTGCCTCAGTTTTGTTGTGTTTTTATTTTTTAGGCCTTTGTGTATGAAGCTTTATTTTTCAGCCCTTGTGTGCTTAATTAGAAACAAATGGAGCAGACACCTTCCGATGAGAGGTAATTTTGTAATTTCAGATACCCTCAGAGGAAACTGCTTTTGCCTGGAACCTCTCTGCAGCTTCACCTACAGGTAATATCCCAAGGTCTTTAACAGGTAACTAAGTCTCTCTCTCCACAATGGAAAATAAAACGAAGTATCCAATGAGAGAGAAAGATACGGACTTGTATGTCTGTAAGACGTACAGGGCTGGTATTAGATCTCTGGCACAAGTTCTGGCTGGGGTTTAGGAAGGAGATGGATCTTTTGGTGCTTTAGAGCAACACCGAATGAGACTTGATGTGGACCCATCCTCCCCAGGAAGAGGCATGATGGGAAGGGAGCACGTGGACCCACTCCACGGCATAGCATATGTTGGGCCAAATGAAACAGTACCTTCTTCCTCTGGTGTGGTTTGCTCTCCCTGCCTCCTGCCTTTGCTTATGCCTTCTCCTAAATTTTTACTCATCTTTCAAATACACCTTCTCCCTCAGAAGTTACTCTTCAAGCTCTCCTTAAAAACTAACATTTTTTGGAAACATTTTTAAGGATACTTACCACATAAGGTATTTTATTTTAGTCATTTCTTAGTATGATTGTTTTATTTTTCCTGGTTAGATTGTCATAGCCTTGGGAAAGGATTATGCCTCATTTGTTCATTTATTTTTTTGAATCTGGCATAATATGTAGTTCTGTGTACTTTCTTCAACAGGCTCTTAAATTTTATAACATTTAAATGGCTCTTCCTGTTGAAGCAAATGTATTAGCTTTCCTGGATGCATTGAGAAAAATTTAAGAAGTCTTTGATCATTATTAAGAGTCAGTTATTCATTGAAATAGGTGGCTTTGAAGCCTGGTTTGATGATCTATCAAAAATGATACCCAAACAATCTGAGCAGACTTAACTAAAGATACACTGAGAATGTAGACATCTCTCCAGTTCTAATAAATATTTCTTTTTCAATGTCAAGGGAAATATTGGCAAAAGAAAGCCTAATTTATGATAGCTACAAATGTGCACCTTCAATTTCATTTGGAATCAGTTGAAATTTTCAGTATTGTATTTCTAATCCACTTACTCAACACCGAATCAATTCAACACTCTCTCTGCGGAGCGCTCTAGATTTTTGTAGCAGGTACATTCTGGGGACCTTGAATAATTTGCCAACTTTTATAATTTCCTACAAACTCCATGGTAGTAAATCTAAATGCTATCAGCTAGTTTATTATGAAGGGTGGATAGGACACAATATTGAGCATGGCCACCATTTAGTTGTGTGGGATCATTCACTGGCAAAGTGAACCACTGACACATAATCTTTTAGACCCCATCAAAATAGCGTGTTATTATGGGCCATAGTCTTTTGGGATAATTCACAGATAGATGAAATAACACATTTTAAATTCATGGGTGCTCAAAGTTTACCATTTTAGTCTATACCATGCGCAGGAGATTGTGAAACGGGACCACAGGTCATAGAAAGGCGAGTATAATACCAACTTTCTCCTGAGCACAAATAGCTTTGGTTAAAGCATAGAGTGAGGAAGGTGCTCTGAGGAACAACAGTTGCCCTTATCCGGCAATACAGCGGAAGTCTTCATAAAAAAGAGGGAATTTGTGTGGGGTCATCAAGGATGGGCAGAGAATAAAATTGTGGGTCAGGGGTTAGTCTAAGATGGAGGGAAGAGTTGAGAAGGAAAATCAAGTTTGGGTGCTTCTCTGACTCCTGTAGTGAGTTTTGCTCTGAGCCTTATCATTCTAAGTCAGCTAACTTTGTAAGTCTCTCTTCCTTTTCTAGTTGAGTATCTCCCGAGGGCCTCTCAGGATTTGCTTGAACTCCCTGCTTAATCCATGTAGCTATAAGACAATGTCTTCTCAAGGCATTTCACCCCCAAATACATACTGCTGTGGGAAGATTGATGTCATGTCACTCTGAGACTCCCTGGTCTTTCCTTACTGAATTTGGAATTACTTAGCACTCCTATTCCTATTGTGATACATTACACATCTATATGTGTCAGTGGTTAACCTCAAGTTATTTATTTTGAAAGGGGGTTTTAGTATGTAACACCAATAAGAAAATAGTAATACAAGTTTAAATAATAACAGATTTTAAAAAACACTTTATTGAGCCTCCAGGACCAGGAGAACTATAATTTGAGCCCCAAGGCTGGGGCCTGGGGGTGGAGGGGTTGAAGGGGACATTCTTTCTGAACTTTGTCCATTAAAAAAAAAACCAAAACAGAACAAAACAAAACCCCACTTTATTGTAGTATGCATGACATGTAAAAAGTGGTATATATTTAAAATATGAAAGTCGATGAGATGAGGGATGAGTATATACCAGTGAAACCATCACTACCATGAAGGCCATAAACATATTCATTGCCTTCCCAAGTTTTCTCCCACTCTTCATGTTACTATTATTATATTGTGAATAAAACACTTAAGATCTACTCACTTATCAAATTTTAAGTATGTAATACAGTATTGTCTTTTACAGAATTCATAATTATGTAAATGATATACATTTTTCATATTTATGTAATATATATCATATATAAATAATTATATACTATATAAGTATAATATAATATAAAATAACTACATATATTTTTATAAGTATATTTTACAGTGAATTAATTACATGATATATTTGTATAATTATATAATGCATATTCATAATAGTATTTTACATGTTAGATCTTTTTCTTTTCAGCTTTAAGAGAGCTGCATTTCACAAAGCCTTAAATTACATATATTTTACTATTTATTTGTCAGAGAGAGAGAGACAGAGTGCACAGGCAGGGGGAGAAGCAGGCTCTCCGATGAGCAAGAAACCTGTGTATGACTTGATCCTAGGACCTGGGGATCATGACCTGAGCCAAAGACAGACATTTAGCAGACTGAACCATCCAGGCATCCCAGATTATACATATTTTAATTAGGCCAAAAGTTTTAGTTGAATCCAAAATGATTGTTTTTATCATTCATTTCTATGGAATCTATAAGAAGAGAAATAAGGAATAAGCAAACACTTCTAAAAAAATAGTTTATTTATTTGACAGAGAGAGATCAGAAGTAGGCAGAGCAGTAGGCAGGAAGAGAGGGGGAAGCAGGCTCCCTGCTGAGCAGAGAGCCAGATGCAGGGCTCAATCCCAGGACCCTGAGACCATGACCTGAACCAAAGGTAGCGGCTCAACCCCCTGAGACACCCAGGCACCGCTTTTTCTTTTTTAAAGATTTTATTTATTATTTATTTGAGAGAGAAAGAGAGAGAGCAGCAGAGAGAAGAGCAGAGAGAAAGGGAGATGCAGACTCCCCTCTGAGCTCAGAGCCAAGCATGACTGGATCCAGGGACCCTAACATAATGACCTAAGTGGAAACCAAGAGTCAGGTGCTTTAGCTGACTTAGCCACCGGGTACCCCAAAGCAAAAACTTTTTAAAACTTGTCAATACAATTTTGTTAAAAAAAGGAAAAGTTATATTAACCTCTGGTAGACCACTTTACAGTTATGGACAATCAAAAATATAATTTCAATATGATACCATAATACCACATCCATTTAAGATATCAGATATATTTTAAACTAATTTTTAACACTGACCTCAGTGGTTCAAGTGTTTTCTCAGCTATCTTGCCATTTTGGTGTTGGATAATACAGAAGGTTTATTTAAGGAACAGCAGGAGGGACAGTTTAAAGGAATGAGACCATCTTAAACGTATGATTGGGTTTCTGCCTCTACCACACACAACTGACCTGTGTCTGTGCCTCTTCTGCAGGTTAGGCTCAACATCCTTTCTCCAGTAGGTTGACTTTGGGCACTGCCATGTTCCAAGGGTTGAGGTCATGAGGCAATGCTGAAGGCCTTGGAGTGATGATTTCCTCCACAGAACCAAAAAACAAAGTGGGAAATTCAGAAAGGAACTCATTCCTTCTGCCGGTGTTTATTTTCCACTGATGGTCTATAGTTAAGGGAGCGGTGGCTCTTCCAGCAGTTCCTACTCTGTCTGGCTCCAGATTGTTCTTGGTCCCAGCTGTAGGCGTCAGTATTGTGTCAGTAAGAATCCAGTAGGCTCTGAAGGGTGACCTGCTACTGAGTACGTGTAGCTTAGCTCTCTCTCGCTGGGAGCTGGGATCAGCATGGCATAAAGCTGTTCTCAGCACGTCAGTCCATTTATAGAGAATTATGGTTATTTGTGGTTGGTCTACTTAAGTCCAAACTCAAAACATTTTCTCTTTAAATTCTGGGTCTGTAATTAGAAAGCAAACTTCAGCTAGATTTTTACCTCTTTCTAACAATTACTTATTGTTTAAAATATTCTAATTTACTTTCTATTTTTTCCTTCAGTTATTATGGGGGCAAATAAAGGTTTTACATATTTAACATTACATATTTGAGACATTTTACTTTTAAATAAGGAACATAATTTAAGATCCTACAAAATTTGGTAACATTAAGTAGGTTCTATTTTTAAAACTGTGTTAGTAACACATAATGTGTGCCACCGTTTAAGAGAAATCTTCAGTGAATGATAGTAAAAATTGGCTTTGCCTAAATTCTTTTTCTGGTTTACTTACAGAAGAAGTAAAATCTCATATAGAAACCATATTGACATTTCAAAGCTTCTTCATCCGTGTTATTTACACTTTTTGGTTTATTGAGTTTTACTAAAACTAATCTTTTGATCTTTTGTTTAGCATCTTACAGTTATTGGGCTGAAAAATATGTAACCTTCACATTCCATAATTAGCTGCTAACAAGATTTTGATACCCTGTGGAGCAGAGTGTACCTCTGGAAAAGAGATTTATTCAAGTTTAATGAATGATTTATAACTGCATTTCCTATTGAAAAAAGAAAGTTTTGTAACCTCCAAGCTTGGAAACATCATCTTTTTCTCAGCGCTAAGGTGTATTTATAAGGAAATCGAAGAATTAAAATGAAAATGTCAGAGTTTTTGGAATATTTTCCATCTATGAATCCTTCAGGCAGTGTTTTTTTTTTTTTCCTTTTGTTTGTTGGTTTATTTGTTTTTTCCAATCGTACCAAGTTGTGTCATCTAAAGAAATCAGAATTAGGGACACCTGGGTGGCTCAATGGGTTAAGCCACTGCTTTCGGCTTGGGTCATGATCTCAGGGTGCTGGGATAGAGCCCCACATTGGGCGCTCTGCTTAGCAAGGAGCCTGCTTTCCCTGCCTCTCTGCCTACTTGTGATCTCTCTCTTTGTCAAATAAATAAATAAAATCTTAAAAAAAAAGAAATCAGAATTAAACTGCTTGTTTTCTGAATAGTAGAGGGAAAATTGTATGAATAATATGAAAAATAAATAATCATTTTAATTTATTAATTTAATTAAAATGATTATTTATTTTCAATTTGCTTTTGAATTCACTTTGTTTTTACAGGGAAAAGAAAAGTATTTCCTATAGAAATGCAAAAGATAGCTGAGGTATCTGTGACTATTCTGTCACCAAATACATAAGCATACTTTATTATTTATGTGGCTAGTGGGGTTACCAGATTTAGAAAAAAAATATGAGATACATAGATTTGGGTTTTAGAAAAGTAACAAGCTTTTTAGTATGGTGTGGTAGTTAATTTTATGCATCAACGTGATTGGATCACAGAATGGTCAGGTGTCTGGTTAAACATAATTTCTGGGTGTGTCCATGAGGGTATTTCTGGGAGAGATGATAAGGATTTGAACTGGTAGATTGGATCAAATGGACTGACCTCCCCAGTGTGGAAGAGTATCATCCAGTCTGTTGAGGGCCTGACTGGAAGAGTGAGATAGAGAAAGGAGGAATCTCTGCTTCCTTATGGGAGCTGGGGGGGGCAGGGATCTTGCCTTTGGTGCTCTTGGTTCTTGGACTGTCAGATCTGGACAGGGATCTATACCATCAGCTCTCTGGCTCTTGGGCTTTTGAACTACACCACCTGCTTTCCTGTGTCTCCAGCTTGCTGAAGGCAGATGGTGGGATTCCTCAGCCTCCATAATTGCATGATCCAGTTTCTTATAATATCTCTCTTTATATATCTATTATATACCTTATAATAAATCTCTCTGCATCTCTCTCTCTCTCTCTCCTTTTGGTTCTGTTTCTCTGGAGAACCTTGACTAATTCATATCAGTCTATGTCTCTGATATTACATGTAGCATACTTAAATGCTAAAAGTATTGCTTGTTTTTTCATAACTTTAGGAAGAAATTTTAATATGCCTCCATCTCATTGGTCCCCACCGATCTTCCCGACATTCAGGCAATGCACAATGGGGAAAAAAAGGTATCGTGAAAGATAAACATTCAAGAATGGTAGATATCCTTAAGGACACCCACTGGGTCTTAAGGAACCTGTTACTGACCCTCTCTGACCTCTTCAGAGCAAAGATCTTCATCATTTCATGCAGAAACCAGAAATACTCCTCCCTCCTTAGTGAACTTATTAGAGATGAGAGCAAGTAGCAGAAAATAAAACAAACAAAACAAGAAATCTTGCTTTTCAGGTGTCTCCTCTAACCCTGTGTAGTGTAATCTTCAGAGCATTAACTGACATTCTACCATAAAATCACCATAAAATTCATTTTAACTTGGACAATGACGGAGTTAACCAGGAAAATTCTGTTCTTGTGGCAATACCCATTTCCAATAATAAGATTAAAAGCCGAGTCTTTGACAGATGTTAGGGAAGTTACATTATTTGGACTTAAACGATTTCATCCTAATTTCAGTTTCCAGCTGCTGGTTATAGAATCTGTACAAGATTTAGGCACCTCAGCTCATTATAGCTCTGTACACCCACGATTTCTCCATGTATTATAAATGTTGCATTAATCAGAGGCACAAAGGAGAAAAAGTGGATGTCAATTCTGGGAAGGAGCGAGGTACTATGGGTCACTGTTAAATTTAACAACTCAATTTATTGGCAACTATTTTTAAAGCACTTTCTTAACTCTCTCCATTCTTTAAATTAATTTTTAACGCGCAGACATGTTCTAACTCTCATACCTTTTTTTTCTTTGCAAATGTAGTGCATTTTTTTCTCTCACCCTTATCTGTTTGATGTTTATATTTAGCTGATTGTATTAATAGATCAGGACTCTGAAGACAACAGTTGTCAATCTTTTTTTCTTCTATCATAAAAACTGTGGAAAAAAAATTACTTCAAAGCTGCTTATTTTCTATGTTTTTGAAATATGTTTTATCTTTCTGCTATTACTCCAGTTCTTTTTCTAGCATTCTAAAACCTGTCCATATCAATAATCTTAGTCATAGAAATCACTTGGGCTTTTAAGGATTACATAGTTTTTTGAAAATGTGTTGGGCAATCAACTGAAGGCACATCTAAACCTCATCTTATTTGTCATTGTTATTTCCTATATTAAAAGCATAGCCCTTTATTATTAATAAGGATCAATATATATAATAATTTATATTGTCAAAAAATTTAATCCTATATATTTGATCATGGAACTATTTGGTCAAATGAAATGTTACAATAAAGCATAGACAAGGAATACCTAGAAAAGTGGATCCTCTCCAATTGAAGGGCCCTTACTCCTTTAGTTCCTCTGTGGGAATTGCTGGGAAGATTTCAGAAACGTTCTAGAATTTCCCCAAACCATGTTTTGAAGTACAGCACCTTCTAAGCACATCATAGTGTAACCACAATTACGAAAGGAAACAAGAAATGGGAGTTGATTCATTCATTTGCTCTGTTTCCTAAATGATCTCTCCTATATAACATTCAAACAGTCATTAGATATTTACACATCAGGTGAAACATTCCTAGAGTCCTCCACCTCAATCCAGACATACTTCTCTTCCGGTCATTACACGGTGTTATTACAATGGTTTGAATATCTATCACAGATTGGGAGCTGGGGATGTGCACCCTGAAGCACAACTGTTGAGGGAGGCACCCAACATTTCAAGAGGCTAAGGCTCTACCTTTTCTGGAGGTGGGGACTACCACTGTCATACAAATTCTGCCCATGCACCAGGCTTCCTTGATATCTTTCCCTCCAATCTGACCTGCACATTGAGAGTCAGAGGCAAGAAATTTAGAAATTTAAAGCATTTTATTTTAAGGTAAAGTCATAAATTGTTCCCTACCCTATTTTGTCTTCTCTTCTGCCCCCAATTTTTTAATTTCCTTCACTGGTGTCTTCCCTACTCCTCCCAAACCAACAAACTGCACAAAGTAACTCTACTTCTTTCCTCTAACTAAAAAATGAATTATCTCCACGAGTAATTTAAACCAGAGCCTAGGCATCATTCTCTACAACTTCTTCCTTAACAAAACGTGCATTTTTGGTCACTTATACTTCTAATAATATAGACTTAAAGTTTGATTAAATCTCCCATTTGTTCATGAATTTAGAACTATAAACCTCTTTCAGTTTAAACTATCTGGTTGATTTTTGGTGACTCATGAGTATTTTCCTGACAAGCAGCCACAACTTACGGATTCATTCTAATTACATTTTCTTCATCTGCTTAGCTCACATGCAAACTTCAAATTCTGTTCTCCTGGAAAATGCTTCTGGCCCACGTTCTCCCATCTCAACACCTCAGTCTGATTTGGACCCTCTGGTTTGTTCTCACAAAAAATATGTGTTTACCTTCTTAAACTGTAAGCCCTTGGAAGTCAGGGTCCACCTCAGCTGACATTTTATTCTTAATGCTTTGCATAGGACATGGAGCATGGCAGGTACAAAAGAGAAAGGTAAAAAAGAAAAAAGAAAAAAATCCTATACCTATTATGTAGGTATACTATGTCAGATATTCATCATTCAGAGATAAGGATTGATGTCTGCCACCTAATGGAATGCCAATACATCTAAATAAGTAATTTTATATCTAATACCATTTTAAAGACATAAATCAAATGTGAATGAGTCATGGAAATGAAGGAGGGAAGAGAGTGTTTAACTCTCATAGCATGAGGAAAAACCACAGAGACATGAAATTGAAACTAAAACCTGGAGGTAAAGTGTATCAAGGAGAAAAGGTGCAGGGCATATGCTGGATATTTGGGACATTATCAGGATTCATCAAACCTCAGACACCTTGTATTGTAAGTTACACAGTTAAAATTAAAACTTAATTTTAAGGAATGTCTGGGTGGTGTGGCGGGTTGGGTGACTGATTATTGGTTTCAGCTCAGGTTGTGATCTCAGGATCATGATCTCTGGGGTCTTAGAATCAAGCCCCATGTGAGGCTCCGAGTTCATTGTGGAGTCTGCTTGGGTTTCTCTCTCTTCGTCTCCATCTGCCCCTCCCTTTTGTGCCCTTTCTCTCTCTGTTTCGCAAGTAAATAATTAAATCTTAAAACACACACACACAGACAATTTTAAAATTGTGTATTATAAAAGAATTTGCATGTATTGGTAATTTTTTGTAACTAAAATTTTATTAGAATCTGGCCTTGTGTATGTCCAAATTAAATTATATAATTAATTGGCTGAGTTAGGTTTATTATTTTGAGTTAAAATCAGTTCTAAACTTGTGTTCACCAGTGGAAGATGTGAGAAAAATTAAAAGTAATTTTTAATTTATTTTTATTTTTTAGAGAGAGCAAGCAAACATGCAAACATGTGGGGTGGAGAAGGGCAGAGGGAACATGAAAGAGAGATTGTTAAGCAGGTTCCACACCTGGTGCAGAGCCTCACATTGGGTCTCAAACTCAAGACCCTGAGATCATGACCTGAACCAATTCCAAGAATTGGCTGTTGAACTGACTGAGCCACCCAGGTACCCCAAGGGTTACTCTAATTATAGGTTTAACTTAACAGATTTATATCAACTCATTTTTATATCAACTCAGATTTGTATCAACTCAATTTTTATCAACTCATAAATTGTTTTAAATATCTATCATTTAGTTTATCAATTCTGAGACATTTTTCATATTTGAAACACATTGATCCCTGAAATCAAGAGGTGTCTTTCAATCAATGGCATGTCATAGTTTAATTGGCAGCTTTTTCTTTTTTGGAGTATGCCTGGTTCTCATATTCACACTAGTTCTGTTCTCTGTATGTCACTATGAACACTGCGTTAGCAAATACTGAACTGTTGTTCCTGGAGAAAATGTAAGATTAGGTTCTTACGAGACTCTTATCACCTTTTCAAGAACAAATCAATCCATAACCTTGTTTTGTGTTTCTATTTAAAGACAACATATTTAACATATATTGTTGATTCTTTAACACTGAACTCACAGACAACAGCCAAGAACAGTCTAAATGAGGCTTATCCGATATACTTACTTTCTTCATCAAACACGGTACAGTCTAGTACTGAGAAACACTAACCACCCATTGAACACCATGCTTGGGAGCCATTTTAAACAGAGAAATCACCAAAAAAAAGCACAAAAATGAAAAAAAGGAAAAAAAGTGGTACAAATAGAAAGTATACCTGTTTACAGTATGACGACTGAAACAAGAACACAGAATGTCATCTTCTTTGACCTCAGCTGGGCAGGAAATCAAAACTCTCCCTGCTCTATACATTCATGTGCCTGCGAATGACTCTGAACATGCCACAGACATTGATTTTGGAGTTACAAACAAATTGTAGCAAATAGACAAATTTGCAAATAAGAAATCTGCAAATAGACAAATTTGCAAATAAGAAATCTGCAAATAACATGGATTGATATAAAATGACATATAGTATTTTATAAACAATAAACAGCAAACTATAACATGATGTTTCTTATAATGAAAGCTATTAGTTAATAGGTTTTGTAAATAGATAGGCTTTGTAGTTAGCCCAGGTAAAATAGTTTAAGAGGAATTAAAATATATCAAAATTAAAAATGCAATTGTTGAGATTCCTGGGTGGCTCAGTCTTTTGGGCTTCTCACTCTTGATTTTGGCTCAGGTCATGATCTCCAGGTCCTGGGATTGAGCCCCATGTTGGGCTCCATGCTCAGCATGGAGTCTGCTTGGAATTCCCTCTCTCCTTCTCCCTCTGCCCTTCCCCCCATACTTATGCACTCTCCCTCTAAAATAAATACATAATATCTTTGAAAAAAAAAAACTAAATTGTTGGAAAATTCTCCATTTTAAAAGTTTTCAAATGGGACCAAAAATTCAAAAATTCTTGAAAAATAATTGCTAAAATCAGTGAAAGTTACACAATAGGATATAATTTACAAACTGGACTTAAAAATTTGATAAGGAACTAATAATTCAAATTGGTAACTTTATAAATCAGACATTAATTTTTAAAACAGAAACACCTGAATAGTCTTTCCTACTTGTAACAGGCACCCTTAAATTCACTGTAAATGGTGAAAAACAATCCAGAAGGAGAGTAGAGTAAGAACAAAGGCAAGGGGAAGTGAAATAGCCTGACATCTTTTAGAAACTAGGGTGCAGAGTGTATCTGGGGGATAGTATGTAAGGTTTGAGAGAGAGATAGAAGCCAGAGTAAGATGGTTGTAGAGTTACAGGAAAAGATGGAATTTCAGGTAGGCACTCTTGACCAGGGCTCTGGGCACTGCATGCAATAGATGTGACCATCCCAGACAGAAATGCCTCACTAAAAAGTAGAAATTCTTAGATTTCTAGAATTTGAAGATGGTCTTAAACTCCACAAAAGATCAGTTTTAGATAGAATGAGAAGTACCTGGGGAGATTTTGTTTTTGGAAAAGCTGTACTTTGAGATTCCTGGAGCGGGGGTGCACAAAGCAATGATGCCTGCCTCCCACTCTGGTTCCAAGATATTTGAGTTCATAAGTGGACTTGCTGGAAGAGTGAGAAAGAGCTATAGCTATAATGGGACTGAACTGTTCTGCCAAAATGTGTCAAGGAAGAAAGAATTCATGACCCTTTCCCTTGGGTGAGAGTTGAGACATACTGGTCATGTGAGTGACATGGACGTTCATCTTAGAATCTTTCAACTTCTTCCTGGAAGAATTGTCTGGGAGCCCAGTGGAGAGAGTTTATATGGAGCAGAACTCTGGGGGGGGGGTGGACAAAGAAACAAATAAACAAATAAAAAGCAACAACCAGAAAACAGAAAGCAGACAAACAAACAAAATCCTCAGGGGCTATGGGTGGAGGATAGGGAGGAACAGAATATACCTTCTATGGAAGAAGTATTGTGGCTGGATGGGCCCCACAGGGAGTTTTTCCAAGGAATCCATGGTCATGCACTATGAGAAGGAATGAGCTCTGACTATTACATCAGGCTCACACAGGACAAAATCATCTTACAAAAGCCCAGGGAAGACATAATGGAGTCAGACAGTGCTAGGTTTATTAATTTACTGTCGTAAGGGGAACCTTACACCATGAGGAATTGTGGGATCAATGAGCATAAGCGGATGAAGGATGTCCTTGTGATAGGGTTTGGCTTGAATGGGTGACTTTGGGGAGGTTCTAAGAAAGTGAGGTCTTATATTGGGTTGGAAACTATCAGAAAGCAAGAAATAGTTTGATGATGGGCCTCTTAGTACCTTTTATAAGGGGGACAAGAGTAATAAAGTAGGGTAGAGTTGTTGTTGGTAAAGAACTAATGGTTTCTGTTGTTAACCAGGCAAGACAAATGTTTGGTTCTTTTGTTTGGTGGTTTTCTAGTGCCCTTGTTTGTGTCTCCTCCCATTATAGTCAAGGAGTAACCTTTTCCAATATGGATATTGGATGAAATTATGTATGTCCAGTACCAAGTTAGTTGCCAGGCTTTCTACAAGGGGGTTCTCAGCTATTAGGAGAATTATTATTTTTTTTTTTGAGGTTTTATTTATTTATTTGACAGAAAGACACAGCAAGAGAGGGAACACAGCAAGCAGAGTGGGAGAGGGAGAAGCAGGCCTCCCACTGAGCAGGGAGCCGGATGCGGGGCTCCATCCCAGGACCCTGGGATCATGACCTAAGCCGAAGGCAGCTGCCCAATGACTGAGCCACCCTAGAAAATTATTTTGTTTTCCTTTGTTTTGTTTCATTCCAATTTACTTAAAAGAGACAAATAAAAATGTGCTACTCCATCTTCCTCTTTTTCCATCACTTTATCCCACTAAGGAGGGGGTCATTTATAGTTTTGGAATGTGGATTGGATGGCAAATAGGGAAGAATATGTATGTGGCTGGAGAAGTCAGTGAGAATTCCTGTCCTGAAGAAGGCAAGTGACATGAACGCTGTAGGCAGATGACAGATCTGCAGTTGAGCAACATCTGACACGTTCCCTTTGGATGAGAATTTAAGGAGTGGTTTGTGTTTTTCACTGGATAGTCTAAATCTTGACTTAACTTGTAACTTAGAATGACCATAGAATGTTATATTAACCATGTATAATCAGAAATATCATGACCTGCTTGAATTTCCATCTGGAAGCAGTCAAAATTAGCCATGTGAAGATACCTGCAGAAAGTAGGAGACAAGAATAAATTTTCACTTTGTAAACGTTCTGAGAGTCAGGAATGGTCAATGCTCCACGTACTTTCTTTTCTCTGGTTTCTCCTCCCCTGGTCTCACGCTTCACCTGGCACAGGCATATAGGCTTAACATTGTCAAGGCATAGACTTCCAATCCAGTATAGCTAAGTTATGATCTTCCCAATGTGTTGGTTTTCCTCCCTAATTAAGTAGGTTTGATCCCCATCGTACATAACAGAAACTCAATATACATTGAATGAGTGAAATTGTTCAAGCACAAAGAGACAGTGTAATTAAATAGTTTTGTACAATTATTCAATTCAGAGACCAGTCAAAAGCCCATTACGTGAATCTCTTTGGTTAATTATGTAAAGTATTTCGTAGAAAGGATTTCTTTTGCTATTGTTTTTAAAAGTTTTTAAAGGTTTATGGAGGTAAACTTTAAATCATTAAAACCCATCCATTATAAGTACAGAATCCAATGCATTTTGACAAACATATACAGACATAACCCAGAAACCATCACTTCAAAAATTCCCTCATGCCCCTATGTAATAAATCCCCTCCCCCAACACCCAGCCACTGACAACACTCATTTGATTCTTATCCCTGGAGTTTTATCTTTTCTAGATGACATACAAAGGGAATTATTTGGTAGCTATCCTTTTATGTTTGGCTTTTTTCACTGAAGATAATAGTTTCAGATCCATTCTTTCTGTTACGTATCACAGTGATTTTCCTTTTTTAATCTAGATAGTTTTCTACTCCACAGATCTGTCATTTTTTTTTTTTTAAGATTTCTATTTATTTATTTGACAGACAGATCACAAGTAGGCAGAGAGGCAGGCAGAGAGAGAGGAAGGGAAGCAGGCTCCCCGCTGAGCAGAGAGACTGACACGGGGATTGATCCCAGGACCCTGAAACCATGACCCGAGCCAAAGGCAGAGGCTTTAACCCACTGAGCCACCCAGGGGCCCCCACTGATCTGTCATTTGATGAATATTGGGGTTGTTTCTAGTTTGGGGCTGTTAGGAACAGCTGTTATAAATGTTCAGTCTTGTGTGCATAGATGTTTTAATGTCTCTTGAGTGAATATGTAAGAGTTGGTTTGCTAGGTTGATGCTTGGTAAGTATATAAAACACTGCTGAGTGGTTTCCAAAGTCAGTGTGTCATTTTGCTTTCCCATCAGCCTGTGAATTCCAGGAGGTGCCTCAGCTTCCTCTGTACCTGGTACCCTTGTTCTCATTTTTAGTATCTCCTAACCAGTCTCATCAGTACTGACATCCCACTATTTTTATTTTGTCATTTTAATTTGAATTTCTATGATGATGGTTGATATTTTGCATATTTTCTTTTCTTTTTTTTTAAATTTAATTTTATTTTTTCAGTGTTCCATGATTCATTGTTTATGTACCATACCCAGTACTCCATGCAATACGTGCCTTCCCTAATACCCACCACCAGGCCCTTCTGACCCCCCCACCTCTCTTCCCTTCAAAACCCTCAGTTAGGTTTTTGTTTTTGGTTTTTTTCGTTTGTTTGTTTGTTGTTTTTTTACTATTCATATCTCTTTTTTGATGAAGTGTTTAAGTCTTCACCCATTTTTTTTTAAGTTGGGTTTTGTCTCGTGTCATTATTGCAATATAAGTGTTCCTTCTATGTCATCAATGTATATGACAAATATTTTCTCTAAGTATGTAGGATGTCTTCATTTTTGTAAGCATTTTTTTTTAAATAGAAGTTTTAATGTTAATGGAGTATCATGTATCAATATTTAAAATATATGTGCTTCTTGCACTCTAAGAAACATTTTGTCTAACTCAAGATTACAAAGATTCTCTTCTTTGGATTTGTCTGCATTTAAGTCTATGATCACTTCAAGCTTATGCATAATGTTAATTTTTTCTTTCTTCTGACGCTTTGTTTAATTTGCTTTATTCTCATTTGCTAGGATAGACGCTTAGTTCATTGATCTGAGATATTTCTCTCTTCCTAACAGTGTTTAATGCTATTCATTTCCATCTAAACACTGCTTTTAGCTGTACCCCACCAATGATGATGTGATATGTTTGGATTTCTGTTGAATTAAAAATGGTTTCTAATTACTTGATGCTTGAGTCATGGTAGGACAGGAAGGGATTTTTATTTTTTTGTTCAAGCCGCAGTATTAGGAGGATCCTAGGACTCTGGACTTCAAAAGTGGGACTTTCTTAGTTTTTTTTGCTTCTGCTTTGTCTTAAGTTGCATTGTCTCCCATTCTCAAATTCAAATGTTGAAGTCTTTACCTCAGAATCTGACTCTTTTTGGAATTAAGGTCATTGCAGATATATTTAATTAACATGTAGCCATTGGGGCGGGCTCTAATTCAATGGAACTTATGTCCTTATAAGAAGAGAACACTTGGACACAGACACACATACAGGAAGAGAGCCATGTGAAGATAACGGCAGAGCTCAGGGCCATGTTCATAGAAGCCAAGTAACACTAAAGATTGCCAGCAAGCCACTAGAAGCTCAGGGAGATGCATGGAGGAGATTCTTTCATTACAACCCTAGAAAGAAACCCACCCAGCTGACACCTTGATCTTGGACTTTTAGCTTCTTGCACTTTGAGACAATAAATTTCTCTTGTTTCAACCACTCAGTTTGTAATATTTTGTTATGGCAGCCCTAACAAGCAGTAGATACCTCCGTGTGACAGTTGAATTCTGCATAGGGTCTGTGAAGGTTCTGGGGTAAGGAAGAGTTTCTACCCTTCCTCCAGTGGTGGCAGACTTCTGCTTGGTATGGGTGGGTGTAGGACACTGGACCCAAAAGGTTTTTAACTTCCTCTTCTTCAGAAGCAAAAGGGATTTTCTTCTATGCTTCCATCAGAAGCCACTAGTTTTTGCCTGGGTCTCTGTGGCCTGAATATTTCCTGCATTGTCACCCAAACCAACAGCTTCAGATGTGGGATTCTTATTCAAGAAGAGTCCTGGGACTTGGGAGAGAAGTTTGTGTCTTTTGGCCAGCGGCACCTGGTTTCATCAGCACACCTGCTCCACAGAGGGGAATTGCTCCAGTCTTCGGCCTTGCCAGAAATCCCTCAGTCCTTAGGTGCACCCTTAGGTGCAGACTGTGAAAGAGAGTTCATTCATGAGTGCTTTCATACTTCCTTTGCCCGGGGGTTTCCATTCTTAACCGATTTGCCAGCCTACTCTCAGACTTTAGGAATTGGTTAACATTCTAGCTAACTGCTTTTGTCTCTGATTCTGTGGCACCAGGCTGGGCCTCTCTTACCCCTTGAAAGAGTTTGCCTGTCCCCACTCCTCAGAGAAATTTGACACTTTGGAATTCAGTTTGCTTTATTGATTTTCAAATTCAGTGGGCTCAAGAAAAGGAATAACTTGGTAGATTATGTGGTTTTTCCCTCATGGTTGGGGTGATAATTATTAGTAGTGTTTGTGTGTGTGTGTGTGTTTTTCAATATACCAGCTAGACATAGAAGAGACACTTTCTTTGCTCTTATAGTTGGGTTGTTCTTTACTGTTACCTGGGAATCTATTATGCAATTTAGGCTAAGTTAATAATTCTGATAGGGTGATGGTCATTCATGTAGACTGTGCTGTAAGCTAAAATAAGGCCAATATGGATATGAAGATTTGGCCAAGGTGAATTTTCCAGCTTGGTACTTCCAAGGGTATGATAGATTCCTCCCCCTCCTCCACCAATCCCAAACAGAAAAGATCCATTGACATGTCAAGTCTCAAAACAGGATATGCTTACTGTTAATTTTAATTAAGAGAGAGAAGACTTTCTTTGGTCAAATTTCCATTTAACTACTTAAAATAAAACTCTTCCCATGTTCAGGAGCTAACTGGTTATTGTTTATTTGATTTGGCTTGAGGTGCTGAAATCTGTGAATTGGGGTGATGGATTCGACTGGTCCCAGCTGGGGAATTTGAATGAAACTGCAGGAGCTCTACAGTCATTGGACTTTAAGTCATTGTCCACAGACATCTATAGATATCTACATCTTGATAACACGTTCTGAGAGTAGTATTAAGGATTTCCACGTTAGCACAGTGATGGTCCTCCCACAGTTCAGGCATCGGAAGGTACATTTATAATCCTAGGAACATGTTCAAGTTTCAACAACATATACTTTATTATTGTATACTTTAAAGCACCACTAAATATGAACAAGTTTGAAAACCTGGTGTAGGACAGGTACTACCTTAAACCATTAAAGAATGATATATTTCCCAAGTATTAATAATTATTAATAATACTAAGTATTGAAACAAAGTTAATATTTTTGTGCCAGATATTGTATTATTGTCCTATATATATTGTCTAATATTTGTAATAACAACAATAATAATTTGATGACATGGATGGTAGCTAATATTTATTGAGTGCTCTTACATGCCCCATATCCTGCTAAGACCTTTACATACTTGCTCTCATTTAATTCTCACAAAAGCTCTTTCATATATGTACTATAGTTATTGATATTTTGTAAGTGAGAAAACTGATTTGTAGAAACATGATTTATCCTAAGATATAAAACCAATAAGGACTAGAATAAGAATTTAAACCAATACTGTCTTACATTACTAATATAAAAGGAACAGGTTTAGACCTCTAAGGAATATAGTTGGACTTCCTGGGTAAATGTATTTTTGATTATGTTGTTTGTATGGAGCCTACAGCAGATAGTGGAAGGAGAACCGACTGTCCTCTGAGGCAGACCTTTCCAACAGTGGTGCAGTCCTTATACATGTCATTGCCTGGGTCAATTATATCACTTCATTGAGCCTTGAGTTTCTTATTTGTAACATGGAAATGATACCATCTGTATTTTTCCAAAATATTAAAGTATTTTTTCTAAAATATTAGAAGCTTGATCCATATATGACATCCTTTTCCAGTTTCTTTAATTAAGACAGGTTTCCAACTCAGGACCCATTGACTGAAGAGGCCACTATTCAGGAGAAAGGATGCTAAAACACAGTGGGAAGTGAACTTGGGTGAGCTTGGCCAGGATTTCCCAAGTCCTTCCCCAAACACAGTAATTACCACCTATACTGGTATGCTGTGGAATGGGGAACACAGAGTCACTTCAGAAATACTGGATTTGGCTCATAGTTGGCATTGATATCTGGAGACTCAAAACATCATGGCACCCCTGTTAGGGTAGAAATGGATGTGAGTCAGGTGAAGAATGAAGTCCTACTCCAAGACTGGTTCATAGCAGGTTTACAGAGTCAGAAGGATTGTCCTGGTAAATATCAAGAGAAAGGCAGAGGGCAATGTTTGCAAAAAAAAATTAAGGAGGAAGATCACACCTGGGTACAGAAGCAACACGTAGTTTTGAATGAGATGAGAGCTGATGTAAAGTGGGAAAGTGGCAAGAAATGTGAGACAGCATAAAACATGGACCTCGTATCATGAAGCCCTTATATTCTGATATAATTTTATAGGCAATGGAGTCATAAACAATATTTTAAAAAGGAGAGAGGTGAACACATTACAGACCCAAAGGATCACTGTGATCATGTTATAAGGGGTATAATCAGCACCAAGGCTGAGGATAAGGAAAGCATGTGGACGGCCAATGTTACAATACAGGAGAAAAATAGGCAGAACTTGAAGAACCTAGCCCTAGCCAGAAGTTAAAAGATTCAGAAGATTTGAAGAAAACATATATAACAGTGTTTGGTGACTGATTAGATATCTAAGAGAGAAAGAAGTAACAGCAATTTCTAGGTATCTGGCTGGGCAACTGGGTGAACAATGGTGTCATTAATTAAAATCTGAAATGGAGAGGAGGAAACTTGGCAGGGAATGCAGGAGTTCAGGTTTGGACATACTAGTTTGGAGATGTTCAAGAGATGATACCATACAATAGGGAATTGAATATATAAATATATAAATATATGGCTTCTGAATTCAGTGCAGAAAATCAAACTGTCTATACAGATTTGGATGCCACCAGGAAACAGATGTTTCTGTTGAGGGTATAACACTGGGTGAGCTCCCCTGGGTCATGTATCAGCACAAGAGAAAGGATTCGAGACTGGAATGTTGGGGTGCTCAACATGTAAAGGGAGAGAAGATGTGGTCAGGACTCCACCAAGAGCTCCAGGAAAGAGCAGCATCAAGGAAGGTTGGTGAGAAAGGAAGTGGGTGGAACACAGCATTAGATACTGCAGAGAGGCAAGCTGAAATAAAAGCTGAGGCAAGAACGGGGACAGGCACTGGGAGAGTTGAGGTCCCATCTGAAATTTTCCTGGATGCCTCCCTGCCGCCTTGTTTTTAATATAACTTGAATGTAATGGCTCTATTCCAGGACCTTATGGTTTGCCAGTATCCCTTCTGTCTCAGGGACTTTGCACCTGAGTTTTCTCTTCCTAGGAGTCTCTCACCCCAGCTGTGTTTTTGCCTATTCCTTATTACCTCTTGGTTCTCAGGTCTTGTGTGAGCTAGATTTCAATCTAAGTTATATGTTCCTGCAATATGCCCTCAAGATAGATCATACTTCTTTATATGGCACTTTCACAAAAATTATGAAATAATTATTTGTAAAATTTTACTCTAAAGTTTTGTTTTTTCCCCTATGTGACTATAGGTTAATGTATGTGTGCTTCCCACCCCCTCACCCCCCTGCCAAAGGGAATAACATCCTTTGTTCGACTTTGCATTTTCAGCGTCTGGCAGATTGCCTGCAACATAATAAGTATCCAAATGGAATTGAATTTATTTATTTTATTCATTAGTAAAATTTATATGCTGCTTACAATATGCCAAACATTATTTTAAGCACTTTATAAATATTAACTCACTTAATTACTGAATGAAGAATATAGTAAGCAAGGATGAGAATGGAAAATTATAGACCAACTGCCAAGAACTTTCTGAGGATGCTGTTCAAAATGATGAGGAAAAATGGGACTTCAGAAAGGAAGATAGCTCAGTGAAGGGGCATGCATCCTAGAGCCTGAATGCCTGAGAGCAAATGCAACCTCTCTGCCCCCTCATAAATATGTCATTTGAGCAATTATTTCATCTTTCTCATCACTTAATCACATCCTTTTCTTCATTCCTACTATGAAGACAATAATAATATTTATCTCATCAGTTATTTTGGGGATTTGATGATTTAATGTTCACAAAGCCCTCAGAGCAATGTTTGGCATGGAGGAGACCTAAGTCTTGCTCATATATTTAATAAATTCTAACATTTCCCCTTCATGCCCTTTCCAACCACTTTCCCTATTTTCTGTATTGGTCATGGAAGCAGGCCATGAATACTTGGCCATCAACAGCTTAAAAATTAAGCTTTCCTCTGAGCATATCTTCACTCTCCTGTGTCATTTATTTTCTAGTGACCTGAGTGGGTTTCAAACCCTTAGGTTTTATCAGTTCATTTGATGCTATTCTAATTGAAATTGTGCTGCTACTTCTTATAAGCAGAATGTAATTACTTCATCTGGCATTTGAACATGACTGTAGGCTACCCCATTAAAAATTACATGACCCTTTCAATGACTATAGTCACTTTTTTTTTTTTTTAACATCAGCAATGAAGAGCAGATTAGACCAAGTCTTCTCAATGCACAACAGAGAAATGTCACCATATCTGTGGCCTCTTTTATAAGATGAAACCTACCATTTATTTCAGTTAAGTTATTGCTGTATCAAATCCAGAAGCCCAGAAAAGTGGCTTTACCAAGAAATTTAATTAATTGTTTAAATCATTTACAATAGAACTTCAAGAAAATATACATGATAACATAATTTGGATAGACAAGGTTTTTATAAGTATAATAAAAAGACAAATATTTTATGGAATGTTTAGGAAAAATAAATTAAAAATATATATTAAAATAAAACAGAAAGAGGAATGACAAGATATATTTTAGTTACATGTCAGAAAGTTATTCTACATATAGGATGAACTCGTAAAAAACAAGGAAAAGATTAACAACCTGATAAAAATAGATATGTATCAGAATAGACAATTAACACATACGAAAGAAGTCAAATGACCAATAAAGTTGGACACATTCCACTGCCAACTCACATAAAATAATCATGGTCTCCTTTTTTGGTGTATTATATTATAAATATAGAAAAATGATTTCTAGAAGAATCTTGAATGTTAATAAATAAGAAATTTAAAAAGTTGTGTACATCCATATCATGAAATACTTTATAGCATAAGAAGATTAAAATACTATTCAAAATTTTTAAAATGGGGATTAAGAGAGTTAGGTAGATCTATACAGTGATACAGAAAGATAGAAAACAAATACTACTGAACAAGAAGAAAAACTCAGAATAGGAAGTAACATGTTTACTTTGGTAAAGGGAATACACACACACACACACAAAATGCACACAGACATATATAATAGTATTTTTGTATTATGTATGTGTATGCACATATATGCACACATACACACATAGATACATACACTTACACAAACTCATGTCTCTGTATATGTAAATACTAAATGCATTTACATGCAAAATTACTGAGTAAATGTCTAAGAAATTTTTAGCAGAGTTTGCAGTCTGGATTATGACATGGGTAGAAATCTCATTAAGTTCACATAAAAAATCAGCTAATGAGTATTTATATAAAAATACTTTCTTGACATAGAAATAATTTTAAGGATTTTTTTAAAGCAAGGAAATAAACACACTTATGTTTTCCTGATGTGTATTGCAAGTTTTCTTTTGGATGATTTGGTAATATGTATCTCATGTCTTAAAATGTGCTTGTTCTTTAAACTAGCAGAACCGCTTCTGGACACTTATTTTGAGAAAATAGCAGCAAAAAAAAAATCTGTATAGAGGCTTATTTTAATATTCTTTATGGTAGTGGAAACCTGGAAGCAATTAAAATGTCTAACCCTAGAGTATTACAGAACTGTATGAAATTATACTAAACAGCCAGTGGAAAATCATGTTTTCAAAAAGTCTTACACTCTGGGACATTTTGTGAGATACCATATTTACAAAGCAGATGTAATCCATGCCACAGTATGATTTCACTATGTTAAAATATATATTTAACAGTAGAAAGATTGGAGGTATGTGTAAGAAACGTTATGGTGCTTCTCTCTGGATGAAAACATTATAGATGGTTTAAAATTTTTTTTTTGTATTCCTCAGTATACTACAAATCCTTTCCAAATAAATGTTGTATTTTATCATTAAAACAATTATGTATTATTATACAATGGGACATGTTCATTGTGAGAATATTGAAAAATACAGATAATCAGAGATAACTATTTAATAATTTTGTCTATGATTCATAAATATTTTTATTACTGTATATTTTGTAGGGAGAAGATTATGGCATGTATGTAGTTTTATAGATGACCTTTTTATTCTAATTAACAACTCATGAAGATATTCATATTAATATATATTTCATTTATAATACAATTTGTAATTGTTTTATTTTATTAAGTGGATTGCCTTAGTTTGTTTGCAACCAAGACATAATGTTGGCACTTCAGTTGTGTACAAGTATATATTACCATAATAATACTACAATAGAATATCTGTAACTAAATGTTTAATAAGTCATTGATTATTTCCTAAGAACATTTTCTAAGTAGAGTTGATATTTCAATGAGTGTATATAATAGTAACAATTTTGAGTGATACTGGCACATTGAACCAGAAAATTTATAGAAATTTACAAATACGTGTGCCAATTTTGCTCTTTACCAAACAGATACTTTTGTAATCAAGGAAAATATAGTAATTCTGTTTTCCAGTGGTCAACCTATCAATAGATCATCTACCCAAGAAGTCTTTCTCCATAGTAATCTAATTTACTTCTCTAATGTTTATTCTAAAAAGACACTTCATACACTAAATCTGGAAGTGGAATTTCAAAGATACCAAGCTAACATCTACTCTTCTTAAGACTCTTCCTAGATTATTATACAGAGACAGACACAATAATTCTGTGGGTTTTATGAGAGTATACAATGACACAGTGTAGCAAAGTTGTTTTATTTACTTAATTTTTTCAGAATCGTAATAAAATATTTGGAGGCAATTATTTCTGATTTCAACATGCTTATTTGGTAAAAGAACCAGAGAACAAACTAATAGGTATATTGACCTATATATGCACCTATTAAAATATTAATATATTAATGCACATATATATACACATAAGTTTGTGTGTGCATCTCATATAAACTTAAAGATGCCATAAGCTTTCTTTCTTATTTTACTCTCATTTTCTTTTGTGAAATCTGCAGACATATTCTGGTTATCATTTGGTAAGCTGTTTGCTGAAAATCATCCTCCATTTATCAAAGAGTTATCGAGTATTGCCTATGCACAAAGCAACAAAAAATAAAATGTGGTCCCTGCACTAAGGGCCTTATTTACAGCCTAGTAAAAGAGGCAATGGCCAAAAGCTCCTATGATCTCAATATAGCTAATAGATGCATATAAAAACTGATCAGAAAATTATAATTAGTTATCTAGTCATTATCCATGCAACATATATTCATCAAGCTCTTATTAAGTACCAGGCTCTGTGCCTAATACAATAGTAAATAAGAAAACCATAGATGCTTCCATCGTGGAGGAAAATATAAGAGCATCACTGTTAGCAGCTGCATATTGTCTTTTAAAATAACATGATTTTGAAAGAATTCTCAGTGGTTCAGGGAATATATTTTGATCTGCTTTTTTTTTTAAATCTAAATGTGAGTATTCTGCCTTGTTGTGATGCCATTTTAAATTGAAATATGAAAAATGCAGATAAATAAGTTTTAAGGAGCTATTATAAGTAAAACAACAGAAGTGGAATTGTCAGGTAATTTTTTACTTTTCCTTAATTTGGTGGTAAAGAGAAAATTGGTATTCTTTCCCTAGCTTTAAGATCTTAAAGAAAACTTAACACATTAAAATCATACCGTTGGTTATAATTTCTTAAAAAAAATACAATACAGTTTGTTTATATATTAAATTTTTGAGTTGAGGAGGTAGGGAATGTATCAAAAAAATCAGTTTGCAATATGAGACATTTTTGTGGAAATAATCCAACATAAATAATGTCAGTGCAGATTTTTCCCTCTTGGGGAGTTAAATGTGTGTATAAGTTGATGCCAGATGTCAAAGAGGACAACTTGGTGTGTTAAACGGCATGGTATAAGTATCTATCATAGACTTTTTTTGCTTTACCTATGATATCCAAAAATTACAATTATTTATTTTTTGAATATTACATCAGTCAGTGCTCTCTATAGAAAGCATTTATTTTAATACACAATACTCAGGGGCACCTGAGTGGCTCAGTCTGATAACCATCTGCCCTCAGCTCAGGTGATGATCTCAGGGTCCTAGGATCCAGCTGCCCACAGAGCTCCCCGCTCAGCAAGGAGCCTGCCTGAGGATTTCTCTCCCTCTCTACCCACCCCTCCTCTCATGCCTGTGTTCTCTTTCTCTCAAATAAATAAATCTTAAAAAAGAAAAATAATACACAGAAAATCTTTACTTTCCCTGATAAGCAGTTATGCAACCTACTAAATTCTAATTCATAATATATTCTTTACTAAATATTATAAGTTGCTTCAGTGCTTTATGGAATTCATGTGAATTTAATAAGTGGATTGACACATGATTCAGTTTGTAAATCCTTAGTGGAAATAATTGGATTTTTCTTCATATTTTAATGACAGAGATTAATTGATGAGACAAGTTAGTAATAAAAAGAGAAAAAAATATTGACCAATCATTAGATTGAGAAAGGAAAAAAAAATCCTTGATAATCAACTAGACAATAGCTTTAATTAAATAGTTCACATGACTAGCTATAACATTTTAATGCTTTACTCTAGTAATTTAGTTTTTTTGCATGCATTGCATCTAAGGAATGGTATTGTAGAAGAGTATTGAAAGTGTGATTTCATTTATGCATCATTTGAGGTTCTGTTAATGATGTTGGGAAGCAATATCATTAGAAAATTATAAACGTTATATTTCCTTCTTTGATGGAATCATTAAATACTATTTTGTTTTTGGTGCTTACTTCAGAAAAATTATTTCCTGGAATCAAGAAATATGAACATTATTTATAAACCATTATGTTCTGTCCATAATAATTATAACTTCATGAGAAGTGGAAGAGGAAGAAAATGATACATATTGAAGAGCTTGCTGGAAAATTGAAAAATTAGGAATATGATGAGTGGTATCACTTTTCCAATCTGCTTTTGGATTTTTCTGTCTCTTGAGGTCAGCACGGACAAAAGAGACTAATCAGCAGAGTTTAGAACATGATAGTTGAAGAGCACAGGTCTTGAAGAGAGCAGTTGGAAGACAGCAGGTCTTGGCTCCAGGGGGAGGGTTTTGGCAATGATTAGGCAGACCTGAGCCAAGACGGTCAAAGTTTTTGGAAGTATTACATTTTTAATAAGGAAAGCTAAGTGCTGACCAAAATTAAAGTTGAAATGCCTCTGAATACTTTGAAGAAATGAGACGGGTGATAGAGAAAGCTCAAGTCGTGGGTAAAATGCCCACGGCTTTGCTCCTACAGCTCTAGCTACAAGACAATCTCCAGGGCCCATTCTGGAAGGCATAGGGACCTAAAAATACCTCTTGAAGGACCTTGCTTAAAATAGACTGATAAATTCAGGTACTAAGCATGTGAAGAAATGATAAAGGCCCATAAATATTATAAATAAATATTATATACACACACACTTTTTCAGAGATTTTTTTTTAAAAGGAATAATTAATTTTTGAAAATATATGAAGACATACTTATTATACCAAGAACATTTTTACTTGATATAGGGTGGATGTGCAACATCTCCAAGGATTTTTCAGACAATCAACTAACAATCCTAAATCTGTACAAACCTAAGCAAAATATAAAGGTTCTGTATAGTATTTTGGAAAAAAAAAATGCAAGTGATTTTTAGTTGTGGAAAATTTCTGCTTTTCTTCATAAAAACCAGTGTGAGAATGATGCTTTGGGTTATCTGCTGCTAAATTTTTTAAATACAAACATATAAAAATCAACTGAACTAATGTTTGAAAATGAATATTCGTGGTTTAGTAAAAGCCTTCATCAGGTCAAAAACAGTGAGGTGAGTACATGAATAATCAGTGAACCTACAAAATGGTCCAATCATAAAATTGTCCACAAAACTTCTACTAAGTGAAGTAAATAATCTGTACATTTTATATGTAAATGATTGAAATATCCTGGAAATTCTGCAGTGTCTGAAAAATGCTCTGCGCCCTGCCCCCATTTTTTTCCCCCAGCAAATGTCAAGAAATATTTAATATAATCATCAGCTAAAACTTAGCTTCAGAAATGATGAAAACATTTAGTTTTTTGATGATCTAATTTGTTGGATTTTGGTGTACGTGCTCAAGTCACATAGGCTCTTTCAAGTAGTGAGCTTACTACAGTTTGATCCAAAAGTTTCATCCACCTATCTCAGGAAAATAAGTCAGTAATTTTAGCCATATAAGAGCTTAATATAAAATTCAATTTTTCTGTGTAACTAATTTTATCATGTCTTCACTTGTTCCATTAGTTAAGATCAAAGAAACATGCCGCTTATTACCACCAAGTTCTTGAATTTTTGTTTTGTGATTTTGATGTTTATTAAATTTTAAATTTAAATTTGTTCACAACTTCAACCACACAAGAAGGTATAGGGAAAACGTTGGTTTTCCTGGGTTTTGCTGCAGTAACAAACAATCCCTGTTTTGTTTTGTTTTTTGTTTTCATCTGACCACATCCAAATTTTAGTTCTCACATAGAAGTAGGATGTCTACGGGTTAGATCCTGCTGTATTCCAAGTGTAATTTTCATCTTGAATTCTGAGCTGAAGAATCAATTTTCTGGGACATGGTATTCTTATGCTGGGGGGAATAGAGATTGATCATACAGACTCACATGATTGTAATGTTTTCCTTTCATGCTACAAATAGCCACATCTGTCTCAAACTTTTAAGGAAAGTAAAATGAGCAACAAAGTCTGATGATATTGGAAGAAGTGTTATAAAGATTTGATAAGGGTACAAACTAAGGCATGACCTGGTATTGGGGAAAATGTAAAAGAAAGAGATTTGATAAACATTTCAGTAGTAGAATTAATAGCACATGGTCTTTAGGTGATATCCTCTAGTCTGTTGACTTTAAAAATCATTTTCTGCTGATAATTCCCATTTTTCTATACCAGCCCTGATTTCTTGGTTGAGACTGCTAAAATATGAATTTAGGTGCCAGATATACATCTCATATTAGTTATATCTAAAACAGGCCCCTTAATTCCTTGTTCTATCCTTCAACCTAATCTTATCCATGTTTTTTTTTTTATTGGTAGAAAGTTGCTCAAATCAAGAAGCCAGAAATCATTTATTTTTTTCCTTTCTTTCTTTCACTTCCTCTCATTATAACTCATCTTCCGATTCTGACTGTTCAATCTTCAAAACACATCCTATATATTTCCAGTTCTCTCTGGCACCACTACCACCATTCTAGTGGAAGTCAGTTTGGAGAAAAGTGGTTAAAATATGATAGTTCTTCCAAACATAATTGTTGAAAAAAAGTGAATGTTACCATATTTGGACTTGTCTCTCTCCCTCTTTATCTTCTGTGATCCATTCTCTACACTTCTTCAAAGATAGATCAAATCATGTTACTCCTCAGCTGAAAATATTTCGTGACTTCCTATTTAGCTTTCAGAAAACAATTTTGTCACTACAGTGACCTACAGAATTCTGACTGTTCTACTTCTATTCACTTCTCCAATCTCATGTCATCTCATGGCTTTCTTCTTTTCTTGATTTCTTCTCTCTAAACACACATATTTCTTCTTTTTCTCAAACTTGGCAAGCTTTTCATGCTTCAAGAGTTTTGGACTTTTAACTTCCTCTAAGTATACTATTTTTTTTTTCCTATTTTTGAGTGATTAGTTCATTTTTATTTTTGAAATCATAATTCAAATGTTATTTCTGCAGAGTCCTTCCTTAACCTGATTAAAAGTTTACTCCTTTGGCTACTTTACATCACATCATTAAAAAATATACATATTTTCAACAATTTTAATATTCTTAAATTATTTAATCTATTTTCATGACTTCATTTTTCATTACACAAAATCTCCATTAAAGAGAAGGATCTAGTCTAACTATAACCCCATGAACCTAACAGATGCTTAGTATTGAATGAATGGTGACCCATTGGATGAGCATTGTGGAGAATAGTAATGGATACAGGATGGTTCACAAAGATAGGTGGATGGTGATACACTGGTCTAAGTAGGAAATACCATATAAGTATAGGCTGTGGAAAGAAAATGATATGTTACTTTTGACTCCAATGAGTTTCAGGTGTCTACAGGACATTTGGACACTGCACATATGTTTCTGGAGCTCACTAAAGCAGAGAATATGGAGATCATTAGCATAAGTGAACAAGATTAAGGCATACACATTTCAGTCAAGGAGAAATATTATTTTTCTTTTGCTGCCATAATAAATTACCATAAACTTAGTGACTCAAAACAACCCAAACTTATTATCTTTCAGCTCTGAAGTTGAGAGGTCCAGATTGGCTTGCCTGGTTCTGGGTTGCACATGGTGGAAATTAAGGTGGTAGCTGTCTGGTCTCTTATTGAAAGAGAGATTCTGGGAAGAAACCATTTCCTAACTCCTTCAAATTTTGGGAGACTCCAGTTCCTTGCAGTTTCAGGATTGAGAAAATAAAAGATGACAGCATCTTTTCATGCTATCTGACAGTCTGGGGAAACTATAACTCCAGAGGTTTCTCTTCAATCTCAACACGAGGGTCCTGACCTCTCAAAACAAGAAATAGCAAGTTGATGCCTTCTCTTTCTTGGACCTCTCTGATTTCCCCTTCTGCCACAGCATCCCCCTTTCATGGTCTTCCACCACATCTCCCTAATGGGATCTCCCATCTTTATTTTCTACTGTTAAGGGTTCATATGATTACTTCCATTGGTCTCAGCCAGATAATCCAGGGAAATCTCTCTATCTTAAAGTCAGCTAATTAGTACCATAATTGCTCTGAAAAATCCCTTTACAGCAATACCTAGACTAGAGTTTGACTGAATAACCAAGACAGGAGTCTTGAGGGACATCTTTAAAATTCTGCCCCTCATGGAAAGTGTTATAAAATTCCTAAGAAGTAGGGGTACCTGGGTGGCTCTCTTGGTTAAGCCTCTGCCTTCTGCTTAGGTCATGATCTCTAAGTACTGGGATAAAGCCCAGTGTCAGGTTCCCTGCTCAGTGGGGAGTTTGCTTCTCCCTCTGCCCCTCCCCTTGCTTCTGTGCTCTGCACTTTCTCTCTCTCAAATAAATAAATGAAATCTTTAAAGAAAATTCCTAAGTATACATATCCAAGGGTTAAAAGAAGAACCAACAGATATGTAAAAACACTACTTGGGTTGGTAAAAGGCACAGTAGAAGAAAATGGTATCTTGAAGTTAAAGAGTGAGTGAATCATGTTAAAATGCAACAGAGAGGAAACTAGGGCACTTAAAAATTAAGAAATCATTCAAGGCTTTTGAAAGAGAAATTCTGCGGACTGGTAATGGACATAAGTGCAATTTTAGTAGGTTAAGGGATGACTGGAATATTCTAAGTTTGAGCAGGAGAATTTAGAGTACTATTTCAAGAAGATTGATGGAGAGATCAGAAAAAAGATGGTCAAGTTACAGTGCTCTTCCATGGGGAGATAGCTGACAGAACAATAGAGTTTTCTTCAAACCACCACTTTGCACCTCTGAAGAAGCAGAAGTACAAAAATAAAATAAAATAAAACTGAGTCCAGTCATCTTCCCGTATTATTTCCTTCAATGATTCACAAATAGTTAGATTCACATTTAAAAAAAGGTGTTATGTAGATTACATCACCACAACCTTTGGAAGACAAGCTTTTGTAAAACAAGTCAGATCTCTGTATTGATGCAAAGAGATTAGAACAAGGATCCTTATTGTACACACCAAAAGCCACACTCAAAAAGAGAAAAACAGTAACAAATTCAGACTAAAACCAAACAGCTTCATTAAACTCTTACTAAAGAGAGAGGTTTTAAGTCTTTAATGAAGTTCTCATGATGTTATATCCAACAAGGCTTTTTTTTTTTTTTTCATGTTCCTTATATTCTTGTGTAATTTTTTTTAGAAGAGTCAACTAACTAATGGTCAGATGCCAGTGGTCCTTCAAAACTTTGAAGGAGGCAAACAAGATTAAAGCAAAGGCACACAAATTTGCTCAGATGCATTTGCAAGAAGTAAATGGGTGCCATCTGTGAGACGATTTCATTTGCTGCCTAATTAATTCTCCCACATTCCATGGTACACCAATGCAAAGCTCAGATACAATTGGAAAAAGGAACAGATGGCATCTTTCAGTTGTCTATTGACTACTGTGATCTTCTTGCTAATTAATCTAAATAAAGCACCCATTATTTAATCTTAAACAAAATTTCAACTGGATAAGGTTTTGAGGTGTCATTAAGAAAATGTTTTCCTTTGTTTACTTTTGCATAAATCATCCTGGTGTTTTCTCTGCATTTTAATGACTCAAAGAAGTTGCAGAAACACCCACATCAGTCAGAAGGCCTTCTTCCTCAAATCTACCAGAACATAACATTTAATAAGAGAACTCTAATCCAGAGACAACTGTCATGGATTGAGTCTGAGTTTTTTAAATAAACAAAGGGAACAAAAAAGATTAAAAAAAAATACTCATCATTAGAAATCCAAGAAATATTTTGTCAGCTATACCTAAGATCAAGTACCTAGAAGTTGGATGTTTGTGATGTTAATTTTTATTGCATTAATAATGTTAAAAAATGTTTTTTTTTAAGTTCCTGCATCCATGGGTTTCCAAAAATATCCTCAACTGAATTTTACCTTTAATTTCAAAATTTTTCTTCTGTATTGCTTCAGTAACATGAGCAATCCTATCCTCTTGTTCCTCGCTATTCTCATTTTCAGGAGTTTGGAAATTACAGCCTCTTAGATTTTGGAAGAGGCACTCCCACTTGAAAATAATTTCACAGTATTTTTAGTAAGTTATTAAAAGAGATATATCCAATAGAGAATGCTTAAGTGTTACATAAGAGTTAGTTTCATTTCCTATAGCTGGAAAAATAGTAACTGATAGTATGAATTATTATGGAAAACCAACTTAATTTAACCTCAAGTAGGTTTTTTGTTTTTTTTTTTAACTCTAATGAAGCCATTACAGTAATGGGAAGGTGTTTATATATATATATAAACAATTTGGTTTTCTTCCAGCAATATAAGATGATTTTATATTCGTTGCTCCTAGAACTTCTTCAGTAAGTCAAGCAATTTAAGTATCTATTTAGAGTAACCTTTTTTTCTTGGAAAGTAACTTGTTGGTGAAAAATTGATATCTTTAGTAGTTTCATTTTTTAATAGTTCAATTATAGCACTTTTCCTGCTGTATTGCTAGTCATCTTTTTTTTTTTTTTTTTTTTAACATGACTAACTTCCACAAATCTGAAAGGTTGGTTCTAGAAATCAGAGACATGTCCGATTTACCTTTTCTGCCCCAGCATGTGGAGATATGCTTGGCACATAGTCGGGAATCAGTGAATGTGGTCCAGGTGAATGAATGATTACATTTTACCTGAAAAAGTGATGGTATCAGGCAAGACAACCTCAAAGTACACTTTACTCAGGAAAAGAATGAACCTGAACACAGTGAACATGGGGAAACTACAGTATTTCTCTTTAAGAAAAAAGAAAAAGGAAACAAAACCAAAGAGTTGTTCATTTTTAGATCAAAATGTTTCAGTCATTGTGTTTCACTCTGGTTTATGTTTCCGAGAGGTAACAAACCCTAAAGCAGCTCTTAAAATGCTTAGTGGGGCATGAAGGCTGGTTGCTTAGGCACAGTGAGGCACAGTGAGGCGCAGGTGAGAGGTGCCGGTGAGAGGAAGCTTATCCTTGGCTTCCACCATCTTGGGCTATCCTCACTTTTGCTTGGGTTGTTATCTCCCTTATAGCCCGGCTTAAACAAATGTCAAACCCCTTATTTTCTTCTTTCTGATCACAAATTAATACATATCTGAGATCTAGATCTTATTCTTACCAGATTCTCATACTACTAGGTTTCCATGCATGGGAGTATTCAAAACAACAAAATATCTGAGAAAGACTGGCCATACCTGTTGTCTAGTGTAATTTTTCTCTGAAATTTGCCTCCAATACCCCTGACGAATTATATCCCAGGCTTTTGCTTAAACCCATTCCTTATAATGCACTTTGCATTTGGTGTTTTACAGCATTCTTCCTAATACTGAGCCAAACTATATTACCTTTAATTTGTTTTTGAGATAGTCTCAAAGAGATATAATAGATCCAAACATAGGCCACCCACATCTGAGGAGGACTTCCTGACCACCATAGTTATCTGGTATACCCAAGGAGAGGAAGATAGCCTATCTTCAGAAGGATCCTTTGAGCAGAATGGCATTGAGAAACATTTAATAGGCAATAAGAATTCAGATTATAGAGGATTCTAAAGAACTTAGTCTTCAATTTCACTGAGGTTCCTGAGCAGTACAGTGTTTAGAACATAGAACTATATTTGTAATTTTCATTTTCCTGTGTGCAAACAAAATTGCAACTCAGATACTGCACACACAAAATGTGGCTAATGATAAAAGCTAAATATTAGACCACAAACAGAAAACTAGAAAAAATTTTTATAGAATATTTAAAATAAAAAAAATACTGCTGGAAAGGGAAACCCCACATACTCTAACAATATTTGAATAGATAACTGAATAAATAAATAAATGAATTAGTGTATGAATGAGTAATTAGATGAAGAGATGGATGGAGGAATAGATGTAGAAGTCAGAAAATTTCAGGCAGAGACAAATCAAGGGCAGTCTGTTACTTATAAAATGCCTAATTACAATAGTGTGCTACATGAGAGGCAAGGCTTTTGCTAACACCACAGGGGTCTCTGGTGCAATGAGTGGAGTTTGATGTAATTCTTGCTACAAGTTAAAAAAAAGGCAAAGCTGAATTATAATGCTGTAAACTAATAATTTTGAATATTATTTAGTAAAGTGAAATTTTAACTTAGGTGCTATTATTATTTATGTGTGGGTGTGCGTGTGTGCACACACATATGTGTGGAGACAGAGAATAATTTGTGAAAACATAATCCTTGCAATCAGTAAAGAAAATCACTATCATAATGGTAGAATTCTTAGTTTAAGCTAATTTTGGATGGTAATTTACAGGATATTTAGCAGAAAGAGATAAGTCGCTAAAATCCAGCCATTTTTATTGAGCATATGCTACTCATTCATCTTATGGAACACTTTGCATGCATTATGTCTTCATTTTACCTAATCTTCACAACTCTGTCAAGAAGGTATTATTGTCCAATGTTCTAAATATCAAGAGTGAAATACAGAGAGTTTGATTAATGGAGTGACTTGCCCAAGACCACAGTTAGTAAGAGGCACAGCGATTGTGGAGCTATAACTTACCAGTGCCACGTCATGGTGGCATCACATCTTTGTGAGAGAATCAGATCCATCCCTTTGAGAGTACGTATCTTTTTACTTTCTACTCCTTTTGCTATAACATTTAATATGGGTACAGTAAGACTAATAGCATATATAGATAACCTAAAGAGGGTAAGCAAGGAAGGTAAATACTAAAATGTTTCCAAGCAGATGTTTCAGATTATTTTAAGCAGTTGTTTCCAGGGTATTGGTTTCTTCCTATTTGAGGCAGCACAAGATGCTACAAAGCCTGAGCTCAGAGATGTGGATGAATAGTCTGCTGTACTTACAAGTCGAGAGCCCTCTTCCTTCATTTGTCAAGCTGCAGGAAAGATTGACTCTTGTAGAGTGGGACCTGCTCACATCACTGCAACTTCAGATTAAGTGCTTTCTGTCTGAGCTTTTCATGGGTTTTAAAAAGCCATTGGGACTGGGTCATCAAAGAACTTAGACTGACTGACAAAAATCAGGGTTCAAGGAAATCTAGCATTGAATAATTTGGTGTCTGTCAATTCTGGAGAACATTCAAAGAAAGAAAGAAGGAAAGAAGGAAGGAAGGAAGGAAGGATCGATCTTATGAGAAGTGGCTTTTCACCTTAAAAACAAAACAAACTAAGCATTCAAATTAAATTGAAGATAAAAAAGTTCCCATTCAAGAAAAAATCTAACACAGTGTCTAGCAGGTGGAAAGGTCTTAAAAAATATTTTCATTGGATTATGAAAGAGAACTTTTTCAACTTGATCTTGAGATGGTAGAGTGATGTATGAAAGAATGAAAGGATTTTTTCTTTCCAGATTCCTTTCTTTTCCTATTCTAAGATCAATTTTAAGAAACAATTGATTCACTTATATACTTGGAGGGAAACATAATAATTAAATATAGGTAGTTCAAGAGCACCTGGGTGGCTCGGTGGGTTAAGCCTTGGCCTTCAGCTTAGATCATGATCTCAGGGTCCTGGGACTGAGGACCACATTGGTCTCTCTGCTGAGCAGGGAGCCTGCTTCCCCCCTCTCTCTGCCTGCCTCTCTGCCTACTTGTGATCTCTCTGTCTCTGTCAAATAAATAAATAAAATCTTTTGGGGGCACCTGGGTAACTCAGTGGGTTAATGCCTCTGCCTTTGGCTCGGGTCATGATCCCAGGGTCCTGGGGTGGAGCCCCACATCGGGCTCTCTGCTTGGCAGGGAGCCTGTTTCCTCCTCTCTCCTCTCTGCCTGCCTCTCTGCCTACTTGTGATCTCTGTCTGTCAAATAAATAAATAAATAAATAAATAAATAAATAGATATTCTTTAAAAATAAAATCTTTAAAAAAATATAGATAGTTCAGTTTGAAAATGATAAAATAGGAAAACACATTCAAATAAGAATTGAGCAAATAGGGAAAGTCATACCTGGATATTCAACTAAATTGCCCAACTTTGGTTAAGGCATCATGGTTGGACCAGTGAAGAATTTTTTAAAAAGAGAAATGAGACATGTTCCAGGCCCTTAATATTATAAATCCTTTCAATTATAAATAATTGAAAATGTTGGGCAACTATGGCAACTGTTTCACCTGATTCTTTTTTAAAAAAAGTCAATTTTTGAAGAAAGTTAAGAGTTTGTGTCCATCTGAAATCCAATTAACATAACTGATCTGTACTTTCAGTTGTAAAGGAGGTACAGAGGGGATATATAAACATATTGTTATTCCCAAATTGTAAAATCCATCTCCCATTTAGGTACACAGCTTATTAAACTTTTGGATGATTAAGCCAAGAAAGAATTAGAAACAGCAGTTTTCTTTTGTTTCTGCAGCAAATCCTTAATAACATTTTTATAGCTTGTCTAAAGCAATGGCTTAAATCCTAGTTTATCTCAACATTTTAGTTTCCCTGTCTGTCCATTTTTATATACTCCAGTAAATATCCATCTTCATCATTGCTAAAGATAAACTCCTTGTGTCCCCTTCTTATTCTTCATAAGAAATCCCAGATATTGCTACAAATAAAAGGAAAAAAAGAGTTAAGTTTGATAATGGTGTGTTAGATACTATTCAATGTATATCTAAACCATTAACAAGCAAATAGAATATAAACAAATCAATAACAGAACCTATAAAAGCATAAAAAAGCAGGACATTAGTGCTTAAAGAATGTTCTTGTCATTGTATTACTGGAATCTACTACAAATACGTGCCTTAGGGAGTAGTCAATTTACTTTTATTGCTGTTGTTATGGGTTGACTACTCCAAGCAAAGTATTCAGAAGAAACTAAAGGAGAGAGCCAATTGAAGTCAAATCTCTAGTCATTTAGTGAAGATTATTATAAGGTGAAATGCAAAAATCACAGCACTTGCTGTGTAAGATGTCACAACATCCTAGGAAACCCCAGGGAAGATCTAGAAATTTCTAACTGTCTTTACACAAAGTTTTCATTCATCTGAAGACTGCTAAGCATTTCCCAAAGATTTACACCACACATCTTAACCCTCAAAGCAACAGAAGTGGAATCTGTGATTAAAGAATATAACTACACCAAGACCATGCTAAGATAGTGACTTTTTGAGAAGGCTTCCCTGATCAAGTAGTATAACAAACAAAGACGTGACAGGCTACAATTCTTCCTGTAGTCTATTAATGACTTCCTTCATCATCAAATCGTTATTTCTCTCTCTCTCTCTCTTTTTTTTTTTTTTTTTTTGGTGAGTACTTTAGCTGGCTCAGAATCTTACCTAGTAAGGAAGTCCACATGTTGTTCTCATCTAAGTAGTCTGAGTTCCTAGTAGTTCTGTCAGAGCAATGGTAATTTTCATTAAGCTTTAGCAAAGGATTCATAATATCAAGAGTTCATCTTGGGTTCTGTTCATACTTCTTTTTCTCTAATTTTGTAGTGGCAACATTTTCTGCCTTGGATATTCAAAGTGTATTAGCAGCTAGGGCTGCCAAACAGAATACCATAGAGTAGATGGCTTAAAGAACTTATTTTTTCACAGTTCTGGATGCTGCAAGTCCAAGATCAAGGTAACATTAGGGATGTTTTTGGTGTGCCCTCTCTTCCTGGTTTGCAGATGGCCACCTTCTCACTGTGTCTTCACCAGGGCTATTCTCTGTACATGTGGAGAGAGGGATATCTTTGGTGTCCCTTTCTCCTCTTATAGTGAGAAGGAGAAACTGGGGTTCCAGGGAAGTCATGGTAGTGTTTCTGGGATAGTTTAAGTATTGGAGGGAAATCATGATACTTGTAGTTATTACACAATATTACTTCAAGGTAGTTCACAGTTTCAACATTTATGGTACTTCATTCCTTTCAATGACATAATTTCTTTAAGAAGTTAGGTTCTGGGTGGTTGCTGTGATTAAAAATTGTAAATTAATGTGTAACAGGAAATGAAGGTGGTAGTTTCCAATCTGATTCCAAGATTGGAAAATTGTGCAGTGACCATTAGGTAGACACACCTCATTAGTAATTAGTAATTATAATTAGTAATTGTGGGTGAGTATGAAATGGTTTGAATTTTTTTTCTTTCGATTTTTTTTTCAAAATTTCTTCAAATTTTCCATGTTCTTTAAGTCAGAGGTATTTTATGGCAGTGGTTGTTTAATTTTAGAGAACAAAAGAATCCCCGGGGGAGATTGTTAGAGTATAGATTCCCAGGTTCAAACCCAAGGGATACAGATACAGTATTTTGGGATGGGATTCAGGAACCTGAGTTTTAACAAATGAGTGATTCTAATGCCAATGGATTTTTACCACACTCTGAGAAGCAATTTCTACATGGTGGTTTTTCTAGAGCTTTAAAACTGTTTAACAGTAGCTTTGTATTTTTAGATGTGCTTTTCTTTTCTCCTTCATTTTTTCCTTATTTCCCATATGGGGGAGGGGGGCAGGGAGCATTGAACCTTGCTGACTTCAAGGTGCCACATGAAAAATTCTCCATTGTGTTGGACTTTCAAGCCATGGTAGTGAAAAACCACATTTGTCATTTCTATTTCCCAATATATAAAGTCAGCGTCCTAATAACAGACCTGGAACCCCTGTCAGAGAAAATGTGGCTCGCAGATCACAACGTGGTGTCACTGTTTCTCAGAATATGAATCATTCCCTATAGGACACAATATGATCTTCCTTTCCATTCCCTCGAAGATAAACAACTTGACTAAATTGGAAAGACATGCAGAGAGAGACGAGGGGAGTGTGCTGCTCAAGCTGCCTGTTCCACAGAGCTGCAGAATCTGTGGCTCTGGATTCTTCAGAGCGGCTTTTATTTTTATTTCATTTTATTTTATTTTTGACAGCCTTCTGCCTGTGTGGTACAATATTTATCCTGCAAGATTGCTCCTGTTTATGTCAAAACAAATAAACAAGAAAGAATCCAGAAGAAAATGACAGGCACAGATCCCTCTCAGAGTCTACATAGGAGGCTGCATTTCTGATTACATTTCTGGAGGCAGTCTTTGGAAGTTTCTGGAACTAGGTGATATTTATGCAGTTGTGTGTAGCTCCTCCTTTCAGTTCTGCGCTTTGCTCCTTCTGCACATTGTCTAGTTACAGGTGTCTTCGCTGATTCAGTTTTTCTTTTCTTTGCAAAACCATGTCTAAAAATGGCATAATGCTATAGTTCACTCATTTACCCATTCTTGTGTTATTCTGATTGCATTCTATGTGCTGGGCATTGTACCGTTTTCTTAGAAACAATGGTGAATAAAATAGACAAAAAGATTTTGCACAATGGAATTCACTGAACATATATGATATACTGGGCCCTCTGTTTAATGCTTTAAAGTTTATTTTTATAAATAAAGCCACCTGGGTGGCTCCATCATTTAGCATCTGCCTTTGGCTCAGGTCATGATCTCAGCATCCTGGGATCGAGCCCCGCTTCGGGCTCCTTGCTCAGTGGGAAGACTGCTTCTCCCTCTCCCATTCCCCCTGCTTGTGTTCCCTCTCTCACGGTCAAATAAATACATAAAATCTTTAAAAAAATAAAATAACAAAATAAAATAAAATTTATTTTCTCATATAATGCTCCTCACAATCTAAAATGTATTTTCTGAAATTACCTCCATTTTTCCAACTGAGAAAACTAAGACTTAGCATGACTGCAGACTGTGACCACGATCGCACAGCCAAATGGAAGACCTAGCTTGTAATCAAGCCTATTTCAGTCTAAAGAACAAAGTATTAACAAGTGGATTCTAAGGAATAAGTTATTAACAAAAACTAAGCTACACCTTTCCCTGAATTATTTCTTCTTTAACAGGTGACAAATCCTAAGCCAAGGGAATGGATGTGAGGTCGTTAATTTTAGACATTCACATCCTGGGAGAATGGATCAAAGCAGAATATGTTGGAGATTGATGGACGAGCAGTGCAAGTCTGCACCTCTCAAGTACAATACACCAACTCTTTGTGCTTGCTTGTATTTCAGTCCTACAAAGCCTTTATTTATATTTATTTATTTATTTATTTTAAATATTTTATTTATCAGATAGAAAGTATAAGCAGGGGGAGTGGCAGGCAGAAGGAGAAGCAGGCTCCCTGCTGAGCAGGGTCATCACTCAATCGGATCCCAGGCCCTGGGATCATGACCTGAGCCAAAGGCAGTCGCTTAGCTTAGTCATGGAGCCACCAAGACAGCCCTCAGTCTTACAGAGCTTTTAAAAGAAGTATCACCCTTAAAAATGTCTGGCCTCATTTCATCACTGATGTAACAAAAAGTTCTGGGTCCCGTTCTCACTGTTCTCCAATTAAGGAAAATTGGAGAGGCCACAGTTAAACAAAGAAGGCATTACATTTGTGTTGGTAACCATCTAGGACTCTGATCTAGGCCTTGGAGGAGGGTTTCCATGAAAGATAACACACAAGTGTGAGTCCTATGGATGCAGTTGGTAAATAAATCCTTGGGTTGGGGTTGACATTGTGTTCAGTACAAGGAACACAGACATCAGAAAGTTAAGGGATATTTGTAGACTTACCCTATTCCTTTCTGTGATAGGTTGTCCAATGTTGTTGTTTTTAAGATTTATTTATTTATTTGAGAGAGAGAGAAAGAGAGAGAGAGAGTACAAGCAGGGTGAGGGGCAGAGGAAGAAGATGACTCCCCACTGAGCAGGCAGGATGGTGTGGAGCTTGATCTTGGACTCTGGGATCATAACCTGAGCTGAAGACAGATGCTTAGCCGACTGAGCCACCTGGGTGCCTCATGTTGTCAAATGTTTAAGAGCATTCTCTTAAAATGCTTTGTAAATTACACAGTACTATACCAATATTAATTTTCATTTGCAATGATAAAAGACAAAAAGATATTTTTGCTTTATGTGATTCCAAAAAAGAGTTTAATTAATTAATGGAGGGACTTAGGAAAGATAAAGTAGGTGATGTAAGAAAGACTTTGCCCAGTTGAAGAACGTTCAGCACGTGGAGAGAGCCAGACAGGCAGAGTCCTCAGAGAAGGATTGCCCCTGAGATCAGAGACCTTGAGTGACTGCTCTCTGCTCTGTTACTCTTCATAAACCTCCCCAAAGGCTAAAGGTGTTGTAACTCTTACTGATAGTACAGTTTACTGTTTTATTCATTTGTTTATTGAACAAATATTTATTGATCATTGATGACATACCAATTGGTCTGTTAATCCCTTGTGAGCTAGACATAACCCCTTCTCTCAGGGGCTGAAGAAATCTAGTGAAGGTATGTCCTAGTCTAGACTTTAGATGGGACACAGGGAGATGTTCTCCTGAGTGGGAGGAAGAGTATATTTAGGATGAACAGAAGTGAGCCCACCAAAGTGTTACTGTGATGGTGACAGTGGGAAAGAGGAAAAAGGATCAGAGTTCCTGTTCCAGTAGGAACAGGAAATGTAAGCACCCTTGATGTGGGGTGTGGGGTGGGGGTGGGGGGTGGATCCAGAAACTTCTGGGAACTGTCAGAGGCAGTTTTCAAAATGAGGAAGTAAGAGAAGCCAACATTACAAGGGGGCAGTGACAGAAGGTGAAAGGTAAGGGCCCAGTAATGCAAGGTTTTGCAGAAACATGGATTTTGCAGTTGGATCCTCTGCCCCAGGTCTCCCAAGACCAATCTCAAAGTGTCCAGTGGCTCTGCATTTACGGGAGGTTCTTGGGAAGAATCTGCTTCCAAGCTCATTCTGGTTGATGACAAAATTCAGCTCCTTGCTGTGAATGGACTGAGGTTCCATTTTGCTTGCTGGGTGTCAGCTGGTTAAACCCCCAGCTCTTAGAGGGAGGCCTCTCTGGTTTCTGTATGTAGGCCCATATTTCAGACACACACTTGGCAATCTGACTTTCCCTTCTGTTACATCTCTTTCTGTTTCCAGAGGGAGAACGTTCTAGACTTCTAAGGGCTCCTGTGATCAGATTAGGTTATCTTGGATAATCTGGGATGATCTTCCTATCTTAAAATCCATAATCCTAACCGCATTAGCAAAATTCTTTTTGTCCTGTAATACAGTTGTAGATTCTAAGGATTGGGTTATAGAAATATTTGAAAGCCATTATTCTGCCTTTTTTAGATTTCATTCAAAGTTAAAAAGATCAATGAAAGCACTTAGTAGAAGATGATTTTTTTTTACTGTGAATTAAATGAAACTTGACAAATTGCTGAATTTAGGCTAATACCTTTCTATGCTGTGACTCTGGGAGTGGGTGTTCAGCAATAAAGCCTGAAGTACTGAGGAGGGGAGGTCTCTCATTATCTTTGGGGCCATTTGGGGCCCCTCTCCTTACCTGGGAAATGATAGGCATGGTCAGACATCGTCATCATGAAGTCCACTTGCCTAGAGAAGGGCTGAAGAGGCAGATGGTAAACACTGCAAAATCTACGTCTGTTCCCAGTGCTATCAGTTGGTGATATTCCTGATACCCTTTGAAAGCAATCTGAAAATTATGTACATCCTCTCATGTTTGTAAATTAACCTCTATAATTTTTCATTATTAAATATTGAGGAACAATATGGTTCTGTTATATAGTAAGCATTAATATTTTAAAATACAATCATTATATTATTTCTTAAAATAGAACCTAAAATGGAACCTAATCATAATTACTATAAACCCACAATGATCTATGAAAAATAGATGAACAAGCTCTATTTTAACATTAAATTTTATATCTTACCTGTTTTTCAATTTGTATTTCCATTAACATCCTCCCTGAAATTTTATCTTCAGTGTATTTTTATGTTTAAGTTTACTTAAGCCATTAAATATGTATCTCTAATATTTTATAAGATACTTTTAAGAAATTCCTCTGACCATAGTTTCTAAATATTAGAAATGTATTCTGTCTTAGGTATCACTACAATTATTATTAATAAACATTTGCTCTAAACCCCGTAAATATAGTAAATATCATTAATAACTTTTAAACATTAAATAGTAAGAATAAAAAACAAAAAAAACTACTGGACATGCAACTCTTAATAAACATTCATTAACTATTCATTAATACATATGCTTGATTAATGAAATGATATAAAACCCCATCTCATTTTTAAAAATCTATTTTACATTTTTATAGATAAAATCACTCAGTAATCTTGTTCCATTCATAAGTACAAGGAAGGAAAAGATAATTCCCATCAAAAGCAAAAGTAATTTGTTACTTTACATGGAAAAGTTTTCTTAAGATTTACAAATAATTATTTTATCTGTGAAGTTTTTACCTAGAGACACCTTGTTTAACTTAACATACTATAATGAATTGGAAAACAAAATGTTAGTATTAATATCTTTACATCTTTGCTAACACATTTTTTTTCTACTTTATAAAATGCACTTATTTTGAGGTAGACAGAGTGCTTTTGAGGTAGACAGAGATCCAGAACCCCTTAGGGAGGACTTGTCTAGTGGTGACTAATGTGGTCATCCCATCATTTTGGAGTGATGCTCAACAACTTTGATGAACATGTCTTGCTGCAGAATTCCCACTTGGGCTGTTCTAGGCAATGTTGGGCCTGCATACCATTCAGCTACTTTGTAGGCTCAATCCTGTTCCCTCAACCTCTTCTCTACAGGTATTGATTCCAGTGAAAACTTCTTTTGTCCTAGCCTTCATCTTAAGGACAAACCCACATATGACAACTTCAAATACAATTTTGTCAAAACTTTGGGCTTCAAGTTTAGCTCTATTTATGGAAAATATCCATATTTATTTTAAAAAATATTTTAAAAGTCATATCTTTAGGGTATCTCTACACTCAACAGGGGTTTGAACTTACAACCCCGAGATCAAGACCCAACAGTTTCTACCAACTGAGCCATCCAGGCCCCAGAAGATGTCTATCTTTAACCAAAATGGTTAACCACATCAGTTTGAAAAAAATTACTTGTATTCTGTCAAAAAAAGTCTTCCTGCATTTTATATTTCGAGAAAGCAAATTAAAACATTTGTTAAGAAGTGTTATCTTCTTAAATTTAATTTTATTTTAAAGGTTTTATTTATTTATTAGACAGAGAGAGAGAGAGCCAGAGAGCACAAGTTGGGGAAACAGTAGAGGGAACTGGAGAAGCAGGCTCCCCGCTGAGTAGTGAGCCCAATGTGATGGTGGGGCTTGATCCCAGGGTCCCGATATCATGACCTGAGTTGAAGGCAGTTGCTTGACCACCCAAGCCACCCAGGCAGCCCAAGAAGTGTTATCTTTTAAAAACACAGAAATAAAATACAAAACAAGTCTGATCAGGAGTATTAAAAATAATTAAGATAAAATGCTGAAGGTTTAGTGATATTTGTGTATCTATTTTTATAAAGACAGGAAACAATATAAACATGTTATTTACCATTACTTAAATGATAATAATAAAGCAATAAAATGTATAATCAAAGGAGATTATTTAGGAACTAACAAGTAGGAAAAAAGGCTATGTTTTTGGTTACTCTGCATATTCATGTATTGGACTTTTGTGTTTAGTTTCTGAAAATGATTAAATGTAAATGAAAAATAAAAATAAGAATAAATCTGTTTTAAAGAACATGATAAATATGAATTGGAATGTATGGAATGGAATGTATGTTGTACCAAACATTAGCTGGTCTGAACGTTCACATATAATTTTACTTTTTGTTAAGAGGTAAATGTATATTAAACATTTTATAGGAGAAAATAAAGATTAACTGTATTTGGAATAAATATTTTATAATATAACTGATATATGTTTTATCTACTTTGGCAATGCACAACAAATATGACAGAAATAATGATAATGTCTTATCTATTGATTTACATAGGATATTTCAAAAAATATTTTGCAGTCCTTCAAAGCATTCTGTTTACATTTAAAAGACTCAACATTACAAACTTCCATTACTCTGGCTGTTTGAAGGAGCTTTTCATTACAGTTAATGACAAGTTCTAATCATGAAAACTGATAAAGTTGAAAAGAATTGTTTATGTTTAGGGTAGATCCATGTTTTGTAGACCCTGAAGTTTATACAAACTTTCTGGGTGACTTTTGAGAGAAAAATGATAACAACAAATATCACTATAATTGATAATGAGCACAAAAGTATTTACAATGAGATAAGAAGTCTTAACAGATTACAAACTTTAAAAGCTGACACATAACATGAAAATCACAAGGCATATGCCATGGTATTTTCTTAATTAACTAAATGCCTATCATAGCCCTATAATTATTTTTTCTAAATTGTTGTCTGTAAACTCTTAGATGACTTCTTCATATAATATTAATTTCTAGTATTCTCTCTAAAAGAAAATAGAAAGATGATTTGGTTTTTATTGTCATTGGTCAATTTTTTTTTTAAATTGACCAATTGGTCAAATTTTTAAAAATTTTTTTCTCAGAGTATTGGTATGCCTCAGACTGTGAGTTTAATTACAGACACGTGCTTATTGAGTATTGTTTTAAGGTTGGGAAATGCAGGCTTCCTGATAAACATTATTTCTCAAAAAAAAAAAAAATTGTGGTTTTCATGCTGCATTTCCTTGAAAGGAGAGAGTTTGAGAATTGGCTATTCATGGATAAGAACGGACTCCTTGGTTTGACATTTTCCAAGACTGATCATTGGAAGAATTTTCCTTAGACCAACTCTGGCTCTGTACAGTTCAACCCTTACTTGTCCTTTCCCACCCATGTATTTCTAGGTCTTCTTGCCCTAAAAGGCAAGTTCATATCATGATCCTACATGTGGACCAAGAAGACATCAAAGCTTTTACAGAGGATGGGCAAAGAATTCCTAGGAGCCATTTTACCACCAGATGGCTAACAAAAATATGACTATATACTGATGTGACTGCAAACCACATAAAAACTTCCCCATAATCCTGAACTGAACCCATCACCAGCTCAATTGTCCTTGGACAGATCCTAAAATGGTTCACAGCCCATCTAAAGCTACTCCACATAGGGAGAAGCATAACAGAAGGTGAGTTTGCATAGGCATGAAAAATTATTTTACCAGACTAATAATTTTTACAGAAACACATGACTCTGGGAACACACTGCTAGTGCCCCTTCCAGGGCCTTGAAAGTTTCCCTTGCCAGCAAGGATCCTTGAAGCTTAAGCTTCAGTAGCTTTAAGGTAAATCCACATCTGTTTATATTTAAATAAGTGAAAATATTTATTTTAAAGCTCAATATTTCCCATTGATGATTTGTGCTTTGTTCTCAAGGGGTTTCTCTCAAGAGAGATGCATTATTTCACCGTAGTGGTTTTGGTGGGTTTTGTTCTGTTTTTGTTTATGGTAAGAAGGGAGATGGGAGAATTCAAGCTGTGAAATAAAAATTGCCATTACTCCCACAATTTTACTTTATTATCCATTCCAAAATGCCCATGTGAAAAGAAGTTTTGCCTCTAACAGGAATGCTGTAAGTCAGGAAAAGGCTGGAAGAATTTTGTGATGTCTCAATGAAACATTAAAATTTCACTTTGTCCCCTTTGGGGAAAGGTGATGCTGTTTTCTGTTCCCCTTTTTCTCTCTCTCTCCCCTTCCTTCCTTACTCTCTCCCTCAGTCCCTTTCTTCCTCTTTCCCTTCTTTCCCTTCCTTCCCTCCCTCCCCTCCTTTTTCTCCCTCCTTCTTTCCTTCACGGAAACTCTGTAAACTCTGGAACTCTACTGTGAACTCTGAGACTTTCTCAAGATGGACTTGAGGAAAGTCCGTGAGATTGTGGAAAGCAATTTCCTGAAGAGTTCTAGAGCACTTGTAGACTTTGAGGAGTCTTTGCTTGTTGCATTTTTTGAATCATTTTGCTGTGGACCCGGGATTGGACAAACTATTTCTGTAAAAGGACTCAACCCTGCCATTGTAATGCGAAAGCAGCCATAGTCAATAGGTAAATGAACATGAATGGGTATGGCTGTGTTTCACAGGATATTCTTTACCAGGGAAAGCAAGAGTCTGGATTTAGCCCCTGATCTCAAGTGTGCTGACTGACCATGGCCATCAGCTGCTAACACGTCTGAAGACAGGTGGAATCACAGACCAACATTTCCAGAGAAACCACTGTTAAGTTCCTCCAAATTTGGAAACATGAACTTTGGTTGCATGGACAGCCTAGAGCCCATTGGTCAGGGATTCCTAAAATAAACACGCCCGATCATTAACTCTGCAATGTCTTGTCAGAAAGAAGAATGCACATGATATTACTTAGAAAACACATTATATGCTAATTCTTTTCCAGAATCTAGGTTGAACAGGGCTCAATTCAAAGGAGTGTATTTAAACAGAACTTGGCAAAGTTTGTAAAAGTCCCATAGAGTTCCAAGTTAGAGGAAAAGTACTAGAAATCAGCAGTATTCACTCAATACCTTTTGTAGAGATCATACTGACACCATTACTATCCATGTCAACTTACACCTGGTTCCATCCCTGCCTCCCGGGACACCTATTTAACATCAAATGACAGGCAAAGTTCACTTATAAGGGAGTCCTGGAGAATTCCCCATCCACCAACTAAGGCTCTGTTTATTGTTTAAAAAAAAAAAAATGAACCAACTAGAATAGGATCAAATCTCTATAAAAAGCCTGCTGTCTAAGGGACACTGAAACGGGATAACTGCAAGCACAGAAGAAGAGAGATTCTGGTAAAAATATCAGAACCATGACAATGATGACTGTGACCCAAGACTGGAAATTGTGTCAGATGTCCCAGCCTGGGTGCACGGGGAAAGCCATCTGTATTCCATGGATCAGGTTGGCCAGCCACTTGAACTTCAACTTCCATCTCATGCCAAGGAAGCTGGGTTACATATAGCCACAGATTCTTGTGGGGATGGGCAGAAATGGTCTATATGCTCAGCATGAGAAGGATTATCCACTCAACTTTAACTTTCGGCTTAGCTACACAGGCAAACCATAATCTATTGTTAAAATTTTCTCATCATGTTTTGGAGTTTCTGATGCCTTAAAGAAGTGATTTATTCTCTCTGAGAAACACTTGTGTTTTGATAATATTTCATGATCTAAAATCAGATTTCCATTGGAGTGGGTTAACAAGAGAGGGAAGAAATGGAATGGCTATATACTATGCTTTCTTTTCTGTTACACAATTGTTATTTGTACAATCAGAATTATTTTAAAAGCAAACATAAGGGTTAAGTAGATCCTATTGATCACATCAAAGAATGTACCCAACTACACCTTGTTTTTAAAATATAAATCTTCCGGTTCCATTGAAGTTTTGTTTTCTGAATCTAAACTGTTAATAATCACTGCTGAACAAAATTTTGAGGCTCTGTTCAGATCTAAGAAATAGCTAAAACTTATTGAGCACTTACTGTGTTCCCAGCACCATTCTAAGCACATTACTGGGAATAACTGATTTAATGTTCACATCTGCTTTATAGATGGCTACCATGACTGGGCTCAGTTCACCAATGAGGCTCAGAGAGTTATGCAAAGTAACAAATGTTACTTGCCTTCTTCCTGTTATCATCAGAAATACAACTTCCTAAATCTTCCTGGTAAAGAAATAGCCAAAACTAAATTTGAAGGATAGAGAGAAGCTGAGAAATGGATGGGAACTGGGCGGGTGGTAGAAAGTATGAGAGGAAGAGAGTCCTCAAAATAAATTTCGGTGTGCTAACATAAAACCTCCCAAGGTTCTTTTCTAGTTAGAAGTGACTTCTACAGCTGCCTCACCACGTCTGTTAACCCCAGCTTGATTGCCCTTTGAGACCCAGTCTTTTGTGTTTCTTCATCTCTATCACATAGTCCCTCAGCTCCCTTAACAGGTACAGGACCAACTTCAGAGCTGCTTCCTGATACAGCTGCTTGCTGTTAAAAGGCTTGAAGTTACTTAAGGCAAGTTTACTCCATCATAAGTTTTACCAATGCATTTAACTTCACAAGGTTCTACAACAGTCAAAAGTTATTCGCAACAGGAATCGAGAAAGATCATCTCTGGAACATAGAAAGTCTCTTCTTGCATTATGCTCTCATCAGCCACTTTGTGCAAGGGGAGGGTTCACATTTTTCACCTTCATCCCCCTATAGTTAGCTAGATAATGTCCACAAAAGCTTGTGTAATTTGCTAACCTTTTCTGTCTCCTTCGCTGGACTATATGATGAAGTGTGGAATACGGAAGATCCCAGCATTTGGCACCAACAAACTCATACTGCAACAGTGATTCCCAATTCTTGACCCCTCATGAGTTGCTCGACACCTCATGAGATGGATGACTTAGGATTAGAAAAAAAGAAAGCAATGGTGAGTGTAGGTATCTTTCCATGTTTTACAGTTAAATGTTGAATTCATTTCCTTCGGTTGCCAGAACAAACTGCCACGAATTTGGTGGCTTCTAACACTAAAAATGTATTCACTCCCAGTTCTGGATATGAGCAGTTGGAATTCGGAGTGTGGGAGTGGACCTGTTCCCTCACAGGGATGGTGGGGGAGAATCCTTTCTGCCTCTCCCAAGCTCCAGGCACCTGCACACAATCCTTGGTGGTGGTGGCTTCTGGCTTCATCAATGTAATCTCTGCCTCATCTTCATGTGGTCTTCTTTGCTCTTGTGTCTCCTTCTCTGTCATTTCTGAGGACACTGCCATTGCATTTAGAGTCTACTCAAATCCAGGATTCCATCTCCAAATCCTTACCTTAATACATTTGCAAAGACCCTTCTTCTAAAGATGGTCACTTTCTGAGTTTCTGGTTTTGGGCTTGAACATCTTTTTGAGACACAATTCAGTTTACTATAAATGTGTTCTTGTTTATAGTTTCTTGTTTTGTTTTGTTTTTTTTTTTTCCCTGAATGGTACAATTTCGAATAGTTACGGAGTTAAAACTTCCTTTCTTTTGTGAAATGACAGTAAGTGGTTGTATTTACATATGTATGTGTATCATAATTCCTTTTTTTTTTGCAAAATAAAAAGTTAGCAATCTAATTCCTTTTCTATGTTTCCTTAAGAATGGTCCAGGCAATCAATCAGTTTGGAAACCACATGATTACAAAACTGACCCCAACTTGCTGAAATGATTTCCTTTCTGTAAATGAGATACTCTCTGATTTTTGTATATCTGACTTTCAAATAATTTTCACTTTGATAGATGCTACATGAGTACCTCTAAACACCTTTTCAAAAACCCAAATCAGACTTTCTCATACAAAAAAACAAAACAAACCAAACAAACAAACAAAACCCAACCAGTTATTTCAACCTATTCCACAGTGACACTGCCTGCTACCCAGGTGTCGGATGTGACATTTTGTCATCTTTTTATACAGTTGGATTTGTGAAATTATGTGAACATTTTATTGTGTTTTGATTTAACAATTTTGCTTTTGAAATAAGAAAGTGATAACGTGAAAATAAGAACTGGTCTCGAACATAATATAACTGAGACACAGGTTAAAAATACTAGGTGGGCTGAAATGGTGACTCTGTCACCTCAGTTGGATGCATCCCATACTTAAGGTAAGGAGATATGAATTAAATTTGAAGGAAAATGACAGAGTTAGAGACTGTATATAGGTGGTAGAAAAATAATATCAGCAGTTATACCTTCAAAGTGACATATTATTATATTTTATATCTTCCAACATTTGAAGATATTTTGTATCTTCAAAGTGAGATAAATCTACTCATCATTTGAGTACATTTATTTTCTTCCCTGTAACTTATCTGATATATCTTTGGACTATATTATGGTATGGAAATAGGGGGCTTTGTGTAGTTATAATTGTAATTGTAGGAATGGAATTAGTAGTAGTAATAGCAGTTCAATTATTTGTAGACATAGTTAAAAGCAATACAAAAGCAGCAAAAGTAATTTTATTGTATTATATTAAAATTGATGATGCATATGTTGTTCTATACCTATTAAGCTCTAGACATATGTTAATTATTTTATGCATTGTGATACAGTCTTCATTTTGCAATTGGTTAAATGGGATATCTTATTGAGCTGCTTGGTCATGTGGCTTTCATTCATAGTTTTCCTTTCCTAATCTAGAAGTTAAGCTCTTTAGTCCAAGGCCAGGCCCTACGAAGAGGTGAATGAGAGTCAAATATAACCCACAGATAATTAATGATTGTTTTACTTTTGAATCTAAAATTTTGGGGCCTTACATAGTTGTGTTCCCCACCATTCCCACTTCCTTCTAGTTCCCTGATGGGAGTGTTGTCATGTGACCCCTGAAGCCATTTGTGCTTGAAACTCTGGACAAGTGGTGAGGAGATGGTGAGCACCACAGGAAAGAACTGGAGTGAGCTTTATTTCCTTGATTAACAGGAGTCAAGGACTGTCTAGAGATCTCCCCTGGCTTCTCTTTGCTCAGGACCCAGCTGCAGGGAGGTAGACAATGGAGAACTCAAGGGTGTTACTTTGCTAAATCTGGAGCAACTGGCATCTGCCTGCAGAACTCCCTTACCCACCTCTACACATACTCTTATCTTCCTGGAGCCCTTTTCCATCTACTGTTGCTTTTGTTCGTTTATTTGTTTTAAAGAATTTATTTATTTATTTTAAAGATTTAATTAATTTATTTGACAGAGAGAGAGAGAGACAGTGGGAGCAGGGACACAAGCAGGGGGAGTGGGAGAGGGGGAAGCAGACTTCCTGCTGAGCAGGGAACCGGATGTGGGGCTGGATCCCAGGATCCCAGGACTCTGGGATCATGACCTGAGCTGAAGGCAGACGCTTAATGACTGAGCCAACCAGGTGCCCCAAGAATTTATTTATTTTAGAGAAATAGAGAGAGAGAGAGAGCATAAGTGGGAGGAGAAGCAGAAAGAGAAGGAGGGAATGGAACCTGATACAGGTCTTGATCTTACAACCCAAAAATCAAGACCTGAGCCAAATACTCAAGAGTCAGATGCTTAGCCAACTGAGCCACCCAGGGCCCCTGTTCAAATACTTAATTAAAGGAGATGATAAGACATTTTTTTTGAAGCTGGACATATAAAGGTAAATATATAAAAATTATAGATCCATCACTGGGCATATACCTTATACATCTGGTTCTAAGTCAAGGTTTTCTTTCAATCATATTTATATGTGAATATTCTAAAAGACCACTATTACACCCAATGTAAGCTAGCCAAGCCATTCCACTATACTTTTTCTTCCTGCTGAATGGCATTTTTCCCTGCAGTTGAAGAGAATTTATTTGCTCTTTTTCCTGTTTTTGCTTGTTAAATGATGCTTCCTTTCAAACTTAAACTGATCTACATAGTCCTGACATATATCAACCAGAATTCCTTTTATATAAATGTGACAAATGAAGGATTTGTCTCATTTCAGCCATTTAACTTATTATTGTTTCTCACCTGAGGTGATGGGGATGTGACATTGTATCTAGGCAAGAGTACTCGGCTGGATAATAAATTTTATTGAGTAAATTCCAATACCAACTAATAAGTCTATGATAATTACATTGCTTTAACATCTAAGACAATGATTTGCTCTCTTCTTTCTCACTTCCATATTTCATTTTTACAGAGAACAAACAACTGTGCCCATATTAAAGTGAATTAAAGAATATAAGCAAGATACTGGAGATAAATCATGATTTTTTAAAAAGATGTTATTTATTTATTTGACAGAGAGAGATCACAAGTAAGCAGAGAGACAAGCAGAGAGAGAGGAGGAAATAGCCTCCCCACTGAGCAGAGAACCCTATGTGGGGCTCAATCCCAAAACCCTGAGATCATGACCTGAGCCGAAGGCAGAGGCTTTAACCCACTGAGTCACCCAGACACCCCATAAATCATGATTTAAAATCATCTTACAAGACTTATTTGTAAGAGTATTCTTCTTCTTCTTCTTCTTCTTCTTCTTCTTATTTGCTAAACTAGAACTGAAAGCCTGTGGATATCTCCAGGAAGTGAGAAGTTCAAATGAATTGTTTGAGAAATGATGCTTACCTTGGCTTTTTCAATTTGTTCCCCAATTAATAGAGATCGACTTATGTCAAAAATAATTTTTAAAAAGTTAGAAAGCATGGACTCTGTCTTTATAGAATGACCCATATAAAATGATCCCTACAAATTCCATTTAGAATGAACATATGTCAAAAATTTAACCCATTAATGAGAGAATCAGAAGAATGGCAAATCTAGAGAGCATTTGAGGAGTAAGAACTTACATAGTTGGTCACAAAGCCCAGTTAGGGACACAGCTGATTAAGTCTTGGAGGGCATGATGTTTGGTGTTACTTCTCTACAGGACTGACATTTCCTGTATCTCTATAAGATGAAACCATAAGTTAACATGTAACCTCATGGAGTCTAGATCCTCATCCAAAGGTAAAATCTGCTAGAAAATGAAATATTCCTTCAAAGTGCCTACTGAACAATGACACAATATGACATTAAAGAATATGCCTATTTTCAAATTTGGGATAATTTTTTGATAGTCCCTCTGGTGACCATAAATAATTTTGAAAGATTATTTTTGGTTACAAAAAAATGCTCATCTCATTCTGTTTTTGATGGCTTAATTTCCTGAGGAGCAAGAGGTATTAATTAACCATACAAGCCTCCTTGTCAATCACCTAATTCAGAGGCTCACAAGGGTGAACAAGAACTAAGTCCAGAGAATTAACTTCTGACTAGAAAATTCATAAAGATGCTCAGATTGCATTTACTATTGCATTTACTATTCTTGAGGGGTTTTTTTTCTTCTAATTGTTCTCACTGTTCATTCTATACCATGGTGAGGAAAGCAAATGCAAATGTGTAACATTCCCTTCCACAATTTGTACTTGGAGTTCCTATACATTTGGAAGAATTGTTCCCTGCTTAAAATCAGCCAGATCCGATTGGGTTCTGCCTACCTATATAAGACTCTATAAGACACAGAGCAGGTCTTGTCTCAGATTCCTGGGAGAACTCTGTGAGCATCAGTTCTACATATAAAGGATAATTCCCCTGCTTTAATGATGGGTTTGTTGTATCTCATTACAGTGAGATTTATCTCCAACTGTGTTACTGCAAGTATAGGCTTGATGATAGAATCAATTTGTCCAATTACATCCTGGTTAAAAAGGAGGTCAAATTCTGGCAAATAATTATATTTCCAAGAAAAGTAATGAGACTCGGGAATAGTTTTTGGGTGTATGTCTGTTCGTTTGTTTTTAAATTTAGCGGCCATGGTGGCTGAGATACCATTTTTAAGCTCAGGACTACAGACATATTAAAAAAAGAAAGAGAGAAAGAGCTTCTTTACCAATAGGAAAAGAGAACACAAAACTAGTACCAAAATATTCTAAAACAGTAGCTACAATTAGATTTCCCTTACCCATTTATTTATTTTTCTTTTTAAGATTTTATATATTTATTTGAGAGACTGAGAGACAGAAATAGTGACAGACAGCATGAGTGGGAGGAGAGGGAGAAGTAAGATCTCCGCTGAGGAAGGAGCCTGATGTGGGGCTCAATCCCAGGACCCTGGGATCATGACCTGAGCCAAAGGCAGATGCTTACTGACTGAGCCACTCCCTTACCCTTTTGTTTTACACTGTGTGAATTAAGCTTTGATCTTTTGGATTTAGGGTCAGTAGTTAGCTTCCATGAAATCTGCTTCTGAATGACAGAAGCTTCTGGAAATTCTGAGTTAATTAACAGTTAACTCGGACAATCTCAGAGTTACCTAAGTGAAGCCAGCTCAAGCTTGAAAGCCTGTTTCCATGAGTTGATTTCTTGAAATAGCAATAGTTAAAAGCACCTGATAGAGTCCTTTTTACTGAGGCACTGAGACTATCTTTCTTTGTTAAAAGCCCAATGCCCAGCTTGTAACTTATAACAAAACTTAACAGGCATCTGCTTATGAAAAGTCCAATGGCCATGGCTAATTTATTATAGTAACTAATAATATGAGAAGAGAAGAGAGTGAAATTCTCCATTGGGTTGTAAGAATCCGATCCGTCTCTTTTGAAGATAAAAACATGCCAAGCATGGCAAGGAGGTTGACAAATCTATGAAATTTATGATCTCCAAAATACTTACAATTACTGTATTTTACCTCCATAATTCTCCTTTAAGTTGAGAAACTTTCCCCATGCAGTTCTTAGGATAATTGGTGTAGTAATAAAGTAATATAGATACATCAACCAAACCAAGTTACTTTTATCATCTCTTTTTATACAGGGTGAAAGAAGAAATTTGCATGGTAACCTACTGCAATTTAGTTCTACATTTAAATGTATTTAATATAGACATAGTTATTAAATATAGACTCTAATTTTGACAAGGCAAAATCAATGGACTTATCAAAAAAATATTTGGTCTTTGATGAAGATAGGATCACAGGTCTTGAGAATATTAGGTTGATTCCAGCTCACCAAAGTGACACTGCAATGTTTTAAATAAACATAGAATATAAAACAATTAGAAGATAACTTAATACTTTCAAGAGTGAAGACTTTTGTTCTTCCTTTTTTCCTTTGGATTATAGACATAGAAGTTTGCTGTAGCACAGAAAGTGATTCGAGTGAGATAGAGAATCTGCTATCTGAGGAAATTACACAGCAGGTGAAGACTAATATTTACTATGTCTTAGAGATGATTATTAAATACTGGAAGATCATTTGTCATTTTAACATAGAGAAAAAAAAATCCTAGTTTGCATTAATATAATGTTTGGCAGTAAAGGATTAACAAGCTACAAATAAACCCATCGAAATGAGTCAACATTACAAAATTTTGACACATTTCATTCCTTTTTCATGACCATTTGCAATTATTAGAAACCAAAACCAGTAAGATTTACTACACTCAAACCTTCTGCAACATGCCGTAAATGCTCACTTTGTCCTTTATGCTAATTTTGTATTGGAATAGTCTGATACTTTAAGACAAAACCACTCAACTAATCCTTCAAAAACAAAAATACATCCACATTTTGTATACCCAGTTTTAATAGTGGCAGCACCTCCATATTCTCTCTTACTTGTTATCCATATGTCTATATATTATACATTAATTAACTCAATTTAACATTGGATTAAGGGTTTAAGTTAACTAAGGATCTTGTGGATCCTTAGTTAAAGACATTAAAATATAAGTACTGTTCTTTAATTTTCCTTTCTGTATTTTCATTGTTAGTATATAAGAAAGCAACTGATTTCTGTACATTGATTTTGTATCCTGACACATTATTGAATTGCTGTATGAGTTCTAGTAGTTTGGGGATGGAGTCTTTTGGGTTTTGCATATAATGTATCATGTCATCCGCGAAGAGAGAGTTTGACTTTGTAAAAATATTTGTCAAGGTTATAATTTTATATTCTCTTAACTTTAAATATTTAATTAAAATACTATTAACTTATCTGAACAATAAGTAAATATGATAAGTAAATATGATAACTCAGAGACATTCGTTTTTGCAGTCTTTTGATGGGAAAACAAACTCAATGTTATAAAGCCATAAAAAATCTATAAAACAACAAAACACACTTTTGTATTATGTACACACTGATAAGGAATAACACAGCTGTTTTTCTTTTTAAAAATTTTATTTATGTATTTGACAGACAGAGGGAGAATCACAAGTAGGCAGAGAGGCAGGCAGAGAGACAGGGGGAAGCAGGCTCCCTGCTGAGCAGAGAGCCAGAAGTAGGGCTTGATGCCAGGACCCTGAGATCATGACCTGAGCTGGAGGCAGAGGCTTAACCCACTGAGCCACCCAGGCACCCCCTTATAGCTGTTTTTAAAACTAATGTTGCAAACCAATGCAAGGATTCATTTTGTTTAGGTATACTCAAACTCTTATGAAAAATTCTATGGTTTAATTTTATATAAAAAGGGTTTTTCTTTTTTCTTAAAAGTCTGGCACACTTAATGTATTTTAACTTCAGCTTTCTTATTTTCTTGGGATTCTAGAAGTATTAGATTCATGCAAGCCCTTATCCAGAGTAGACCTCCTTTAGTTTGAGAGAATTTAAAATTTAATTTGCCAACACTCTTCAGAGATTAGGAGATATCTCACATTTACATGGGGAAAGGTATGAGCTCATCTCAATTATAAACATACAAACACAAGAAAAGCAGGCAGCTTCCACTGCACACATCTGCAGGAGGTTAGATGTCATCTAGAAACCAAAACCCACCAGGCCAAATTTCAAAGAACAGTTCTGTTTTCCAGTGGGTATATGATATTTTATTTTATTTTTTTAAGAGAGAGAGAGAGAGAGAGAGATAACATTTGTGTGTGGCAGGGGCGGGGCACATACAGAGAGAGAAAATCTTAAGCTGAGTCCACGCCCAGCATGGAGCCCAATGTGGGGCTTGATCTCATGTCGCTGGGATCATGACCTGACCCAAAATCAAGAGTTTGTCCCTTAACCGACTGGACCACCCAGGCACCTCTTCAATGGAAATGTAATACTTTAGAATATATTTGCTTTCAGTTCACAGATAGATAAATAGGTAAGTAAAAATGACTGACAAAGTCATTTAGGTGTGGACAGACTAACAGACCTGACCAGGAATCAGAAACAGAGAATTAGGAATGGGATGGGAATACATCAGTAAGAAACAGAAATAGCAAAGATAAAGCCTTAGCATCACTGGGGATTCAGTTCTACGACAGAGACAGTATCTCCCCAGGTTTGAAGAGCCCATGGGATGCATTTCTCAGAAAATATAATTGGTACTTTGGTCTATTCAGACATGTCAGTGGAACATCTGTCAAAACTGTCAATGTATAATTTTCAAAAAATTAAAAACATGAATTTCATATAAAATTGAGTAAATATATGCCAGAATGTATTTGACTTATTATTGAGTGAAACAACAGAATAGAAAAATTGATTGGGAAAAGCCTTTGAGAATCAGGGAATGTGTAAGTCTATCAGGAAAAGTGTACGGAAGGTATTTGCTAAGTTAAAGGCAAAACTGATTGATGCCCTACAGGGCAATAAAACTATATAATTTAGGATTCTCTGCTCTACCCAACCAAATTATTTGCATCTCTGTAGATAAAAATCAATAAGTTAGCATGCAATTTCACAGACTCTAGGCCCTAATCAATAGTAAGTAACAAACAGAAAAGCAAATCCCTTAGAGACATAAATAATCCTGTGTGTGCAGTTAAAGCCTACTCCAGTATGATATTAAGAGTCATACAACTATCCTTTTGCCTATTTCCAAATTTTGGATAATTTTTCTTAGTGCTGAACAGCTAGAAGGAAATAAGCTAGAGACAAATGTTTCTAGGACAAACCGAATCTTTAGGTTGATGAGAATTGGAATTTGAGGTTGTTATAGATTTAATATTTTGCTCATTCTCCATAGTTCATAATAAGAAAGTGGACATTTTTGTTGTACACCATACAAAATTGGATGAAGACTTGGGGGTGGAAATAACTTTATCCGCAACAATACCTTATCTTTTTATAGCAAGAACTCTAGAGAGCAATTGGAAGATGGCCAGGGCAAATATCCCGGGCTTCCGTTTCCCTTCTGCCATTGTAGCTGTTTCTAATTACCCCTCTCCAGAAATTTTGTACCAACTTCAATTCTATGCTAAAATACTCATTACTTCTATATAATAAAACTGGCCAAAGTGTATTTAGTTGCAGAAAATAAAGCTACTGCCAGAAACACAGAGACTTTTAATCCACATAGTAAGGGATGATATTTTCTTCAAAAACAACTTGGAAGGGTCTCGTTAGAAACCTTGTTAATAAAAAGAAGAAAGAAAGAAGGAAAGAAAGAAAGAAAGAGACAAACCTTGTTAATTTCCTCACTCACTCATGTGCCAGAACACATGCACATCCATCCACACAAACCAACGAAATTTTTAAAAAAATTATGATGGCTATTTTTATTTTGTTTTATTTGTGTGTATCTTTCCACCCCCAGATTTTCTAGTGAACATCTGTCATTTGTTTAATTGGATGCAGTATTAGCCAACTGTTAGGCATTCACTCCCTATTTCATTTTCTTCTTCAAGTCTCGACCTGGTTTGACACGTTATAGAGAAATGTCAAAAATTTCCTAGTAAAGTCCCTAAAACACCTGCAGACCGTTTGAGCTTGATTGCAGAGCAGCTGATGCTGATTGCAATGGGAGCAATGGTAGTTTTTCTCAGATTTTGAACTAATTCATAGAAATTAGAGCAGAGGATGCCAACTGGGGTACTCGTCAATTGTCTCATTTTGTTCCCACAAATATATTTACAGGTTACACAATTTATAAGATGAAATGTTTGGGCAGCTGGGTGATTCAGTTAGTTAGGTGACTGCCTTCGGCTCAGGACATAATCCCAGGGTCCTGGGATTGAGCTCTGCATTAGGGTCTCAGCTCAGGGGGCACCTGCTTATCCCTTTCCCTCTGCCGCTTCCCCTCCTTGTGCTCTCCTGTTCTCTCTCTGTCAAATGAATAAATGAAATCTTAAAAAAAAAAATAAGGAGGAGCCATTAACATTTGAGTCAGAATGCATATCCAGTACAAAAATTTTCCAAACAAAGGAGATTCTCTTTAATTACACTGTTCATATCTTAAAAATGTATTCTAGTCATTGGAATGATTTTGAGACTCACTCGAAATTTGATATAAGTATTGAGTCGGAAAAACTTGGCCTATTTTGAAGACTCTTCAAAATTGTAGAGTTGAGCCTGATGGGTGGACTGTTTCTTGCCCAGACAACTTTAATATTTCATGTTCTTTCCTGGGAGGGACCTTCCTCCTGTGTTACATGGCATGGCTAATGTAGGGTTGTGGGAGTCTTCTGACAAAGTCATGACATTAGTCATTTTTCTGTTTGACTTTTCCATTGATTTTACACTGATATTTTTCAGATTAATGAGACATCTGTTATGAATTATGAAGCATTTTGACGATGACTTCAAATGTCTGTGAATTATATCTGTGGCTTCTTTTTTGTCTTGTCTGGAGTGATCAGGGACTTTTTGGCTTCTCAACAAGCACAGCATGGAAACCTTTCTGAAAGCTCTGTGTGGAGGTGTTCAGCTGCCCTGAAATAGACTTCTTAGAGGAAGCAACCAGAGCAGAATGTTCACATAAAAGTGCTAGGTTGGATAATAATCATATTTACCACTTACATAGTGGTTTTCATTTCCCAAACACTTTGCAAACAGCAACTAAATAAACCTTTCAACATCCCCATTAAATAGATAAATAAGGATTATTATCTGAGCATTCTGTTTGGTGGAGAAAAAAAATCTTTCCTGGTTTATAACTGCAAGAGGAGACTATTTCAGAATAATGATTGCGACTCTTGCATCTAGAAGCCAGTCTCTAGCTCTACCTGTTCCAATTTTCTTTTCTAGGAACCTGATGAATCAGTGCGAGAGTTAGCCATTGTGAAAGTTCAGTCAATGCTATTTCTCTCCGGTGTTGTAAGTTCAAAGAGTTACTAAGAGATGAGTGCCTGGGAAGTTTCCATTATAGTTCCAACTTGATAAAGAGAAAATGGAAAAAAAAAATCTGAAATATGTGGAGGAAGTGAACTGCCTGGGTCTCTCTCAGCGAGTTCCCCTGGTTAGCATTAATGATGCTTTGCAAGCCATGTCATTAAACCCTCACCAGGAGCTGGTAGAAGACAGCATACTGCTTATATTTAGCAAGCTTCTGAGAATGCAATTCTCTAACAGCTAGGAGTACATTTATTTCCTCTTCTATTATTTTCTCAGGGGCACAGAGAGTCATTACCTACCTATTCCAGCCTCGGGGAAGACTTTTCACATACATTTTCTGTTTGTTCCACTTTCTACTGTATCTTTTTTTTTTTTTTTCTTCTGAAAAGAATTTTTTAATAGTCTCTTTGTGGACATAGGCTTGTGGACATACTTTTCTGCAACTGAAGTGTAATTGGTTTATAAATACCGGTATGACACAAATAAGCCCTTCTCTACCATCTTGTGTCATTTGATGGCTTTGTTCTTAAGAACTTCACAGTGCAAAATCAATTTTCATTTATGTTCTTCCATTCCAATGGAAAACCTTCTTAAGATGTATGTAGCAGTAGTTGAGAATGCAGGTTCTGCATCACACTGCCTCACCAACTTATTTAATTACACCAAGACTCAGTTTCTCAATAGTAAAACGGTACCACTGACAATATCTGCCTGAGTATATTGTTATGGGGATTAATGATTAAATGTATTTCAAGTAGGAGGACTAGGAAGGGCTCAATAGATGTTAGAAATCATCTTTACCATCATCATCATCATCATCATCGTCACCATCTGACAATGTTACAAACAATATAAGGACAGAAAATAAGATTTGTACTTAGAGAGACAGTAACCATCTAAACCTGAGATTAGTTGGAAGCTATAATATTCATCTGGGTTTTACTTGATCTCTGGAAAACTGGTTCACCCGTAGTCATAATAGAATCATAGTTTTCTAAAGTTTAGAAGGACCTCAACAATATGATGTCAAGTTAAGTAAGCTTCTAGCTAGAAAACTTAAAGGAAGCTCAGATTGATTCATAGAAAGAGGAGAAGAAGCGAATTATTTCTTGAGTGTCTAAGAAGTTTTAAAGCCCAGAAGAAGGGAGTGAGAAATTTCAAGCAGTGGCAGCTGAGAAAACAGATAACTCACACCCTCCCAAACTTTGGAAGGTCAGTGTATATCTGCAAGTCTGAAGGTATTAGGAATGTAAGAGAAGGTGGCAGAGCCAGAGGCATAGGCAGGATTTGGGTGGGGGCATACAGCAGAAATGTGAAGCCTCCATCTAGATGGCTGCCCAGGAAGGGCATTGGCTCTGTGGATGAGCCACCAGGCACAGCATGGACAGGCACAGCCTGTAACTGTGCTGATTAAATGAGTGATGCCCCCCTGTCCCCTTGTAATCTACCAGAGAGCCACAAACAGAGGAAGTGGTTCACACTAGTGAGACTCAATGAGATAACATAAAACAAAGGAGCTGGGGGCCATCCAGGTTGTCCAAAATATCCTCCTAGTGATTTCAAGAATTTTGGAATTTGGGGTGCCTGGGTGGCTCCGTGGTTAGAGCCTCTGCCTTCGGCTGGGGTCATGATCCCAGGGTCCTGGGATGGAGCCCTGCATCAGGCTTTCTGCTCAGTGGAGAGCTGCTTCCCTTCCTCTCTCTCTGCCTGCCTCTCTGCCTGCTTGTGATCTCTGTCCATCAAATAAATAAATAAAATCTTAAAAAAACAAAACAAAACAAAAAACCGTATTTTGGAAATTGGGCTTGTGGATAAAGTTTTTAAGGATGTAAACTTCTTAGTAAGCTGACAGACAGTTGGAGGTATAGATACTTAGTTGTGTTTTTTTTTTTTTTAAGACTTACTTATTTTAAAGAGAGAGAGAGAACATGCATGTGAATGAGGGAGGGGGAGAGGAGAAGAGAGAGAGAAGCAGACTCCCCACCAACCATGGAGCCTGAGGAGGGGTTTGATTCCATGACCCTGAGATCATGACCTAAGCTAAACCAAGAGTCAGGCATTTAACCAACAGAGCCACCCAGTGCCCCAGATATTTAGGTTTTAGCCACTCATTTCTTTCTTCATTTGCATGTTCGCTTCAAAAATATTTATTGAACAAAACAAATATGAGGTATGCTTGAGATATTTGCATTACAATTCTACATATGGCCAGAGTTACATATTCTGCATTGCATATTCATGGATCAAATAAACCAAAATGCATATAAAGGAAATCAGATAGGGAATATAAAATGTTCTTAGTACTTATTTTTCTTTCCTTGTCATATTCCAGAGTGGTGAAACACTTATTTTTAAAATATTTGTGTTTTATTTCATAAATGAGATAAGCATACTCTCTCATTGTACATGATTTAAAATACAGAGAAGTTGGGGAACCTGGGTGGCTCAGTGGGTTAACGCCTCTGCCTTCGGCTCAGGTCATGATCCCAGGGTGCTGAGATCGAGCCCCACATCAGACTCTCTGCTCTGAGCCTGCTTCATCCTGTTTCTCTGCCTGCCTCTCTGCCTAGTTGTGATCTCTGTCTGCCCAATAAATAAATAAATAATTAAAATAAAATAAAATAAAATACAGAGAAGTGATTAGAACAAAGCATAAAAATTCCCTTTGCCCTTTCCCATCCTCTTACCTCTATTGCTGTCAATGATTCTGTATACTGTCAATTTTCCAGTGTATGAGTGTGCACATAGGTATACAGCTTAATTAAGATCATATTATATAATTATTGGGAGACATACTTTGATAAGTTAACAGTGTGCCCAGAAGGTCTTTCCATGTCAGTGTTTTTAGGTCTCTGGAGTGTGCTATAAAATGTTTGTTCGATAATTTATTTACTAGTGAGTATGTATTTTCCTTTTTGCTACTTCAACAAACGATACAAAGAAATTTCCATATACTCCTCTTTGGGTACATGTAAAGTAATGTTGTTGGATCATAAGCTAAGTACAGTTATAATTTGGGCATACACTGCTAAATTAGCTCCTAAAAGACTTCACCAATTTATAATTCCATTTACAGTGTTTGAAGAGGTGAATATTATCGGTGTTCTGTGAAAATGTGTCTGTGTACTTGTTACCAAAAGATATTGTAATTGGAATGCCAATTTTTTGAGTTAAAAATATATTGTAAAGACTACTAATGATGTTTCCCCAAAGTGTTTTCAAGGTTGGTTTAAAAGCTGCCTTGATGCAAGCCTTTTTCAGTTCAAGAGAATAAATGTTTACAAATATAGAAAAAAAAAAAATCTGCCTTGGTATTGATCAAAGGATTTTGTGTGTGTGTGTGTGTGTGTGTGGAATCAATGTTCTATAGGCTCTTATAGTGCTTTCCTTGGTCTCTTTTAAATAAAATTTTATTATTTTATAAACATAGCTCAAATATCTTTTCATTTCCATTTCCACCTCCTTTAAAGGGAAAACTGAGGAGTATTTGAAAGTACCCATGTCTTTATGGAAGCCAGAAGTAATCCCACCAGATTCCATCAAGTGTCTGACAATTTAAAGCCATGTTCGTGATTGAACATGTCCTTCCTTTTGTATTTTGAGGAGTCTATGTAAAATGTTCAATTCAGAGATGACAACTGAAGGAGAATGAAAGGAATATTTAAATAAGGAAAGGCCTTATGTTGCAAATAGAAAAATGTAACAAATAGAAACTGTAACTGAAATATTACATTTAGAAATGCAAAAAATGGGAAAAGAGGGTGTAGTTTATCAGTTGGATAAAGGGCTCCAAGATGTCTGAAATAGACTCAAGAAAAGTGAAGTTAAATACAAGAGCACCGGGTGTTATACTTAACTAATGAATAACTGAACACTACATCAAAAACTAATTATGTACTATACAGTGGCCAACTGAACATAAAAAGAAAAGAAAAAAAGAAAAAAATATTTTGAAAGAGTTAAAAAAAGGAAAAAAATACAAGTCTTTCAACAATTGAAGTGCAATCTACAAGTACCATAGAGCATAATTCACCTTGATGGCCTTAAACCAGCAATAGGTAGGAGTGATAACACCAGAATCAGTGCTGACTCATCAAGATTCCCACTGCACCAGGAGCAATTCTCTTCTTGTTTCCAAGGAACTGAGAGGACTAATGGAAACTGATAAAGAAGATCACATGTAAAATCCATAATGAGTACAATAATAAGGAATCCATAAAGCTTATAATAACATAAGGTTTGTTGCCTACATTTTTTTTTTTTTATTCAGCATTATAGTAGCTTTGTAATGTGAGTAAGAAGTAGTCAAAGGTATATTCCATTGACAGGTGAGAAAGTTGACATACAGAAGAGTTCATTGCTTAGATCAATTCTATCATTAATCAACAGAAGACACAATCACCTAAGTTTAGGCTTTCTGATTTCACATCCTATATACTTTCCAATATTAATACCCTGCCTGCTAGGCCAAAGTAAGAGTTTTGAGTCCATCAATCAGTTTAAATATTCCATAACCGCACTGCGTGACCCTATTATTTCTTATAGAATTGAGTTAAATATAATGTGGGTCATCTATGCACCTCATCCCAGGGGTCTGGTTATTGAAGTTCAAACAGGACATTGTTAAAGGGTAGTGTGCCTGGGAGACGATCTAAAAACATAGGTCATGGGAGACTGCACGAAGAAAGGGCTCCAGGAGAGAGAAAAGGCCCCATGGTGCCTGAAAACAGAGGGCATATCTCCTTTACCTCAGTGGGTGGTGATGCCAGATTTGCTAAATTGTTTGATTGTGCATTTTATCCTTAAGACTTGCCCAAATATTTTCCTTCCTGAGCAATAATATATTTGATTTTCTTCTGGAAGAATGAGTATTTTATGTACCTCATCTTGTTTGTCCTGAGACTTTAAGGATTTTTTTTTTTATCAGGTTTTTGGAAACTCACGGTGTATAATCTCTGACCACTTATTTTGAGCCTTTTGAGGTGGACAACTTCATAGAATCCTAGTGGAAAGGAGGAGTGGATTTCTGCTTTTCTAGGGATGATTTGTTTTAGAAATGGTGAGGACTCAAGGTGCTGGCATCACCATCCCCTCTATGCATACACTAATTCCACCATGCTGTGGAAAGATACTGAAATGACCCTATACTCTCATAGTGTGTCAACAGAAAACGAAATCCCCGAGTGCCTCTGTTATAAAACTGGGATTTCCCTGGGCGGTGTCTATGGTTCTTTTGATCTCCCCCTTCCACGGGTCCTTTTCCACCAGAGTACCAAGCACTGTGGTACAGCCAAGAGAAAAGCTCAGTAACACTTGTTCAAAGATTTAAAATGTTTTAAAACAGCTTCCTGATTTCCTCCCTCCATCTCTTCCCTCCATCCTACTTTCCCCCTCCCTCTCCCTTCCTTCCTCTTTCTTCTGCATAGTCCATCATTCTTGCTTTGTGCTTTCAGTAAAGATATAGGGAGCCCCTGCATTGTTTGTCTCTCCAGTTGCTGGCATTCCAGGAGCTGCTAGAATACCCTAGTAGATAGCCATAGTACTCATTACTAAATTTTACAGCTTACAAAACTCATTTTAATCACACTCTTTTATGTAATGCCTATAGAAAACCTTTACATGGACTTTATGAATATCATCTGGCAAATTAAAAAAAAAAAAGTGAAAATTAAGTGACATGTCCAGGCCCTCCAGAGAGTCAGTAGCAAAGCCAGGAGTTGGATGCCTGTGGTCTAAATCCTGGACTCTTTTCTCTATGCCACATTGTCTCTCCAAAGATGAAAATAGCCTGAGTTATCATCAAATCAATGTTGCCAGCAATTCTCTAGAGAAGACCACACAAGCTGTGGCTTATCAAGAAATGCATGTTGTATCTTCTCCACTAGATGTACTGGAAACAGGACTGCATATTGTTCCAGTAGGTAGAGCAGTGCTGTCATTTCAAGATCAAGGTGGTTGGTTTTCATTGTCCTTGCTGGCAGATGCCAGTTTTCCTTTCCTTTCTTGGACCACATTTACCTGGTGGCTCCATTCTCCATCCTACCACATGCTTCAGGTTGACACATGCAGCTCAGCTCCAAGTTGTTAGTGGTTAATAACTTTCCTCTTCACTATGCTACAATTGCTCATATAAACCAGTCATTAAGGAGGTTTCCTCTCCAGATATGCTAAACTTTAAGATTAACTCACTCTGGAAAGGGCAGCAGAGTGACTCTGACTTTGTATTGTCCCTACTACTGAGCACATGTGCGCACATCCCTGCAAGGGTGGAGACAATCCATATTATTTTTTCTTTTGTGAAAAGAAGAGGTACTATTGGTACCAGTTAGTTATCAGCAATATTGCAAAATCAAATTAACTTTTAATCCTTTCCTTTTCTTTCCTCACTATTCTAGTAAAAGCTTTAAAAAACTCTTTCTGGGTTTTCCTTTAAAAATCAAATAGGGCATTCATTTTAAAATATAAGGCATTGTTCTTGTTGAAATGTTATAACTAGTAGAACTCTATGAATTCCCATTAAAATTCAAAGTCAGCTCTTTATAACACTTAAGTATATGCAACAAAACCATGCATTTTATTTACTTTTATTATTTTTTAAATTTGATTTTATTTTTCAATGTTCCAAGACTCACTGTTTATGCACCACACCCAGTGCTCCATGCAATACATGCCCTCCTCAATACCCACCACCAGGCTCAGCTATCCCCCTACCCACCTCCCTTCCAAAACCCTCAGTTTGTTTCTCAGAGTCCACAGTCTCTCATGGTTCATCTCCCCTTCTGATTTCTCCCAATTCACTTTTTCTTTCCTTCTCCTAATGTCCTCCATGTTATTCCTTATGTTCCACAAGAAAGTAAAACCAAATGATAATTGACTTTCTCTGCTTGACTTATTTCACTCAGCATAATCTCTTCCAATCCCATCCATGCTGATACAAAAGTTGGGTATTCATCCTTTCTGATGGAAGAGTAATATTCCATTTTGTATATGAACCATATCTTCTCTATCCATTCGTCTGTTGAAGGACATCTTGGCTCTTTCCACAGTTTGGCGATTGTGACAATTGCTGCTCTGAACATTGGGGTACAGATGGCCCTTCTTTTCATTGCATCTGTATCTTTGGGGTAAATACCCAGTAGTGCAAGTGCAAATAATCCTGCGTTTTAAAGACATTTTAGCTGGTCTTCAACCTTAATCACATATTAGGATCAATTTAGATTTTTTTCTCTAAGCACCAAGGACCAGTTGTCCTTTCCAGAGACTCAGATGTCACTGGTGTGGAGAAGGGGCCAGCCATTAATGTGTTTGAATGTCCCAGGAATGGTGCTGGTGAAGGGGAGCTGTGGTGAATGCACAGCTCAGTAAATTGCAGGGCTTCTGCTGATGGTGGCCTGCCCCTACCATAAGCACCAGAATCCCACCAACCTCTTACGTGGACCTGGGGGTCTGTGTGAGAAATTGCCAGGAGAGCACTAGCTCCAAATTTAAATATACATTCCAGTGTTTCTCAAAGTGGAGGATAAAGGAATACTCTTTCCATCAACTCCATTGGTTGTTACTGAATCAGAGTATCTATGATTATAGTCTAAAACTCCACATTTTTAACAAGTCCCCACAGTGATTCTGATATTCATTGATGTAGAAGAACCACTAATCTAGATCATATACCCACAGACAGAGGGAACTTTGTGCTTCTTTTTTTTTTTTTTAAATGTCGCAGGTACTTTGTAATCCATAGCAGCTTCTATATTTGTATAAATGTCATTGGTCTATTGAAAAGATCAGACTAGTTGTCTTATATGATGTCCCACCATTTGAATTTGTCTAATTGTTTCTTTGTGATGTCATAGTTTCCCTGCATTTTCTATAAATGAACAAGCTAGGACTATTGACTTACCTGGGTTCGGGTCTAACACTTTGAGCAAGAGTACCTCATCGTTGGAGATTTTTACACATCGTATCAGCAGGCACATTTCTGGTTCCCCATGGTTAAGAGTATTGCTTTTCCTCCCTGGGTTACGGTGGTGGCAGCCAGATCCATCCATGGAAATCTGAGTTTGCCCCTCGGTGATCTGGAAGCAATGACCCTCTGACACCACACATATATCCAGTTCCACGTCAGCCTTTCACCTAGGCAGTTTGCATCACTGATGAATTATTTTATTACAGGTTATAAAATGGTGAAATTCTATTATTAATTCTGAAATACTATCTCTTCTATAAAGCAGAATGATCCTCTTCAAAGGTGAGGTAGATGATGTCACTGCTCTGTTCCACCTCTCCTGCAATGACTTCTCTCTCAGGGGCCACCAGGGCCCTCCTCTGTCCTCCTCCTGCCAACAAACAGTTTTGTGATTTCATCTCCTGCTCCCTCTTACTCATCTTTGCTGCTCTAGTCTTCTTGCTGGAAGATCATAAGCATCTCCCAATGCCCCTGCTATTCCCTCTATTTGGATGCTTTCCCCCAGCCTCTTTCAGCAAATATTTTGGGTTCCTTATCAAGGAGACTCCACTGCCTTAGTAAAAATAGCAAACCTTCCAATACTTCCTCACCCCTTCGTCACTTCACTTTTCTCTATAATGCTTACCACCCATTAACATGTTATACGTTTTACTTATTTTTTTGACTCTTTGTGACTTCAATGAGGGTTAGGATTTGTATTAGTTTGGATTATAAATTTATCTCCAGCATCTAGAAGAATTTCTGGTACACAGAATCTCTAAGTATTTGCTGAGTGAATGATTGAAGTGAATAGCGATGTCCAGAGGAGCTGAATGGCATGACCAACATGACTCATCAAATTAATAATGAGAAAGAGAAACCCAGCCCTGACAGCTGTCAGTGGAGCTGGTCTGCAAGACCAGCTAGGTCTTGATGTTCCCTTGAATATAAACAATTTCACAGAGCCTGACATCGACAAGGTCACTCTGAGATCATGATGGAGCAAGACAAACACTAGACCCCTCCACAATCGTGTCTAAGCACAAACAAAGCATGTACACTCTGCAAAGCACAAAAGGGCCCAAACACCTCCTCTCCTAGGTAGCAGTTGTCACTGTTGTGCTTAGCATTGCCATGTTAGTTATGTTCCTCCTGCCTCCTAGATATGAATCAAGATACCTGTCTCATGAGAGTCCTCTGGCTGTGGTAACAAACTACCACAAACTGGGTGGCTGAAAACAACAGAAATTTATACTTTCACATTTCTTAAGGCCAGACATTTGAAATCAAGGTGAGGGCTGGGCCATGTTCTGAAGGTCCTAGAGAAGAACCCTTCCTGGTCTCTTCCAGCTTCTGGGGACTGATGACGCCCCCTGGCTTGTGGCTGAATTACTGCAGTCTCTGCCTCCATATGCAAACTGCCATCTCCTAGTATATTTGTGGTCAAATCTCCCTCTGCCTCACTCACTCTAGAGTTCTTACGATGACATTAGGCCCCAGCTGGATAATGCGGAATCTTGTTTCCATCTCAAGATCCTTAACTTAATCACATCTGCAAAGACCTTGGTTTATTTATTTATTTTTAAAGAAAAGGTAACATTCACAGGTTCCAGGGATTAGTACCTAGATGTCTTTAGGGAGGGGACATTGTTCAGCCAGTCACAGGTTCTACTAAACTTCTACATCTGACCCGAATTGAGCAAAGGACTTCCTTGAACCTCCCCACCCCTGCCCAAAGCTACCCCCCGCCCAAAGCTACCTATCCCAAACCAAAATCCTGCAACAAACCCCTCTTAGCTTGTTTTTAATGACATACCCCATGGTGTTCCTGGTGATTTGGTCTCCCTTGTTACAACAAATAAAAAAGGCAGCTTTGTGTGACACAGGTCAGCTTCTACTGGTGGTCCTTGGCTGGTGGGTGTGACCACTAATGTATCTTGCTTGCATCTACCTGATACCAGACCTCAGGATTTCAATTGCCCCAGGGTTTCCTTTTTCCTTAAAATATCTTATAATCAGTGAGGGATCTAAGTCAGTGGTTTCTACAGGGCACAGGGTTTATCAGTTCTTTAAAAATCGTTGGAATTTATGTACAATTACAAAACATTTGAAGGCATTTTGTTCTTGTAAAGAATCAGCTGGGTTTTCTGCTATTACATATAATTTAAGTGTCACGACACCCTTAGCTCAGAGCTATAAAATATTAAACTATTTTTAAACTTATCCTGGAAGTTAAATATATTTTTAAATGTATTGTGTTGGATAAGGGGCAGAGGTTATCATTCGAAATGACACTTTGTATGAAGTTACACATTATTTCTGGTACCTGTGGTTTTTTTTCTTTAAAAATTTTGTCACCTGAAGTGACCTCTCAGTAAAGGCTTTTGGAAACTAGAAATCTCTGATGTGTGTATGTTAAATTCAATTATAGACATGCACTTCAAAGAAAAGACACAGGTACAAATATTTAAAAACAGTGCATTAGTATAAAAGGGGAGATAAAGGTACATGAAAAGAAAAGCCTTGATAAAAATTATGTTCAGTCAGCTGTGCAGTTGTGTCGTATATGAAAGTTAGAGCAGCAATACAATGTAGCAGAGACTGGGCATAGACATCCCCTTTCCTCAGTTGTTACACAGGGCAGATAAACAATGACAAGATGTTGAAGGTAGCTTCTTTGCTTTTCTCCAGAATAGAGTGATGGTGTTCTCTATCATCTTTCTTTTGTCATATCATTTGTGGAGTTCCTTATTTTAACAATAATTGGAAATAGGGCACCTGAGTGGCTCAGTTAAGCATTTTACCTTCAACTCAGGTCATGATCCCAAGGTCCTGGGATCAAGTCCAATGGGGGTCTCTCTGCTCAGCAGGGTGCCTGCTTCTCCCTCTGCCTCTCCTCCTCCCCTGCTTGTGCTCTTTCTCTCTCTCAAACAAATAAATACAATCTTAAAAAAATAGTAATAATTAGAAATAAACAGTGTCATGAAGATACAGTGCAGATATCTTAATCTACACATTAAGTCATTAGCATTTAGAGAACAGTAAACAAGAGCCCATGTTACCGAATGATTAAATTTTTGAAATAGTGTTACCAAAATGTACACCAAAGTGTTTATCCATCAGTATATGAATTATGAGAGATGAGAAGTGTGTGTGTTTGTGGTTGTCTAGAAATAGTTCTAGACTCATAGCAGAGATATGTGTCAACACAAGACCTACGGTGCACTGAACTCTGCAGGTATCAAAGTTCTCCATTCAGACTTCCAGGTAGAAAGCCCCTATGGGGCTTTTAAACATATGAATGATTAGACATCTTCCTAAATGGTGAGCTCTGAGTCTCTGGGGAGGAGGACTGGATATTGAAGTTGGGACACTGCTGCTCATCACATCTCTGCCTAAAAGTGTGTGCTATGTAAGAGGAAATCCTGGGCTGTTTAAAACCAGATCCATTGTACTTCCAATGAGAAGAAGACAGCTGGTCACATTTAGGGGTACTGATCACCTTGACTGCTAAAGGGACACTTTTGATTAATTGTCAGAAAAAAAGTGCTGCCATTTTTTAAATATATAAAGGGGGGGAAAGTATGGGGGAAAAGACCTTCTCTAAAAATGCTGATGATATGCAGCTAGAAGGATGATATCCTTTTAATTCCCAACCTGAGGATCCATTGCCCAGGGTCTTTGACAGTGTCAGCTGTCCAAGAGAAACCTGCCCATGGAGAATGCAGACATTTTGCTGGAGATGCCACATGATCTGAGAAGGGAAGCTGCAGAGTGAGGAGGAGATGTCTCAGGCCATACTAGAGTGCCAAGGCACAGGGAAAGACTATAGTAGAGGGAAAAAAGGAAATGGAATGCATTCCTTGCTCAGAGTGTATAGTAAAGATGATGGTAAGTGAACACATCACCTAGTCTCCAGGATGAGAGAGAAACATGAGAACAGACAACTTATTTATGGAGCTCACTAGCAAACTAGAAACTCCACTGCAGAAGTGGATACCTGCTGGTGCAGCAAAAGGCTTTCCCATAGTTCAACCAATGCTTGAATGGCCAAGGGGTGGGGAAATATTGCAGAAGTCAAGGAAGTGTGAAGAAGGAAGCCAAGATTGCAGAGGCATATCAAGGGGCAGAAACTCTTCTCAGAATTCAAATAATAGGAGAATACTTGGAAAATCACCTTGGTGGGGGGGATTAAATTCACATTGTTTCTGAGAGGGTCTTCCCTGGTGAACTTATGAAGGGGTATGGATACAATCTGGATTGTAATAGCAAATAGGCCATTAGACTTCTTGGAGAAACCAGGTTAGACTGAGCCATGGAACAAAAGAAATAGAGCTATAAATTAACTCAGCAAAAGTCAGGAAAAACTGGAAAACAAGGTATTGAAAAATATATGAAGGACAGAAAGTTATCCTAAATTCAGAAAGAAAATGTCTTGAACAGTACTCCCCAGAAGATAGCAATATTATTACATAAGCCTGTGAGTCCCCACCACCCACATGTCAGAGAAACGCAGCCAAGATTAGCACAAGATATCCCAGGACACAGCCAAGCTCCTGGAATGTAATGATTTGCTGAATTTTGCTTAAGGAACTGAAGCCCTTCAAAAAAATCAGGACATACCCAGAAATTTTCTCATAGAAAATCCAAAAGATACACTGAGATTCAAAACATTGGCAGTCAGAAATAGCATTTAGGGATATTGGGACCCATGGGATGATTTTTTTCTGGCAAATACAAAACTCTTTAAAGTTATGTAAAGGGGTGGAAAGATAAAATCAGATATTTTGGTAAAACAGTCAAGTTAATACAGTGAGAACAAACATTAAATTGGAAAGAACTAGGTAGTCCATTAGAGAATCTGAAGTGGCATCCCATAACCTGAATGCATACTCACGTGAATATTTGCTGGGGGGAATAAACCACTTTTTGACTTGGGTAAAAACAAACTGATTACCTATACGACTGGCAAGAGGCTAAAGAGAAGACCATTGACTGCTTTCTTCAAAGCCTGTAACTAACATCTTGTGGCTTATAGATAGAAGAGAAGTGGATATGTCCCAAAACATAGGAGAAAGAGAAATAATAAGTTTAAGAAGATATGTGCAAAACTTGCACACTGCAAACTATACAACTTTGAAATTAAAGATATAAATAAATGGAGTTACATATCATGTGGATGAATTGGAAGACTAAATATGGTTAAGATGTCCATAAATAAATTAAAATCCCAGTAGGTTTTTTCTTTTTTATTTTTTTAGAGAATCAATTAAAAGACTGATTCTCAATTTTATGTGGAGAAGCAAAGAATCTATGTTAGAAAAACAAATTTTTAAATTTATTTTTATTTATTTATTTTTTTAGAGATTTTATTTATTTATTTGACATACAGAGATCACAAGTAGGCAGAGAGGCAGGCAGAAAGAGAGAGGAGGAAGCAGGCTCCCTGCTGAGCAGAGAACCAGAAGCGGGGCTCCATCCCGGGACCCTGGGATCATGACCTGAGCCAAAAGCAGAGGCTTTAAGCCACTGAGCCACCCAAGTGCCACAAAACAATTTTTTTTTTTAAAGAGCTACAAAACTGAATGACTTTTTCTACCTAATTTGAAGATTTATCTTAAAGTAACAATCTTAAAAAATGGACAAAATCTTTAAGTAAACACTGTGTAAAAGGACATATAAGAATTTCCAACAAGCACATGGAAAGATATTTGACATTGTTAATCATCAAGGAAATGCAAATTAAATACAAATTAACATGACCCAAATTAAAAAGACTGATAGTACAAATGTTGGCAGGGATGTGAAGTAATTGGAACACCACTGCTGGTGGGAATGTAAAATAATACAACCTGTTTGGAAAACATTTTGGACATTTCTTATAAAATTAAACATACACATTTCATATAACTCAGCAATTCCATTCCTCAGTATTTACATAAGATAAATGAAAACTTACAATTATACAAATACATGACTATGAATTTTTATAGCATATAAATTATCCCTAAACCTAAATGTCCATCAGCAGGTGAATGGATAAACAAATTACATATATCCACACAGTGGATGCTAATTGCCAGTAAATTAGAGATGCACTACTGATACAAGCAGCATCATGGATAATTCTGGAAAACATAAGGCTAGGCAAATGATAACATAGTTCATACTGTTGGGTGTCTTTTATATGAAATCTTAGAACAAATAAAACTAATCTATATTGACACAAACCAGATGAGTAGGAGTGTATGAATTGACTGCAAAAGGAAGCAAGGTAACTTTTGGAGTTCACAAAAACGTTCTATGTTTTAATTGTAATAGTCAAAATTCATCAAATTTGCCCCTAAGATGGGTACAATGTATTCTACATAAACTATGCCTCAGTGGGTCTCATAGAGATCATGGTGAATTTGTAGACCAATCTGGGGAATATTGCCATGCTATCAATATTAAATCTTCTAATTTACAAGCTTGAGAAATCTTTCCATTTATTGAAAGCTTTAATTTTTTTATAATGTTTTACAATTTTAAATGTATAAGTTTTAGACTTCTGTTATTAAATTAATCCTTAAGTATTTTATCCTTCAAAAAAAAAACTATGCCACAGTATATTTGATTTGAAAAGAAAAACGTGATGATGATTTCAATTTATGATATGAAAATATTTCCAAGATATGGCATTAACTGAAAGTGTGAGGGGTATGAAAATTATTTATATGTTTGTATATGTATTTATGAGTGTGTAAGTGACTGTATGTGAGTATATTTGCAAAGGAGACACAAAAACTCTGCCTTACAGAAGACAATGTTCTTACTATCAGTAAGGGGGTTAGTTGGGAAGGTCACACGTTTAGCTATAAGATTGAAAAGCCCTAAGTAAGGAAAAGACTAGGTCAACCAGTACAATATAAATGTTATATACAATTATAAAATAAAACCCAAACTGAAGAAAAATCTTCCTCTAAAAATTGAATGCAAAGTAAAAAAGTGAATCTAATTATGTATTGAATTGGTTGTTCAACCAGAAACAGATAATTCTTTCAATGAACAAATGTAGCTTATTCTAATTTTTAAAATATCACAAATTGGTATTGAGGATCATCCAGCATCTTGCTGTTTTAGCAGCTGTAACATTTTTGAAGATTTTTTAAGAGTCATGAGTTGATTTTTAACTGTCATGTCTTGCTGAATCAAGGAAGGTGGATTTGATACATATTTATTGTTTCCTTCAAGAATTAACTAACTTTCTAGGACTGGGATAATGAAACAGCAACATCTGGCTTTGTCTGAACATATCTTATGTGGAAAAAGATATATTTTCCATATAGATACCTTGGCTTTTACAGTGTTTCTTTCTCTCCAAAATAGTGACACTAATGGGAAACTGAAAGCACATCTATCTCATCTTGTAGTAAGTAGAAGTCCCGTATAATATCCTTGATTATGTTTTGTACATGACTACAGATCATGCAAGCTGTAGATAGTTCTTTTTATTTCCCTTAACATTTGCCAACCCAGAGCTTCATCTTTTTATGTCCAAAGAGATGTAGCTCTCCGTTGAGTGATTGAATTCTCTCCACAGGTTTTCTAGAGACCATCACAATAACTCTATGTCCATTTAGACTTGTTTAAGAATTGTTTTTGTTCTCACAGTAGGTATGGCAAAGAGAGAAGAACCATTGTAAGTGACTTTATAGAGGATTTTATATACTTAATGGGATATAGTCTAAGGAAAACAGAGCTGAAAAGAAAGCTTAAAATATCCCCAGGAATCATTGTGTTAGTAATAATGATAGTATTGTTCCTTTGAAAATATTATTTATATAAAATGATGCAATTAACACCTTAAATATTCAGTTATAAAAAGAAATGGATATAAATATAAGGTTCATAACTGGAACATCATTATCTTTCTTGTCAGTGTTTTTGTTTGTATATTTTGTTGTTTCCTTTATTGTTGTTTTGGTCACATTCTTTGATCTCCTGGTATCTCCAGCTAATTTTGATTGACTACAAAGCATTTAATATTAAAATGTTATAGATGTAATTTGAGGCCTGATATGAATGCATATATATACGTGTGTATGTGTGTGTGTGTGTGTGTGTGTGTTCTTATATATCATTTATTTACTTATATATCATGTATTTACCTATGTACAGGTTTTATATTTTATTTTATTCATTTCCAGGTTTTCTCCTTATTCTCCATGGATGGATTGGTCAATTTTACATAATCTGCTATTTCCAGAAGAAGAATCTGACCTTCATAATATTTTTCACCAGAACACTGATAAGGAATTTAAGGGGAAATCTGCTTTCACTTGGCAAGAAACACAATATACTTTTGCCTGAATAATCTGGGTTACATCCATAGTCTGAGTGTGTTGAGAAGATGTAAGGCTCATTATGATCTTCCAGCACATTTATGATATTTTATATTGATGACATTCTGGTTAAAGTGAAAAGTTATCAAAAGGTGTGGTACCCAGCCTCCAAAATGATCCTGGATGATCTCCTAATGCTTAGGCTCCTGTCTGGTCTCCTTCCATATCGAATCAGTTCTTGCCTATGTGACCAATACAGTGCAGTAGGAGAACAGAGGTGTGAGGTTCATGGATAGATCATAAAGGCATGGATCTCTGTGTTTTCTTGCTCTGAGGGAAGCCAGCTGCCATGTTGCAAAGACACTGAAGGAGCACTGAGGAAGACATGTATATGAAATGGAACCGACTTGCCAACATCAACATCCTGCCACGTGAGTGAGTACATTGGAAATGAGTCCTCCAGTCCCTTAAAGTCTTCAAATAAGTTGCAGCCAGCATTTGATTGCAACTCAGGAGGGGCAGCAAGCCAGAACTGCCCAAACAGGCCATTCTGAAGTTCCTGATGACCAGGGATGGTGGGAAATAATGAATGACTTGTTCTTTTTACCATTAAGTTTTGAATTGAGAAGGAGGAAGGGGAGGATAGGGAAGAAGAAGAAGAAGAGGAAAAAGAAAGCCAAAATAAGTGCAGTGCAGGAATATTCAGTTATGGGAAGAAACGCATTCCTCATTTGGGGATATTTTACCAATTTACAATGAAATATATATATATATATATATATATATATATATATAATTTAGGCAGCCAAATGAGTCGAACTAAATAAGAATAACAATGTAACAGGCCATACCTTTGGTATCAGTTTCAGTAGACACTGAATTCACTTTAGGAAGTATTAGTCATTAGAGACTTTGCATTTGGTTTTATAGGTAGTATCTACATGATCAAGCATGGCAATCAATGGGATTTGGATACAAATTCCAGGTGAAACAAGATAATTAAATACTCCTACCCAAACAACTGTTTCCAAAATAATTAGGCATCACTGAAGCCAAGGCCTAATAGAACATGTACAATGTTCACATGAATAGAACTTCTAATAACAATAGGGGATTGTTAAAACTCTGGACTGTTTGAAGAGGTTGCTCAGACTTTGCCTCAGTCAAATAAAATAGAATTGTACCTCCAGAAAGGAGTCAAACTCAGCAAAGTTCAACATTACACTAAGGGACAACCAATAACGCACTGGGCTCTCTCCTATTTAAGCAGTGTACTTTACACTATAAGGTAAACTTTAAGAAAAGTTTAAAAATATTTAAAAAAAAAAAGAGAGAGAGAAAACAGATTTTGTTGCTTGTTAATTCAGGCATTCCTGAAATTTTTTTTTGCAAAAAACCCTGCAAAAACCCTGGCTTACAGAATGTAGCATTCTTGCAACAATAAGGAGGTTAATTAGGAATTCTCTGCTTTTACCCTAATACTGGAAAGTCCTAAGTAAAGAAAGAATTAGACCAGTTAGTACAATATCCTTGAAATCCAGGCGCTCTGGATGGCGGTATATTAAGCAGAGATATTAAATTTCTCAGAAGCTTATAGTTTTCCTGATTTTGAATGATGGCTGATAGACTGTCTATATAGTCAAGCATTTAGAAAACTTTCTAAGTAATAAAAAAACAGATTTGGAGAAAGAACAAAGGAGCTCAGCAATTCATTAATACCAGTTTAAACATGTGGTCTATCAAAAGTGTAAAAGAACTTCCAGTAAAACAAATGGAATAGGTGCACTTGCTGGAGGCATAAAACCCATTTAAAATTACCTAGGACTGTGGTTCTTGGGTGGCTCTGTTGTTAAGCATCTGCGTTTGGCTCAGGTCATGATCCCAGGGGGTGGGGATCAAACCTCTCATCGGGCTCCCTGCTCAGTGGGGAGTCCGACTCTCCCTCTTCTACTCCCCCTTCTTGTGTTCCCTCTCTTGCTGTCTCTCTCTCTCTGTCAAGTAAATAACTAAAATCTTAAAAAAAAAAAAAACTTGCCAGGGATCATTGGAAATGGTGTATCTTACGGCCGTTTTACAGATGTGTGAGGAGAAGACAGGAAAATCTAGCCTTTCAGGAATTGTTCTTCAAACTGAGTGAAGGTCAAGAAAGGGGATGCCACTTGTGAACAGGAAATTTTAAAACTGCAGTAGTGACAAGTCCAGTGTGGTAATTGAATAATTCTGAAATCCAAGTTCCTTGTTTGATTCTTGGGAAAAAGTGGTGGGTGGTCCATGTAGGACCTTAATCGAAAACAGCAAAATCTGTTTTCTCTCTCTTTTTTTTTTTTTTTAAGATTTTTATTTATTCATTCATGAGAGACAGAGAGAGAGAGAGAGAGGGAGGCAGAGGGAGAAGCAGGTTCCCCATCGAGCAGGGAACCCAATGTGGGACTCGATCCCAGGACCCAGGAATCATGACCTGAGCTGAAGGCAGATGCCCAAATATCTGAGCCACCCAAGTGCACCCAAAATCTGTTTTCTCATGGTCACTGGCTCAAAATTAAAGAGGGGGAGCTGCATTTCTTCCTCAACTGTGGTTGATCAAAATATCCGAACAGTTAGAACGATTGTGTACAAGATATGGAATGACTGACATTGGAATTCAAGCATGGGAACTTACTGTAAGACAAAAATTTTTCTGTAATCAGCAAGTGACATGGATAGTCGGCAGGTTTTTCACATCCCATATGAAGTAGCCCAGATGTCAGAAAGGTAGAATGACCTATTGAAAGAGAGTTAAGAAAGTACCTGGGTCCAGAATTTAACAGGAAGTGGGCAACATGCTTCAATTTCATGTTAGAGATTTAAATATAAAGCCATCAAAGGGGTACCATCCCATAGTGGTGGTCAAAAAAACACTAACCAGACACCTATAAAATGAAAGTTTTACTAATGGACCAAAGACCTATAGGGTTGCCAAGAAATGCAATTTTGTCTCCAGCCAATATACCCCAGTGGAATTTTCTCAGCCACAGATAAGGCATTTTGAAGAATTTATTTTCTAACAATAAAATTAACTGGTCCTGAAAAGTAGGAAGACTCCTTGGGATATCTTAAATACTGTCCATTAGAGCAAGGACAACCAGAGGAACTTCTAATTCTGTTGGCACATGGTGAGCAAACTAAAAATCAATCAATCAATCAAAGTTTGCCAAGGAAACTGAAGTAGTGGTTGGAGAAATAATATGTAGAACTGAGACTAGACTTCCATGGTCAAGATTAACAAGCCAAGGATAAATGGATGTTAAAATTGAATGAAAGTGACATTGCCGGGCACCTGCGTGGCTCAGTGGGTTAAGCCTCTGCCTTCAACTCAGGTCATGATCTCAGGGTCCTGGGATCGAGCCCCACATTGGGCTGGCTCCCTGCTCAGTGGGGAGCCTGCTTTCCTCTCCCCCTCTGCCTACCTCTCTGCCTACTTGTGATCTCTCTCTCTGTGGGTCAAATAAATAAATAAAACCTTAAAAAAAAAGAGAGAGAGAGAAATTGACATTGCCTTTTGGAATAGTTTCCATACTATCTGAGGGAATGGATATTTTACTAACAAACTTTGTGATGCATTGGGAGATTCTCCATTTACTGTGATGAATGAGTCTAAGCAAAGAATGACTGTGGTCTCTATTCCTGTGTTTGTGGGTGCTTAAATCTGGTTGCTTTTCCTGTGGCGGCTTATGAAACAGGTGCTAACGTTGCACACAGAAATCTCCAGTGCGATATAGTGACCCAGATCCACATAAGTGACATTGGTACCCTAATTCCTTCCATCTTCATCACAAACAAACCACACACAGCATCAATAATCTAGGTGTTTTACAGGCCCAAGAGCTGGTTTTGTTGTCTGTGTATTTTGGCTGTCCGGACAAAATCCAGCACGTTAGAGAAGGACGAAAGAGTTTATGTTCTGAAGGGCGTCAAAGACACCTTACCCATTAGTTCCTTTTGAAAAACAAGTCTCATCTCACAACACAGTGTAATCATTTGGTGCTTTTCAGTTAGGAAGCAAAACATCATTTGCTTCTGATATTAATTTGTCAAACAAATTTCACACATTTTGTTATTGTAAGGTTTGCTCTGTTTGGAAGGTGAGCTGTACTTCAAGATGATCAACTTATCAAGAGGTCACTTCTGTATTATAAATGGACTGATCAGGACTATAACAAATCAAAAGTAAAAATTCCCTCATGATTTAAGAGAAACGCTAAAGAAAATTCAGCAGCTCCTTTACCATTTTGGAAACTGTCTTTATTATGTAAATGGACAATACGATGGAAACTACCCTATGTTCCTATCAAGGGGGTTTCAGAAGCAGGTATGTTAAAATCCCATTCCATCTTGGGAAAAAATAATGTTATGTATTCATGTTTATTTATTAAATTATTAAGTTATTATTTATTAATTTTACTTACCTAACAAACAATCCCTTCTGATCTAGCCAGAGACCCTTCTAGGCACTAGGAGCAATGCAGGGCAGAGGCAGACAAGAGTCCCTGACCTCATGGAAGTTACTTTCTAGTAAGTCGGAAAGACAGGCAATATACATGCATACAGTCCCATGAAATGCATGGTCCCTAAGAGTTAAGTGCTAGAGATGGTGGATTGGGGACGGGAATTTGAGATTTAGTGGTCCAAAAAGTATTCTTGAGAAGAAAATTGAGCTCAGAGATGAAGACAATAAATTTTTTTTTAATTAGTAAAATCAGGTGCAGAAGCATGTCACCTAGATACTCTTACTCAGTAAATGGCTCATAGGAATTTGATCTAAGCATGTATACTGGGGACAAATAAAGTTCTTCTGGGAAGTGTCAAAGGTGATGTCTACGATGATAACTGGCTAGCGGGCCATCAGTGGGCTAGAATCACAGAAAGACAACAGTCCCTCATAACCACATTACCCACTTTGATACTGCCACCTATAATGAGAAAAAAATTTAGACAAATATAAAGCACTATCATTTTGGTGTCACTCAACATGGGTATGAAAGTGGTTCTGGAATGTGGAAGGACATCTTAAAACATAACCATACCCACTTATTCGGCGAACAAAATTTCACTGGACTATGTCAAGAATATATGACCTTGAGGACTAAGTATAAAGGCCACATTCTGCATTAAAACATGTGTGTGGATAAGCTTGCCTCGGTTAAGACTCACAGAGTTACACAATTTTAGTGCAGGAATAAGGTATTGACTCAGATCTCTGAGTCTCCTAAAAATCAAAGACTTAATCAGACATCTAATCAACATTTTATAGGTGTCGTTTAATGGCATCATGACATGTGCACAGTGGAGTGGACTGTGATGTGGTCGGGACCCCTTTACAATCCCAGTCCCCTGGGACGTTCCCTTCTTGTTTTCCAGAGGACCAGTAAAAGAGATTTACCGACTTGTAGAGAATCTGTAATAATTTTCTTAGACTCAGACTCTGTGTGTCATACCGCAGTCTGTTTCAGGTATTCACGTTGGTTTAAGAGGGGACATCACATTACTTAGGTTTTCAACAACCACAGCAAAATGACAAGAGCTCAAAAAAAAAAAAAAACCCAAAACACAGAGAAATTGTCAATTTTAGGGTGATTTTATAACAGATCATCTTGCAGTTTTATGAGGATGATTTCTTGGCAGGTATGCTGTATCATTGGTGCTCATACTTTAATGAATATTGGTTTCTAAATTATTTTTGAGGCCATACAGAAGAGCACGAGCTGGTCAGTCCAGATGTTCAGGGAAGACGCTGCGGGTAATGGAACAAGTTGGAACTGCATACTAGGATTAGACTGTTATAAATATGTGAGAATCAATCCAATATCCAATAAATGATAAAATTGAAAGATTGAAGTCACATTTTGGGGATACTATGGCAGAAAGGGGACAGTCAAGAGGTGAGTACATTTTTACACCAGGACGTATGGGATTCGGTAAGAAAAGTGACTGGAGAATACAGATATTAGGGGGGTTTCAGTAACAGCATGAGACAAGGGAAGTGATTAAACATCATTGTTTCTTCAGAGAGTTATCACCAAACAGACCCAGTGAGGATTTTAAAGATTTTTATTTATTTATTTATTTGACAGAGAGAGATTACAAGTAGGCAGAGAGAGAGAGAGAGAGGGGCGAAGCAGGCTCCCCGCTGAGCAGAGAGCCCGATGCGGGGCTTGATCCCAAGACCCTGGGATCACGACCTGAGCCGAAGGCAGAGGCTTTAACCCACTGAGCCACCCAGGTGCCCCCCCAGTGAGGATTTTAAATGAGACATTTGATTGGAGATATGTAGCCAGACTTTAGAAAACTGAGTACTGAAATCTAAGTTTGGAGTTAATTAAAAAAAAAAATGAACTGGACATTTTTCCTGCCTTTCTTACAGGTGCTATGTTTTAGGGTAACAGGGTAACTCTTGTCAAGAAGGAAAGCTCTACTATAGAAGTCCAGACAGAAACACAGAATGAATAACTGAATTAAAAAACCAAACTGTACTTTGTGATTACCAACATACATGCTAAAAGCATTTTGCAAGTGGACAGTTATGTGACACCAAAATAAATTCAAAACTGATCACATTCTTGTTGAAGAGGGAAATATCATAGGAGCAGAGAAGAATCAGGCTGTCATTATCTTTATCCAGCAATCAATCTTAGCTTTGGTACCAGTGGGATGCTTACATATTTATTCCAGGTGTCTTACAGCATGAAATATGAAACATCTCCCCGTCATGTGTTTGTATTAAAGATATTTATCATCCATCTGAGTAAGTTTTTATATTTTCTGTCATTTTTAGGAATTACAAAGGATACAGAACAAGCTCCCAATATCCCCACTCCCCTGGTATTCATATTTTATTTCATAACCCCTTGAATGTGGCACGCACTTAGTGACTCACTTCTAATGAATAGAAGTCAAGAAAGGTGATGGGCTGTCCCTTCTGAGGCTGTACTACAGAACAATCTAGCTTCCTTATTGCTTGTCCCCTATTGTTTGCCTTTCACTCTCTCTGATAGAAACAGCTGCCATGTGGTGAGTTGCCCTGGAAAGAGGCCTACACAAGGAATTGAGGGCGATCTCCTGCCAATAGTCACCCAGGACCTGAGCCCAACATGGGAGTGAACTTGGAAGAGGATCTTCTCCCAGACAAGCCTTGACATGACTGAAGTCCTAGCTGATAATTTGATAGATTATTCTGATAACTCTGAGTCACAGGCAAAACAACTACTGGGTAATATTGTTTCAGATGCTAAGTTTTGGGATAACTTTTTATGCAGCTATACAGAACTAGAACATAATGCAAGTAACACCGTGAGGAAACACTTAAGCCAGTTTGGAAGGCGGGGCATTATACAAAACAATTATCATGCTTTTCCATCAAAGCGGACTGTGACAACAACAGGGACTGTTGAACATTTGAAGACATGTGAGATGTAATTTTCATTTGAATCTTGATTTGCACAGAATAGAGATAAAAGGAATTCTTGGGAAATTTAGAAAAAACTGATTATTGGTGTGGTATTGAAGCATATCGAGGGATTATTAATTATGTTAGGATACTATTATTTTGGCTCTATAGGAAGATATTACCTTATCTGAAATTGTATAAATATTTAAAGATGAAATATTTCTATGTAGGACCTTATACCTCGGTATAAAGGATGGAATGTTGTGGGTGTATTTCAGTTAACTTGAGTCTCCTTGAAGGTAGTCAGTTAGCATTTAAAGTATCCTAATCATGAATCTTCATTTCTTTGGGGGCCACAAATATTGGTATAGAAAACTACAGAAGGCTTATATTTAACTAATGGGTTCTTAAAAATTATTTTATTCCTGAAATATACATGATGGGAAAGACAGGGCTTTGACTAGAACAATGGTTGCCGTTCAGCACCCCTGCATGAAGGGGAAGTGGGTATGTAGATGGCCCAGCCACAACCTACCTTCAGAGCAGCACTGGGTTCCAGAGCGCCTCCCGTACAGCCACTGGTTCCAGTGGCCTCCCGTTTAACCAGACCCAAGAGCAGAGAGTCTATCGACTATTTTTCTAGTGGAAACATCATAGCATCTCTCTTGAAGTGAAATTTTCATTCCAGGTGCTTGCTGATCACAATGTCTGAAGCCAGAGAATGGGAGTTTCTCAAACTTACAATGAAGAATCTTTCTGACAGTTTGAGGGCTTGTTTTCTAATAAATGTAATTTGGCAGAATTTGGTTGAAAACTTTTTTTTTTTTTTTTAATTGTAATATACCATCTGGTCGTGAGGTTCTGGAAGAGGAAATGTATGGTTCTCACCTTGCTGGAGAGAGAGGTGATTGCTGCGGGAATTGCTGGAAAGTTCCTGTTGTGGAAAGCTGTGTTATTCTGTATTGACCCAATTTGGGGCTCTCTCTTCTCCTGAGAAAAGTACACTTGCCGAGCTTGCAGAACTTGGGCAGGTCCTCGTCAGCTGCTAAAGCAAATGAAATGAATGGGAATTGACATGTTCCTTGCATGCAGAAACTTTCAGAGCCAGAGTGCTATTCACATGATGTATTTTCTCCTTTCCTATTCAAGCTTAGAAGCATGTGGTAAAGGTAGTGTTTCCATCTACCTTGGTTCAGTACCTGGGATTTGGTACTCAATAAACACATGACAAATGACTAAATGGATCTATAATCGCATAGACTTAGTTAACTTCAACTATGTTCTCACCAACAGGTAATGTTTTAGGCTGCCCTATCAGAAAGAATAATCAACACTTTAAAATGTGACAAAATAATATGGCACTATCTAGGAAGGGAAGCAAAGCACAGAGAGTCTTCTAGGAAGGGAAGCAAAGCACAGAGAGTCTTCGTGGTCAGTTCTAATATTTTTCTGGGAAGAACTAAGGGATAGTTTTAAGCAGTCCCACATGACTATGAGTTATCCTCAAAGAGATATGAAATGTCGTCACCAGTTTCTCTCATAGTTCCTGGAAAACAGCTTCTGGAAATAATAATTAGTGTTTGTAGTCATCCTAGAGTTTCTGTTCATGGCCTGTTTACTGCTCAGTGAACTTCTGGTAAGAGAACTAGTTCCCCAATCTTTGTTCCGAAGCCTTTTTTGTGAGCCACATGAAACCCACAAAGACCCTGTGAAATAAACCCAGCAGTAAACTGGCCTGTGATGCAGCACCCCCTGGTGGTCTCCTGGAGGATGGCGGATTCCCCCGACCCATAGCAGAAAAAAGCCTTAACTCCTGCCTTGCTGAATGCACACAGCAGGCTCTGACCACCTTCTACTCCTTCTTTAGCTTACAGTAGAATGAAAGCAGACCAGTTGCATGATTGCTTGAAATTTATTTTCTCCTTTACATTCCAAACACATTACTAGCTTGCGCTAGGAAAAGGTAGCTATCCAATAAAAATTTATGCTCCCTTATACCATGCAGAGTTGTTGCCAGACAGACACTATATTTTCCAGCCCCTTGTTCAGTCAGGGTGGGGCCATATGACTGGTTCATGCCAGTGGAAGCTGAGTGAAAGTGATATGTGTCCCTTCTGGGCTGAGGAGTCAGTTGATGATTTGCAGACACTAGAATGTTTTGGGAAGCCATGTGTTTGAGATGATAACATCTTCCTCCGGAGTAAGAAAGCCAATGCTACCCTTACCAATAATGAGTGCTCATGTTTGCCTGTGACAGCAGAAATAAATTATCATGTTGACATCTGGGATTGGAGGGGGTGGTTGTCTGTTCTAGCAACTGTTCCTTTAACTTTAATAAGCCCACCCTACTACTTACGTCGCCAGCATAAAATATTCAAACTCAAGGAGTCCTTTAAACCAGCAATCTGATTGTTCGTAAAACCAACCTTGAGTTGACTGGTGGATAAAATGTTTTGTTGAAGTCATTTGGACAAGTATTCGAATTTGACATTTCCTAGTTCTTTACTCTGATACTGTGCTAGTCAGGGTAAATAACTCTAGCTTCCATGGAAAACAACCCCAAATCTCAGTGGTTTGACTCAATACAGAAGAAGAGAGGGGAATTTTCTTGGAATGGAAAGTTAAATTTAAGCTAAAGCCATTAATTATCATTTTCCCTAAATCTTTACAAATAATAAAAATTTATTTAAAAAAAACTCTCAGAATTCTAATCTTATTCAATTAATACTATTCTATACTATGCAATAGAATGGTATCAAATTGCTCCTATGGATCTTGGCCTGACAGTTGGCTTTTGCTTAGAACTTTTTAGCAAAGGCTATTTGTAGTTACTATTCTCTTGGGCATCTGAAATACAGTTTTATTTGTTTGCATGTTTATTTGTTTAGTTATTTATTGGCTTCTATTTGTTTCAGAGAGGGCACTTTGAAGTCTTTTCTATCAATGTGGAAAAAAAGGAACAGAGAAGGAGGTAGAAGTTCTAGAATGTTTCTCACACTTACATGTGAGGCAAAACACACCTACCAAACATGTGCAAGACTTTTGTTGGTACTACCAGGATAGGACAAACTCCAAAGCAGATATCCAAGAATTAGCCTAGCAACTTAAGCCTATTTTACCAATGGGAAGGGACCACATGAAGAGGGTAATGTTATCAACATTCATCATCAATTATTTTTGTTACCCATCTTATGTATTTCCTGATTTAATTTCCTAATAACTGTCTCATGTGACTTCACTATTCTCATGTAACTAATGAACAAACTAAGATGTTCACTCTTTTGCCAGGATTATATCACTAGTAAGTAGCAAGGGTTGGCTTTATCTCCAGTTCTTTCTCCAGAGCCCATGCTCTTGACTGCCAAAATGGATGAAAATTAGCTTATCTGTGCAAGAAAGATACAGGGCAGTTCATTAGGAATTGTATCTTTCACCCAGTATGCCACCTGCAGCTCCAGCATCGGTGTCAAACCTAAGATGGGTTTGATCTGTAAGCTTCAAACATTCCCTCAACCCTGTTTCAAAAATGGCAGATATGGAATGAATGACAAATCTTATCTAGTCTCAAAAAACTTAAATAATGCTGTTCCTACATGGAACAGTCTACACAATGTTTCAGATATTATCTGCTCTAGGTAGGGTCATGGAATCTCCAAAACTGATTTCATTGGCTCTTGAAGAAATGGTGGGTTTTGGAGGTGTTCATACTTCAGAGGTTTGTTGTTGTTATAAAAACAATGACAATGGAAAAGGCAGAGTGGAAACAGAATACTGTCATTCTTCCTTCACCACCACTCCTGAAAAATGAAAGAAGTTAAAGGAGAAGTTCCTATTTTAATCTTGCATTTTGGAAATACTGATTATAAAAATTAGACACTAATCTAACAGTTGGTGCTAGGTAGGTTTAAATCACACAAAAATCAACTGGGTAAATTTAAGATCTAATTGGCTTCATTAAATGATTCATGAATCTGGCAGCATCTCAACTTGCAAATAGAAAGGAGCTGCAAAGAGCTGTGGAAAAGGAAAGGGTTTTACAGGCAGAGAAGGAGTGAGAAAAAGAGAATTATTGGCAAAGAATGCATTGTTTTAGGCAAGGTCACCCTTCCAAGGGAAATGGAAGAGGTCAGTAAATTTCCCAGTTCTGACCAGGAGATGCCATGCTGACTGGTTAAAGGTTAAATTTCTTGGTCATGTTAGGTAGGGGAAGTGGTTGAAACAGAAGTTAGGCTAGGTATTAAGTCTTGATTTGCTGATGTGGGGCCTTAACATTAGTGACTCCATTTTAGGTATATAGTTTTCTTTTTTGTTGTTTGTTTGTTTTTAATGGCAGTGTGTCATTTCACAAATTGCAATATGCCACACTTATTACTTCTTTTATATTCCAACAACTGACTATTCTTCATTCATTTTAAGGTTAAAAAAACAAAATCTGCTCACCATTGTCTATAGTCACATTTAACCCCTCTGTTAGCCTATGTTAAAAACTAAGCATTATGGTATAGAAACAATACATTGTTCTTCAAAAGGTAGATTTTCATAGACTTATAACTTTTAATTCTTTTTAAAGCCTATCATGATCAACGTAATTATCAAGTTTAACAAAGTGAGGAAAAGGGTGCCTGGGTGGCTCAGTCAGTTAAGTGTCTGCCTTCAACTCAGGTTATGATCTCAGGGTCCCGGGATTGGGTCCCACATCAGGCTCCCAGCTCATTGGGGAATCTGCTTCTTCCTCTGCCTCTGCCCCCTCTCATTCTCTCTCCCTCTTTCTCAAAAAATAAATAAAATCTTAAAAAAAAATAAGGAAAATCTCCTTTCATGATGAAGTAACATACCTTGGAAACTTGTGAAGTATGTTAAACCAGAAACACACAAAATTTTTCAAAGAACTAGATGGGAATGGATAGAAAATTTTTATTCCATGAAAAATATAGTATTTGTTCAAGTTTGTCAGATATATGGAGAATCTTCTGACTTTAGAGCCTTTTAAGAAAATTGATAATTTATTGAGAATTCTTAAAAAGTAATAAAAAGTTAAAGAAAGAAAGAAAGCACAGCTAGTCTCTTAGACAAAGTGCATATGTTCTTAAGTTACTGGTTTCCTCAGTGCAGCTCCTTTGCTCTTCTTTGCTCTGGGAGAGTGGGCTGGAAGACTTTTTCCATGATGTAGCAAAGCAGCTGTGGAAACTTTAGGCTTAATGGCCCTTGGGACCCAGGAGAGGTAGCTAGCCTCTTTAATGATTATTCCAACAGTAGATGTAGGGATTGGCTCACAGGCTAGGCTTGCTTCGAACTTCCAGTCATGGAGCCCAGGAGATGATGTTGTCATAGGGTTACTATGGTACCCCTCAAAGAGGAGAGGTTGAGTTACCAGCCAGAGGAATAGTAACAATGCATCCAGTAAACAACTCCTAAGAGCTAACTGGAGTCAGGATGTATGATAGCCTCTTTATGTGTATTATTGCATGTGGTCCCCAGCATCTCATACATGTTGATATTACTATTGTTGCTATTGTTATTCTGAGTTTAAAATTGAGGAACCGCAAGTAAGTGGGATTAAGAAGTATGTCCAAGTTACTTGTAAGTAGCAGGATTAGAATTCAACTTTATATCAATTGGTCTCCAGGTCCAGTTATTGAAGTATTGTTCTGTACAAAGTAGTTTAAACTTTCAGGTTTATAATATATTGGGAATTGTTTTTGCTTGTTTGTTGTTTATTCATCATTTTCTTCTGTATGAGAAATACTTCCAAGGACCTTTCATCTCCTTTCTGCTGTTTCTCTCCAGCTTTCCAAAAATAATTTTCAAAGAGAAAAGGAGAGGAAAAGTATAAACTTGCATTTGATTACAATGAAATTTCTTTTCCATGTACTCAGTTTGATTTCTAGGGTCATCCCATATCAATCACTTGCATTTTATTTTCAAGTAAGGGAAAATGAGTTTGTGAGTACAGTTTTGTATTGAACTGAGGACCTGGAAAAGGGCTTCTCCCAGGCTGTTGGTGAATTCCTTCTACCAAGCTTTTCCTCACTTTGATGAGAAGAATATATGTAAATTCAACTCCAGGAGTCTCTGCAATTAAGTGGTTGTCTTACAGTCTGCACAGTACTACATAACCTGTAACTGAAAACTAGTTATATAAAATATTTAGAAAAATATTTAAAAGTTCATGAACAGAATTCCTCAGGAAATGAAATTATAATTATAAATAAATGGAATTAAAACATTAAAATGTATTTTCCCTTGAGAAAGGCGGCCTGATAAATGAAAGTTTTACATATCAGTGGGTTTTGTTAGAAAATTTGAATGGCTGGAATGACATTCAGCTTTTTCTACCCCAAAATATGAAATGAAACTTGATATATTGAAATTTCTCTATTACTCTAGCCACTGACCTGTCAAAAATATTATGGGTTGGTTTACCTTGGAAATTGGCATTAATAGGAAAATGACATGAAACTTGCTGCCCAAATGCTACTATTTCCAAATTGGGAAAGTTGCATAGGCGTTTATTTCAATTTCTCATTTAGAAGGGCATGGGAGAGTGGACTGAAATCAAACGCAGTCTCTGAAATGGAAATGCACACATGCTGATTGGTTCTGGGAGAGATGTGTCAATACAAGAGTTCCCATTTCAAGCCTAAATTATTTCCATTGCTTAATTCTGGCTTGTGCTTCAGATCTGATTGGAGATATAGTCTTAATAAGGGAGGACTCAAGTAATCTCAGACTTCCTCAAATAATCATCACAATAAAACTCATGATTGCACAATGATTATATCTACTAATTTCCTAGTCCTTAAGTAACCCCATACTCGATTAATAAAGGCTGGTGGACAGCTCAAAAGCGATTGCATTTTTCTTAATGAAAGAACATAGAAGAAGAAGGAGGAGGAGAAAGAGAAAGAGAAGGAAAGAGAAAGGAAAGAAAGAAAGAGAGAAAGAAAGAAAGGTAAGAAAGATTTAAAAAAAGAATAATAAAAAAAAGAAGATTGATTTCTATTTTATAGATAAAGTGTACTCCCCATTTTATGAAAGACTCTTGTGTACTTTATCCCCATTTTCACATGAATTCTCCCAATATCCTCATGAAATTGATGATAACATTAATATCTGTAGAGGGCTTTTTTTTTTACAACTAATAAAATAATATGATGGACATTGTTATTATTTTTTTAATGAGAGAGAGACAGAGCATGTGCACAGCAGGGAGGGACAGAGGGAGAGAGAGAGAGAGAGACTTTTAAGCAGGTTCCATGCCCAGCATGGAGCCCATCTCCAGACTCCATCTTATGACCCTAGATCATGACCTGAGCTGAAATCAGGAGTCAGATGCTGAACGGACTGAGCTACTCAGGCTCAGTCCCCATGTACTTTATTTTTCCAATGAGTTTTAATAAGTAGTGGTAATAAGTCAATTTTTCAGCAAAGGAAACAGATCTTCTGAAAAAACAAGACTTACATAAGGTTGTGCAGTGGGGAAAAGACAGAGATGGGGCTTGAATGAAGGTATTCTGATTCCTTGTGTTCTGGGGGATGCGAAGCTGTTTCTGTGTTGCATGCGAATCATGTCTCACAATGTGTAAAAGGATACTGTGGGCACTTTCCTGTTTAAGCCTACCATCAACCTGATGTTTTCACATCTTCAGCTGTTCCTGAAATATTGTCTTTTAGTTCTCAATTCTGAATGTCCATGCCATGTCCAGTCTACACCACACAGGTTATATATCATTATCCTAGATATATATTCAGATTCATCCTTGCCCAGCCTGACCCCTCTGGCTTTGTCATGTCTCATCTAGGAGGCTGCATGCTTATGGATATCCAAAGTCTAGGTTACACCTCTGCATTCTCCTCTGGTGAAGAGGAAAGGGTGAGCCACATAATCCATACAAAAATATGTGGGCTTTAGTCCACATGCCAACAATACATGTTATTTTCCTGAAGTCTTCCTGAAGTCAAGCCACTATATCTCAGGACATAAGTTTTTACATATTTTCAAAGAAAGGAAAATTACAAAGTTTATCCCGCTATTACTTCAAATGTACCGGTAGTGTTAGTAGCACCATGTCCTCATTATTTTAAATGCAATAACTGAAAATACCTACTAAAGGGTAGTCCACGTTAATGAAAATGCAACATAAATGTCTAACAGAAATGAAGACTGTTCTAAAATGCATACAATGCTTTTCCAACACAATTTAATCAGATTGTAAGTTATATTAGTATTTGCAGTGAGAAGCTGGATTTTATTGTCCTGTTGGCACTGCTCAATCTCTAAGAGCAGAGGAGCATATACTTATCCACATGTTTAAATAGCATCTTAAAATTTTTTTAATTAAAAAAATAGCATTTTATGTGGATTTCTTTAATCCACTCTGTTCACACCCCAGAGCATGCACAGGCTGCTGCAGATGTTTTTCAGACTCTACTCAGCAGACAGCCTCACTCAAACAGCACCCTTTTTGGAAGGCTCCCCATCTATGACCCATTTTCTCTTGCATTTTGGGTCTTCTTCATCACATTAAGGGTGCATTCTTGGAGGACAATGCTCTGTCATTTCTCACGCCCACATCTATATTGTTTCTTTCTAAACATTACCCTAGTCTTGTCTCTACCAGTAAGAGCCAGATAATATCTCCTGGGCATAGAGAGGAGCCAAGGATTTATACATCTTTGTGACCTTTATGAACAATGCAAATTCAAAAAGTAAATTATAAGATACTCTCATTGAGGTAGATTTGACGCTCTACTGCTAAGTAATATCAGAGACTCTCCAAGTTAAAGAAAGTTGATACACATGCACGTAAGTAGCTACGTGTGTGAGCATGCATCAGTGTCTAGGCAAATATATGTGTATCTATGCATCTAGTTGTATTTAAATTTTCAGGATCAGTAAAACCAAGTAATAGCCTGAACTTCTATGACGTAACGAGATTGATATTAGATAGATCAATCTGTTCATGAAAAAAAAAAAAAAACAACTAAAGTTCTAAACAATAGCTAGAGGGACACAGACAAAGATTTTATCTGATTTGGGATCAAAGAAACATTAAAAAACAATAGATGAAATCACACATGGCCTATTTGTTGATATAATTTTTTTCAGCACATAAAGGGTATTACAAACAAATATCAAGTGGAAGCTTAGACAATTATTTGGGTTAAAAATATGTCTAAAATGAATAAACGAGCATATTTTTACAAGAAGGGCCATCACAGTAGGCAGGATTGGAATACAGAAGATAGACGATCATGATCATCTCAAGAAGGCAGCAGTGGATTCTGTTCCCAAAATAAAAGAAGGAATGATATCTATTAACTGCCTTCTATTTTTAAAGGCCATTACAATATTCTGGAAGGCATTACTTGCATTGCAGATGATGAAAACTAAGGGTCAGAGATGCCAGCTAGTTTTCCTGAGTAAGAGACCCCAAAGCCCTCATTCTTTCCTGGTCCTACCTGTGTATCACTGCCTCAATTGTACCAGTGGTATTTTATCTGGAATAAATCTAACCATGCTCCAGTAAACATTTTATTGCTTTTAGAAAGTTGTGTCTCAAAGAACACTTTCAGTTATTTTTGTAAATGGAAGTATAGGCAGAATAGACCCCCAACTGCTATTTTCTGTCAACCTCTTGGTTCCCTTTGGTGAACAAATCAGTTCAACAAGCTGGCTGACAGAATGGAGCTCCCACTAGGTTCATTCCTCTCTGCAAGTGTGAGTGGCACAGATGCATGTATTGATTTATTTTTAAAATTACAGATTTGGGAGCAGTAGAATGAATCGTCAGAGAGGTCTGGTCACCTTGCTGCTAACCCATTCCTCAAAAGCCACACCCAGGGCAAAACCCAGGCTTTCTGCTCCTTCTAGGAAGCTTGGTAACAAGGTCACAAAAGCGCCTGGCCTTAGAGATGAGAAACTCAAGGTTTTGCAGAGCTAGAAGTTTCTCATTTTACAGATGAGGCTCTGAGGCCATGACTGGGAGTAAACCACAGGAACTAGATTCATTTGAAGGAGGGAACACATTAAGCAGCAAGTGTCTGGGGAAGCCACACTTCAGTGACTCTTGGACACACCTCTGGGTACCTTAGAATCTCTTGAGGAGCTTGGAAAAGGCATACTTCTATGAATTTAACTCCTAGCAAGTTTAAGTCCGTGGGTCTAGGGTGGTGTCTTGGGATCTGTTTTGAAAGCACACTAAACAAAACCAAAACAAATCTCCAAGTGATTCTGATTGTTCCCACATGGTGAACTGTATTCTCCAGGCAACATAGCACATTAGCTAAAAACTCATGACCAGAACCAGCATTTTCCCACTGGGCCTTTACTGTGGAGTCCTCCAGTAAGGAAGTGATGCACTGGACTCTGGTCCATGAGGAAGCCCAAGGGGCAAGAAACAGGCCTACATCAGAGTTAGAGACCTAGATGCAGAGATCCTGGAGCCACCTGCTGGCCACATGGCTTTGCATGCCCAAAATTGTTGTGCCTTGACTTCCTCATCTGTAATACACTGCAGGCAATAATATATAAGTACTTAACTAAGTAATGAAGCACTATTATAATACATAATTAAGTACTTAGATTATTAAGTATATTATTAAAGTAATAGTACTCAGATTACTGTTATAGGTTTAACTTTTTAATAAATTCTAACACTACTCAGCATATTCTAAATACTACAGAAGAACTTGTTAAATGAATGGATTCCAGATTGTTCAAGGCTCAATGGTCCTAACACAAGTGTCTTTTCTCTGCATTTCAGTTAAAACACTGTTCTCTGTATGGGACACCAAGAATGAGTCGTGGATAAAGGCTTCTGTTTTTCTCAAAAGGAGTAGGATTTTTCCTTCTACTTCTCTCTACAGACCTTGGTCCAGACAGGTTTGCGACCTGGTTTGTCTCATCTCCATTAAACAGATGGAACACAGAGGTACAGCAAATACTTGCTTCATCCTATTATGTTGCATCAATCAAGCCAAGGCCACATTAGTGCCCGGATGTCCCCGAGCACCAGTTGGGGACTTTCTGCTGTCTTATTAAGGCCAGTTTCATGATTCACTGTGAATCTGAATCAACCGTATGCAACCACATCCGAAGTTTTGAGCCCAGGAGTTCCTTAATACCCTTGTCCCGATTTAATAAGACACTAAGGCTCAGAGAGGATTTGGCTGCATTTTTTAAGAGCCCCAAATGTTTTCTCATTGATTCTCCATCAGTGACACACATAAAGCCTCCAAAATGTCAGCTGGTAGCCTGAGCCCACCCTGCAGGCAGACGGCTGTGTGCATCTGACGTTGTACTCCACTGCTCTGGGAGGGTTGTTCAAAAGAAATTCACTCCTCCAGATTCAATGAGAAGAAATTAAAACTCAAAAATAAAATCAATACTTATCTCTTTGTGCCTACTCAGTGACTGTAGTCTCTGGCTTTCACGGGTAATGGATTCAGGCACCACTACTACAGAATGCTGAAATTTATGGACTTCTCCATAGTCATTAATTAATAGTGTGCACACACAGAAAAATAACCAGGCGGAACACTTAGAAATGAAATTATTGCCAAAGCACTGACTACATAGTTTTTAAGTGGTCAGTCAGGTGGATAAAATGAATAATTGAATATGCTTTACAAGCAGGCAGTAAGGACCAGCAACCCAACAGGTTTTTAATTCTTTCTGAAGAACACATATCTTATAGGGGGATCAGGATTGACTTCACTCTTCTTTACTGGCTAATGCCTTTTTGTAGCTGAGTTTTCTCTGCGGGGGTTCAGAACAGGCCCCCCTCATCGTTGAGCGCAACCTCATGAAGGATGCTTTGGGGAGTCCTTGGTAATAAGTAGCTGAGAATTTCATTTTGGTCTGGGAACCTGCATTAAAGAACTAAAAGAATACAGGTTTAGCCATAATGGAGGTCACAATGTATTCCGGCCCTGCTTCTGCATGTTGCCAAATAATTTCCATGGAGAAATTTTCTTAGAGAATGTATGTCTTGTTGGGAGTATCTATCATCAGTTGGACCATCGTTGATTCCTGAATATAATTCTTGAGAGTATTTTGCTCCATGTCTGCAAATATGAGAAAAAATTGATTCTGACCAGATGAATGGGAGCTGAAATTATATTGCACTTTGACACCAGATTTATCTTTGGTTTTCTTTTGTCTTTTTCTTTCCTCTATTTGCAAACTTTTCCTGTAAAGACCCAGATAAGAAATATCTTAGGCTTAGCGGGCTATCTAGTCTCAGTTTCAACTACTCAGCTGTGCCACTGGGAGGGTTTGAAGACTGCACAGTTGATCCATCCACAAATGGGCGAGGCTGTTCTCCAGGAGCTTCATTGACAAAACCAGGTGGATTCTGTCCCTGGGCTGTAGTTTGCTGACCCCTGATGGACCTGTACCACAGCTTCAAAGCCATATGAGCAAAGGCTTGGAATGGTTGACATCCCCGGGGTAGAGCAGAAGTGAAGACCTAGTGAGAAAGATGAAGGGCGAGGAACCTTGTCTTTTTTACCTTGGCCAACTTGCTTTTCTCAACTGTGGGGAGTTCCGCTTCAGGGCTGTAGTCTCCTAGTGCTCAGGGGAGGCTCTGGAGGGTTACGTTACATGCCTTCATTTGAACTGAGAAGCGTTTTCCCTATTGAAGGTCTAGAGAGGAGCTGCCAGTGGAGAGAATTGAAACCAGAGCTCATATTTCCCGTTGTTTCTCTTTGACTTCCCTTAAAGGTCACAATCGTCAGCCTCAAGGCCCTAGATTAGGGCAAAAAAGATTTAGATGGCTAACTGATTTTTGTCAGGACTCAAAGGAGAGATAGGGAGGAGGGGAAGAAGAACTGATATTCCCCAGGCAGAGCAAGAACAGAAGGGAACGTTTTCTTCAGATGATGATCCAAGGATGTGGTGAGCCCATATGTGAGGGTAGTTGAGAGACCATGCCAGGGGCCTCGGCTGAATGCATTTGGACTATGCGGGTTTGCCAGACCCTGGAGCTAATTAGGACCAGGCGGAAAAAAGCCCAGTTTCCACAGCCTGGCTGGGCCCCTTAAGGTAAATCCTCTTTTGAAGTTTGAGAATATCCCATTGTTTATTCAAGCTTCAGCTCTCAGCTTTCTCCAAAGGGATTTGAAGGAGCTTAAACATTAATCAAAATACAAACCAAGACTGTTAGTAATGAATACAAGCCTATCCAGGTAAGTAAAATTGGGGTCAGTGTTGCCAGAGGTGGAAGATAAGCTGATTGCTTCATTGAGTACTGAATCTGGCACTCGGGTCAGCCTATTACCTGGGATGTCTCTAAGGAAGAGAGCGCCCAGGAATGCATCGACTGAAGGATATGTGACCCAATCGCAAGCTTGACTCCTTGCTCCCTGAGGAATATTTTTATTTTGGGGGGGGGGGGGATTGACTTAAATAATCATCACTTTCAGGGGCTGGTGATGATGGGAAAACCAGACATGACCCCTGATGGTGATTGTGGAAGAGAAGAGACAATGTAACTTGCTTGCCTTAGTGCTAGCTATTTGGGGAAGATGGTTATGTAGCTGGATGCACCTCAGCGTCCCTTTTTCACCCAGAAGCGGCAACTAAAGCAAAGTATCTTCTCTCCTGAAGGCTGCCTCCCTGAGCTAGTGACTGCCCAAAGAGCCACAAATTCATTCTACCTCCTCCCCTTCCTCTACTCCTGTTTGACTGTGTGTAATATGTGAGGCATTTCCACTCCATTTTAACGAAAGGTAAGCAGATCCTAGAGCAATGTTATTTAAGACAGAAAAAACAAAACAAAACAAAACATGTGTGCGTGTGTGTGTGTATGTGTGTTGAATGTCTGCAGATATTTCTAAATTTGGGGGTTAGGTTTGGGTAAATTCTCACATTACTTTTTCCTATGTTATAACCTTCAGTGGAAATTTGATGAGTTTCTGGCAAATATATTCAAGAATACTATATCTATGAGTGAGGAGAGAGACAGCTAATTCGCCGACACAGGCCATCACAAGAGTGAGCCAGGTGTTCAGATGGTTATAAAGAGTAACTTTTTAAATTACCAAACCAGAAAATAAAAGAATAGTCACAAAGCCAAGGATACAAGGGAAGGATTGAACTCTGAAATGTCTACAGAGACTGTAGGAAAAGTCAGCTACGTGGTGTGCTGTGTGGCTACTCCCCATCCGACTTTCCAACTGAGTGGCTTAGTTTTGACTCCTGTGTCTTTGAGCCAGCTGGAGTGTTTGGCTGATCAGGTCTGAGTTCCACTGAGCTTGGACTCCTGGCTGCAGGTTAAAGTCAGGTTCTTTTGTGCTTTAGAAGCTAATTGGTGGCATGGGAAGTTTCTCCCATGGCAAAATCAAAAGGACAAGAAAATAAACCCAATCTGGTACATACCTTTCAAACCTCTATCTGTTTCAGTCTTACTGACCTATCATTATCCAAAATAGGTCACATGGTCAATCCAAGGTCAGGGCCAGGAAGGCACGTTCTGTCATGGCAAAGATATGGATGACTTATAAAAAGATGGATAAATAAGGAAATAAAAGACTGGGACCAATAATTCAGTCTATCACAGAGGTATACCTGAGTGGGGGGGGTTCTGCAGCCCAGGTGGTATGAGCAAACTTCTTGGTCAGAAAAAAGCCCCAAACCAGAGACCCATAGTTTTCTATGAAGTTTTATGCCAGTGGATGGAGTGGGGTAAGGAATCAGGTCACCATTTAAGGATCTACCTTACTGTCATATAAAGATAGTCTTATTAAAGTACATTTATATACTTACACTTTTCTTCTTTTAAGATAAATCTGTCTATTTTAGAGAGAGTGAATGAGTAAGTCCAGAAGGACAGGGAGAGAGAAACTCAAGCAGGCTCTGCGCTCAGCATAGAGCCCCATGAATGGCTCAATCCCATTACCCTGAGATCAAGACCTGAGCCGAAACCAAGAGTCAGATGCTTAATGGAGTGTGCCACCCACGCTCCCCCATCCTTCCACTTTCTATTCTTAATTGGGTCATCAGGATTACCTGAGGTTCACCTGAGGTTTCAGTGTATCAGTGAATGCTGAGGTCTTCCACATGGAAAATTCCTTATTTCTTCCCAGCATGTTTTGCTCCACAAAGCTAGGGACCAGGAAATTGTTTCTTTCTAATAATGATTAAATATGTGTCTTTCTAAAGATTTTTTTTTCTGTTTCTATTATCTTATTCACCTCTTTTCTTGGACTTTCAGAGTGCTTATGGATAGATCTGACACTAATAGCAAGAGCCTTACTCAGCCATGACTGTCTTAATAGAATTCCTCGTCTCTCTTTACTTTGGGACTTTTGTGTTGGACTGGATGTTTTATTGTTTTGTTTTGTTTTATGATGATAACTTTCACTGGAGGCTGCCTTGATCTGTTTTGGAAAGTAAATGAGCAAAGAAGAAAGGAAGAGAAAAAGGAAAGGGGCAATGTATTTAAAAATTTAAAAAGAAAGAAAAAGAAGGAAGGAAGGGGGGAAAGAAGGAAGGAGAGAGAAAAAGTACTCAAACATTATTTCCTATGTTAAACTTTTTTTTTTTTTTTTTTTTTTTTTGGAGAGAGATCACAAGTAGGCGGAGAGGCAGGCAGAGAGAGAGAGAGGAGGAAGCAGGCTTTCCACGGAGCAGAGAGCCCGATGCGGGGCTCGATCCCAGGACCCTGGGATCATGACCTGAGCTGAAGGCAGAGGCTTTAACCCACTGAGCCACCCAGGTGCCCCTCCTATGTTAAATAACATCGAGATGGAGCATGTTTTTTGGTTCTTAATATGAATGAGTACTGACAACAAGCAAGAGTAACTCAGTTCCTGGAAGATATTTGCTCTTGGGAGATAATACTATCAACAAACTAAAGCAGCTTGCTTATCAAGGCTAGTACCTTGCTAATCAAAACTCACTTCCAGACTTTCACATCTTGCTCCCACCAATCCAAAGCTATGATGTCCTAAATTCTACCCTGCTTTAAAATTTTCCATTCTGAGCATTTCATAAAATCTCTTATTTTCCCCCCAAAAAAGGTGACATTTTTCCTTATTGCAGTAAATCTATAGGTTTGATTTGACAACAGCTTTGAGGTCTTTAAGTAAGTCATTTCTCAACAGAAAAAAAAATTATCTGAAAAACCAACTATTGTATTGGATATTTATATGCCCCTATATACAACAGAGCACACTTCAGAAAATCTTAAAATTCTACCAACTTCAAGTTTGTCAAATACACTAGTCATCTCTAGTCTTTGATAAGAACAGAAAAACAAATATGAGTAAAAAAAGAAATTAAATAAAGTATGTGATTATTAAGAAAGAGTTTGTTATACTTACATAACTAGCTAGTCAGTTTGATATATTTTGACCTAAACATGATGGTTGAAAAATCTTAAGCAAGGGTTTCTTCTTTAATGCTTTTAGTCAAAGAGCAAGGAACCAGCTACATATATGACTGACTTCCTTCTTCTCTCCAAGGAAGTCATCTGTAAGCCATGCTCTTGTCTAACACCTGCTTACACCCATTTGTCTCCATGCATTGAATGCAGCAGAAGAGCCTGTGGCAGACTGCATGAGTAATTACCTGAACTCCCGACCCTGTTTGGGCTAGAAGGATTACCAATGTGTTGATATCTGCAAACCATCACTGTATTTAGGCAAAGGGTGACTTTATTTAGGACTACAGCCAGGTGATCTAGTTAGCAGGTGACTAGAATATCCAAGACCTCTCACTTTCTTTTTCAGCTTTACGTATCAGAGGCACGGCATGGTTGATTCTAACCTTGGATTTCATTTTAAAAATGGCCCTACATTGCTATTTCCTAAATTAATATTCCACATTTATCATTTCAACACGAGATGCTGTGAGACATCCTTCCTGCATATATTCGTTATTAATGATGGTTTTGTGTGCAGTTTCCATCTTCCCATCGATCTAATGTCCAGCTGTCAAGGGTCTGTCATGGCTTCCAAATGTTTAACCTCTTTTTTTTTTTTTGGTGGCGTTTGGAACCAACTGATTTAGAGAAATTGTCCCTAAAGAAAATTAGGATGCCCCAATTTTAAAATGGTAAAGATTTAAAGTCTATAGATTAAAATATATATTAATTTCTGTCATTAAAGTATTTTTTAAAAGCAGAAGCAGTCCATCTCTACTCAGGATAATGTTTGGATACTGAAAGCCGCCTTAAAAATTAATAATTAATGGGGAATGTGCAGGGGAGTAGGAGATACAGGCATAAGTCACAGAAATGAAAGGCACAACAAGAAGAATATAATGAATGATATTGTAGTAGTAGTGTTGTATAGTAGCGGATAGTACCTACACATGTCTTGGGTATAGCATGATGTATAAATTTGTTGAATCACTAAGTGGCACACCTGAAATTAATGTAATTTTTATGTCAACTATACTAAAAAAAATTAAAGATCAGTGAGTGATGGAAGGAAAAGTTTCCCCACTTGATCCAAGGAGAAAAGCAACCCAGACCATTCTTTTATAATGAAGCCCAATAGTTCAATAAGCAAACCTTTATGAGGAAGTCTGTCTGCTCGCACTGAGAAGGTTACCAGAATGTTTCATTTCCTCACTGTTCCTGCCATTTCTCCAGCAGAAAAAAAAATATCAGAAGTAACTTGGTGGAGAATGTGGATTGAATGATGTTATTTATGGTCAAGACACGTGTTCCCCATCCACCCTCCAAGCAAATATAAAGTGAAGATGGGGGTTGCCTGGGTGGCTCAGTCAGTTAAGTGTCAGACTCTTGATTTCAATTCAGGTTGTGATCTCAGGGTCCTTTGATTGAGTCTCACATAGGACCCTGTGATCATCAGGGAATCTCTTGTCCCTCTCCTTCCCCCTCTACCCCTTTCCTTGCTCAAGCATGAGCTCACTCACTCTCTAAATAAATAAATAAAATCTAAAAAAAAAAAAAAAAAAAAGCAGAGAGAAACCTAATTTGTCCTATTTTCCCCCCAATGGTTCATATCATGAACACTTACTGGATAGTCCCTGTGAAGCATAAAATCTGATATGTTCTGGGAATAACTGGGTGGAATTATACAGATATGGATGATACAAAGTCCTTACCCTATATAAGTTAATAGAGGGGAATAAGCATTGGTCTGCAAAATATTGAATAATCAGCTGTAAAAATTCTACTAATTTTTAACAGTATAGTGTGAAGAATTAGGCAGTGGTCCAAGGGGTTTCATCCAAATGGAATAGGGAAGGTGGGAAGTCATGGAAAAGAAAGATCAAGGACTGGAAAAATTTATGGATCATTCAAGAAGTACGTGTTCATAGGTGAGTTTATTGTCTCATTTTGGATGGTGTTAATTACCAGAATACCAAGATACATCATTGGTGATTATATTTGTGTATTGTGGTTACCTCTGCCTTCACTTTTCTTCCACGAGTTCCTTATATCCACTGGTGTCTGGTGCATAGCATATTCTGCCTTCAGTAGACAGTGCTCTTTTTCACAGCAACAGTAATGACAACAAGAAGGTTCAGATGCTCTGTGAATCAAAAAAGGGAGAGCTGGACCACCAGAGGAACAGAGTGGGAGTGTCATTAAGGAGTGATCAAGCAGCAGGGTAGGAGAGTCATCAAGGAGGGATCTCTGGCCCAAGAGCCAGCTGTCCCCTTGTAATGATGCTCTTTCCTCTGTATCATCTCCATCAGCCCTTTAACATATTTCTATATTAAAGTCTGCACAGACAATACAACTTTAAATGTGCAATAACGTGCTTTCCATTTTCCTGATATGATGTGTTCTGTGTGTTCAATTTTCTGGAATGAATTTAAGTTGAAACTTTTATTAGCTGTTTTATAGAACTCCTTAGCGGGCCTTATAGCTGTTTTTTCTGTGCAACAAATAGATGAACACACAGAAAAGAACAGAGCTCAAAAGAAGTCATTTCAACAGGAGTGGAAAAAAGCAGGAGGCTGGTTCATTCAACATGACTTAACTTGCTTGTATTTAATAAAAGTGCATGTGTGTGTGTGTGTGTGTGTGTGTGTGAAATCATGCGTACATCTGACCATGAGAAGTGGAGAATGTTAGTGTGTAATGCAGTTATGATACTGGGACATATTTGCTGTATTAGTTTACTAGTGCTACCATAACAAAGGAACACTGAATGGGTGTTTTAAAAACAACAGAAATTTATGTCAACCATTCTTCCAGTAAAAATTCTTTAAAAATATATTTTAAAAACCTCAAACCCAGAAATTTATTCTCTCACAGTTCTGGAGTCTGCAAGTCCAGAATCTAGATGCCAAGAGACCCATGCTGACAGCTCTAGGGGATAATCTTTGCTTGCTTCCTCCAGGTTTGGGCATTTGTCAGCAATCCTTAGCATTCCTTGGCTTGTACATGCATCACTCCAGCCACATGGCTATTTCTCCCTGCACATCTTCACATTGTCTTCCATCCTGTGTGACTACCCCTCTGTCCCAACTTCCCTTTTTAGAAAAAACAGCAGTCAGATTAGATTAGGGTCCATTCTAATGAACTCAATTCTACTCAATTACCTTTCTAAAGACCACTATTCCAAATAATGACACATTCTGAGGTGCTAATGGGTAGGACTTCAACATGTCTTCCCTGAGAGACACAATTTACCCCATAACGCTTGCATATTGCCCCTTCAAAAAGAAGTCTAGTCCAGGGGTGCCTACGTGGCTCAGTTGGTAAAGTGACTGCCTTTGGCTCAGGTCATGATCCCAGGGTCCCCGGATGGAGTTCCACATCAGGCTCCCAGCTCCATGGGGAGTCTGTTTCTCCCTCTGACCTTCTCCTTTCTCATGTTTTTTTCTTACTTTCTCTCTAAAATAAAAATAAATAAAATCTTAAAAAAAAAAAAGAAGTCTAGTCTAGAGATTAACTCCCCGTTTTACTGGTTTTACATTCCTTTCCATTTCTTTAAAGCCAACTAGTCTCTATATTCAAATTATTTCTGCTTTATTTCTCTGTTGGCTGGCTACAAGTCATATTTTGAGAAGGGTAATGTGTGAGGGGTTTATAGCCAAATTCTTTTCTTGTTGGGATTTTATAATTTTTCCACACAAAAGATTATTTTGAGGAATAAATTAAGATGTTGGTGTGATATCTGCCAAAATGATAATGGAAGAATTTTTTCCTTCCAAATAGAAAAGTGCCCTAAGGAAGCAGTAGGATTTTCTTTCATATAATGAAAGGGTTGATGGCCCATTAAGTTAAGTGACCAGATCAAGGACACACACTTAGTATCAAAGACAGAAAGAAAATAGAAATGATCACCATAGATGAAGCAAAAGCCATTGCTTGCAACCTGCATATTCAGTTCAATGCTAAGATTCATGCTCACTTTTAGAATCTTGTTTGAACTTGACTCTCAAAAGTGCTGAGTTTAGAAATCAGACCCTCTTCCATTCATACTCTCATTGGTCAAAGACTCTTCCCTTCCACTGTCCTTGCAAATACTATGTGCTTCCTATATTAACAATAAATGAAAAATGAAAAAATGAAAAAAACAATAAAACAAAATGAAACACTGTCTTCTTACCAAGATCAAGAAATGAGAGTATTATATAAAAAAAAAAAATGGGCAGAAGACATTCTTCTTCTCCAAAGAAGACATACAAATGGCTAATAAATACATGAAAAAATGTTCATCCTCATTAGCCATCAGGTAAGTTCAAATTAAAACCCCATTGAGATACCACCTTACACCAGTTAGAATGGCCAAAATTAATAGGATAAGAAACAACATGTGTTGGAGATGATATGGAAAAAGGGGAACCTTCTCACACTGTTAGTGGGAATGCCAGGTGCTAGAGCCACTTTGGAAAACAGGGTGGAGATTCCTCAAAAAATTAAAAATAGAGCTACTCTATGACCCAGGAATTGCACTACTGGGTCTTTACCACAAAGATACAGATAGAGTGAAAAGAAGGACCATTTTTACCCCAATGTTCATAGCAGCAATGGCCACAATCACCAAACAGTGGAAAGAGCCAAGATGCCCTTCAACAGGTGAATGGATAAAGAAGATATGGTCCATATATATAATGGAATATTATGCAACCATTAGAAAGGATGAATACCCAACTTTTGTAACAACATGGATGAGATTGGAGGAGATTATGCTGAGTGAAATAAATCAAGCAGAGAAAGTGACTTATCATATGGTTTCACTTACTTGTGGAGCATAAGGAATAACATGGAGGACATTAGGAGAAGGAAAGGAAAAGTGAATTGGGGTGAATCAGAGGGGTTGATGAAGTATGAGAGACTGTGGACTCTGAGAAACAAAGTTAGGGTTTTGGAGGGGAAGGTGTTGGGGATGGGCAAGCCTGGTGGTGGGCATTAAGTAGGGGACGTATTAAATGGAGCATTGGTGTGGTGCATAAACAATGAGTCTTGGAACACTGAAAAAATTAAAAAAAAAAAGAAATAAAAGTATCAAAACATAGTTTGAGAATATTTCTGCTCTACTGTAAAGAATATTTCTTGGCAGATTTTTGCCTTCGGCTTCCATTAAAACTGGGAAGATTGAGTGAATTCCTGTGAATTACGTTCAGGTGGGACATGTGAATATATCAGCAGCAGAGAGGAAACCCCTGCATTTGGGTCACCCTCACGCTACTTGTCTGATTTTAGAAATGCCACTGAGTGTCAGTTTCTTCCTAGCTAAAATCAAGGGAAACAAAATCATTATCTTTAACTCATAATGTTGGTGTTATGACAATAACTTGACATCCAGTAAGAATTCCATAACTATTTATGTGTTCACTCATGTTTAGGGAATATTTCAAGAAATAAGTATTTCATCTTGATGTTTCTCTATGTAGATAGTATTCAGACAGAGCTATGTTAAATTTCAGCTCTCATAGTTATTACCTCTGTGACCTTGGGAATGTTTTCCTAATCTTTCCATGACTTCCGGCCTGAAAAAAATGGGGGAATAATATTAATCCCTACCTTGCAAGGATTTTGTGAGTGTTACATGCAATAATCCACGGAAAGTGTTTCCTGTGCAATCCTAGTCTTAAGCAAGTCTTTCATTTGAGATAATTACTAATGTCATTGTTATTATTTACTGACAGCACTATATTTAGTGTTTGACTACTTCTTACATTTTTTTATTTTTTTAAGACATTAGTTCTCAAAACTGTAAATGATTCCAGTCTCTTTCTCTTAGAAACCATTTCTATTGGAATCATTAGCAAAAGGCAGAAAGGGGTTTCTCAAGAAGTTTCATGATTAAAATCATAAATCCCTCTGATTAGTTTGAGAAAATCTTAATACATGGTTAAAAATTACCTTGCATCCAAAGTCAACCCTACTTAACTTACATTATTAGGTGTTAAATGAAAATTGACTGGAGAATGGATTGTATAACCAATAAACAATGTAGAAGTTTCTATGTCCTGTATATTATTATTCTTGACTGAGGGTATATCATTTTGGATTTCTATACTCAAAATCCCATGATCTCTGCTTTTTCCTTCTTTAAAATGATGATGATGATTATGATGATGATGATAATTACTATTACTATTATCTTATAACATAACTAATGATATTCATGATAATGAAAATGCTTATAAGCTCTAAATTTGTAACATCTAGTTGTCTTTAAACTAACTGCCAAAGAAAGATACCTCCTGGAGTAGAAGTATATCATAAGCAGGACAGAAAAGAAGTAAAAGGGAAAGGAGAAAAAAAGACACATATACAAGACATTTTATTTATTTATTTAAAGATTTTATTTATTTATTTGACAAAGAGAGACACAGCAAGAGAGGGAACACCAGCGGGGGGAGTGGGAGAGGGAGAAGCAGGCTTCATGGGGATCAGGGAGCCCAATGTGGGGCTTGATCTCAGGACTCTGAGATCATGATCTGAGCCTAAGGCAGACGTTCAATGTCTGAGCCACCCAGATGCCCCTGTGAAGGACATTTCACATTTCAAACACAGTGCTTATGGGGTGCTGTGAAATATATGCTTACTTAGTCTTCATAGCAAATGCTGTGTGTTTTGATTACTAATATTTGCTCCCTAGGAAAAACGAAGCACAGGGAAAGGAAAAACCACTGAAGGTTGCAAATGGATCCAAAGAGATTTGAGCTCTGAATACCTTTTTCAAGACAGAAGACTGAGCACAAAAGTACTTAAGTTTTTCATTTTCCTGATGTTCCAAATGCAAATTAAAGGTAAAATAGATATGATTTTTTTACATATTATTTGGCAAAATAAAAGCATTCTCTAAGACTGTAGATGTTTAGATGGACAATTTAGTAATCTGTACTAGAATTAAAATATATAAGCTGTTTGACCCAACAACCTTACCTTTAAGAATATCTATTTCAAAAATAATATTAATGAGTACATATGAATTTATTTTATCACAATAAATTTAAGTTCATCTGACTCAGTTGTCTCTATTTTCCCTCTAAACCATGCTGTTTCATTATCCTTTCATTATCCTTCTCCCCTGTGTCTCTCTATAATTCCAGTAGATGTACCAATTATAGTAGTAGTACCAGCTGAGTAGTGAACCAATTATAATATAACTTTCTCCATTTAAAAAAATATTTATTTATTTGAGAAAGAGAGAGAGAAAGAAAGGATGTGGGGTGGAGGATCAGAGGGAGAGAGAGAGAGAGAGAGAATCTCAAGCTGACTCCACAATAAATGTGGAGCCAGTTGCAGGGATCGATCCCATGACCCTGAGGTCATGACTGGAGCCAAAACCAAGAATAACACACTTAACTGACTGAACCACCCAGATGCCCCATAACTTCTATTTTTATGCAAAAAGAGGAACCTTACTGATTATTCAGGGATTTTGTAAATTTAATTATCCCTTCAGGCCCTTTTGTCTACCTGAGGCAATAATGTAGTTTTCTCCTAACCTAACTACACTTTCTTTGAACCTTTAGTCTCATGGATTCTCAAATTTGGGTTGACATTTAGAAAATAAAAATAAAGGATGCTCAACTGAATTTGATTTTCAAATTAATAATAAGTAATTTTTAGTGCATGTTCCTTGCATTATTTTTGACATACATTTTAAATATTTATTTGTTATTTAGTTGAAATTCAAATTTAACCAGGTATCCTGTATTTTATCTGTAAACTTTTGGGCCATGCAGGTGGCTCCCTTGGTTGAATGTCTGCCTTCAGCTCAGGTCATGATCTCAGGTCCTGAGATCAAGCCCCACATTGGACTCCCTGCTCAGTGGGGAGTCTGCTTCTCCCTCTCCCCCTGCCTCTGCCCCTGACTTGTGCTCTCTCTCAAATAAATAAATAAATAAAACCTTAAAAAGAAACCTTTCTCAAATATATCAGGGTTTGTGGTGTCAGTGGTAATAATTGTTTCATCCAGAAATATCAGCAAAAAACAAACTCAGTTATGTTACTCTGATAATCCCTACCTTTTATTCAACTAAAAGATCATCTTATTTTCCAGCTCTCTAAAGAGATCACAAACTGTAGAATACATTCATTTTATCCTATCCTTGAAGCCCCCCATGAGGTGGTTGGGAAGAAGTTGTCTATATTTATCTATAGAGATGGATTGGGTGGGATTATTATTGGGTGCTTCCCTCTTTGTTGTATGTGTGCTTGATAGGCTGAAAGTCTGAGTGTCGATTTGGTCTTCTGCCTTCTACATTAAAACTCTACTTTCCTGGAGCACCTGGGTGACTCAGTGGGTTAAGCCTCTGCCTTCAGCTCGGGTTGTGATCTCAAGGTCCTGGGATCGAAATGCGCATTGGGCTCTCTGCTCAGCAGGAAGTCTGCTTTCCCTCCTCTCTCTGCCTGCCTCTCTGCCTACTTGTGATCTCTCTCTGTCAATAAATAAATAAATAAGATCTTAAACAAAACAAAACAAAACAAAAAACTCTACTTTCCTGGAGGGAACTCAAATCCTTGTGGAAGAAGCACCCTCATACTTCATAAATAAAGATGCATTATGGAGGTTTTTGCTTGCAATCAGCAAACCAGCTCTATCATACATACAAGGTGATTTTTATTAAAAGGTTACTGGGTATTCATGGAACTGACAGAAAAGACTTGGGAATGGAAAGCATACAGTGACTCTCAAAAGTACAGAACTGGGAATCAGGAAGCGTTGCAACCTTTTGTAGCTAAAATATTGTGGTTGGGTGTCACGACCATGTTACCTTTGCCTGCCCTGTGGATGACTCTGAGCATTGTGCCTTGCATCAGGAACTCAGGATTCAAATGCTCCCAGAAAACTGCCCACTCACCAACATTAGGTCATATTCTCCCTCTCAGTGTGTACTAGGAAGAGGAGTGAAAGTTTCTGAACTTGTCACCTTCTGAACCTCAAATTGTCATCTCCTATGTTCATACAGGGTATGCTTGAGCACTCTGCAATAGGAATCAGAACAGGAAAATGGATGCTTGGTGGCAAAAAAAACCAAACCAAAACAAAACAAACACCCCCCCCCCCCCAAAAAAAACCCTCAACAGTTAGCCACTAAATATTGAAGCACATAAGTTCCCTCACTTGATTTCCAATTTTCTTACCAACCAAAAGTAAACCCTTGCAGACAGAGGAAGCAGTCACAACCTTGAGAAAATAAGCACTAAATCTAGCCCCAAGAAGTCATCCTTAACATTAGGAGTCATTCTCTTTGTGAGGATTCTTCCCTATAGCTGGTTTATTTGTTGCCTTAAAACACTTAACCTCTCTTCCATCTCCTCACTAAAAGCACCATTTCAACAACTCGGGGCTGCAGCTCTTCAAAGCTTGTATGTGTTAACCTCAGTTTGAGCTTTTCTGAGTGATAGCTTTCTGTTTTTTTGCTACAAATTTATAATCGCAATCACCTAGATGAGGAGTTTGTAACTTAGAATGTGTGAGTAGGTTCTAGGCAGTCAGAAAAATTCCCATAATTTATTGCAATTTTTCAATAAGATTTTGAGCACATATTCCTGTAGAAAGGATTCACAGTTCTAAAAATGTATATTCTCCAAGGGTCTATTAAGGAAGACAGGGTTCAAAGACATAAATAGAACCAGGAATATTAAATGCCTTTGCCAGTTTTGAATAACTTGTTAGTAACAGAATCAAGGCACCTAGTTCTCAATATAGTTCAAGAAATTATCTGAGGCAAAAGACAAGGTACATCTTCTTACTAAATATGCCCTTCATTCTGGCAGTCCCAAAATGACACTCTTAGCTTGACCTCACTCTCCATGTTCTAGTGATCCTGACAGAGAACCGATTGGCCCCGCAGATAAATGAGGTCAACCATTCCCAAATACTTGTATTCTACATGGAGAGAATCTCATATATCTCCTTTCTAACAGGTTCATAGAAGGTTGCCTGAAATGCTTCAAGGGTTTAATGACTTTTATCTTTTGAAAAACTTAAAAATTTACAACATTACTCAAAATATATCTTGAAGCATAATTAGCAGTGACTTTAACAAGGATTCTCTAGATAACAGAACCTGAGGCAAGGATTAATAAGATAATGCTTATTAAGGGAATGGAAACTCAGGGCAGTGGGTTTTAAAAGGGAAGGAAAGGAGCAGAAGAAAGATGTCAAGTAATGCCAAGTGATGTGTTAGCAAGTTGGCTACCACTTTGTGACAAGCCATGAAGAGATACAGCAGTTCCGTTAGCAGATGCACTTGCTGTCAGATGGAACTTCTCCAACTAGGCTGCTTGCACAAACCATGAGATAGTCTATGAGAGAGAGAAAATGAAGGAATGTATTGGATCAGATCTGTCCTATCTCTGTTTCTCACGAATCAAAGCTGCCCCATGGGGAGTCACTGTCCCACACTGCCATCTGGCCCCCTCAGATACCAGACATATGCTCTATAATGAAGCTTTCTTTTAGGTGCAGAAGTAATAGGAAGGGACCAAATTTGGGGTGTTGGCTGAGTCTTGGCCATGCAACCCAGGGCAATAGGAGACCATGGCACTTATCTGGCAAGGCTAGAAGACTCATTTAGGCAGAAAAGTGGCTGAGCAAGTCCAGAAGATGGTCAGTGCCAAGGGAATCTTAGGAGGTGCACAGGGTTTGTGTTTTATACAAGCAGAGTTTGAAGGTTTATTTCAGCCCTCAACTGCCTGTGGGATGTTAGAAACCAAGTGTATTTAACCTCTCTGGGTCTGAGAATTGTCTCAGAATGATTGAAGCCTAAGTTTCAATGATTGTATACAGCAACAGTGAAACACTTTGAATTTTGGATTTATTCTCCACAATAAACAAGTTCCACGGTGGATCTGAGGGCAATATCCATTCATATCTCTGTAGGTTAGACGTTTATCTTTAACCCTGAATATCTTCCGGCTCATTATTAATGGGATGTTTTTAAATTTCGATATGTAGTAAGGCAGAAAAAAGCACTAACAAAACTAGAACAGTTGGGACGCCTGGGTGGCTCAGTGGGTTAAGCTGCTGCCTTTGGCTCAGGTCATGATCTCGGGGTCCTGGGATCGAGTCCCGCATCGGGCTCTCTGCTCAGCAGGGAGCCTGCTTCCCTCTCTCTCTCTGCCTGCCTCTCTGTCTACCTGTGATCTCTCTCTGTCAAATAAATAAATAAAATCTTAAAAAAAAAAAAAAACTAGAACAGTTAAGAACAGTATGAATACAGCTGTTTCTTTGGCTTAGAAAAAGTTATGTAATAGATGGGGCACCTGGGTGGCTCAGTGAGTTAAAGCCTCTGCCTTCAGCTCAGATCATGATCCCAGGGTCCTGGGATGGAGCCCCGTATCGGGTTCTCTGCTCAGCAGGGAGTCTGCTTCCTCCTCTTTCTCTGCCTGCCTCTCTGCCTACTTGTGATCTCTGTCTGTCAAATAAATAAATAAATATATTTTTTTAAAAAAAGAAAAAATAATGTAATAGAATATTCAGTTCATCAGAATATTCTGATTAAGTTAATTAAAATTATTAATTTTTTGAGTAAGTACATTGCAATCATGCACTGTTAAATAGACTTTTGATGTGTAGACAGAAATCAATCTCCCTGTGACTTGATATAATACATCCATACTGAAGAGAACTTCAGGCATGAGATGGCTGACCTTAACAAAGATGATTGTTCTTATCTTTTGGTTTTGTTAGATACACATTTATTGCAAATGCAAACCAGGAAAGTCACTTACAGAAATAGTCTTCTAATGTTAAATAGCTTATATCCCTCTCCTGGAGGAAGTTGTTTAAAGTGAAATAAAGGTCAAAGGGAGTACCTATTTCCTTTCTTTCTTTCTTTCTTTTTTTAAAGATTTATTTATTTATCTGAGGGAGAGAGAGAGAGAGAGCAAGCAGTTGAGCAGGGAGAGGGGCAAAGAGGAAGAAAGAGTTTCAAGCAGATTCTCCAGTGAGCATGGAGTCAATGTGGGGCTGGATCCAATGACCCTGAGATCATGACCTGGGTCAAAACCAAGAGTCAGACACCTAAGCAACTTTGTCATCCAGCCACCCCAGGAGTGCCTGTTTTCAAGAGAGCCTTGTACATAATTGGTTTCTCATGAATTTGGGGATCACAGACTGTGGAACTGTGTTACTTCTGTTTTTTATTTTCCCTTTAATTGGGTTTCGTCTGTTGCTATATACCTGTCAGGTCTCAAATGTTGTCCCATAATTCTTGGATACCGATTAAATGGTAAACAATTCATCATTATCTCAGAAGCAATTTAAAGCCTTACAAGTTGGATTTTTGTTCACATAGACCTGGGGGATGGGAATTGTTTATGAAGAAGGGCCTCCCTCAGAGAAGCAGTGCAATGTTATGGTAGAGGGCATAGGCCCTGGAGTCAGAGGAATTCCTGTTCATTCATTCACTCTTTTATTCACCAAGTATTTATTGAGTTGCTATTACTATATTATAGGCATTGTTCTAAATACTGGTATGTAACAGAAGAAAAAGACCAAAAAAATGCCCTATGTATTTACCATTTCTATAGGGAAGTGAGCAAAAAACAAGATAAATGAATAAATTATATAGTATATTATGTTGCGTTAAGTGCTAAGGAGAAAAAAAAGTAAAAGAGAGGTAGTTTGAAATTTTAGGGAAGTTTAGGGACATCTCACTGAGAAGGTATTTGATAGGAGGAGACACATATTTTATGTTGCCTAAAGTTTATATAGTATTTCTGTAAATTTTACAATTATGTATCTCCATGGGAACTCTTTATTGGGGCCTCCCCCAACTTTTGTGAGGAGCCTTGTGAAAGAGAGGGATCCTAAGCTTTATTGACTTCATGGTAAACACATTCCTGTATCTGACACTTATGGCCTGGATTATTTTGGTCAAGGAACTTAATCTATGAAGTTTTCCCAACTGTGAAACAGAGATAATAGAAGTATTGGTCTACTTTATTGGAGTGTTATAAGGCTCGGACAAGATAATGCACAGAAAACATTTATAACGGTGTTAAGCACACGATCAATGCCAAATTCCTAAAATCTTTAACATATGTGTTCTCTCAGTTGCGCTCACTTGCTTATTTTATTTACATGTCAAGGTTATTTGAATTACCCATCTTTTTTTTTTTTTTTTTTTTTTTTTAAGCAATATGCTGGTTAGATTAAAACATCCTGGTTCAGCTGAGCTTTTTATCATGCTCAAGGTTTGAAAGGAGGCATGAAATGACATGAATTGTACACTTTCCTTTCCTAAGTATTTTATATGTATTTATTTTTTTAAACTCTTAACAAGCTATGAACATGTTAGGTATAGATTTTAAGCTCACCTTTTATATAGAGACATAGAAGAAGCTCAGATAAATTATTCAAAGTCCCTTAGCTTATAGGGACAAACTGGGATGCAGTCACAGATATGCATACTTAAAACTTTGTGCTTCCATGAAGTCTGAATGAATAAAGATCTTCTGCAGAAATGAATTATTCATAAAGTGTAGGTAGCATTCTTATCACTCAGTCTTGACCTTAAGGAAATTAATTACCAACACAAGGCACGATATTTACATATTTGTACCTGGCCCATTAAGGACTCAGGAGCAGAGGAATTGGCAAAGACAAGACAGAAGCTGAATTTGATTTTCAGCCTGAATTATTGTTAGTAGGTTTAATAAGTGCAAACAAGCTAAGAGCACTTGCTGAAGAACACTTAGGAAAGAAAGCCACATAATACCACCCAGGGTTCTTTACTAAATCACTATATAAATCACTATATGAATATTCTATTCATCTGGCAGATTCCCCCAAGGGCAGTTGCCTGCAGCCCCGGTGACAATACTCTACTTTACAAGATCAGGCTCTCCATTGCAAAAAGCCCTCCTAAAACAGCTGGTCCAATTCTCTTAATTCCCACTGGGGATCCATCTGTTCTCTAATCACTAATGCCAGCCTTATCCTGTAGGAGCCACTAGAGCAGACAGTGACCTTGTTGAATATACCTGGTCCTAACCTTACTAATGTGGTGATTAGGCTTGACATGGAAGGTTGCTCTACTGAAGTTGAGCTGGAGAACACAAGTACAAAATAAACATTTCTGACATGGACACTATGACCACATACTTGCCTGGCAAAATGTCAGCCCACTTGAGGGCCAAAGTTTAAGAGAGAATTTGGCTGAGTTTTTGGGAGGTGCAGAGTGGTAGCTGGCAATTACTGAGATTTTGTTTTTCTAAACTAAATACAAAGATTTTGTTCAAGAAGATTATGAAAAAAAAAAAAGTTAGCTTTTTAAAACTCAACTCTTCCCATAATTTGCCTTGATGACCTATTGCCACTCAGCCAACCCTGGCTAATCTAGAACCTGATATTAATGAACTAAAACAAACTCAACAGTGTGAGATAAAATTATTGGAAAGACCATGAACTCTATCAACAAATGTCCATGTACTTTGGTAGATGGAAGAGGGCATTTATAAAAACTATTTTTAAATAAAGAGACAAAATTGGAACTATTCAATATATTGCCACCAGGAAAAAGTGAAAATTGTGATTTCCCTAGTCAAAAGAGAGAGAACAAAGACAAATCTTAAAGGTAAACTAGACTTTGTAAAACAGATCTACACATATGAAGATTGTCATGGTTCCTCAACATATTAAAGCATAATGAATAATTTATGTTAATAACAATCATTGTGAGTCATTAGTAAGAACTTTGAATATAGGTTCACATTTATGAAGATGAGAAAATGATATATTGTATTGTAAAAATATTTCAGTAAAAACAAAAACAAAAACAGGGAATGCCTTTGCTCCATTAGTAAACATGCTGTGGCCACCCAAAGAATCCATTTTCCCCACAGAAAGTGTGGATTCACCTGTACTGAGCATAAACTGTGGAGTCAGCATGTAGCGGCATGAAACCCTCACTCACAGAGCTATAGATATTAAGCAATGGTTGACATTATTCTTGTTTTTACTACCTTTGAGTGACTTATACATTTATAAGGAATAAATAGGAATTGCCCGCTTATAAAGGTGGAGGTTAGAGGAATTTACCTAGGAAAAGAGATAATCACACTAAACAAAAGAAGGGCAAATAATGTGTGCTTTGGTTTTATCAGTTATAAAATGGGAAAAAAATGTTCTTGTTGTAATGATCAAACCTCACTTGGTTTTTATAAGCCATGGCCGGGTAATTCCTTTCTTCTCCCTATTTCCTCTACTGCTCTGGCTATTGGGATTATTTAGTCCAAATCCTGACTCTTAGGAAGATGATGGCAGTGCTTTCGCCCTTTTCAATCTAGTGGTCACAGGATGGCATACCCTGACCTGTTTTCATGATTCTACCGGAACAGCTGTTTTGATTATCTTTTTCAGGGGGACAGGCAAAGGGTTTGCTTCATTCGTGTGTTTTCGTGCAATATCCCACCACCTGTGTTGATCCACAGCTATCACTTAATCAGTTCTAGGTTGTACTCCTTTGCCCTGATAGGTCTTTTGGGTAACGGTCATGATTAGAACATTAGTGACAGATATATAAGTATTTGAGTTGAGGGAAATCAGACTGCCATTCACCATTTAAAGAGAAACTGACCCGACAGTGGAGCACAGTGGTTGAGAGCTTGGGATACAGGCCAGTTAACTAAAATTTAATTCAGAAAATGATCAATTTATAAAGTGACCAATTAACCAAATTAGAGATGTTCTCAACTGTTTGATTTCACTGGGGTTTTGTTGCTGCCAGGGCTTCTTTCAGACTAGCATGTTCGTCTTTTCCAGTTTCTATAATTTTATTTGGGAATGGATGAACTAACTCTTAAAGGCTGTCCACTCTCTTGCAGATTTATACCCAGCCAAAAAACTTTATCTCTGTACTAGTCCTAAACACATTCCTCCTTTGTTTGAATTTTTGGTTGATTGATCATAACTTGAGCTAGTATTTACCTAACAGGCTTTCAGTGAATTAGGTTTTAATGAATCGATGAAGATCCAAGATGTGAATTTGACATCAGCTTCTGGGTTCTGTTCTTTTTTGCCCACTAACCAGCTTGGTAACCTTGGCAAGTAAACATTCCTGACCTTCAATCTTCACATCCATAAAATAGAAATGGTGAAAGTATCTTTACATAAGGTTGTGTGGGTCAATGACGTAATACACACAACAGGTTGAACATAGTGAAATACACAGAAAGGGCTAAAACACTAAATTATTATCTTGTAAGTCTGAGATTAACATGCTCTGCTCTTTGCTCCTACTCTTGGGAACAAAGGAGGGCATGGATTAGGCTCAGTTTTGTGTGTGTGTGCGCGCACGCGCCTGTTATGGGCAAGATACTGTGTATAGAGTTACAAGTATGTTACCTCACTTGGTTTTTATAAGAATACATAGCATAAAATACCAACAAAAATGAGAAAGTTCAGTCTAGGTCTACAAAATTGGTCAACCATTCACAGACAGTTCACAGAGGAGCTGGGATTAGAACTCATGATTATCTAACTCCAAAGTTCCATTAATACAGCATGTTCTGACTACTATATATCAGCTCTTACTGTTTATTTGTTTTTAGTGAGTAAACCTGCCCCTTGCGTCCTACCAATCATCTTTGATTTTTAAGACACTGATGCCAGTTCCCTGGGTGGCTCAGTGGGCTAAGTGTACGCTTTCAGCTCAAGTAATGATCCGGGGGAGGGGTATCCTGGAATGGAGACCCAAGGGGTGTCCTGGGATCAAGCCCTGCAAGTATTGGAGTCTGCTTCTCCCTTTGCCCCTCCTCTTACTCGCGTATGTTCTCTTTCTCTCAAATAAATAAATAAATGATCTTAAGAAAAAAAAAAAAAATAGGGGCACCTGAGTGGCTCAGTGGGTTAAAGTGTCTGCCTTCAGCTCAGGTCATGATCCCAGGGTCCTGGGATGGAGCCCCACATCAAGCTCTCTGCTCAGCGGGGAGCCTGCTTCCTCCTCTCTCTCTGCCTGTCTCTCTGCCTACTTGTGATCTCTGTCAAATAAATAAATAAAATCTTTAAATAAAAAATAAAATAAAACACTGATGCCTTTTAACCACATCATGATTTCTTCAATCATTAAGTTTAACAAGTGATATTACTATTTAATGCTCTTACTATTTCCTTCTTTACAAATTCTGAAAATGTCTTATTAATATGATAGTGCTGAGATTAAGGAAATACTGGGAAAAAAGCATCACTCATAGATTTATATGTGCATGTTGAAAAGAAGGTACATGGGTGGGGGGTATGGGGATATACTATTATAACAGAGACAACCGGAAAGATGATGATGTTGGCATCACCTCATGTTTGTATGGGGTTGTCATTGATATTTGGTGGGGCCATTTGACATACATTTATCTAATTAAATCCTTTGAGGATGAAAGAGGAGAATTATTAGCCTAATTCTAGAGATGAGAAAACTACATCTCCAAGAGGTTAAGTGATTTAACCAAGGTCATATATTCATTTAGTACATTATAGAGCTGAGAACAGAGCTTAGATCTTCCCAGGACACTTTTGTAACACTGTAAATAAATGAGATTAAGTGCTAAGGAGAAAGACTGCTATTATAGGTGTCTCCCAATATCAATCCTCCCCTTTTCCCTTAAAGAAAGAACTTCATTGCCAAAGCACATGACCTTCTAGAATACTGAAAATATTGTCCTGTCTCTCCTCAGCTGTGGTCAGTTAGCTTCTGAGAGGCTTCCTTATAATGTAGCTTATCCTCACCCTTTGTTCTTCAATTTCCTGTCCTTTTCTATTCTTCCTGAAACAGGAATGTGATGACTATAGTACCTCTATCTTGGGTCATGCCCTTGAAGATCACATACTAGGAATAATTGAAGAAAATCCTGAAAACATCCTGAGTTCCAGACAGTTGGTGAGACTCCACCCAGAGTCAGACTTCCCACTTCTAAATTTCTCTATGAGAAAAAAATAAAAACAAACAAACAAAAACCTTCCTTCACAATTATACTGCCATTATGTTGGAGACTTAAATGTAAATAAACCTATCCTAGGCAATTTAGCTCCTATTAGAAGTTTTTGCCCCTGAGGTAACAAAATACAAATCTGAAGACCAGAATGGCTGGCCAAATAGAATCAAGATCAGATGGTTAACCTGACTCTCTTGGTAAAGAACACATTTAGACAGTTTATCAAATTTACCAAATTTGCCTAAGAACTGTCAAAACTGTACTTGTTGAAGGCACTGTGGTCAAATATTTTTAGAGTGGTCAGGTTTCTCACTTTGGGGAGATATTTGGAGATTCATAAAGACATACCCACATTGACCATCAGACCCTTTCTCCATAGGATGCCCATGTTGGGTAAGAGAGCTATCTGGAAAATTAGGGAGGTTTGGGGAAATATATTGTTCATTGTTCATTAGTTTTTATTTCCTTCCTTCCCTGAGTTGCTTATCTCATTTAAAGAGGGCTTTCATCTCAGGCATACTGGACCTGTAAGCTCTTAACAATAAACACTGTACTTAGCTTTCATTCTATAGTATCTCTGAAACAACTTTCTGAGCTAATTTAGTCATAGAATATGTATTTTCTTATAGGAAATGTCACATATCACCTACTTGCAACAGTCACACAGCCATGCCAATACACAGGAGGAATCTTTTTCTTGTAATTGATAGATTGCAAAACCATATAACACATAGCATCTCACTCATTCCATATCTTTAGTCATTAATTTTTTTATTTTTAATAATTTTTAAATTTTAGAATAGTTATAGATTTATAGAAAATTTTTGTAGTTCTCATGTACTCCAGATGCAGTTTCCCTATCATTATCACCATAACTGAGAAGACATACTGAACTTTATCATAATTAACAAACTACTATTGATTTTTTAACTAAAGTCTGTACTGTATTCAAATTTTCCTAGTTTGTACTTAGGACGTCCTTTAACTGTTATCTGTCCTTTATCTGTTACAAAATCCCATTCAGGATACCACATTATATTTAGTTATCGAGTTCCTTTAGGCTTCTCTTGGCTGTAACAATTTCTCAGACTATCTTTGTTTCTGATAGCCTTAATAGTTTTTGAGAGGTAGGGTCAGGTGTTTTATAGAATGTTCCTCTGTTGAGATTTGTCTGATTTTTTTTTTTCATGATTAGGCTAGGATGATGGATTTTGGGAAAGAAGACCATAGCAAAATTCCATTCTCTTCACATCATATCAAGGGAATAGGATTTATCATTGGTGATAATGACCTTATCACCTAGCTAAGCTAACCCTTGCCACGTTTCTCCATTATAAAGTTACTCAGACATGAATTTTTAATCATTTATTTTATAAATTCCTCAAATAAACTGAGGTACACTTATGTAAATATGTGCAGTACAATAGGACAAAAGTAGGCAGGGCAAGTAGGTGGAATGAGAAAATGAGGACAAGGAAATAAGAAGAAGCAGAGGCAAAGTAATGTACAGAAATGCCCACCAGAACATGTTGTACCATCACTAGAGATAGATTGCAAATTAGCTCTAAGCTTCTTTGGAGCCAAAGCACAGAAATGGAAATATGCTGTGTTAGGAGACTTGTTTTTGTTCATAAGTTTCGTCCTTGTGCTTGTCTGCCAAATTTCTTATATTGGTCCTCTCAGAAGGATAATACAATGTAGTGGTCCACATTTTAACATATTTCTATCATCTAACTACCTATCTCTCCACCTATTTATTATTTACTGAACTACCTAAGTTCTTTCCTGTAATTTAAAGGTGTAATAACTAAGCAGCATTCAATATACAAGTTGAGTCCACTCCTGTAGCTCTTTAAATCTGGCTTATCAAATGTGAAAATTTATAATGATTTTATTAAATAGACTGCTTGTATTTCAGATAATGCACATCAATACCATTCTTTATAATGAGTTTTTGATAATCACTGAGGGTCCAGAAGTTGAGGTTACATTTTAGAGCAAAACAAAAACAAAAATCTAGAGTGAAGATATTTCTATGGCACTATGGAATTCTCAAAAGGAAGGCAGACTTTATACTGTCTTACGAAAAATAGCGACCCTCGCTAAATCTCCTGGCCATGGGAATATTTTATAGATGGGGATACAATCTTAGAAGGGTACATTGATGTACCCAATATTTGGTAGTCAATAAAAGGCAAAGTACAGACTCAAAAATTGATTGTCTTTAGAATTCTCATTGAGTGACATTTGTATACCAGATCAGGTCAGCAGATACTATCCTGCTAATTATTTAAGTGGTGAATATCTCCCCCAGAACAACTATATTTCTTCATTTTAGGTTGTTTTCTAAAGGTGACCTGGCTTCCAAGACCATATTTTGAGTCATTTAGATACAATTTGAATCTGTGACCCTCATTATTGACCATTTTCTCCATGGTACCTAGGATAGTGGTTGGCCAGAATGAGTACACAGGACATTTACGTTTTATCATGGTCATTATTATTGCTGTTTATATTGCAGGTGCTCAAAACAGGTGTTGACTGACTATTTAGTAGATGAATAATGAATGAACTAATGAGTGAATGAATGAATTCAAACTTTAACATTCCCCAACTCTGTGATATTCAGTCAAGCGAGGTTAATAGTACCTAATGATCCATTTGTATGGAAGACTGTATGAGATCAGACAAGAAGGCATATGATGCCTCAGTTAATATGTAATAGGACTTGTAAGGACAAGAACAAATGAGCCAGCTCATCACATAAGCTTCAGGCAGTTAAGACACTATTTCTTTATCTCTACAATTTAATCCATCAGTTTTTAAAGCATATATTTGGAAGGGCTAAAAAGGAAACAGTAAGGGGCATTCCAATTTCAGAATTATTAAAACATGGAAAAAAACATGCTGGTTCAACACAAACAATTATGGCATTTTTATTTATGAATTATTAAGTTGAAATTTTAAGGCTTACATGAGCTTAGATGCTACAAAGCAATTTTCTCAGGGACAAATTATCCTTGAACAAACAGACCTTGAGGTTTTATCTCTGAGGTGAAAAACTTAATTTCAGCTCTCCAGAGAAGTACCAGTGCCCTTAAGACCTTGCACAGTCGTCAGCCCATCCCTGCCTACAGCATTCAGCACAAGAGGCACAGACTTGGAGAGCCTCTGAAGCTTCTTATGACAATCACTCCCAAGGGCATATATGTACAACATGGTCTATTTGTGCTAAATGTATGCAAAAGTCAGTGCCAAATCTGCAGTTTGCTTAATGATGGAATAAAGACCACTTAAATTAATGGACATTTGAAATCCATCCTTCCAATACAATTATTGGAGCAAGAGATGTTAATTATTCCCATTACTTTGCTCCAAACCTCCCAACAGGCTGCTCCTTTGACTCCTGAACACAACTATCTGCTTTGTTCCTAAGTGAACTTAATTCATCAGGTGGGTCTGTTTCCAAGCTCTTAGCGCCTCACATACAACACTTCAATTAAATTGAGAAGAGTAATTACTTAAAGTGACAAACAGAAGAATGCTAATTAACTAAAAAGTTCATTTCAGGGCACTTAAACTAGA